>NC_138525.1:27485529-28140529 GCF_000230855.2 Cajanus cajan | reverse complement strand
GAGTCTCTCTTCAAACTCTTCTTGTGATGATGCAGAGGCTAATTCTGCCATAATTTTACTTTTCTCAGCCAAAAATTGAGAGTCTTTTGAAATTCTTTTCTTATTTTCTTGGGTCATAATTGCTGGAGAATTACTTTGAACCCATTCTTTAATTCTTGCTTTGTTGATGAGATTCATATCGAACTTATTCCACCATTTAACTTTAATGCATCTGGAAAGAACTCTTAATGGAACATTGTCATAAGGTTGTCTAAAGATGTAATCCCAAGTAACAATCCAGGTGATATTTTGGGAGGCAACAAAAGTAATCATTTTGTAATTTGGAAGGAAAGTGGTAATTTCCTTGAAATAATCAAAATTTTCTGAAACTTCTTGTGGAAATAATTCTCTGATGGGTCCCCATGTGTAGAACCACTGAAGAAACCATTTTGGGAATTTTAATGAGATTCCTCTGCGGAACCAAAAGAACCATGAATGTGTTTTGGGTTTGAGGTATAACATGTAAGTCCATGCCATAGTATAATCATAATATGTGTAGGTTTGGGGTTGGAATTGTCTAGAGAAAGATTTTGGTTGGTAAATGGGTTGTCCCCATTCTTCAGGAGTCATAATTTTAAGAATTTTGGCTTTGGAGTAAATGATATTGCTTTCTTTGTCTCTGGAATGAAATAAATCTATTAATTCTGTATCTACTAGAATGAATTCATAAAAAATTCTAGTTTTAAGGAAATTTTGATAATGGGTGTCTTTGGGGAAAATGGTATTGAGTAATTGTTCTCTGGATAGGTTTTTCCATTCTGGCTCTATTGGCATAACATCTATGTGGTTATCTTTGGTAATATAATTTAACTCATAAGATCTTGAGTCTGAGGGAGTAGTAACTGGATTGGTATTATGGGTAATATTTTTGGATAGATTTTGAGAGATTTGCTTTGGAGAAGGTATTGAACTTGGTTCAGGTGCATATTCCAAGGCTGCTATGGGGTCAAATCTGTTGTGGTTTAATAATGGTGATTGAGAATTAATGGCTTCTAAAGAGGTTGATGTTTTAGAAGGTAATTTTGTATTGAAAGATTGAGGTAACTTTCTTGAAGAACTCGGCGATGCCGATATTGATTTGGACTGCTCCTTTTTAACAGTATTGATGTTGGGTGCCTCAAAAGGCAATCCATATTGATCTTTAGTACTTTTGCTCATTGGCCTTGGCCTGTAAAAACTCTCTTGTTAAGTAATCAGGTAAAGTATTTGTCTCTCCTTTAATATGCTCAATCTCAAAATCGAAGCATGATAATAATGCTTGCCATCTTGCAAAAATATGTTTAGAGACTAAATTTTTAACATCCTTTTGTAAAACAGAAGGAGCTGCTTTGCAGTCCGTTCTTATTAAAAATCTTTTGGAAAATAAATCATCTTGAAATTTTTGTAAACATAAAACAATAGCTAAAATTTCTTTTTTAACCGGCCCGGGTCCAGGCTCTGATACCAAATGTAACACCCCAGCAACCCGCATGTGGATATTGTCCGCTTTGGCCGCAGCCCTCACGGTTTTGCTTCTGGCAATGGCACGCATGCCACCCCAAAACGCGTCCACACAAGGAAGGTATCCACACCCATATATATGGCATGCTTCGTTCTCCTTCCTAACCGATGTGGGACTTCACAATCCACCCCCCTCAAGGGAGTCCAGCGCCCTCGCTGGCACACCGGCCCGGGTCCAGGCTCTGATACCAAATGTAACAGCCCAGCAACCCACATGTGGATATTGTCCGCTTTGGTCGCAGCCCTCACGGTTTTGTTTCTGGCAATGGCACGCATGCCACCCCAAAACGCGTCCACACAAGGAAGGTATCCACACCCATATATATGGCATGCTTCGTTCTCCTTCCTAACCGATGTGGGACTTCACAATCCACCCCCCTCAAGGGAGTCCAGCGCCCTCGCTGGCACACCGGCCCGGGTCCCGGCTCTGATACCAAATGTAACAGCCCAGCAACCCGCATGTGGATATTGTCCGCTTTGGCCGCAGCCCTCACGGTTTTGCTTCTGGCAATGGAACCGCTTTGGCCGCAGCCCTCACGGTTTTGCTTCTGGCAATGGCACGCATGCCATATATATGGGTGTGGATACCTTCCTTGTGTGGACGCGTTCCATTGCCAGAAGCAAAACCGTGAGGGCTGCGGCCAAAGCGGACAATATCCACATGCGGGTTGCTGGGCTGTTACATTAAGCAACCCGCATGTGGATATTGTCCGCTTTGGCCGCAGCCCTCACGGTTTTGCTTCTGGCAATGGCACGCATGCCACCCCAAAACGCGTCCACACAAGGAAGGTATCCACACCCATATATATGGCATGCTTCGTTCTCCTTCCTAACCGATGTGAGACTTCACAATCCACCCCCCTCAAGGGAGTCCAGCGCCCTCGCTGACACACCGGCCTGGGTCCAGGCTCTGATACCAAATGTAACAGCCCAGCAACCCACATGTGGATATTGTCCGCTTTGGCCGCAGCCCTCACGGTTTTGCTTCTGGCAATGGCACGCATGCCACCCCAAAACGTGTCCACACAAGGAAGGTATCCACACCCATATATATGGCATGCTTCTTTCTCCTTCCTAACCGATGTGGCACTTCACACTGGGCAAGATGCCAAATACCAGAATAATATCTAACAATTTGTTCTTTTGAAGTTGAAGATATTTTTTGTTTTAATATACCCCCATAGCCTAATTCAGACGCATCAGTTTCTACTATAAGGAAGGCATCTGGATCAGGGATTCCTAAACATGGTAGTTTTTTTACTATTTGCTTCACTTTGATAATAATCTGCGTCATTTCACTATTCCAAGGTATTGGGTTTTTTCTAAGTCTTGCGTATAAGGGAGCACAGATAACTCTTATATTGGGGATAAAATCTGCTACATAATTGACACAGCCTAAAAATCTTTGCAACTGGGTTTTGTCTTTAATTTCATTAGGAAATTTATCAAAAAATTCTATTGATCTTTGAATAGGTGTTATTGTTCCTAGATATATTTCATAACCTAAAAATCTAATTTTTGTTTGAAATATTTTAATCTTTTTTTGCAGAAACAACTAATCCGTTTTCTTTTATTAAATTAATAAAAATATTTAAATGTTCTATATGTTGATTAATATTATTAGAAAAAATTAATACATCATCGAGATAAACTAATGCAAATTTCATATAAGGATAGAAAATATCATTCATGATGTTTTGATATTCTGATGGGGCGTTTTTTAATCCAAAGGGAAGAACATTCCACTCATAATGCCCAAATGGAACATTACAAGCAGTTTTATACTTATCTTCCTCTCTGACCCCAATTTGATAATAACCTGACTTCATATCAAATTTTGAAAATATTGTAGCATGGGTTAATCTTTTAATCAAATCTTGCTTATTAGGTATAGGATATCTAATCCATTTTAAAACTTTATTCAATGGTTTATAATTAATAACTAAGCGAGGGGCTCCTCGTTCTATTTCAGCTGCATTTAAAACATAAAAGGCTGAACAGCTCCAAGGAGATTTTGATGGTCTAATTAAACCTTTGTCTAGATAATCTTGAATTTCTTTTTTACAATACTCTAAATATTGAGGATTCATTTGAATGGGTCGTGACTTAGTATTGATGTTTTTCTCATCAAAATTTTCAATATAAGGTAACGATACTTCATACTTTTTTCTATGCCAAAAAGCTGTTGGATTGATTTCGCAAATTTCTTGTTCAATTCTGTTATTAAAACTTTTAATAGTTTCTTGAATATTTTTATTTAATAGTTGTTCTTCTATTTTTTTATATTGAATTTCTTTTGATAAAAAATTAATATGTTTTCTTTTATTTTCAATGATACTTTTTTCTTTTAATAAATTTAGTTCATAAGTTTTTGGAGGATGTATAAATTCAAATATAATAACTTTATATAATACTTTAGTTTCTAATCCTTTTGGAGTAACTTTAAATGGATATAATAATGATAAAAATGGAGTTCCTAATATACATGGAGTATTCATATTTTTAACTAATACAAAAGATGCTTCATAACATATTTTGTTTTTGCAAATTCTAGCAGAAGATATTTTATAATTAATCTGTAATCTAGAATTATTAGCACTTAATACTCTTTTAGATGATTTTTCATAATATTTTGATGGTATTATGCCTTCTTGTAAACAATTAATATCTGCTCCAGAGTCTATTAATGCAACTAAATTAAATTCTTCATTTTTAATTACTAATTTAATATTACAATACCACTTATGTGTCGTTATTAGATTTAAATAAATTATTTCTTCTATATTGTCTTGATTAGAACTAGAGGGATTATTTATTTTATTTTCTTGATCTCTAAGTTTATTTTTTCCTTCTAATTCTAATAATCTATATTCTATAGATATATTGTTATGTTTTAATTGAGTAATTTCTATTTTTAAGTTTTTAATCTCTTGTTGTAAATCTTTTATTGCAACTGGTGTTGATTGTCTAAATCTAGCGTATATTTCATTTAAATCTATTTCCTTTACCTCTTGTTCTTTTTCATCTTTTCTTAATAATTCTTCTAATTTGTTAATAAATTCTGTTCTAATAGGGCCTGGTTCTAATTTTGAAATTAAATCTATCAATTCTTGGGTTTGATCTATGGTAAGCATATTGACGGATTTACTACAGTCATCACAAGTACAAAGTCCTGGTCCTAAACAATTATTATCCTCTTCTGATTGACTAGAACTTGAATTTGAACTAGAATCTCATTCTAATTGATAAATTATTTATGTGTTGTTTTCTTCATCAGAAGTTTCTTCTTCTTCTGATTCTGAATTAATCATTATTGTTAATAAAGTTTTCTTTAAATTTTCATCAATTTCTAATTGATTTATCTTTTGCTGTACTTTACATTTATTGGCGAAATGACCTGTCCTTCCACATTTCCAACAAGTGACATTCTTTTTTGAATTATTAAATTTTTTATGGGGCTTTTCTATATTTTTTGAATAATTCTTTTTATAGGTTTTGTTATAAGGTTTTTTATAGGGTTTTTTGTAATAAGGTTTTTGATAAGATTTTTGAGAGATAAATTGTCTTTTCTGAGTTTTCTTTTTAACAGCACTTGGGGCTCTAATAGGTGCTAAACCATATTGTTCACAAAAATTACCTATTTCTCTTTTATTAGTACTAGCTTCCTTTCTAAGCTTATTTTGTAATTTAAAATCATTACAAACTTGTATTCCTGTGTGTACAATAATACTATGTATTTGACCATAAGTCAAAGTATTATAAGGTATTGGCTTTCCATAATGGCTTTCTAACTTCATTTTAACTTTTTCAGAAAATAATTTTGGTAATCCTGAAATAAATCTTTCTTTCCAAAATCCTTGATAACCATCTTCTCTAAGAGTAATTTGTGACATAAAAACATCTTTATACCAACGATAATCAGACATAGTAGGACAATAAAGATTTACTAGCTGACTAGCAGCTCTATCTTTAAAAATATTTGGATCTCCCACAAAGTGTTGAATAATAGTATATATTAGTGTTGCAACTGCATCTTCTTCTCCTGTTTCTGGTTTTATTGCATTTAAAATTGTTTCTTTATCGGTTGTAGACCAAAAATTATCCCACCAACCTTTAAGTTGTCCAGTAAATCCTTGAGTCATAATTAAAGTTGTTGCTTTATCTGAATTACCTCTTCTTTTAAAAGCACTAGCGGCTATTGACATATTACAAATATAATCTAATAAATTTTGTTCACTCATACCATCAATATTCCATTCTATTACCTCATTTCCTGAGTAACTATTTGATACATGCTCTCCTCGTTCTTCATAAAGAACATCTGCTGGAGAGGGTTGAGGATAATAAGTCCTAGTTTTTGGGTATTGGACTTTGATTTTATTAATATTAAGATTATCAGTATCAATAGTATTAATAGAATGTTTTTCTAATGTTAATTTTGATAATAAATCTTTTATTTCATTAATTTTTTCTTCACTATCATTTCCTAATTTTAATGAATCTATTTGAGTATTTAACTGATATATTGGTTTTAATAATGGTTTTGGAATACTTGAACTTATATTACTAGAAGAAGGAATTTCTTTATCTTCTATTCTGGTTAACTGTTTTGAGAGGGTTTCTAGCATACTATTTGAAAAGTTTAATTGGTTATGAATTTTTTTAATATCTTTTTTACTAACATCTTTTTCTGCTTCGTTAATAGTTTTATAAGGACTTGCTTCTATTTCTTGTTTTTCTATTTCTAATTTAATAGTAGTCATAGGAGGATATTCTGATACTATAATTTTATTATCTATTGTTTTCCATGTTTTATTAACTCTTGTTAAAGGATTTATTGATTTAATATCATTTTCTTTAATATATGTACTCAACCAATCAAAGAAATAAATATTAATTTCATTTTCTTCCATATACGAGTAATAAAGTTTTCTGAAGTTAATTATTTTTGTTTTAGAAAAACTTTCAAAATACCATTTTCTTAAGTCTTTATTATAATTTGCTAAAAAATCTTGATTTATCCATTCTTTATCTATTCTAAATGGTTCTTGTCTAGTAATAGTATTAATAACTGAGTTGAAATCAGAAGCAGAGGGATTAAAATCATCTTCTTTTTGGATATTTACATAAACAGGTTTTGTTATCTTAGAATTAATATCTAATTTTGTTAAATCTATATTAATAGTGGAGCCATCTACTGAATGTCTCGCACTGTTTCCTTTATAAATCATATGAGGTGAATTATTACGAAAAGATTTTGATCTATGCATTCTTAAACGAATATCAGTACCTTCTTGAATTATTTCTCTAACTTTAGTATTGTAAATTTTTGGTTCATCAATAATATCCTCTAATAACCAGTCTTCTGGAATTTTTGAAATTACTTCAGCGTGACTTAAACGCCTAGGTATTTGTATCGAAGATTTTCTCAAATTAGCTTCTACCAAAATAGTTTCATTTTTTGGTGAAGATCTAAGAGCTCTTTAATTATAATCGATTTTAGTAACTTTATAATAAATTCTGAAAATAAGCTGAATCGGACCTGAGTCCTCATCTAATATTTCATCAGGGATTTTGACATAGAATTTTAAAGCGTTACTTGTTTTATGGTTTCTAATATTCATAGAAAAATTTGGATAACAATTAAAAAAGGCAGGGCCATCATGAAGATTACTTTCTAATATAGCAATAATAGAGTCTTGAAATTGTTTCATACGGATATCTCTTAAAAGTAATAATATTGGACTATTAACTCCTAATCTGTAATTTAGTTTTGCTGCTACTTGAATTAGTCCTAAATGCATATAATTATAACCCTTTTTAATGTGTTCATCTAAAACATCTTGTTGTAAAAGATTAATAATTTTATTGGTTTTAGTACCTGGATAACAATATTCAGAAATATGAATTTCATCTGGATTTGGACTGCTCCTTTAATTATAATTATAATTATAATTATTATTATTATTATTATTATTATTATTATTATTGTTATTGTTATTATTATTATAATTATAATTCTAATTCTAATTGTAATTATAATTATTCTACAAAGTATTGGGAAAAAGACCCTGTTATTTGCAATCTTGATATAATAAACCCTAATCTTATCATCAAAACAAAAGATATTCCTTACGGGAATTTCGAACAAGATGAATGTAGATCTCATATAAAAGCCTTATTAGATCTGAAAGTTATTGTACCTAGTACAAGCCCTCATAGGAGTCCGGCTTTTATAGTAAACAAACACTCCGAACAAAAAAGAGGTAAGACTTGAATGGTATACAACAATAAACGTCTGAATAATAATACTCATATAGATGGTTATACTATACCCTCAAAAGAAGTCTTGATAAATAGAATTCAGAAAGAAAAATGGTTTTCTAAGTTCGACTTGAAATCAGGATTTCATCAAGTTAAGATGCATCCTGACTCTATAAAATGGACTGCATTTTCCTGTTCTGAGAGACTTTTCGAATGGAAAGTCATGCCTTTCGGACTAAAAAATGCACCACAAATTTTCCAAAGAAAAATGGATAATATTTTTGGAGAATATAAAAATTTTACTTGTACATATATAGATGATGTACTAGTATTTTCCAAAACAAAAGAAGAACATTTTCTTCACTTGAAACAAGTATTACACCTTTTTGAAAAATTTGGATTAATTGTTTCAAAATCTAAAATGGAAATATGTAAGACTCATATCTCCTTTTAGGAACAGAAATTGGGAATGGTAAAATAAAACTCCAACCCCACATCTCACAAAAAATTCTTGCTTTTCCCGATAAAATGGAAGATGTGAAAACTCTCCGAGCATTTTTAGGATTACTTAACTATGCAAGAAATTTTATAAAGGATCTAGGAAAATTTACTGCCCCTTTATATAATAAAACAAGTTTAACCGGACAAAGGAATTTTAATTCTGAAGACATAAAGTTGGTTGAGCGGATAAAAGAAATGGTAAAAACCCTCCCTTCTTTATCCTTACCTCTCGATTCAGACTACCTAGTAGTTGAATGTGATGGTTGCGAAATGGGATGGGGTGGTATCCTCAAAAAGAAAAAGAATAAATTTGAAAATATTTCTGAAGAAAAAATATGTAGATATGCTTCTGGGAAATATCATACAAAACCACAAATATATTCTACCTCAACAGATTACGAGGTAAATGCTGTCATCAATAGTCTAAAATCTTTTGAACTATTTTTGATAAATAAAAAAGAAATTACCATTAGAACTAACTGTGAAGCAATTGTGGCTTATGGTAATTCAAAAATAAATTCTGATAAAAAACCTCATAAAAGATGGCTTTTATTCCAAGAGTTTATCTATCATAATGGGGTAAAAATAAATTTTGAACACATCAAAGGAATAAAAAACATTGCTGCTGACATTCTTTCCCTTTTTGCAGGAATGGTAGACAATGAAACCATCTAAGGTTTCATACCCTGGCGTGCGACAAAAAATGAAGTTTGGTAACCAAGAGTTGCCAATACTAACAAATGAATTTCTCTACCCTGGTAGGGAAAATACAAATGAAAAATTCAATTGTATAATTGATAACATTTGGAATATCCCCAGATGTACTGAAACAAATGAACAACTAATTTGTTCAATTAAAAAAGGCATCATTTGTGCCCTGTATAAATTTTGTATAACAGACAACCAGGGAGTTCCACTCCTAAACAAAGCCTCTCCGTCAGGAAAAGGATATACATTTTTTGTCTTGTTATCTGGCCCCTACAAGGGTGTCTATACAAATTTTAACGACTTGTGCACTGCCAAGGAAGGTTTACAAAATCCTCGTTACAAAGGCTTTTACTCTCGAGAAGAGGCAGAAAAGGCTTTGGAACTGGACACCACTGATTTGACAAAAGTAAAAAAGGCTCTGAATCCAGAACCTGAAATAAATGTCATTCATGCAAGTTTGCGAAAACCTCAGCCAAATTCGTTTAAGGAGGCTGTGAGACAAAACCCGAATTCTCCTCAGGAATTGAACCTGAATAAGTTTTTGGTTTTACAAATTTTTTTATTAAAAGCACACAGAGATCCTCACTCTGTTACAGGTTTATATGTAGCCGTTAAGAGTTACTTCAACCAAAGGTTCGCCTGTATAGAAGAATCTCCCATATGCAAGGAAATCAAAAATGGAAGATGTCCTTGTAAAATCAAGTTTTTGTTCAGAAAGGCAAAACTTGATCTAGAAAATTTCAGCCCCGTCATCTTCGAAGACTTGCCTATAAACATTAAAACATTACTGGACTATGGATGTTTGGATTCTGTTCTCATCCATCCCACCGAAAAGTTCGATGGTTTCGACCTTTCAATCAACGAAGCCATTAACTCAATACAAGCAATTTTCATGTGCCACTTTACTGTGAAGATTGTTACCTGTCCAAGTAATTTTTCAACAAATCAGTATCCAACTCATGTAATGAAGCTGCTTACTGAAGGACACAAAGAATATCCAGGAGTTTTATACCATCATGGGTATGAATCATGGGATGTTCAAGGCAATTCTCATTATCAGTATTGCTTATACAGAGCTCAAATAATGGGATACAATTGGTTCTTCTCAACCACTGATGAAGAAGAATTCAACCTGATTAAAGAGTCTCACAACACAAAGTTGTTCCTCCCTGGGGAAAACGGAAAGTTCTTTATCCCTTTCCCAACAGAAAACAACAAAAAACTTGTGCAATTTTTCCAAAGGGAAAAAAGACACAAAGAAATCTATGAAGATGGTGGATGTTTTGGGCAACAAACACCCACGGACACACAGTCTATGGCCGGATCTTCTGAAATGCAAGATGTCGGAGAAGACGAAGAAATTCTAGTCTCTAAATGAGAACTACGATAAATTTGGACAGAAAACATTGGAATACAGCTGTCCCAGCAAAGAACAAAACCTTATCTTCAAAGAATCTACTTTAGATAAGGTCTATCTGTAATTTATGCTTTCTGTCTATTCAAATACCCTGTGAGACAGTAAATGTATGGAAAACCTGACCATACTTGACTGAAGGGGTACTTGAGTCTTTTTTTTTCTTTTGTCTTTTAGTAATATGTTTTGTCTATATAAGGACTCTCTCTCTCAGAGAAAGACAGAGACGACGAAGAAAAATCGAGAGAAAACCTCTGATAAGTGTGTAGAGAGAATTTGCAAGTTTCCTTTCCAGTTTGTAATTTCCTCTTTCATCAATAAAGCTTTGTAAGTATTTGTCTTTAAGATGGTAGGCTAAAACCATCATTGGTAGTTCTTAGAATGCCCTAGTTATTTTTTTTAACATATGCGAATATGATTTAGAACTCTGAACTCTTTTGTGAAAACCTGGGATTTGTAAGCCTGAGAAATCAGGTGTGCCCTTGATATCTGTTTGAAAGAATAAGAAATTTTTTTTTAAGGAATTTTTCTGGAGGGTAAGCTGAGGCAATTGTAAGACCCTTGGTGTGGGCTGTTGGTAAGTCCTCAAAGTTCCCAGAAGATCCAGAAAATTATTATTAAAATGATTCTTTTTCTCTCAAAACTTTCATAATCCCCAATTCACACATAAATGAGTTCTGGTTGTTCATCATATTTTACATTATGTTAAAAATTATAACTTATTGTGCATTTCTGAGAACTATCATGTATCTCTTATTGTCTTCCGCCCTATCTACTCTGAATTTTATTTAAGGCTTGTTTAAAAATCCCTAACTAGGAGGCTCTGCCACCTGTCCTGGGGTATTTTATGATATTTTATTTTCCTAACGGTCATTTACATATAGTATCGTACAATTTTCCTGTTCCCCATCTTTATATTGCCATTTATTTTTATAATCAATATAGTAGTATAATTACTATTCCTTTTTCTAATTTTATAAACATATAAAAAAAAGGGGCACACCCTTTTCCCCAACAAATTTTCTCAGGTACCAGTTTTTGCTGGTATCAAAGCAGCACACCCTTTTCCCCAACAAATTTTCTCAGGTACCAATTTTTGCTGGTATCAGAGCGGTTACGTTCTGGCCACCAAGAGAGATCTAGAGACTCTTATAGAGAATGTAGATAGCGTTAACAAAACCCAAAATATTATCCTTTCTAGGATAAGACTTTTGGAGGACAAGATAGATCAGGTTTTTGAAATTCTGAAAACAAAAACTCATCCAATAAACGGAGATTTAGAAAAAATCTCTAAACAACTTTCTAAGCTCAGTCTTGGAACTAATACTTCTACCATTACCAGTTCTAACAAATATATTCTAGCCAAGCCTAGAAAATGACAAACAGAACGCAAACACAAACCCTTCCTTTTACAGGAACCTCACAAACCCTTACAGGAGATACTCCCATAGGAGAATCAATAAATAGACAACCTGGAATCTTAGATAGATTTCTTAGAAGAACAAATTCAAACACACGCCAGCTAGAAGAGATAGTTGACATACAATCCAATATAGATATTGGGACAAATTCTAGGATAGATTCTCTAAATCCTAGACAACTATACAATCTAAATTGGCTCAGTTCAGACAGAACTAGTCTTTATAGATACCGTCGATTAGATGACTTTCATTTACCCGACGACCAACATGAGATTATTAGATTAATCTCTGAACCAGTTGGCAGACAGCTTCTAAGTACCCAGAGGAGATATGTTCACTTAGGACTTATCACTATAGGGATTAGAACCCTAACCAGATCCTTTGTAGGAGCCAAAGCTTTCCTTGTCCTTTTTGACCGAAGGTTTAGGGATAACAATTCCCAGGCCATAATAGGGATAGTTGAAGTTGATCTCAACCAACCTGTTTCCCTTATATACATAGCTCCTAATTTTACAATGAATCTTGCAAATTTTATTCAAAATATAAATCTGGAAGTACAAACAAGAGGTTTTGGAGAAAATTTTGAAGGAAATAATCTCCACTTAGATATAACCTTTATAGGAAGAATAAGCGATCATATATCCCCCAGATATAGGATCAATACAAATCCATTAATTACCTCTCTAGGATCAAATGGAATACAATTTCTTCCACCACAAATCTTTGAATCTAGAAGAAACCAAGGAATTGAATGGAAAACCCATCTTAATTCCGGATCCACTAGAACTGCTATTACAGCACCACAAACAGCCATCATGACAAACCGAAGAAACAGCCTTTCTATTAGGTTTGCAGATTATGATGACATAGTTGAACATAATCCCGAAGAAGAAGAAGAACCCCCTAGAAATTCTTTCATGAATTTATGGACAGGATATTCTTATATTCCGGATTACACCCAAAACAAAGAAGAGAGTTCCTTAGGGAAAAGCCGACTCTCAAAAAAACTGCTTCTTGCAGTAGAAAAATGGGAAAAACAAAAGGAAGTCATTTCCCAAAGTTATAAAAATGAAATCTCTGATTCTGAAGATGAGGAAGATGATTTTATTACAAAGCTTTATTGATGAAAGAGGAAATTACAAACTGGAAAGGAAACTTGCAAATTCTCTCTACTGTTCGGCTTCTTTTATTTTACAACTTCCTGAAATTTTACAAAGACATTCAGTAGTAGTTTTTTGAGGGGTATCACCACGCTCAGTTCGCAACTCTGATGAAAGTTCGTCTAAGATTGGTGACATTTGTGCTTGATTAGAAATAATCAAGTAGTCTTTTGTTATTGTTATAGACCTATTTTTTGCGATTATAAAATCAAGGCCTAAAATCATTTTTTCATTAGAAGGGCGAAGATTAATAACGTTTGCTTTTGTCATAAATATTTTTGAACCAAAAATATCACAATTTGTAGAAAACTGAATTGTGAAATTCTTTGTTTCTTTATTTTTAATGATGATATCTCCTGACATTGTTCTTGTCTTTGTAGTTTTTTCACTTTGAAAAACATTTTGTTTTGGAACAATACTTTCGCATAAACATGTAAAAGATGCTCCTGTATCAACAAGGGCTTGGATAACTATTTCAGTTTTGTCTTGTTTATCAATTTTTGGAAAATTGATTTTTAGTAAAATATCAAGACTAGTGTTAGGGTTTTTATTACAAATGATTGGTATACAATCTTTGTTTTGTAAAGCCATCAAGCCACTAGATTGGCCCTCATCATAATTTTTGTTTTGACTTTCAAAATTTTCATAGAGAAAATCAACAGTTTTTTCTATCTGGTTTAGTCTTGTTTCTAAAGCAGATAGTCGATTATTAACCAATTTATCAATTTGGTCATTTTCTTTTTGTTCAATTTTTGGAAAAGTCGTCTTATAAAATTTTTCAAGACAATTTTTACAAAAATTTTTATAACAGAGGGGACAATGTGCTCTCAAATTTTTATGAAAAAATCTTTTGCAATAGAAACATTCTATGTGTTCAGGTCCTGCAAAGAAATTTATTTCATGATTGCAAAAATTTTGTTCTTCTGT
The DNA here is from genome assembly GCF_000230855.2 of Cajanus cajan. NCBI lineage: Eukaryota > Viridiplantae > Streptophyta > Magnoliopsida > Fabales > Fabaceae > Cajanus > Cajanus cajan. Next base: position 28,126,595 of record NC_138525.1, on the reverse strand, counting down.
GATATTCATGAGACTATATCCTAGGTCATCAAGAATTTCGCCATATTTATTGTATTTATCATTTATAGGGGGATATAAATGGCTATACTCATTTTTTGTAAAATCATTTATGATTTTATAATCTTTATTAGTTTCTTCTTCTTCTGAGGTGTAACCAGACCAGCTAACTACAGAGTAAATTTCAGAGTCAGTAGAAACTGTTTCGTCTATAGGAATAAGATTCATCCTACAGCTTTTTATTAGCTCTTCATCTCTGGTAAAGAGATTAGCTTTGTTAGGACAGTCACGGGAATAATGACCAGCTTGGTGACAAGAAAAACACTCTAGTTGCTTAGTATATGTTTTGTTGTTTTTTATCTTTCTAACATGTCTGTCTTTATTCAAGGTAGGTTTTCTAGCACTAGATGCTCTAATGGAATACCTACGAGTTTGTTGTTTCTTCCTAGAGTTGTTCGTTCTAGGGGTAGGGGAATACCTTTGTTGAGGTTTCTTTCTTCTGACCTCTTTGTGATATTGTTGGGGTGTGTATATCTGTTTGCAGATATCAGTGTCTGCCATTTTTATCTGTTTGTTAATGGCAATATTTGTGCAGGTATCTTCCATCACTTTCATGATGTGTTGTATCCTGACAGCTAGGTTATTCATGACAGGATCTACCTGATCATCTTTCCAGCTATCTCTAATTTTTTGACCTAATTTACCAAGAAGTTTTAGGAACAGTTTTTCTCCTAAATTTTTATCTGTAAAACCTCCAGCTATGGAAGCATACATTAGATAATCTTGGGTAAATTCTTTTATTTTTCCAAAGTAACTTATGGAAAGTCTTTCGAGATTTCCTAGATAAATTCTTTGTCTAATTGTATTACCATCATTTACAGACTGGGCTGTAAAGATTCTTTGTATAACACTACAAAAGTTGTAAATGTTTGGTCCTGGGTCGATCAAATTGGTTTTGACCTGGTCAGGAAAAGTTTGTTTGAATGATTCCCAACAAGCTCTAGCTATATCTCCAAGATAAGTTTCTGCTCGGGCAATCATATCTTGACTATTAGAAACATGATTTTCATGATGAATCCTATAATCTCTTATAACAGCTGAAGTCCACTGTTCTATGTAATTAGGTAAGAGTTGGGGGTCAACACTTCCTATGTTTAAGAGAAGAGATGGCATAATGAAATTAGGTTCTATAGGCAACCTTTTCCCTTTTGATTTTATGTTATTTCCTATGGAGAAATCTGTAGGAGTAACTATTTGTTCTCTAGGGATAAATCCTAGATTGTAGTCTTTGGTACTGTAGTCAAAATGGTGGATTTGGTTTGTAACACTACTACCATTGTAACTATCTCCCATTAAACCTTTGTAAGATTGGATTTCAGAAACTGGTTCAGAAACTACAGAATTAGTTTCTTCCTCTTCAAAAACTAATTTATTTTTGAAATTTTTATCATTTTCCAACCAGTTCTCTAGATCAGAATCTTCCTCGATTTCTTTGAGGATAATTTGTTCTTCTTCACATTCTTCACTAAGTTGTGAAAAAAGTCTTTGTCTAAAAATAAAATCATCTTCCTCATCTTCAGAATCAGAGATTTCATTTTTATAACTTTGGGAAACAACTTCCTTTTGTTTTTCCCATTTTTCTACTGCAAGAAGCAGTTTTTTTTGAGAGTCGGCTTTTCCCTAAGGAACTCTCTTCTTTGTTTTGGGTGTAATCCGGAATATAAGAATATCCTGTCCATAAATTCATGAAAGAATTTCTAGGGGGTTCTTCTTCTTCTTCGGGATTATGTTCAACTATGTCATCATAATCTGCAAACCTAATAGAAAGGTTGTTTCTTCGGTTTGTCATGATGGCTGTTTGTGGTGCTGTAATAGCAGTTCTAGTGGATCCGGAATTAAGATGGGTTTTCCATTCAATTCCTTGGTTTCTTCTAGATTCAAAGATTTGTGGTGGAAGAAATTGTATTCCATTTGATCCTAGAGAGGTAATTAATGGATTTGTATTGATCCTATATCTGGGGGATATATGATCGCTTATTCTTCCTATAAAGGTTATATCTAAGTGGAGATTATTTCCTTCAAAATTTTCTCCAAAACCTCTTGTTTGTACTTCCAGATTTATATTTTGAATAAAATTTGCAAGATTCATTGTAAAATTAGGAGCTATGTATATAAGGGAAACAGGTTGGTTGAGATCAACTTCAACTATCCCTATTATGGCCTGGGAATTGTTATCCCTAAACCTTCGGTCAAAAAGGACAAGGAAAGCTTTGGCTCCTACAAAGGATCTGGTTAGGGTTCTAATCCCTATAGTGATAAGTCCTAAGTGAACATATCTCCTCTGGGTACTTAGAAGCTGTCTGCCAACTGGTTCAGAGATTAATCTAATAATCTCATGTTGGTCGTCGGGTAAATGAAAGTCATCTAATCGACGGTATCTATAAAGACTAGTTCTGTCTGAACTGAGCCAATTTAGATTGTATAATTGTCTAGGATTTAGAGAATCTATCCTAGAATTTGTCCCAATATCTATATTGGATTGTATGTCAACTATCTCTTCTAGCTGGCGTGTGTTTGAATTTGTTCTTCTAAGAATTCTATCTAAGATTCCAGGTTGTCTATTTATTGATTCTCCTATGGGAGTATCTCCTGTAAGGGTTTGTGAGGTTCCTGTAAAAGGAAGGGTTTGTGTTTGCGTTCTGTTTGTCATTTTCTAGGCTTGGCTAGAATATATTTGTTAGAACTGGTAATGGTAGAAGTATTAGTTCCAAGACTGAGCTTAGAAAGTTGTTTAGAGATTTTTTCTAAATCTCCGTTTATTGGATGAGTTTTTGTTTTCAGAATTTCAAAAACCTGATCTATCTTGTCCTCCAAAAGTCTTATCCTAGAAAGGATAATATTTTGGGTTTTGTTAACGCTATCTACATTCTCTATAAGAGTCTCTAGATCTCTCTTGGTGGCCAGAACGTAACCGCTCTGATACCAGCAAAAATTGGTACCTGAGAAAATTTGTTGGGGAAAAGGGTGTGCTGCTTTGATACCAGCAAAAACTGGTACCTGAGAAAATTTGTTGGGGAAAAGGGTGTGCCCCTTTTTTTTATATGTTTATAAAATTAGAAAAAGGAATAGTAATTATACTACTATATTGATTATAAAAATAAATGGCAATATAAAGATGGGGAACAGGAAAATTGTACGATACTATATGTAAATGACCGTTAGGAAAATAAAATATCATAAAATACCCCAGGACAGGTGGCAGAGCCTCCTAGTTAGGGATTTTTAAACAAGCCTTAAATAAAATTCAGAGTAGATAGGGCGGAAGACAATAAGAGATACATGATAGTTCTCAGAAATGCACAATAAGTTATAATTTTTAACATAATGTAAAATATGATGAACAACCAGAACTCATTTATGTGTGAATTGGGGATTATGAAAGTTTTGAGAGAAAAAGAATCATTTTAATAATAATTTTCTGGATCTTCTGGGAACTTTGAGGACTTACCAACAGCCCACACCAAGGGTCTTACAATTGCCTCAGCTTACCCTCCAGAAAAATTCCTTAAAAAAAAATTTCTTATTCTTTCAAACAGATATCAAGGGCACACCTGATTTCTCAGGCTTACAAATCCCAGGTTTTCACAAAAGAGTTCAGAGTTCTAAATCATATTCGCATATGTTAAAAAAAATAACTAGGGCATTCTAAGAACTACCAATGATGGTTTTAGCCTACCATCTTAAAGACAAATACTTACAAAGCTTTATTGATGAAAGAGGAAATTACAAACTGGAAAGGAAACTTGCAAATTCTCTCTACACACTTATCAGAGGTTTTCTCTCGATTTTTCTTCGTCGTCTCTGTCTTTCTCTGAGAGAGAGAGTCCTTATATAGACAAAACATATTACTAAAAGACAAAAGAAAAAAAAAAGACTCAAGTACCCCTTCAGTCAAGTATGGTCAGGTTTTCCATACATTTACTGTGTCACAGGGTATTTGAATAGACAGAATGCATAAATTACAGATAGACCTTATCTAAAGTAGATTCTTTGAAGATAAGGTTTTGTTCTTTGCTGGGACAGCTGTATTCCAATGTTTTCTGTCCAACTTTATCGTAGTTCTCATTTAGAGACTAGAATTTCTTCGTCTTCTCCGACATCTTGCATTTCAGAAGATCCGGCCATAGACTGTGTGTCCGTGGGTGTTTGTTGCCCAAAACATCCACCATCTTCATAGATTTCTTTGTGTCTTTTTTCCCTTTGGAAAAATTGCACAAGTTTGTTGTTGTTTTCTGTTGGGAAAGGGATAAAGAACTTTCCGTTTTCCCCAGGGAGGAACAACTTTGTGTTGTGAGACTCTTTAATCAGGTTGAATTCTTCTTCATCAGTGGTTGAGAAGAACCAATTGTATCCCATTATTTGAGCTCTGTATAAGCAATACTGATAATGAGAATTGCCTTGAACATCCCATGATTCATACCCATCATGGTATAAAACTCCTGGATATTCTTTGTGTCCTTCAGTAAGAAGCTTCATTACATGAGTTGGATACTGATTTGTTGAAAAATTACTTGGACAGGTAACAATCTTCACAGTAAAGTGGCACATGAAAATTGCTTGTATTGAGTTAATGGCTTCGTTGATTGAAAGGTCGAAACCATCGAACTTTTCGGTGGGGTGGATGAGAATAGAATCCAAACATCCATAGTCCAGTAATGTTTTAATGTTTATAGGCAAGTCTTCGAAGATGACGGGGCTGAAATTTTCTAGATCAAGTTTTGCCTTTCTGAACAAAAACTTGATTTTACAAGGACATCTTCCATTTTTGATTTCCTTGCATATGGGAGATTCTTCTATACAGGCGAACCTTTGGTTGAAGTAACTCTTAACGGCTACATATAAACCTGTAACAAAGTGAGGATCTCTGTGTGCTTTTAATAAAAAATTTTGTAAAACCAAAAACTTATTCAGGTTCAATTCCTGAGGAGAATTCGGGTTTTGTCTCACAGCCTCCTTAAACGAATTTGGCTGAGGTTTTCACAAACTTGCATGAATGACATTTATTTCAGGTTCTGGATTCAGAGCCTTTTTTATTTTTGTCAAATCAGTGGTGTTCAGTTCCAAAGCCTTTTCTGCCTCTTCTCGAGAGTAAAAGCCTTTGTAACGAGGATTTTGTAATTATAATTATTATCATTTTTTATTATTGTTATTATTATTGTTATTATTATTATTATAATAATTATTATTATTGTTATTGTTATTGTTATTTTTATTTTTATTATTATTATTATTATTATTATTATTGTTATTATTATTATTATTATTATTATTATTAGTATTATTGTTATTGTTATTGTTATTGTTATTGTTATTGTTATATTTTTGTATCACTTTCATTTCCTAAATTTATTGTATCTAATTTATTATTAAGTTGATATATTGGTTTAACTCATAGTTTTAAAAATCGGACCGGTCATCGAACCGGTTAAGGTACTGGGTCAGTGGGTCATAGGTAGAACCGGTGGGTCATTAGTTGAACCGCATGACTCGGTTTTTATTTATTTTTATTAAAAAAATATTCATATTAAATATATTTTATACTTATAAATTTTAATAAATTCATATCTTATTTTAAATTTCAATTTTTCTATCTTATTTAAAATTATTTTTATTTTTATTTTGTAAAAAAATACATAAAAAATTACATGTTAAACGATATATTAATACAAATTAAAAATATAAATAATATGTACATATATAATATGCTTGCAATTAATATCACAAAATAATATATATAATATTTACATAAATATTATATTATTAAATATATAATTTAAAATTAATAATATACTATAAAAGTTATTTAAGTTGTATATATTGCAAACAAATATATTAGAACAAGTAGTCATTGTTATATTTAATAAGACTCCTTGCTTTTCCATTAAGAGATTCAATTTTCATTATTATTTTTTGTGGTTTATGGTCCCTTAAAAAAAATTAAAAGAAAAAAAAGAAAAAAAAATGGTTGAACCGATTTGACCCACCGGTTCACCGGTTGAACCGGAAAATTGACCGGTTCAATCTGGTTTGAAACGGGTCGACTGCATAACCGATCCAACTTAAGATTCGAACCGGCTGGACCACCAGTTCCCGGTCCGACCGGCCGGTTCGGTCCGGTTTTTAAATCATTGGTTTAACTAATGATTTTGGTATTCTGGTAATCATACTACTAGAGGGTTCATCTTTATCTTCTATGCGAGTTAATTGTTTTGACATAGTTTCTATTTTGGCATAATAATTGTGCTTCTACTTTTGTAAGTGATTTAATCAAACATATCTTCATTACGAAGATACGGATTAGTAGATATTGAATCTGAAGATCCAGTTTCGTCGGGTTGTGAACCATCTTGAAGTGCTTGAATTAATTTTAATCTTTCTTCGAATTCTTCTTGAGACGTAGCAGATGCTAGTTTTGCCATAATCATTCTTTTATCAGCTAAGAATTAAACTTCTTGATCAGATAATTTTTTGTCATTGGTAGAAGTCTTGATTGTTGTCAAAGAATTGTTTCTTGCCCATTCATTAATTCTTTTCTTCCTTAATAATTTAATGTCAAACTTTTTCCACCATTTTACTTTAACATTTCTTGTGAGAATCCGAGAAATTTCTTCATTTGATCGTCTATATAAGTAATCCCAAGTTGTAATCCAGGTGATGTTTTGTGAAGCTACAAAGGATATTAGTCTGTAACTTTGTTGAAAGGTGGTTTTTTATTTAAAATAATCATAATATTCAGATACTTCGGGAGGAAATATCTCTCTTATGGGTCCCCAAATTTGGAACCATTGGAGAAACCATTTTGGGAATTTTAATGAGATTCCCCTGAGAAACCAGAAGAACCAGGAATGGGTTTTAGGTTGGAGGTAAAGCATATTGGTCCATGCTAACATGTAACCATAACAGGTATAATTTTGAGGTTGGAATTCTCTGGAAAAGGATTTTCCTTGGTATAAAGGTTGATTCCAATCAGATGGTGTAAGGATCTTTTGGATTTTGACTTTTGAGAATTGAATAGAGCCTAGCTCATCTTTGGTGTGGGTTAACTCTATTGAATCGGTGTCTACCAAAATAAATTCATAAAATAATCTTTTATGGTAGTAAGGGGGGTAATGATGTTGGTCAGTAAATAGCTTTGTGGCCAAGGTTAATGGGCTCAAATCTTTCAACTCAGGTTCGACTATAATGATGTCAAGATCATGATCTTTTTGGATATAATCTTCGTGGTAAGAGTAAGATCCAGTGGGTGTACCTATTGGAGGGGTAATTTTTTATATATGTTTTGAAGGTGATGGAATGTTTTGTGGCTCAGGACTTGATCCTAAGGCTATGAGAGGGTTAAATTTGTTGAGCAAAAGAGATTTAATGGCTTCTAGATATGAGGGATTGAGAGATAATTTTTTATTGGGTGATATAGGAATTTCTGTCTTGAGAGAACTAGGTAACTTTCTTGTGGTTGTCGATGATGCCGATAATTGTCTTGATGTACTGGTTTGACCAGTTTTGATAATAGTTTTGTCTGGATTAGATCTCACAGGAGATCCATATTGATCTTTTGAGCTTTTAACGCTTTTTCTCATTTTCCTGTAAAAATTCTCTTGTAAGATAATCTGGTAATGTGTTTTTCTCTCCTTTGATATGCTCTATTTCAAAATTGAAACATGATAATAAAGCTTGCCATCTTGCAAAAATATGTTTTGAAACTAAATTTTTAACATCTTTTTGTAAAACAGAAGGGATTGCTTTACAATCGGTTCTAATTAAAAATATTTTTGAAAATAAATCATCTTGAAATTTTTGAAGACATAAGACCATTAATAAAATTTCTTTTTTAACAGTGGAATACTTTTGTTGGCCTGGATGCCAAATACCTTAATGATACCTGACAATTTGTTCTTTTGATGATGATAAAAAATTTTGTTTAAGTATCCCCCCATATCCTAAGTCTGACGCATCGGTTTCGACAATAAGATAAGCTTCTGAGTCAGGAATTCCTAAACAGGGTAGTTTTTTGTTGTTTTACTTTTTTGACTATTTCTGTTATGTCATTATTCCAAGGGTTTGGATTTTTTCTAAGACGAGTGTATAGTGGGGCACAAATAACTCTAATATTTGGTATAAAGTCTGCTACATAATTAACACATCCTAAAAATCTTTGAAGTTAAGTTTTATCTTTTAATTCATTTGGAAATTTATCGGCAAACTCTATTTACCGTTGAATTGGAGTAATAGTTCCTTGATAAATTTCATATCCTAAAAATCTAATTTTAGTTTGAAATATTTTAATTTTCTTAGTCGAGACTACTAATCCGTTTTCTTTTACTAGATTAATAAATGTATGCAGATGATCTATATGTTGGTTTACAGAATTTGAAAATATTAATACATCATCATGATATACTAATGCAAATTTCATATGAGGATAAAAATATCATTCATAATATTTTGATACTTAGAAGGAGCATTTTTTAATCCAAACGGCATAACATTCCATTCATAATGACCAAAGGGAACATTAAAAGCAGTTTTATATTTATCTTCCTCTTTCACCCCAATTTGATAATATCCTGATTTCATATCAAATTTAGAAAATATGGATGCATGGTTTAATCTTTTAATAAGATCTTGTTTATTAGGCAAAGGATATCTAATTCATTTTAATACTCTGTTTAATGGTTTATAATTTATGACTAATCTAGGTGCTCCTCTTTCTTGTTCAGCAGCATTTATAACATAAAAGGCTGAACAACTTCAGGGAGATTAAGAATTTCTTATTAATCCTTTTTCTAAATATTCTTGAATTTCTTTTTTACAATATTCTAAATATTGAATATTCATCTGTATTGGTCTTGCTTTAGTATTTATAATTTTTTTCATCAAAGTTATCTATATATATAAGGTAATGAAACTTCATATTTTTTACGATGCCAAAAAGCTGTTGGATTTAATTCACAAATTTCTTTTTCAATTTTGTTATAAATAGTTTTTATAGTTTCTTGAAGGTTTTTATTTTGTAATTGTTCTTCAATTCTTTTATATTGGATTTCTTTAGAAAGAAAATTAATATTTTTCTTTTTATTAGTAATAATACTAGTAGAATTTTCTTTTAAAATATTTAATTCTCTTGATCTTGGCGGATATATAAATTCAAAACATAAAGTATTATTTAAAATTTGTGTTTCTAATCCTTTTTCTGTTATTGTAAAAGGATATAATAATGATAAAAAAATGGTGTTCCTAGTATGCAAGGAATATTCATATTTTTTACTAGAACAAATGATGTTTCATATCATATTTTATTTTTACAAATTTTTGCTGATGAAAGTTTGTAATTAATTTTCATGAGGGTTGTTAGCACTTAGTACCTTTTCTGAGGTTTTTTCATAATATTTTGATGGAATAATTCCTTCTTGTAAACAGTTAATATCAGCTCCAGAAACAATTAAAGCAATAAGATTATATTCATCATTTTTAACCAGTAATTTGATAGTGCAATGCCATTTATGAATAGTAATGAGATTTAAGTCATTATTATCTATTGGTGGAGTATTAGATATAGAGGTTTGATTATTACTGATTGATTGTTGGGTTCTAAGTTTTTCAATTCCTTCTAATTCTAATAACCTATATTCTATTGAAATATTATTTTGTTTTAAATTTGTAATTTCATTCTTCAAGTTTTTTACTTCTTCTTGTAACTCTTTAATGGTTATAGGTGAAGGTTTCCTAAATCTAGCATATATTTCTTTTAAATTTATTTCTTTATTTTCTTCTTGCTCTTTTTCATCTTTTTTTAATAATTCTTCTAATTTTTCTATAAATTCTGTTCTTATAGGACCATTTTCTAATTGTGATATAAGATCAATAAGAGTATGGGTTTGTTCAGAGGTTAGCATATTAATAGTTTTGCAATCTGTACAGTTACAGAGTCCTGGACCTAAACAGTATTCATCTTCTTGACTAGAATTAGAGTCTTCTTCTTCTAGTTGATAAATAATTTCGGTATTACTTTCTTCATCAGAGGTAGAATCACTTTCTTCTGATTCAGAATTAATCATTATAGTTGTAAGGGTTTTCTTTAACGATTCATCTATTTCTAGTTCGTTAATTTTATTTTGTATTTTACATTTGTTGGCAAAGTGACCAATACGTCCACATTTCCAACAAGTAATATTTTTCTTTTGAGAGGTTTTTCTATTGGGTTTTGAAACAGTATTGGGATTTTCTGAATGAGTTTTATTTGTTCTATAAGGTTTTTTATAGGGCCTTTTATATTTTTTATAAGTTTGTTTCTTATAGGGTTTTTAGTCATAGGTCTGTCTTTTTTGAGTTTTTCTACGGATTGTACTAGGTGCACTAATAGGTTCTACTCCATATTGTTCACAGAAATTTCCTATTTCTTTTCTATTGGTAGCTACTTCTTTTCTAAGCTTATTTTGGAGTTTAAAATCATTACAAACTTGTATTCCGACTTTAATAATAATGCTATGAATTTGTCTGTATGTAAGACTATGATATGGTATAGGATTTCCAAAATGATTTTCAAGTTTCATTTTTACTTTTTCAGAAAATAATTTAGGTAACCCTGCAAGGAACCTTTCCTTCCAGAATCCCTGAAATCCATCTTCTCTTAAAGTAATTTTTGACATAAAAACATCCTTATACCATCTATAATCAGACATTGTTGGACAGTAAAGATTAGCTAGCTGACTGGTTGCTCTTTCTTTAAAGGTATTGGGGTCTCCTACAAAATGCTGAATTATTGTTTAGATAAGAGTTGCAACTGCATCCTCTTCTCTAGTTTCTTGTTTAACTACATTTAATATGGCTTCTCTGTCAGCGGGACTCCAGAAATTATCCCCTCATCCTTTAAGCTAACCAGTAAAACCTTGTATTAAAGTCATAGTTGTGACTTTATCAAAATTTCCACGTCTCTTATAGGCACTGGCTGCCATAGACATTTGAAAAATAAAATCTAATATATTTTGTTCACTCATTCCATCTATGTTTCATTCACAGATGTCACTTCCTGAATAACTATTTTGAACTAATTCTCCCCTTTCTTCATAAAGAACGTCAGCAGGAGAAGGTCTTGGATAATAGGTTTTAGTTTTGGGATAAGTAGTCTTTATTTTATTAAGAGAAAGATCATCTACTATGTTAATAGATGGTTTTCCTAATGTTAATTTGGATAATAATTCTTTAATTTCTTCTATTTTTGTATCACTTTCGTTTCCTAAATTTACTGTATCTAATTTAGTATTAAGTTGATATATTGGTTTAACTAATGGTTTTGGTATGCTGGTAATCATACTACTAGAAGGTACATCTTTGTCTTTTATGCAAGTTAATTGTTTTGACATAGTTTCTAACATAATATTGGAAAAGTTTAATTGAGAATGTAATTTTTTAATATCTCTTTTATTAATATCATGTTCTTTTTCATTAATAGTTTTGAAAGGACAGGCTTCTATTTCTATATCTTCTACGGCTATCTTAACCATTGAAGTAGGAGGATATTCAGAAATATGAATCTTATTGTCTATTGTTTTCCAAGTTTTTGTAGTTCTTGTTAATGGGTTAATGGTTTTAACAATATTATTTTCTCTGCTATATTTTTCAAACCAGTCAAAGAAATAAATATTAATTTCATTTTCTTCCATAAACGAATAATAAAGAGTTCTAAAATTAATAACTTCTTCTGTTGTAAAAGTAGAAAAATATCATTCTCTTAGAGGTTTATTGTAATTAGCATTAAAATCTTCATTAATCCATTTTTTATCAATATTAAAAGTTTCTAGTCTAGTAAGAGTATTGAGTATTTGTGATCGAGTAGGATCAAAATCTTCTTCTAGTTCTATATTAGAATTATTTTCATAAATAGGTCTAGCTATTTTTGAATTAATATCTAATTTTGTTAAGTCTATGTTAATAGTAGATCCTTCTACGGAATGTCTATAATTAGATCCCTTATAAATCATTTGAGGTAAAGGATTTCTCTAAGAATTTGATCTATTCATTCTTAATCTAATGTCTGTTCCATCTTGGATTATTTCTCTAATTTGAGTATTGTATATCTTTGGCTCTTCTATAATATTCTCTAAAAACCAATCTTCTAGAACTTTTGAAATAACTTCAGCGTCACTAAGACGCCTTGGTATTTGTATTGAGGATTTTCTAAGATTTGTTTCAACTAAAACAGTTTCATTTTTAGGTGAAGATCTAAGAGTTTTATAGTTATAATCTATTTTAGTAACTTTGTAATAAATTATAAAAATGAGTTGAATAGGACCAGAATCTTCATCCAGGATTTCATCAGGGATTTTAACATTAACTTCAAAGCATTACTGGCTTTTGTATTTCTAATATTCATCGAAAAATTTGGATAACAGTTAAAGAATGCAGGGCCATCATGCAGATTACTTTCTAATATGGCTATAATAGAATCTTGAAATTGTTTCATACGAATATCACGTAATAATAATAATATGGGACTGTTTATACCTAATCTATAATTAGGTATAGCAGCTACTTGAATTAATCCTAAATGCATATAATTATATCCTTTTTTAATATGCTCATCTAATATATTTTGTTGTAATAAATTAATAATTTTATTGGTTTTAGTGCCAGGGTAACAAAATTCTGAGATACGAATTTCATCTTGGTTTGTTGACCAAATATTGTGTTGTTTATAAACTTCACATTTTTTTAACTATAGGTATTGACCAATCATGAAGAGAATTTTCTATCTCTGCTATTTGGAATTCGGTTTGGAATGATCTTGAGAATTACTTGGAGTATCTTCTAAAGTATTAGGAGTTCTCATAATTATTTGTTTATTTTTGTTTTTGGTTCCTAGACTGCTAATTGTTTAAAAACTTCTTGACAATTTTGAGGGTTCTTTGACAGTGGTAAAGCTGTGGCCTCTATCCATGGCTTACCAACGGATTTACTACCTCTCACTAAGGCTTTACTACCGGGAACACCAACAAGAGTGTATAACCTTGGCCTCTACTTCCCCCGAAAGAAGACTCAAAATATCAATAATTTTGAAAAATAACAGGATTTGAACACAAATTCAAAGATAAATCAAATAATTAGGAGACTTAAAAAGAGTTAATAGTGACTGAATGAATATAAAATTTTATATGTATGTGAGGAAAGGGATGCTCGCACAAGTAAATCCAAACATGTCCATTCCTATAATACAAAATCATATAAAATATTCAAACGAAACACCCCAGGAAAGGTGGCAGAGCCTCCTAGTTAGGGATTTATAAAGTTAAAGAAACAGAAATCTTAGAATTATCATATTAAATGGAGCAGAAGACAATAAGAGACATATGATAGTTCTTAGAAATTCACAATAAGTTATAATTTTTAACATAATATAGAATATGATGAACAACCAGAACTCATTTATGTGTGAATTTGAGATTATATTAGATTTTTAAAGAAAATTAAAGAATCATCTTTAAACAATTTTCTGGATCTTCTGGGAACTTTGAGGTCTTATCAACAGCCCACACCAAGGGTCTTAGAACTGCCTCAGCTTACTCTCCAGACAAATTCCTTCAAAAAAATTTCTTATTCTTTCAAACAGATATCAAGGGCACACCTGATTTCTCAGGCTTACAAATCCCAGGTTTTCACAAAAGAGTTCAGGGTTCTAAATCATATTCGCATATGTTAAATAAAATAACTAAGGCATTCTAAGAACTACCAATGATGGTTTAGCCAGCCATCTTCTAAGAAATACTTACAAATTTTTATTTATGAAAGGAGGAGAGGTACAAACACAAAGAACACACTTGAAGAACACTCTTAACACACTCTAGATATCTCTGGTGCTTTTTTCTTCGTCTCACACTCTATAAGTGAAGTAAGAGGGTTCTTTTATAGAAAACTTAGATGCTAAAGGACAAAACGAAAACTAAGACCTATTTGCCCCTTCAGTCAAGTGAGGTAATTGCTACCACACATTTACTCTTTCTCAGGGCGACAGACTCTGACAAAAAAGATAAAATTACAACACACCTTATCTTTCTAGGAACTAAAGTAGATTCTTTTTAGATAAGGGTTTTGTTGAGACAGCTGTCTTTACTGTTGATGTTGTCCTTTTGTCAAGATCTTAGTCTTCTACTTGGAGACTAATATTTCTTCATCTTCACCGGCGTCTTGCATATCTGAAGATCCGGCCATGGACTGGGTGTCTGTAGGCGTTTGTTGGCCATAACATCCACTTTCTGTGTAAATCTCTTTGTACCTTCTTTCTCTTGAGAAGAACTGTACAAGTTTATTATTGTTTTCCATTGGGAACGGAATGAAAATCTTTCCATTTTCAACTGGAAGATATAACTTTGTGTCATGTGACTCTTTTATGAGGTTATATTCAGCTTCATCTTCACTTGAGAAAAACCATTGATAACCCATTACTTGAGCTCTGTATAGACTGTATTGATAATGAGTGTTCCCTTGGACATCCCAAAGGTCATACCCATCATTGTATAATACCCCTGGGTAATCTTTATGATTTTCAGTGAGCAACTTCATAACGTGAGTTGAATACTGATTTGCTGCAAAATTGCTGGGGCATGTGACTATTTTTATGGTAACATGGCACATAAAAATAGCTTGTATTGAGTTAATGGCTTCATTTATGGAAGGTCCAAAGCCATCAAATCTTTCTGTAGGATGGATCAGAACTGAGTCTAAACATCCATATTCCAGTAGAGTTTTTGTGTTTATAGCCATGTCTTCAAACATGACTGGTTTAAAATTTTCTAAATCAAGCTTTGCTTTTCTGAATAAAAACTTGATTTTACAAGGGCATTTGCCATTTGTTATTTCTTTGCAAATTGGGGATTCTTCCAAACATGCAAATTTTTTTATTAAAATAGCTTTTTACAGCTATATAAATTCCAGAAACTGAATGAGGTTCTTTGTGGACCTTCATCAGAAACTTTTGTAATACCAAAAAAATTTTCAGATTCATTTCCTGAGTGGAAACAGGATTTTTCCTTACAACTTCTTTAAAAGAATTAGACTGAGATTTTCGCAAATTTGTTTGAATGACACTTATTTCAGGCTCTGGGTTCAAAGCCTTTTTTATTTTTGTCAAATCAATTGTATCAAGTTCCAAGGCTTTTTCTGCTTCTTCTCGAGAATAGAAGCCTTTGTATCTTGGATTTTGAATAGCTTCCTTGGCAGTGCACAAGTCAGTAAAATTTGTATAAACACCCTTATAGGGGCCAGATAACAAGACAAAAAATGTATAACCTTTTCCCGAAGGTGAGGCTTTTGTTAGGAGTGGAACTCCTTGATTGTCTGTTATACAAAATTTGTATAAGGCACAAATGATACCTCTCTTTATTGAAAAGATTAACTGCTCATTTGTTTCTGTACATCAGGGGATATTCCAGATGTTGTCAACTATACAGTTGAACTTTTCATTTGTGTTTTCTCTGCCAGGGTAGAGAAATTCATTTGTTAAGATGGGAAGCTCTTGGTTCCCAAATTTCATTTTTTGTCGAACTCCAGGATATGAAACCTTAGAAGGCTTCATTGTCTACCATTCTTGCAAAACGAGAAAGAATGTCAGCAGCAATGTTTTTATTACCTTTTATGTGTTCAAAGTTTATTTTAATCCCATTGTGATAGACATATTCTTGGAATAAAAGCCATCTTTTATGGGGTTTCTTATCAGAGTTAATTTGTGAATTACCATAAGCAACAATTGCTTCGCAATCTGTTCTGACAGTAATTTCTTTTTTGTTTATTAAAAATAGTTCAAAAGTTTTCAAACTATTCATAACAGCATTTACTTCATAATCGATTGAAGTAGAATAAACTTGTGGTCTAGTATGATACTTTCCTGAAGCGTATCTACAGATTTGTTCTTCAGTAATATTATCAAACTTGTTTTTATTTTTCTTGAGAATACCACCCCATCCTAATTCACAACCATCACACTCTATTACAAGATAGTCAGAATCTAATGGCAAAGATAGAGAAGGGAGAGATTTCACAATTTATTTTATTTTTTTAACCAATTTTATGGCTTCAGAATTAAACTTTCTCTGACCTGTCAAACTAGTTTTATTATACAAGGGTGCAGTATATTTACCCAAGTCTTTTATGAAATTTCTTGCATAATTTAGAAGACCTAAAAAGGCTCGAAGCGTTTTTACATCTTCCATTTTTTCTGGAAAACCAAGGATTTTTTGTGAAATATGGGGCTGGAGTTTTATTTTTTCATTCCCAATTTCAGTTCCTAAAAAGGATATATGAGTATTGCATATTTCCATTTTTGATTTTGAAACAATTAGACCATATTTTTCAAACAGGTGTAAAACTTGTTTCAAATGAAGGAAATGTTCTTCTTTTGTTTTTGAAAATACAAGCACATCATCAATGTATGTACAAGTAAAATCTTTATAATCTCCAAAAATGTTATCCATTTTTCTTTGGAATATTTGAGGCGCGTTTTTCAAACCAAAGGGCATAACTTTCCATTCGAAAAGTCCTTCAGAGCAAGAAAAAGCAGTCCAATTTATTGAATCAGGGTGCATCTTTACCTGATGAAATCCTGATTTTAAATCAAATTTAGAAAACCATTTTGCTTTCTAAATTCTATTTATTAAAACATCTTTTGATGGTATAGTATAACCGTCTATATGGGTATTATCATTAAGACGTTTATAATTATAAACCATCCTTGTTTTACCCCTTTTCTGTTCGGAGTGTTTGTTCACAATAAAAGCTGGGCTTCTATGTGGGCTTGTACTTGGTTCAATAACCTTAAGATCAAGCAGGGCTTTTATATGAATTCTGCATTCTTCTTGTTCAAAATTCCCATAAGGAATTTCTTTTGTTTTTATTATAAGATCATGATTTATAATATCTAATTTACAAATGACAGGATCTTTTTCCCAATATCTGGTAGGATCTTCTCCTATTATACTGGATTTATTTAATCTGTCAATAATTTGTTGAATATTATCAAAAGTTATAACCTTGTTAATCTTAATGCAGTTATAACAGTCAATATCGGTTTGTGTTAGAGCCAATTCATAAGAATTCTCGACATCTTCAATTATGTCAAGTATTTCCGAGTTTTTGTAGTTTTCTACTTGTGTTTCGGCTTCTTTTATTTTACAACTACCAGTTATCTCGCACGGACATTCGGTAGTTTTTTCATTTATTGATGGGGTATCACCACGCTTAGCTCGCAACTCTGATGAAATTTCGTCTAAAATGGGTGACATTTGAGCTTGATTAGAAATAATCAAGTAATCTTTTGTTATGGTTATAGACCTATTTTCAGCAATAATAAAATCAAGGCCTAAAATCATTTTTTCACCAGCAGGTTTCAGGTTGATTACATCTGCTCGTGTCATAAAAAGTTTTGTTCCAAAGATGTCACAATTTGTGGAAAGTTGAATTGAAAAATTCTTGGTTTCTTTATTATTGATGATAACATCTCCAGACATTGTTCTAGTCTTGGTAGTCTTTTCGCTTGAGAAAATATTTTGTTTAGGAACAATGCTTTCGCATATACATGTAAAAGAAGCTCCTATATCAACAAGGGCTTGTATTACAAGTTCAATTTTATTATGTTTTTCAATTTTGGGAAAATTGACTTTTATCAAAATATGAAGACTGGTATTAGGCTTTTATTGCAAATGATTGGAATGCAATCTTTGTTTTGTAAAGCCATTAAGCAACTTGGTTGGCCTTCTTCGTAATGGGAATTTTTGTTTTGATTTTCAAAATTTTCATAAAGAAAGTCAACCGTTTTTTCAATCTGATTTAGTCTAGTTTCTAAAACAGATAGGCGATTATTAACCAATTTGTTGTCAAAATTATTTATTTCCTTATTATCATTTTTCGAAAATTTTGTTTTATAAGAGACTTCTAAACAGGTTTTGCAAAAATTTTTGTAACAAAGGGGGCAATGTGCTCTCAAAGTTTTGTGGAAAAATCTTTTGCAATGATAACACTCAATGTGTTCTGGACCTGCAAAAAATTGTATCTCATGATTACAAATATTTTGTTCTTCATTGATGTTCATCAGGCTATATCCTAGATCATCAAGAATTTCACCATATTTGTTATATTTTTCATTTATAGAAGGATATAAATGATCATATTCATTTTTTGTAAAATCATTTATAATTTTGTAATCTTTATTGGTTTCTTCTTCATCTGAAGTATAATCAGACCAGCTAACTACTGAATATATTTCAGAGTCTGTAGAAACTATTTCGTCTATAGGAATGAGGTTCATCCTACAACTTTTTATTAATTCAGCATCTCTAGTAAAGAGATTAGCTTTGTTAGGACAGTCACGGGAATAATGACCAATTTGATGACAAGCAAAACATTCTAATTGCTTAGTATATGTTTTGTTGTTTTTTATCTTTCTAACATGTCTGTCTTTATTCAAAGTAGGTTTTCTAGCACTAGATGCTCTAATGGAGTACCTACGAGTTTGTTGTTTCTTCCTAGAGTTATTCGTTCTAGGGGTAGGGGAATACCTTTGTTGAGGTTTCTTTCTTCTGACCTCTTTGTGGTATTGTTGGGGTGTGTATATCTGTTTCTTTCTTCTGACCTCTTTAAACCAATCATGTTTGAAGACATGGCTATAAACACAAAAACTCTACTGGAATATGGATGTTTAGACTCAGTTCTGATCCATCCTACAGAAAGATTTAATGGCTTTGGACCTTCCATAAATGAAGCCATTAACTCAATACAAGCTATTTTTATGTGCCATGTTACCATAAAAATAGTCACATGCCCCAGCAATTTTGCAGCAAATCAGTATTCAACTCACGTTATGAAGTTGCTCACTGAAAATCATAAAGATTACCCAGGGGTATTATACAATGATGGGTATGACCTTTGGGATGTCCAAGGGAACACTCATTATCAATACAGTCTATACAGAGCTCAAGTAATGGGTTATCAATGGTTTTTCTCAAGTGAAGATGAAGCTGAATATAACCTCATAAAAGAGTCACATGACACAAAGTTATATCTTCCAGTTGAAAATGGAAAGATTTTTATTCCGTTCCCAACAGAAAACAATAATAAACTTGTACAGTTCTTCTCAAGAGAAAGAAGGTACAAAGAGATTTACACAGAAAGTGGATGTTATGGCCAACAAACGCCTACAGACACCCAGTCCATGGCCGGATCTTCAGATATGCAAGACGCCGGTAAAGATGAAGAAATATTAGTCCCCAAGTAGAAGACTAAGATCTTGACAAAAGGACAAAATCAACAGTAAAGACAGCTGTCTTGACAAAACCCTTATCTAAAAAGAATCTACTTTAGTTCCTAGAAAGATAAGGTGTGTTGTAATTTTATCTTTTTTGTCAGAGTCTGTCGCCCTGAGAAAGAGTAAATGTGTGGTAGCAATTACCTCACTTGACTGAAGGGGCAAATAGGTCTTAGTTTTAGTTTTGTCCTTTAGCATCTAAGTTTTCTATAAAAGAACCCTCTTACTTCACTTATAGAGTGTGAGACGAAGAAAAAAGCACCAGAGATATCTAGAGTGTGTTAAGAGTGTTCTTCAAGTGTGTTCTTTGTGTTTGTACTTCTCCTCCTTTCATAAATAAAAATTTGTAAGTATTTCTTAGAAGATGGCTGGCTAAACCATCATTGGTAGTTCTTAGAATGCCTTAGTTATTTTATTTAACATATGCGAATATGATTTAGAACCCTAAACCCTAAAAAAAAAAGCAGTTTCATATTGATGAATATTAATTGAATAACGAGGATATGGATCTTCATGATAAGTAATACGAATATATCCTTATTCTAATAATATCATTATCATTTTAAATGCAATATAAATTGATTCAAGTAAAGGTGGCAGAGCCTCCTAGTTATGATCAATTTATATCAAAGATATACTCACACAAAAGATAAACATAAGATATAGTGTCTATTTTAAAACAAAAATAAGCGTATGTTTATTAGTTAAGAAGCCTAATATACATTTAAAAGGAAAAATAAAAAAGTCTTTTATTTAATTTTCAGTTGAGTCGAATTATGAACTGAGTTTTGCTTCTATTTTATCTTGAAATTCAGTTTAAAATATATAAAGAGAAAGTTACTTTTGCAAACTCGATCAGTATGCAAAAAAAAAGGTATTCAAACTCTAATAATCCTATATAAATCTAACAATACAAGTATAGCAAGCAGAAGATAAATACTTGAAAAGTTATTTTAAGAAACTAGTAAGCACATAACTTTTGGTACTTGAAAAATTACTTATATAATTTATTTTATTTTATCGACTACTAAGAAGAGGCTAACACTTTAGACGGTTTGTTCATCTGGGAAATCCATAACAGTTGAAATTGGATTCAATCATGAAATTGGCATATATATATCGATCATTGTAAGGAGAAATTTCTTAAGTGAAAAATGAGTCAATATATAGATTGATATAAGCTAAAAACAAAGCAACAAACCTCCGTACTTCGAACTGCATGAGCATGTTGTGATTTTCCAAACCGCAAGGAATAAACTGAATGTGATGAAAGGAGAAGATGCTAATGAAAGAAATATGATCACATGTGTTGATAAGGTAAGTAAAGTGAATTGAAGGATATGGATGGTGTATTATTAGTCTTGAGAAAAAGCGAGAGAATGATGAGACTGATGCATCAGAAGTTACAAAATAAGTGGGGTAGTAGGTTTATATAATGGGTAACAGAAGTGGTCGTCGCTTTAACTTTTTTGGGGTGAAAAGATAACTTCACTTTAAATTTCATATGAACGATTCATTTCTACCAACCACAATTCTTATCTTATCTTCATATGGCATTATTAATTGGTGATGAAAATAATTTGTTATGAAACGTATTATCAGAGTTATGCATATAAAAGAAAATATATTTATATTATTCATTGACCGACCAAAATACAAGAGAGCAGGAGAATACATAGAGAGATATATAAAGAGAAAGAGATAAAAAGAAGAATTTACTTATTCTAAAAATAAATTTATTTATATTTATTTCATTTAATATTTCATATTCATTTTCAAATAGTATTAAAACAATTTGCATAAGAAAGAAGAAAAAAAACTTTCGCACAGTGAATGACTTGATCATTCAATTGAATGAAAATAAATAATTTCAATAAAAAAAATCTTATGATCGTTCAAACACATTAAAAACAATTGAAACCTTTATACATATTAAATGATTTCAATTGCTTACAAATATGAGGATACATACACATATGGAAACATTCATATTAAAAGAATTTCACCCACGTTAATAAAAGGAAGATCTTTAATGGACAAATATATTATTCATATATAACTTTGCATTGAAATCGTATGTAAGTAAATTTTATGATTACATATTATGAAATTCATCATTATCCTCGTATGAAATTTGCATTAATATATTTTAATGATGTATTAATATTTTCAAATTCTGTAAACCAACATATAGATCATTTGCATATATTTATTAATCTAGTAAAAGAAAACGGATTAGTAGTCTCAGCTAAGAAAATTAAAATATTTCAAACTAAAATTAGATTTTTAGGATATGAAATTTATCAAGGAACTATTACTCCAATTCAACGGTCAATAGAGTTTGCCGATAAATTTCCAAATGAATTAAAAGATAAAACTCAACTTCAAAGATTTTTAGGATGTGTTAATTATGTAACAGACTTTATACCAAATATTAGAATTATTTGTGCCCCACTATACACCCGTCTTAGAAAAAATCCAAACCCTTGGAATAATGGCATGATAGAAATAGTCAAAAAAGCAAAACAAATAGTCAAAAAACTACCTTGTTTAGGAATTCCTGACTCAGAAGCTTATCTTATTGTCAAAATCGATGCGTCAGACTTAGGATATGGGGGGATACTTAAACAAAAAAATTTATCATCATCAAAAGAACAAATTGTCAGGTATCATTCAGGTATTTGGCATCCAGCCCAACAAAAGTATTCAACTGTTAAAAAAGAAATTTTATCAATAGTCTTATGTCTTCAAAAATTTCAAGATGATTTATTTTCAAAAAGATTTTTAATTAGAACCGATTGTAAAGCAGCCCCTTCTGTTTTACAAAAAGATGTTAAAAATTTAGTTTCAAAACATATTTTTGCAAGATGGCAAGCTTTATTATCATGTTTCAATTTTGAAATAGAGCATATCAAAGGAGAGAAAAACACATTACCAGATTATCTTACAAGAGAATTTTTACAGGAAAATGAGAAAAAGCGTTAAAAGCTCAAAAGATCAATATGGATCTCCTGTGAGATCTAATCCAGACAAAACTATTATCAAAACTGGTCAAACCAGTACATCAAGACAATTATCGGCATGATCGACAACCACAAGAAAGTTACCTAGTTCTCTCAAGACAAAAATTCCTATATCACCCAATAAAAAAATCTCTCTCAATCCCTCATATCTACAAGCCACTAAATCTCCTTTGCTCAACAAATTTAACCCTCTCATAGCCTTAGGATCAAGTCCTGAGCCACAAAACATTCCTTCACCTTAAAAACAGATATCAAAAATTACCCCTCCAGTAGATACACCCACTGGATCTTACTCTTACCACGAAGATTATATCCAAAAAGATCACGATCTTGACATCATTATAGTCGAACCTGAGTGGAAAGATTTGAGCCCATTAACCTTGTCCACAAAGCTATTTACTGACCAACATCATTACCCCCCTTACTACCATAAAAGATTATTTTATGAATTTATTATGGTAGACACCGATTCAATAAAGTTAACCCACACCAAAGATGAGCTAGGCTCTATTCAATTCTCAAAAGTCAAAATTCAAAAGATCCTTACACCATCTGATTGGAATCAACCTTTATACCAAGCAAAATCCTTTTCCAGAGAATTCCAACCTCAAAATTATACCTATTATGATTACATGTTAGCATGGACCAATATGCTTTACCTCCAACCTAAAACCCATTCCTGGTTCTTCTGGTTTCGCAGGAGAATCTCATTAAAATTCCCAAAATGGTTTCTCCAATGGTTCCAAATTTGGGGACCCATAAGAGAGATATTTCCTCCCGAAGTATCTAAATATTATGATTATTTTAAATCAAAAACCACCTTTCAACAAAGTTACAGATTAATATCCTTTGTAACTTCACAAAACATCACCTAGATTGCAACTTGGGATTACTTATATAGACGATCAAATGAAGAAAGTTCTTGGATTCTCACAAGAAATGTTAAAGTAAAATGGTGGAAAAAGTTTGACATTAAATTATTAAGCAAGAAAAGAATTGATGAATAGACAAGAAACAATTCTTTGACAACAATCAAGACTTCTACACATGACAAAAAATTATCTGATCAAGAAGTTTAATTCTTAGCTGATAAAAGAATGATTATGGCAGAACTAGCATCTGTTACGTCTCAAGAAGAATTCAAAGAAAGATTAAAATTAATTCAAGCACTTCAAGATGGTTCACAACCCGAAGAAACTGGGTCTTCAAATTCAATATCTACTAATCCTTATCTTCGTAATGAAGATATGTTTAATTAAATCACTTACAAAAGTAAAAGCACAATTATTATGCCAAATGTCTCATCTGTCACGTCAAGACAAGCCCGTACTTGCCAACTTGTTTGCCATTATCAAGAACAGTTCTCCACAGTTCTCCACTATTGTACTTTTTCTACTTTCCAGTCTTGCCCTTCGATAATGAGGTATTTAATACCCTCAATTGTAATTTAGTATTCTATAGTTTGCCTATTTAAGGAGAAGTTCTCCTTCCTTGTAATCATCGAGTGTTTTCAAGTTACAAAGCTTGTAAAATATCACTTGCTATAAAAACTTTCTTTTGAATCACTATCTTCTTCAACCTCTTTGTAAGTATAATTTTCTTATAAACTCTGATAATTTCTTATTTATAAATATGATGATCTTATCTGCGCCACTTTTGGTATCGATAATAATAATGATAATAATAATAATTATATTAATAACAATAATGATAATAATAATAATAATAATAATAACAATAATAATAATAATAATAATAATAATAATAATAATAATAATAACAATAACAATAATGATAATAATAATAATAATAATAATAATAATAATAAGAATAATAATAATAATGATAATGATAATGATAATAATAATAATAATAATAATGATAATAATAATAATAATAATAATGATAATAATAATAATAATAATGAGAATAATGATAATAATAATGAGAATAATAAGATAATAATAATAATAATAATAATAATAATAATAATAATGATAATAATGATAATAATAATGATAATAATAATAATAATAATAATAATAATAATAATAATAGTACAAGCATTATTAACACTCTTGTTATCTTGTCATTTTTAACCTTCTTATTCTAAATCCTGCTTTGCTCAATAGTTTCTTATAATCTTGTCATTTTTAACCTTCTTTGTGGGGGAGTAGTAGTTAAGGTTATACACTCTTGTTGGTAGTCTCAGCAGTAAAACCCAAGTGTGGTAGTGAGTCCGTTGGTCAGCCATGGATAGAGGCTAAGTTGTTACACCTGTAAAAGAAGCGTAAAAAATGTCAAGGTTATTTGATTCTATTAGTAATTTAGGATTAAAGAATAAAAACAATCAAGTAGTTATTAGGAATCCTAGTCAACAAGATGCATCCTCATCAACTTCACAAGGCATGATAGAACAAGAGCTTAGAATAGTAGAAATAGAAAAATCTCTCCATAATTGGTCAATACCTTTAGTTAAAAAATGTGAAATTTATAAACAACATAGTATATGGTCTACTAATCAAGATGAAGTTCATATATTAGAATATAGTTATCCAGGAACAAAGACTAACAAGATTATTAATTTATTAGAACAAACAGTTTTAAATGAGCACATTAGAAAGGGGTATAATTTTATACACCTAGGATTAATTCAAGTAGCAGCAAAACCTAATTATAGATTAGGAGTTAATAGTCCCATATTATTGTTACTTGGAGATCTTAGAATGAAACAGTTTAATGATTCAATAATAACAATATTAGAAAGCAACATGCATGATGGTCCTGCTTTTTTTAATTGTTATCCAAATTTTTCAATGAATATTAGAAATGACAAAACTTGTAATGCTTTAAAATTGTATGTCAAAATTCCAGATGAGATATTAGATGAGGAGTCAGGACCAATACAGATAATCTTTAGAATTTATTACAAGGTAACTAAGATTGATTATAATTATAAAGCTTTAAGGTCTTCACCTAAAAATGAAATTATTTTAGTTGAAGCCAATTTAAAAAAATCCTCTATACAGGTTCCAAGACGTCTTAGTAATGAAGAAGTTATTAGTAAAATCCCTGAAGATTGGTATTTAGAAGATATAGTCGAAGAGCCTAAAATATACAACACCCAGGTTAGAGATATTATTCAAGAAGGAACCAATATTAGATTAAGAATGAATAGGTCAAGATCACTAAAAATACGAGAACCTCAAATGATTTATAAAGGTAGTGGTGCAAGACATTCAGTAGATGGTTCAACCATTAATATAGATCTTACCAAACTAGATATTAATTCAAAAATAGCAAAACTTGTTTATCATCACAATATAGAAGAATCTGAAGATTATAATCCTACTCCATCACAGGTATTAAATACTATTACTCGAGAAGAATCTTTTAGAATTGATAAAATATGGATTAATGAAGATTTTAAAGCAGAATACAATAAAGAAAAAAGAAATTGGTATTTTTCAATGTTTACAACAGAAAAAACAATAGAGTTTAGAACTTTATATTATAATTTTATGAGAACAAGAGATAAATGTTTACTTTTTTGATTGGATTGAAAAATTTTGTAAAGACAATAAAATAGATTATCCTTTTGAGAAACATATAAATCCTCTTTCAAATACTGCTACAAATTGGACGACTATTGATAATAAAACAATAAAATCAGAATATCCTCCTACGTTAGGAATAAAATTTACAATAGATAATTCAGAAATAGAAGCTAGTCCTTATAAGATTATAAATGAAACCGAAAAAGAAGTCAATAAAAAAAATATTAAAAAATTACATTCTCAGATTAATTACTCTAATGTTATGTTAGAAACTATGTCAAAACAGTTAATTAGAATAGAAAATCAAGAGCATTCTAGTAGTAGTACATCCACAGCCCTCATTAAACCCTTAGTTAAACCCATTTACCAGCTCAATACTCAGATAGAAACGATAAACCTAGAAAGTAGTACTGATAAAAAGATAGAAGAAATTAGAAAAAATTTAGAATAATTAACCTTAAAAAAATCTTCCTTAAATGTTATAGAAAACCTTTTTGTCAATAAGTTAAAAACCTATCCCAAACTTAAAACTTATTATCCGAGACCTTCTCCTGCTGATGTTCTTTATGAAGAACGAGGAGATCTAGTTCAAAATAGTTATTCAGGTAGTGATATATGTGAATGGAATATAGATGGTATGAGTGAACAAGGAATATTAGATTTTATTTGTCAAATGACAATGGCAGCTAGTGCTTACAAAAGAAGTGGAAATTCAGATAGAGCAACAGCCATGACTATTGTCCAAGGATTTATAGGACAGTTAAAAGGATGGTGGGATAATTTTTGCACTCCCTCTGATAGAGAAACAATATTAGGAGCCATAACAAATGAAAATGAAGAAGATGTTGTAGCAACTCTTATCTATACTATTATTCAACATTTTGTAGGAGATCCAAATATTTTTAAAGATAGAGTTGCTAGCCAATTAGCAAATCTATATTGTCCAACAATGTCTGATTATAAGTGGTATAAAGATGTTTTTATGTCAAAAATTACTCTTAGGGAAGATGGATTTTAAGGATTTTGGAAAGAAAGATTTATTGCAGGATTGCCAAAATTATTTTCTGAAAAGGTAAAATCAAAATTAGAAACTCATTTTGGTAACCCAATACCCTATCAAGCTTTAACCTACAGTCAAATCCATAGTATAGTAGTTGAAACTGGTATTCAAGTCTGTAATGATTTCAAACTTCAAAATAAGCTTAGAAAAGAAAGTACAACCAATAGGAAAGAAATAGGTAACTTTTTCCAACAATATGGAGTATAATCTATTAGAGCACCAAGTGCCCAGCATAAAAAATAGAATAAGAAAAGAATAACTTAGCCTCCAGAATTTTTCCAGAAAATTACCATTACCTTCCTACCTACAAATCCAGAATTTTTTATGAGTTTATTCTGATAGATACTGATTCTATAGAATTAACCCATACCAGAGATGATCAAGGCAAAATCCAATTTTCAAAAATAAAAATTCTCCGAATTATTACCCCCGATGAGTGGAACCAACCTCTTTATAAAACCAATGACTTTACAAGAACCTTTGAGCCTCAACAATATTCCTATTATGGCTATATTGATGCCTAGACCAATTTTCTCTATCTACAGCCAAAAACCCATTCTTGGTTTATTTGGTTTCGTAGAGGAATCTCTTTAAAATTTCCCAAATGGTTTCTTGAATGGTTTGTTAAATTTGGATCTATTAGAGAAATCCTTCCTGATGAAGTCTCTGAGATTTTTAATTATTTCAAACAAAAAACAACATTTTTAACAAGATATAAGTTTATATCCTTTATAGCCTCAAAAAATATTACTTGGATCATGTCATGGGATTACTTATATCGACAGCTTTATTCCAACAATAGTTTGTTACTCTTGACAAGATCTATCAAAGTCAAATGGTGGAAAAATTTGATATCAAAATGTTAAACCTCAAGAGGATTCATGAATGGGTAAAAATAAGTTCACCATCTATTACAACCAAAGCATCAAAGGACTTAGATGAAGAAACAAAGTTTTTAGCTGAGAAAAGTAAGATCATGGCCGAATTAGCATCAGCTACAGAACAAGATGAATTTGAAGAGAGATTAAAGTTAATTCAAGCAATGCAAGGTCCATCTCAGAAAGAAGAATCTGGATTGTCAGACTCCGTTTTCACTAATCCTTATAGTATGTCTGATTGAAGATTTCAAAAAGACAACAAGATAAGATTCTCAAGAGATAAGATGATGATTCTCAAAAGATAAGATGTTCAGACCACAATATTCAAAATGCTTCTAAGGACAAGATTTTTCGAGATCCTTCTGCCATAGACAAGACATAAAGAAAATGTCCCTATAATTTCAAGACATAAAGAAGATTCCCTTATCACTTCAAGATATAAAAAAGATGCCTCTGCCATTTCAAAAGATGTTTCTATCATCTATATCTATAGACTAGGGTCCTTTATAATAATGTTTGTACTATATTTCATTTTCCAGCTTTGCCCTTAATAATTTAGGGTATTTAATACCCTTATATGTAAATTAGATTGGTAGTGTTGGCTATAAATAGGACTCTTGGATGTATACCAAGGAATCAAGTGTTTATGAAGATAATAAAAAGTTTGCTTTGCTATCTTCATTTCTTGCTATCTTTCTCTACTCTTTATAAGTGTTTCATCATGATCTTGTTTTCATTATAATCTTGATTAAGTGTTCTATGATATCTTTAATATAAATTGATCATAAGTAGAAGGCCCTGCCACCTTTACTTGAATTAATTTATATTGTGTTTAAAATGATAATGATATTATTAGAACATGGATATATTCGTATTACTTATCATGAAGATCTATATCCCCGTTATTCAATTAATATTCATCAATATGAAAGTGCCATTACCTTCTCTGTTACTATTAATTCTCAAATCCTTGTTAATTCAAAAGAACATGGTTTAGCTTCCACAATATTAATTTTTTCATGTAAAAATTTCAATATATGCTCATCGAAACATGTAAACAAGCACGTAAATTAATTATCTATCATAGTAAACAAACACGCAAATCATCTATCCTCCCACATGTTATATTTTTAAATAAATTATATAAAAAGTTAGATTAAAATTTTGTATTTAATAAAAAAACTACCTAAAATTACTTTAACTTAGAATCAATTTTAAATCCGAAATTAATTCCTCAACATAAAATTAAAAATATCTTTTTTACCTAAAATTACTTTAATCGATATTTCAAACGCGATTTTAGAGAATTCAATGTAAAATGAACTCGCGTAAAAAGTTAAGCTACCATATGACAGTATTTACTTTGTACAAGTCCCTAAAAGGTTTTAATTTAAATTAAATATTGAACAGAAAACATAAACAAAAGGGTGTCGTGGTGTAGTTGGTTATCACGTCAGTCTAACACACTGAAGGTCTCCGGTTCGAGTCCGGGCGACGCCATTTCATTTTTATTAAACGTTTTATATGTTTTAACTTTGCACTGTATTTTCTCACCTTTTCTGGTGTTAGCTTTTCATTATAATTATTAATTACTTTAATTAGTTTCCTTTTTTTGTAATAATTATTTTCGTTAGATACTGCATCCCCATAAAATTGAGTCGTCCAAATAATAGTTATAGCCAGAGAACGGATCCATTTTTTTCGAGAGTGGACACATTTATCCTCACTACTATTTCACACAACATAATTTTTTATTTTAAAAAATAAAAATTATATGTTTAAATTATTATATGTATAAAATATAGATTCGAAGAAAATATTTATTTATTTGATGTTTATCAAATTTTTAAAAGAAATTAATTCTTTTATATAATAAAAAATATTCTTTAATAATGAATCAATTTTTTAAAAAAAATTTAATTATAATATATATATATATATATATTAATACTTACAAATATAATGTGATATATTAAAAAAAACAATTTTTGATAAAATAAAATTTGTAGTATGCATGTTTACCTTTTGTGTTTTCTATTTATTTTATACGTTGATTAAAAAAATCAAAATAGTA
Organism: Cajanus cajan; assembly: GCF_000230855.2. Taxonomy (NCBI): domain Eukaryota; kingdom Viridiplantae; phylum Streptophyta; class Magnoliopsida; order Fabales; family Fabaceae; genus Cajanus; species Cajanus cajan. Next base: position 28,096,661 of record NC_138525.1, on the reverse strand, counting down.
AAATTGTATATGTTGATTAAAAACAATCACAATAAGAAAAATTGAAAGATTTATGTTTCATTTATAATTGTTATTATAAAATATATTTTAAAATAAATTATCATCTAAAAATATATATTAGATATTAAAAACATGTTTATATCATAAATAAATTAAACTTGATTTTTATAAAATTTAACATATTTATTTTTATATTTTGAATAGTATTAAATTATTATAAAATAGGTCTTTAGGATTGTACCCAAACATTTAAAAAATGTCTGATAGATAAATAAGTCATACTTAGGATATATATTTTTAAAGAAAGTTAGGTTCAAACCTACTAAATTATAATAAAATCTAGTCTGACCTAATTTATTTTCATCTATAATTGTAATCCTAGATATAAAAACTTGTAAAAAATAATTATAATATATTTATGTCTATAAAAGTTATATATAAAATTTTTAATACTACAATATATAAATAAATATTGTCTCTACTATCTAAAATTTCTGGATCCGTCACTGGTTATACCTATTTTTATTGAAATTGATTTTTTTAAAAGAAGTTTGTGAACTCTTGGAAAGAGATTTAGTTGACAATTAGTATTTTAATATGTGTAATGTAGAAATAAAATATTTATTATATAATTAAAATCTAAAATAAATTATATATAAACTAGTGAGGTTGAGTCACTTCATATCTCTACATGTATTTTATTTAAAGTAACGAAATCAAGATACTTTATGTCGCTATATATATTTTATTTTAAAATTAAAAAAAATAACTCGCTTAATACATGATCATGAAAGAAATAAATTTTTTAAAATATAACAATAATTTTGTATAACAAAGTTAACAATAAATGAAAGATATAATTAAGATAAAAAAATTTAATTTATTGTTTATAATTAAGACCATAGATAATATTAAAATTTCTATTTTTTAATTACAAAATTCTAAATTATTTTACTAATATTTTTTTTAAAATTTTTTAAATAAATCATTCTAATGTAATAACTCACTTTTTTTTATAATTTCTTTTTGTTTTTTTTTTTTTTGACTTTTTTATAATTTAAAATTTTAAAAGCACTCCACAACTTTTTTTATATTATTTTTTATATTTATTATTGTTATTTATAAACAAATGTCATATAATAGCACACTAAAAAGTAAAATGTAACGTAATTCATCTTCATCAACTTTATAGTTGTTTATCAAGGCATATCACAAACATGGCACAATTAAAAGAACTATTGAATCAAAATACAACATTATTAACTTCACAATTGTAAACTTTCACTTCTTGCTAGCCTCTTTATCGACCTATAATTTTTCAACAAACAAGTTAATTAATAAATCCTAACACCAATTCATTCAGAAAACCAAAAAAAAAATATTTCAAAAACTTTTGCTTTATCCTTTTTAACATCTCTTGCATTAAGATTAGCTTCACAGAATGATTTTCTAAAATAATTCATGTAAGAAAAATATTAACCTAAAAAATGACTCAAACCAAACCATACCTTTATTAACTTAGACATGTTAGGATCCTTAACCTTCTGTCCCTTTAGATTTGAGTTTCTTCCTGCATAGATTAAAACTAATAATAATAACCACATAAAAAGTTAATATAAGCAACATTGCACTACTATATTTGGCTACCCAAATGCTTAAGCACACCATTGGAATTAGAATTTGGAAACTACCATCATCGTTAGAACAAAGCTCCAAGCTCCAAAAAATAAAAATAGATAATTAATCTAGTAACTATACACAAAATCATGTATGCTAAGACCCAAATGCATAGAAACAACCACAAAATAGTAAATGAATTACCGAGAATTTTTGGATTCTTTATTTTACTTTTATGTGGTGAGATTTATTAATTAATAATCAAATACAAAGATGTGATTATTAACCTTCAAATAACATTAAAGATCGAACTTCTCAAGTTTTCTATATGGTTTTCATCAAAAGTTGAGAAGCAAAAGCTAAGGAAAGAGAAAAGGGTCAAGAAGCATATTTGTAAGGGCAAGATGCAGAAGGATCCTTTGTCAATTTCTTGGCCTTCTTTAAGATGTGTGTGTTTTGACTCCATGGCTAATAGTGTTAAAAAGAAAACTAAGAAATCAAATGCAAAAACCAAAGTCCAAAAGTAATTATAAATCATAAAAGTTAAGCATAGATTACTCTATATTATTTGGCACCAAGGATGTTTGTTATCCAAAACCATTTGATCCATGTTGACATTTTTTTGTAAAAATACCTAAAATAAATTTATCCTTAAAAATATATATGGAGAAAATCTATTATAAACAATTGTTGCAGAATTGAAGAAGAAAGTGTTGCTTATGGTGAAAAAGGATTAAAAAAATCACCGATTAGAACCCATTTTTAACTATAGACAAAATCAAAACTTTTTAGGTGAGCTACCAAGCAGAGATCAAGAAGTCACTTATCAACATTAGCTGTAGAGATTGGTTTTGCTTTAAATTTCAATTTGGAAGAAAGCAAAACTTTGTGTTAAATCTCACATCTGGCCACTTGGTTACACATCTGTGGAGTAAGTTCCTCAATAATACCCTAAATTGCTATTGATGGTTTACCAATTCTAACATTTCAAAACCTGTAGAAGAGCTCATTGTACATCCACTCATCATTAAAACAACCAAAAGTGGATCAAGCTTTGAAAAACTAAAGAAAACAAAATAAAAGTTTCAAAATACTTACTATGATTATCATAATATTAAGTGATTATTAAGACAATCAAAGGTATCATCTATAAGCTTAAAACTTGACTCTATTCATAATTTGTCACCCACCCCCATTTAGAATACTTTAATTCATAGCATAAAAAGATACAGAAAACATAATTGGACGACATTTAAGCAAGCCATCATTTGTGTACCTTACATGTATATGTGAATATCCATTTGCACCCATAAGATTGTTAATGTGAATGATTTTCCCCATCCCATGTCCTCACAAAATAGTTAAAGGAATCTAAATGTTGCTTCATTAATCCCCTAACCTACCAAATCATGAAGTGTTAAGAAGTTATTGCTTTATTGATCACTCATTGAGATGCCTTGAGGAACTCAAGAAGAAATCAGAACTTGTTAACACCTGATTTTATTATAGTTAGGATCCTTTAGACAAAGCTAGAATCAGTCAAAGAGTCACCAGCAGGCATGTTGTTTCCCCCATTTAACCTTTGTTCACAAAAACCATAATATTATCATATACAAAAGTAATTAAAGATTAAAAAAAAAAAAGAAGCAAAGAGCCAGTTGAAACCACGTTTGTTAGGAGAAAACATGAATAACCAAGTTGGAGAGTGTGCAATTACATGTTATAAAATTCAAAGCCGCAAACCAAGCAAACGTTAGTGTGAGCGAGGAAGAGTTGTGTGTTGATGAATAACGTGACATTTCATTTCCAATTATATAAAAAAATGAATTATATTCAAATTTTAAAGGAACAATTATGCTAATAATTGAGGGGTGAAGATGTCTAATAAAATGTGGAAAGTTGACCTCATGTCCTAAGGTAGGCCTTACGTGAAAAAATATCATCTAACATAAACACAAAGATGATTGGTCTGAAACTATATGAGTCTTGTAGAACAACTTTTCTCACATTCATTTATTTATGCCCTCCTTGGCACCACTGTAGTAATCAAATAGTAGAAAAATCTAGTATGCAGAGGTATTAAGCATCCTTGCTTCATACAAAAGGGGAAAAAAATGGATACAAAAACATAAAGTATAAAATAAAATGAGAAAAAAGTTAAATGAATTATTAAATAATGAATAAATATAGATTCAATTGCTTAATGTTTGAGTGATTTATGTGTAATGAATTTAAAGAAGCATAAGGAGACCAAATGTTTGCAATGTATTACCAAATAATGAAGTAGAAATCAAAAGTTATTACTCATTTAGTATGCACTAACCTTTTGCATGTTGGTGCACCTCTGTAGTCTTTGTTCCTCACTACACAACCTATAGCAAGTATTATATCATTCACCACTATTTTCACTAATTAACTTCAAAGAATACATGCATAAGAAGGTTGGGGAGGAGGAGTTGATCAATGCTTGAGGAAGCTAATAGAGAAGACAACAATAGCCTATAATAATCTATAAATTGTCAAAAAAAAATTAAACTTAATCAAAAGACTTTATTCGATTATTTTGTCAATCTTTGAATAAAAAAATTATTATTATTAAAGATAATCATGCAAGAAACATTTTGAACAACGAAAATAGGTAAAGAAATTCAAATGGAAATCGAATAGTATAAGTAATGATACTAACAAGAGAAAAGAAAAGTGACAACTTGGACATGGTGAAGAAATTGGTCCAATGTGAAGATAGAGATGGATTTATAGATACATAATTCAGAAGAGATGCAAGAGAGAGTGAAGAGGTTGAATAAAAATTGGGAAGAAGTGCTGTTACATTTTAGTGTTTTATTTTACCAATGTGTGTAAGAAGAATATGTTTGAAACTGAAAGTGAGGGGAAGGAAGTATGAGAGCAATTATAACTATAAAAAATTTATTAAGGGCATCAAATAGAACAAAAAAATTTATTAGTTTAAGAATAAAATATATAAATAATAAAGGGTAAAATGATCCTAAAATTTGTGGAAACCAAAATCAGGTATTCCATTTATCTATTGTTACAGATTATAGATGTTATAGATAACATATTAAATATTATTATCTCTTATATAATTTATTTAATTATTTTTTTACATGTTAATTAATTAATTTAATTATCTCAATATTCCAAAATGAACCACAAATTTTTTTTTATAATTTTATCATTTTTCTATAACTGCAAAGCTTATCATTTATTTAATTATTTCTGCAAAAAAAATTTGCACAATGTGACATTTTTTTAATTATTCTATTAATGAGACAAATATTGTGAACATGACAGTTTTTTTATTCCATGAGTGTGGCGATTACTATCATTGATTCTGAATAAAAATTCTAAACGTGACAATTTGTATGAGTGTAAAATTGTGAAGAGTTTCAATATTAAAATTACTATTTTGACCCTATACTAAAAAAATAAAATGTTTTATTAGTGAGTAAATATAAAGGATAAAAATGGAATAATGAAATGTGTACACTAAAATCAAATATTGACTTTATCCGTTATTATAGATATAAAAGTAACTTGTCTATTAGACTAATTTGTCTATTAGTATAGATAATGCATTTTTATTATGCTAAATTTGACACTACAAGAAAAAATAGAGTTAGCGTGGGTTATTTTTGGCATTACCCGCAGTTGAAACTTCTGGAAAATGTATTTTCTGCGGTTGTGATTTTTGTCGGGAAAGCATCCGTGGCAACGATTTACCAGCGGTTTTTGACAACCCCCGAAAATGCATGGCATACCTGCGATTTTCTAACCCTCGTTAACGACATTGTCAATATCTGCCATTTACAAAACCCCCGTATTTTACCAAGGGTTGTAAACCCCCATTAACACCATCATCAATTCTGATTGTTTGTGACCCCCGTAATTTACTACGAGCTTTAAACCCCCGTTAATGTCGGCACATTACCTGTTGTTTATGTAACCCCTGTAATTTACCAAGGGCGATAAACCCTTGTTAATGTCACACTATGTTTTTAATATCTTGTTGGTACTTGCAATTTTTAAATCCCTGTAGCTTATGAATGGTTTTTAACCATCATTAGCATCTTAATTGGCTGATCAACAAGTGATACTTTCTTGGAGTTCATTAACCCCTATTAATTTTAAGTTTTTCCATTGGTTTTTAACCCTTGTTAATCAATTTTTTTAAATAAAAATATTTTTTTTATTTATCTTATATATTTTACCCATGTATAATATTTCAATCTATATATGAATTTTGAAATGCACAAGTTATATAAATATTAAAAAAATAAAATGAACAAACAATTCACAAATTTAATATATTAATAAGCAAATGTACATAAACAAGTCATCCAAAAAAATTTGTAACAAGCAACATCCATAGTTTAGTAATATTCATAGTTTAGTAATATCCAAAATGACTTTTAAGAAGTAATAAAAACATATCCAACAAAATATTAATTTTCCTAAAACAAAAAGGTCAACATCTCTCCCTAACAAATATAGCTCTATTGTCTATCTTGAGAATTTGTTGGAGAATGATTAGGGACATTAATTGTTGTGCACTTCCTTGGTCAGATGCCTAAAATTAAATATAAAACTTAGTTAGAAATATAAAGTATATTTTAAAATATTTATAAAATTAATTCAAATTTAAAATATTACCGGTGAAGATTGAAATATAGGGAAGTCAAGAAGCCCTTGACCCTAATAATTCAGTGCAAAAAAATTCATCATTATCTCAAATCTTTTATTTTATTCCTCTATTTTCTTATTTTGTTCAACCATTTGTGATTTCAATTCAATAACCTGTTTAAAAAAAATCAACATAATTAAATACATAAATAGAAATAAAAATCATACCAATATTAAACGTGACAATTTATTTGTTTTCTTCAAAATTTTAAACCACAATAAGGTTTTAATTATACATATAGTTGACAACATGAAAAAAGTCTCATAAATTCCAACAAGATCACCAAAGTATACCTAAAATATCACAAACTTTGTTAAAATTGACTTCAAATTAGATCTACAATGAAAATTTCTTATTATACAAATATTGCCTCTTTAGGAATCAAAAGAAGCTAAAGCACAACTTGGGAACAACAAATTCAGTGATTATCAAAGGAGCACAACATAATCAATGATGTTTATCTAGATATTATTTCAAGAAGAAAGACAAATATGAAATTAGAAAGCAAGAATTATAGAATGGGACATAAAACTAATCTTTATTTTAATGAATAACATCTAATTAGTATAAAGGAGAGACAAGACATAGAATGATATAAAAAAAAATATGATTCCCTACCTATTCAAGAGTAATCTTTCTTATTTAATTAATGATAAATGATTTATACAAGTAGTTACCATTCAATATTCTATTTTTTGGAGATCCAAAGAAGCTAAAACAACAATTTAAAGGAGTTAAAACCTAACATTGAAATTCTAAAGGAAATTGTAGCATACTACTAACCTTATTTTGTAACTCTCTATAAGAAGGCGAAGATGAGGATATCTCACTATACGAACGTACAGTGTGTCCAAACACACGGAATGGGCAAGGTCCTAATCCTAATCCTCGAACACGTCCACAATGTTCTTGACTTCCTAAAGTTTGAGCTAATGAATCTTGACTTGATATGTCTTTTGAAATGCTTCCACTCGATTCATACAATTTTTTCGTACATAAAACACAAAGAAACATGTTAAGTTAACCTCAAAAAAAACATTGAGCATTTTCAGCATTAATATAATTGAACTTACTCCAATTTCTTTGGCTTCATCATTCACAAATTCTCCATAAGCATGTTTATGTGTTGCTATTCATATTTCTTCCCTACTAACTTTGCGGCCACACTCTAATTCCTACAAAATCCAACAAAAATAAGAATTATATTTAAAAAGAGAAAGTATTATTTCATTATTAAAAATTAAGAATCATATATTTACCAACTTTTGCTTCTCGCGTGCAATGCTCATGGAACCACCTGTGTGAGGAATTGTTTGCTTCTTTCTATTATCTTTATTTTTCTAGGCTTTTTCCTAGTATTTGACATAAAAGAAATTTGTAAATACAAGTAAAAATCAAACATAAATTAAAATTTAATTTTACCTTAGTTTTTGAATCTATACGATAGTCAACAAAAGATGCCCATTGATCGTTATTTAATCCTTCTGGGACCATTGCAATCAATTGATCCCTATTACGAGTGTCCTCATCCCTTTGCTGCCACAATTCTTGACGATGCTCTCTCCATTTTATGTTAAGTGATTTGAAAATATAAGTCACGTGAAGATAATGCTCAACTTCAAACTTAGCCTTCAAAGTATGCGCCGATCAAAGTTAGAAACAATTTGTAGCACAATTGAATATATATTGTAAGTAAAATGCATAACCACTTACTTGAATGATGTCCTTAAGTACATTTTGCTTGTAGTCTTTAGGAATCTTCTTCCAACTAGTATAACTGATAGGGAATACATTAGTCTCTTGCAAGGTGACCTAAGAACCTATTTAACAATGCTCCACTATCTTCAATCGCTTGGTCTTCATCATTCCATTCTACAACAACCCTTTCATTAGAAGACAACGACCAAACATCATTCACCGTAAGTGGCTTTATGTTCTTTGTGCCTTGGTCATCTAAAAAATTATCAAATATATTAAAAAGATTAATTTAATGGTATATACGTACTAAGGCCAAAAACAAATTTTTCATAAAGCTTATAGAACATAAATTAAACTTTAAAAGTTTAAATTATAAAACAAAACATGTAGATATAAACACAACTAATATAGAAAAATGTACTAATAAATACATGCACACTAAGATCTAAAATAAATAAAAAAAACTAAAAATTCTAAGTGTTTATGAATGCCACACAACTACATAGCAAAACATTAATTTTAAGTTTCCAAATTGATTTTTATGTTTTTGAGTTATTTGGTAATAACTATAGAGAAAAAAAAACTAGAATGTTTTTACTAGAATTAAATAAAAAAAACATGTATATTATAACAATGAACTCTATTAAATAATAATGATATATAATACTTAATATAGTTTTATTTATTGACCCAACTGATTGAATAAATTTTGCTAAACTATGTCATACAATAATCTTGTAAAGTGCTTACCAATCACATCAACTATCCAGGCTCTCTTACAAGCTATAGGTTGTGATTTTTGAATTTCAATGTTTTCATTTACTTCCTCTTCACTATTAAAGTCAGACTTTGGTTCATTATTAGGTGTAGGCTGAGAACCAAATTGTGATGCAAGTGAAGGTTGATAATTAGACTGAGAAGCATGTGTCGGTTGAGTATAAGATTGAGGTTGATGTGTAGGATGAGAATCAAATTGAGATTCAAGTGGAGGTGGCAGGTTTAGTTGAGGTGCAAAGTTAGTTTTGTTGGTGGAAAATAACCTCAGCTTTAGGGTTCCTGTAAAGCCATGAGAATAATAAAAGTTAAGAAACATATCACATGCAATTAATGCAATTGAATATTGAATACTAAATTAAAATGTGACATGAGATATCTTACGAGGTTGACATGTCGGGGAAGGTAATGTTCTAGATTGATGTACAAGTGGGGGTGGAGGTTCAATACTAGGTTGTGGATGATGTGCATGCAACAAAGGTGTTGAGTATTTTTTTTTTCAATGTTGCTGGCTTCTTTAAGGTTCCTAACAACCAATAAATATTATAAATAAACTATTGAGGTGTTGTATTTAAATGTAATTTTAAATATTAATAGTTAGTAAGGAAACCTACTAGGATGAGTTGGAATAGGTAATGGTGGACGCATTGTACTATGATGAGTTGCTTGTGCAAATGAAGTTTGATAACTACTATTATTAGGAGTGGCTGGAACTTGGCTAAAAGAGTCATTTTTGGTCCTATGTGGTGTTGCACTAGTCTTCTTGGTGTAAGGTTTCTTCATCTTCAAAGATCCTAAAAAACAATAACAGTATTCCAAGACAAACACAAATTAAATAAGTAACATAATGCATGCATGTTTATATGATAAAAATGACAATTAGTAAATAAGACAATAACTTTTAGTAAAGAAAATGAATATTAAAAATAAGACCTTGTTAAATGTATGTTTTCTTCCCCTTGTGGAAATAATATTTCCAAATTTTGATGTTCGAATGGCTCACATTCATGGAAAATAACACTATCATCTTCACCCATGTTGTATAAGTCTCGTGGCTTTATGTGTATAGGTATGATCCAATTTTTATGTAACTCATCTTCTACATAATAAACCATTTGAGCTTCTAAAGCCTAGATGTATGGCTCATCATCATCATTATCACCAGTATGTATTAAGTGTGAAAAACTTAGAGATGTAAATCCTAGGTCATCAATTACAATTCCTCTACAAGTAGTTGTATTTTCCCTCATACATTTGAACAAAGTAACTGAGAATCGACTATGGTAGTTTAACTCAATTATGTCTACCAATTTTCCATAATAAGGAACACCACCAAACTGTATTTGATTGTCACTACTACTTGCATAACTCCTTGTCCCAAATGTGCCAAATATTCCACTGTTTTGTGTTTTAAGCCCCTGGTCTCGCTCCAATGTACAAAACTTGAGTCCATTGATATTATACACAATATAGCATTTTGCACAAGTGATTGGACCCATAGCTAAAAACTTCAAATCATTTGAATAGGATTCATTTGAGTCATTTCTTATCTAAATGAAAAAAAAGAATAAATAGTTATAATAGTTTTATAATACAAAGATTTGAAGTTCAAAGGTATAATTATACGTACACGACGTGAAAACCATTCAACAAATTCCCTATGAACTTTCTTGTCTATTTCAGAGGACGAGCATGTGTTTCTCCTCAATTGTCTTCGTAGAATGTCTCTAAATTCCCTACATGGCATATATAAATTATATTCTCAATTGTTGAAGTGAAAACCAATATTAATAAGTTATAAAGTTATAGTACTTACTAAAGAAATGGGTCAACTTGTGCACAATTAGTCAAGACATGACGATGTGCTTGTAACTTTTCCCTTGGAGATAAAGTAAAGTAAGTAAAACCTCCAACAGGTTTTCCGATTGGTGGAAACAAAGTGCTCACACTAGATGGCACAATGCCATCAGGTTCATCATCAACACGGCTTAGTCGATTGAATTTAGTCTCAATTCCATCTAAATATCTAGAGTAAAACGTTAAAATCTCTTCAGCTAAGTAACCTTCAACTATTGAGCCTGTAACACCCCGAATTTTTCTACTAATACTACGAATAATTATTATTTATTTTTGTATTTATGAAGATTGTTTCCTTATAATTATTTTGATTAATTAAATGGGTTTGATTGAAGTTTTAAAGATTTTTAATAATAATCATTTATGAAAATTATTTTGTATAATATTATTAATTATGATATTTTGTTATAATTATTATTTGAAGAAAATCATATTTTAAATTGTATTGATATTTTATTTTAATTTGATATATATATATATATATATATATATGTGTGTGTGTGTGTGTGTGTGTGTGTTATTTATTTATTTATTAATTAGTAATTTCAAATTTTCATAGCCCCGGAACGGGCTGTTCTACTTTGGGAACAGGCCGTTCCAACTCGAGCATGCATGGGTAAAATTTCAACCTAGAACGGACCGTTCTAATTTGGGAACGGGCCGTTCCAAATGTGGGTTAATGGAACAAAGTATTGACTCAGAACGGGCCATTCTAGTTTTGGAACGGGCCGTTCTAGGAGAGGCTTTTATACATGTTCTATGTTCCCAGAACGGGCCATTCCGGATTCAGAACGGGCCGTTCTGACCAAATCCTGCGGCGCATAAATGCGTTCCGGCACTCCAGGAAAACTCATTTTTCACTTTTAACCTTTTTCTTCTACACTTTCTGGAGACCAAGGGGAACCCGGAGGAGGAGTTCCTGCTTCAGTTTCAACCCCTGTTTATCCAGGTAAGGGGGGAGTGAGAAACCTTGCTTTGGGTATGGGAATATCTGTTGGGTAGTGGGATTGGCTCCCAATCCTGTGTTTATTTTATTTTTTGTATGCTTATGTATGAGGGGTTTTCCCCAATTGTATCTATTTTGCCTATTATTTTCTTATATGTAATTAATTGTATGAATTGAGATCTTTATGATTTTCTATGGAAAACCATAAGGGAATGCATTGGTGATTGTAGGAGAAGATGGTTTGAAGAGGTAATTGTATGAGTGAATTGTGTTGTTTTAAATATTTATTGTATGAATTAGAGTGCTCTGTGTGTTCCTGTGGGAACCCTGTGAGAAACAGGCAAAATAGGAATGTTTTCTGTTTTGCTATCTGATTGCTCTATTGTATTCCTTGTTGAATGTAATGTGTAAATATGTGATTAATTTTGAGAATAAATGTTTTGATATGATTTAGAGTGCTCTATGGGTTCCTGCGGGAAACCCTATGAAAAATAGGCAAAATATGAATATTTTCTGTTTTGATTTCTGATTGTTTTGTTATATTCCTTGTTTGATGAGATGTAAAAATATGTATTTAATTTTATAAATAAACGAGTTTTGATATAAATTAAAGTGCTTTGTGGAGGCTTTGTGAATATGATGAGATAATGTGATAATATGATATGATGATGTAATGTGAAATGTGATTGAGACATGAGATATGAAGATGTGATGATAATAATGTGATATGAGAATGCATAGAGTCTTGATTGACATGCATCATGTGCATAAATGTTTTTAAGGGTACGATATAGAATACACCGCCAGAGAAGGCCCCCTAGTGTAAAAGCTTTGGGAATTAGTCCTTGGGGATAACTCGGTTTGGAAGTCCCAGTCTCGCCCATTGGGATGTATCTTGTACGGCTTAGCTATCCCGACGAGACTCTGGTAGTATATCCTTCTAGTGAGAGTGCGCGGAGGGTGTGACCCGGCATGTACTCCTAGACTACTCTTCATGTATTGTTAGCGACTATATGCCATGTAATGTTTTACTGGCGCCACATGCATGATAATATGTAGTTTGTGTCCATGCATGTGCATTCTTATTATTAAGTGATGATAAATTACTATTTGTATGACTTGGATGATTGGATAAGCTATTGTTGTTGATTGATCTATGAGGTAAATGTATTGTTTGTGTTTGGCTATCCGGTGTGCGTTCCTACACCGTGAGCCAAAGTGAGATGTTTCTCACTCCCTTCTTTTGTGTTGTTTCTCTTGTTTGATATATAGGAGACCATCAGCAGCATGAGACTGAGGATGTGGACGATGGAGCTTAGGCTTCTATGTGGGATTTTGCTCTGATAGGACATGTGACATCGGGACATAGATAGAATTAGAATATGATGTTGTTTGTGTTTCATTAAAGTATATATTTTGGAAAATTCAATTTTTATTCTTTGTAATTTTATTTGCTATTTGGATTAAGTACATGAATGTGAATTCTCTACTCATATAATTATTGGAATTGGCGTTTCAATTTTAAATATTTTTTTTATCCAATAAGATATTTCTTTTTATTATTATTATTATTATTATATATATATATATATATGTATATATGTTGGTGTAGAGGGTGTCACATTAAGTGGTATCAGAGCCAGGTTGATCCAATCGGCCGTGAGTTATGAGTCTACTATGCTTGTTTGGTAGATGAATGATGGAATGAATTGATTGTGAAACTTATTGATATGCTAGGGTGATGATTGATTATGTTTGTTGTTTATTTAATTATGTGTATTGTTTTCTCAAGAATTTGGCTAATAGGCATGATATTGCTTAGATGACACTATTTATAATTGTTCTTCTTCATTCTTATGATTGCTTATTTGTTTGATACTTCTTGCTTACGTAAGAAGTAGTGGTTGAGTGATATCGCTTGTGTTGCAAGCATATGTGTGAGCAGTGGTAGACGAGATATTATGCTAATATTGTAGGAACTATTGAGGCCTTAGATTTGAGTAAGACATTGATTTTTTTTTAGTGTATTAAGAGTTTACGATTGGTGGAATTTTTGAAAGCTATAGTTGTAGCGATTGAATCCAAGGATGATGTATGTTGAGAATTGGAGTTTTGTATTCTTAAGGAGAGATTGAAGTGTTGAAGATTTCTAGAGTTTGATGGTTGCATGTTGACCTTTTATGGTTTAGGTAGCACGTGAATTTTATTTTCTAAGCCTTTTGTACTGAATATGTGAGTTGTTTGGTTTAGATTTGTAGTGGGAAACTTTGATATGAATTTGAGGTGGAAAGGAGTAAGTTTGGAAGGATTGAGGTATTTTGTGGCCTAGATGTTGATGCGTTATTGTGTAGGGGATGTTTGCACTCCAATTATAGCTACTTTGGTGATCAAAGGTCTAGTTGTAAGCGTTGAATATATCTGTGGTGATTTTTGAATTTTTAGCCAAGAAGATGATCCTTTTAAAATCTCATGTCTCTCTAAGAGTTGTAGCTTATTCACTTAGCTTTCTTTGGTGATAGGTTGAGATCACGTGGATGAGTAGAACTCTCTATGTGTTGTTTTCTTTGATAGTTGTTGAAAGGAGAAGTAGGTTGTAATAATGTTTTCGGGTTAGTAGACAATTCAAGGATAAGAATTGATTTTGTTAAGATGTTTTGGGGTATTTTCATGTGGATTGAGAGGTTGTTTAAGGTTGTATGATGCTATGTGGTAAAGGTTGTTCATGTACATGCTTATGGATGGTATATATAAAGGTTTAAAGGTAATCTAATATGATTTAATATGCATGTATGTTGATATGTGGATAAATGACCTTAGGGATCAATTGGTGAATGTGGTATGGTTAGTGAGATTGATCTTAGGGTGTGATATGATCATATTGTAGTTGAGGGTGGAGATATATCCAAGACGATTGTATGTTAAGTTATTTAAGTATTACTATTTTATTTTATCTTATTTTATTTTATTTTATTTTATTTTATTTTTTTGATTGTATGAGATAAGTTTTCTAGTTCCTGTAAATTCCAGTTGAGGTAAACATGGATCTGTCTTAGGTAGAAGTTGTGTTTAAGTGGGGAGATATCTAAGCCAGTTAATGAGGATAAGAGTTTTATGAGGTTAGCTTATTATTATTGGAGATTTATTGAAGGAATTTCTAAGATAGCATTGCCCTTAACTACATTCACTAGGAGGAGTATTGTCTTTATGTGGGATAGTAAGTATGAGAGTAGTTCCAACTCTTAAGGCAAGATTGACTAGTGTTAATATTATTGGATTTTAGTAAGCCTTTTGTGGTATATAGTAGTACTTATAAGATGAATTTGGATGCATTGCTGATACAAGAAGGAAAGGTAGTAGCTTACGTTTCTAGGCAATTAAAAATTCATGAGAGGAACTACCTTATCTATGAGTTAGTGGTTATGATATTACATTAAGATTTGGAGACACTACCTATATGATTCTAAGCTTGAGGTATTTAATGATTGTTAGAGTCTTAAATATCTTTTGACCAAAGGAGATAGTTGGAATTTCTTAAGGACTAGGATTTTAATCTCAGTTGCTATCTAGGTAAAGGCAATGTGGTGACAGATGCCTTGAGTAGGATGATCTTTCATCTATCGTTTTGATGATTTAAAGGTTAAATTTGATTGAAGAGTTTAGAGATTTAAGCTTGATTTGTGAGCTTACCCTTAGAAGCATTGAATTGAGTATGTCGAAGGTGACTAATGAATTAATGGATGAGATTAGAGGAGCTTAAGAGTTAGATCCTTTCTTAGTGAACCAAGTGGAGAGGATTGGTAAGGGTATAGATAGCCCTTTTCAAGTGGAAGTTGATGGTGTTTCGTGGTTTCAGGATAGAATCTATGTGCCTAACAATCCCGAATTAAGGAAGAGGATCTTAGAAGAAGGCAATAAGAGTTCTCTTAGTATTCACTTAGGAGCTATTCAGATGGATTAGGACCTTAGGAGAATGTATGAGACTGGCGTAGCGGAAGCGTGGTGGTCTAAGGTGAAAAGAGGAGTACGGGAAGTATTGGACTCATGTGTAGTATTCCAGAAGTCTAAGGTGGAACACTAGAAAGTCAAATGCAGGAGACATATCCATTTTCATTTGCTTCAGGTAATTTCGGGGACGAAATTTTTAAAAAGATGGGAAAATTGTAACACCCCTAATTTTTCTACTAATACTACGAATAATTATTATTTATTTTTGTATTTATGAAGATTGTTTCCTTATAATTATTTTGATTAATTAAATGGGTTTGATTGAAGTTTTAAAGATTTTTAATAATAATCATTTATGAAAATTATTTTGTATAATATTATTAATTATAATATTTTGTTATAATTATTATTTGAAGAAAATCATGTTTTAGATTGTATTGATATTTTATTTTAATTTGATATATATATATATGTTATTTATTTATTTATTAATTAGTAATTTCGGATTTTCATAGCCCCGGAACAGGCTATTCTACTTTGGGAACGTGTCGTTCCAACTTGAGCATGCATGGGTAAAATTTCAACCCAGAACGGGCCGTTCCAATTTGGGAACGGGTTGTTCCGGATGTGGGTTAACAGAACAAAGTATTGACTCAGAACGGACCGTTCTGGGAGAGGCTTTTGTACATGTTCTATGTGCCCAGAACGGGCCGTTCTGGATTCGGAACGGGCCATTCTGGCAAAATCCTGCGACCTATAAATGCGTTCCGGCACTCCAGGAAAACGCATTTTTTTACTTTTAACCTTTTTCTCCTACACTTTCTGGAGACCAAGGGGAACCCGGAGGAAGAGTTCCTGCTTCAGTTTCAACCCCTGTTTATCCAGGTAAGGGGGGAGTGAGAAACCTCACTTTGGGTGTGGGAATATCTGTTGGATAGTGGGATTGGCCCCCAATCCTTTGTTTGTTGTATTTTTGGTATGCTTATGTATGAGGGGTTTCCCCCAATTGTATCTATTTTGCCTATTATTTTCTTATATGTAATTAATTGTATGAATTGAGATCTTATGATTTTCTATGGAAAACCGTAAGGGAATGCATTGATGATTGTAGGAGAAGATGGTTTGAAGAGGTAATTGTATGAGTGAATTGTGTTGTTTTAAATGTTTATTGTATGAATTAGAGTGCTCTAGGTTCCCGTGGGAACCCTGTGAGAAACAGGCAAAATAGGAATGTTTTCTGTTTTGCTATCTGATTGCTCTATTGTATTCCTTGTTAAATGTAATGTGTAAATATGTGATTAATTTTGAGAATAAATATGTTTTGATATGATTTAGAGTGCTTTATGGGTTCCTGCAGGAAACCCTATGAAAAATAGGTAAAATATGAATATTTTCTGTTTTAATTTCTGATTGTTTTGTTATATTCCTTGTTTGATGAGATGTAAAAATATGTATTTAATTTTATAAATAAACGAGTTTTGATATAAATTAAAGTGCTCTGTGGAGACTTTGTGAACATGATGAGATAATGTGATATGATGATGTAATGTAAAATGTGATTGAGGCATGAGATATGAAGATGTGATGATAATAATGTGATATGAGAATGCATAGAGTCTTGATTGACATGTATCATGTGCATAAATGTTTTTAAGGGTACGATATGGAATACACTGCCAGAGAAGGCCCCCTAGTGTAAAATCTTTGGGAATTAGTCCTTGGGGATAGCTCGGTTTGGAAGTCCCAGTCTCGCCCATTGGGATGTATCTTGCGCGGCTTAGCTATCCCGACGAGACTCTGGTAGTATATCCTTCTAGTGAGAGTGCGCATAGGGTGTGACCCGGCATGTACTCCTAGACTACTCTTCGTGTATTGCTAGCGGCAATATGCCATGTGATGTTTTAGTGGCGCCACATGCATGATAATATATAGTTCGTGTCCATGCATGTGCATTCTTATTATTAAGTGATGATAAATTACTATTTGTATGACTTGGATGATTGGATAAGCTATTTTTGTTGATTGATCTATGAGATAAATGTATTGTTTGTATTTGGCTATCCGGTGTGCGTTCCGACACCGTGAGCTAGAGTGAGATGTTTCTCACTCCCTTCTTTTGTGTTGTTTCTCTTGTTTGATTTATAGGAGATCATCAGCAGCATGAGACTGAGGATGTGGACGATGGAGCTTAGGCTTCTATGTGGGATTTTGCTCTGATAGGACATGTGACATCGGGACATAGATAGAATTATAATATGATGTTGTTTGTGTTTCATTAAAGTATATATTTTGGAAAATTCAATTTTTATTCTTTGTAATTTTATTTGCTATTTGGATTAAGTACATGAATGTGAATTCTCTACTCACATGATTATTGGAATTGGCGTTTCAATTTTAAATATTTTTTTTATCCAATAAGATATTTCTTTTTATTATTATATATATATATATGTTGGGGTAGAGGGTGTCACAGAGCCTTCTGGTTGAGCCTTATTATGCACATAAGACTTTAATTTTCCTAGATACCTCTCAATAGGATACATCCATCGATATTGGACAGGTCCTCCAAGCTTGGCATCTTCAACTAAGTGCACAATCAAATGAACCATGACAGTAAAAAATGAAGGTGGAAATAACATTTCCATGTTACATAATGTGAGGAAAACTCTACTTTGTAGTTGGTCAAGTTCATCAACTTTTAATACTTTGCTACACAATTGTCTAAAAAAAGGCACAAGTCAATTAGAATAGCAGACACTTGCTTTGGGAGTGTGTTTCTCATTGTTAAAGGTAGAAGTTGACATCAATGCATCTACTAATGTTACTTGAGTAGCCATCTGGAACAGTAATATTCTTCAATGTTCTGAAAAAAATTAACTTATTAGCATTTGTCAACATGTATATAGTAAGAGGATATCTTCTATTTACATCAGGCCAAAGATCAGGTCTAATACCCCATTCTTGTAAGTCTTTGTGAGCCTTTAAATTGTCTTTTGATTTTTTAGAATCATTCAATAATGTGAAAACTACATTATCACACACATTTTTCTCAATGTGCATGACATCAAGATTATGGGGCAATAAATTGTCCACCCAATAAGGCAATTCTAAAAATATACTCTTTTTTCTCCACTGTAGAGGGTTTACCTTACCATGACCAGCACCTCGTTTCTTTCTTTTGGGCACTTCAACTTCTAGTTCTTTCCCAAACACAACATTAAGATTTCCAAGTTGTTGTAACACAGTTGCACTTGTTATAGTCAAAGGCGGATTTCTATTTTCCACATTTCCATGAAATCGTCTTCTAACTAATCTAAATCTATGCTTTGTGCTCAAAAAGCGATGGTGATTCATAAAACACCATTTCCCCCGTTATGAAGTTGAGTAGGAGTTGAATCAAAGTTGCATCTTGGACAGGCTAACCTAGTGTGTGTGTTCCATCTAGATAAGGTTCCAAGACCTGGAAAATCACTAATAGTCCATAATATAGCTGCATGCATGTTAAACCTTTCACTACTATATCAATCAAAAGTTATAAATCCAATATTCCATAACTCTTTCAACTCATCAATTAATGGTTGTAAATATATATCAATATCATTTCTTGGTGTTTTTTTTACCAGGAATAATCATGGAAACAATGAACGAACTTTGCTTCATACACATCCAAGGAAGAAGGTTGTAGGGTATGAGTACAACTGGCCAAATACTATGATTATTGCTCAAGTTGCCAAATGGGTGTTCTTAAATAAAAGGGGCGTTCTTAAATAAAAGAAATAAAAGAAATGACATTGTATGTTGTATCTCTAGCGTCGTGATGGAGAAGAAGCAAACAAAGGTACACTCGTTTATTGTCTTGTTCTTTGCTGTGAACTGGGATCGCTCGTCAGCTAGGTCAGATTGGAGCATGAAATTTTTAGAACATATTACCCATATTCAGGAACAAGTAGCAAAATGACATCTCGATATGCTTACTGCAGCCCGAGAATAAAAATGTCATATAAAAGGGTCTACCTTGCAAGCGGTCGGAGAGCGTGGGAAAGGGAGTGTAGGTCACTTGCATTTTTCTAATGAGGTAATTTTCTTAGTTACGGAGGTTCAAGGGTTTTGTGAGAGGGAAAATCCAAAATAAGTGAGAGGGAAATGAAAAAATAAAATAATTATGATTATAAAGATTAAAAAAATTAAAAAAATATATATATTATTAGAACATACTAATGGTTTTAAATTTTAACCGTTGTAACTTAATAATACTTAACAAAGGTTACTGAAACCCCAGTTAGTTGTTTATGTTCCTGAGGGTTAGCATAACCTCCGTTAAAAAACCCTAATTAAAAACATATTTTTTGTAGTGTGATATTTGTAATTATTTTTCTCCTTATTCATTGAAGTGTATATTATTTGTAGTGTAATATTATAAAATTATAAATTTTTACCAATATTTTCTTTTACTTATGTCTCAATTATTTTTGATAATACTATAATTCTAACACACCATGAGAGTGTGAGTGATTTCCAAAATAAAAGTCCTAAAACAACAACTTATTATGCTTGTTGTTTACTTACTAAATTAATGTATCATTTTTAGGAAGTTGTCAATATAATAAAGGTTTGTTTGGTGAAGGAAAAGTAAAGGAGAAAAACTGAAAGTTGTTAATACAGTATGATAAATTGAAAGCTAGTGGCCACATACACACAACTTAATCACCCTACATACATGTCACATATGTTTTGATAGCTAAAGATAATATGCTAAACCAAAAACTTCTTTTCTTATGAAAATCTTAACCCTTGCGTTCATAACTTAATCTATCGTCTTTTAAATAAAATAACTTTCTTTTATCCCATTTTCTTTCATAAAGAGAACATATTTTTAGAAATTGAAAATTAAAATAGGTAAAAATCATAATCAAAATAAGAGAAATAGGGAAAAATGTAAAAAAAAAATGATAAAAATTGAAGAGTAGCATGTGGAGGTGCTTATGACTTTACATGATTTTAATAATAAAAAAAGAGAAAACTTAGTCATACACATGCACACATTAAATAATTTTATTAAAGAAAAAGTAAAAATAAAAAAATCATGACCAAAACCATTTTGCCAATGACTATTGCCTTTTGTGCCAAATAAAAAGAAAAATATAAAGGTCCTTAATTTAAAAAATGGAATAAAAAAAAGAACGAGAGCAATATATGAATACAAAATCAAAATGTTTACTTGATAGAGAATTATCCATTATTTTATTGTATGAATGATTTGACTTGACAAAATGGTAAGAAGATAATCTTATATTGCACCAAAAATAAAATTACTAGCAAAAAGTAAGAAGAAAAAAATAAGATATATGTAGAAGACATCATTTTATTATTAAAAGATGTACTGAGAGAGAGAAAAGGCATAACATGAAGGTATATTGGAATGCCAATGGTTTGATTAGTCAAATGTGGAATATTCTCCAACACGTAACCAACGAGTATTTGTAATGATCTTAGGCTTGGAATTCAACAATGAACCCATGACAACCTTGTAACGTAGCAGTGTTGTAAAAAGAAATAGAATGTAGTAAGTTGTGATTCACAAATTTTTTTTATGATAAATTGACTTGTGAAAAGGAAGAGAAGAGGAAAAAGTACTACATGTAGTTGTAGGATGTAGTTGTAAGTAGTAAAAGTAATTGCTTGTAGTTATGTCATCATGATTGGTTAATTTATAAATTTTCAAAGATACACAGTGATGAGTGTAAAATAAAATTTCCATGAATGTTATTTGACAGTTAATGAAAGAAAGTAATTAAGAAAAATAAAAATGTGAAAATGACATTAAGTAAATGATAAAATTGGTCAAAGAAAAGTGGATAAAGTATACAAAATCATGGATGAAGTTTTTGATCATTATTGTGTTTATTCTTTTGATAATGAATGTTATTTCCATCACTTTAATATGTAACAAGGCGCCTTGATAATATATTGCCTTATTTATTTTATGAAATTAAAATGGTATCAATGTTGAATTATTTTATGAATCAAAATGATTTCAATTCAAATTATGTTTTATGAAATAAAATGGTACCTTGTCAAAATCCATTATATGAACTAAAATGAATTCAAATAGTTTCAATTGTGATTTTATTTTATGAACTAAAATAGTAACTATTCATAATCTATTTTATGATCTAAAATATTGTCAATTTAAAATATGTTTAATGAATTAAAATGGTAAATAAATATTGTAAATAAAATAATTTATCCTATTTTATTTCAATTTTAAATCGATTTGTGTTTTGCTAATTTAGATAAAATCTATCATGAACATCGCAAACCATTTCATTCATACTTATAACAATTGTAGATCAAAATTTACATTTTGTAAATCATTGCCATTTACATCAATATAATTATAGATAAATATGTAAAACATCATCGATTACATTGCTAAAAAATTGGCCAATTATAGGTTCAATATCCCAAAAACTCGACTATGTAAATCAATGTTAATTACATTCCAAAATAAAAGTTGGTCAAATTCAAAGTCTATAAACTATATTACAAAAA
Organism: Cajanus cajan; assembly: GCF_000230855.2. NCBI lineage: Eukaryota > Viridiplantae > Streptophyta > Magnoliopsida > Fabales > Fabaceae > Cajanus > Cajanus cajan. The sequence continues at coordinate 28,074,567 of NC_138525.1, read as the reverse complement.
AAAAACCTTATCAAGAAATAATAACAATGATACATTTAAAAGCTTGAATTACATCCCAAAAAAACTTAATTAAAAAGACATCACTATAATCACAATTTCTATTATGGTGTTTTTGTTGCCTTCAACTTCTCCGTGACTTTTTTCTTTCTTTTCTGCATTGAACTTATTGTAGCAAAGATATTGGTAGTTGGATAAGAAGGTGAAAATGGTTAGCTAGGTTGGCTAGGCTAGTTGGGTTGGGTTGGTTGAATTAGTTGGCTTGGTTGGCTATATTAGATTGGTTGCTTAGGTTGAGATGGTTGGCTAGATGTATTGAGTTGGTTTGGTGTGGGATTCTGACTTAGTGTGGGAGTCTAGTTTGGTGTAAGAGGCAAGATAGATAAAGACTCTATTGATGTTGTAGTAGTTTCAATAGGTTTTATTTTTTGCATGTGGCCATGTTAAGTCCATAATTGAAGCACTTATTTTAGCTAAACTAACCCTCATCAACTGTGTATCATCGTTTTTTAGCTGTAATACTTCCAAATTATTCTTTTCTTAAGTTGTCCTGGCATTTTTCTCATTGGTGGTAGAAGAACATATCACTTCACCATGTACACTGTCGTATTTGTTCTACACCAACTGAGTATATTAATGCTGCATAAACAACTTTGTATGTTGCTTCATTAAAATAATAATGTATAAATCCTTGGCATCTAAATTCATGTACTTTATACATGAAATTGTATGGAAACATGGGGTCCCGATCAGCATCCACTTCCTACAGTTACATTCTTAGGTCTCCAACTTGACAACATATTTTTCTCCATGTAGGTTGATATTCTTCACCTAAAACACTTGCTCTCCTTACCAACTATAAACAATTTGGAAAATAAATTAATAAATTAGTAGTAGTGTCATAAATTACATTACTAAACTAACAAATAAGACATAAATTAATAAGTCAATAATAATAATGTGAGTATTTAAATTATCAAATACCTTAGTTTACCATAATTTGGTGTACTCTAACTCCTTATTATGCTTATTTTGTACCCTAGGTAGTATACTTCCTTGAAATAAAACAATTTTTGTCCTATTTGTAACCCATCTCTCCATCAAGTAAACTCTGATGTTCTGTAACATTGTTACAATAGGCTTCCTTCTAGACTCCATAATCACATTATTGAATGTTTCACACATGTTGTTCAAAAGTATGTCATATTTTGGATTGGGCTTAAACTTAGACTTACTCCAAATCCTAAAATTGACATTAAGAAGACATCACAAGTATGCAAATTCACATTGTTGATCTATAATGAATAAAATATGACTTACCTAGGTGGAATTCTTATAAGATGTTTGAATGCTCAACATTTACTGATTTTATTTCTTTAGTTTCCCTTTCTCATGCTTGGGGATATGTGGCCTTTTCTTATTTACACATTAACTTCTTTAATTTCTTGTCAGTAAACATTTTCCTAAAGTTATTATACAAATGTTTTGTACAAAATCTTTGATCATTAGACAACAATTCATGTAATAATGATAGCAAAATCTTAAAAATTACAAAAGATAGAAACATACAAAATCAATAAATACAAGTAAAAAATATATTTAACTAAACAAGAAAATTTTATAAATTTACCTTATTTTGATCAAATATGAAAGGGAAATTGGAACATACAAAATGTCCACTAGGGTTAGTAATTAACAATAGGAGAAAAACATGACCATAAGTCTTTGGTCTCCTATTTTACAACTACAAAACATATTGACAACATTTGATCATTAGGATGTCTTCCAATTGTTGCCAAAATCTAGCCTCCAAAATAATCTTTTAAGAAGCAACCATCTAAGCCAATTATAGGTGTGCATTTTAAGAAGTTTTCTTACATCCTTTGTAGTAAACATACATTCTCTGAATGTTGGAAGAAGACCTTTATTATGTTGTTCAACATTATTTTTCTCATTCTAATTACCCTCAACCTTTACCTTCATTGTGGATATAAGATTTGATCTCAAAAGCTCATGACTATCGTCATATATTTTTTTGTATTACTCCTAGATGGAGCCTTACACCATACTCTTTGCAACATTCCTCACCCTAAGTGCCTTGGACTTAGATATGTCAACAATCCATTTCCTTGGGCTTTTTTCGAATATTATTTATCTTTAGTTTTAGATTTTCTTGTACAAATATCTTAAATGTCCCATTTAACCATTTTAAACTCAAAAAGTTAATCATGAATTCTTTACTGTTTGTATGTTTGTCGATAACTTTCCTTAATTGCCATGTTTCCCACAATATACATAACCCTTTTACATATCACCATCATCCTTCTATTGTCATTTTTTTTCCAATCCTCAAATTTCTACCAAATGCAAAACATAAATGATTATAGCTTCCTTAAATTGGTTGAACACAAAGTATGCACCAACTTCTCACTAGTAACCTATCATTTTATTTGGCATCTTAAAGATTAAGAACTTGCTCATTTTTGTCATCTCTTCACCATTGTTATCAATCCCACTATTCAATTTTGCATATTTATAATCACTATTAGAAATACCTTTTTCCCTATTTAATTTTACATTCTGATCTTCTTTATCATTGAATAAGTCATCATTTGAATCATCCATATTAAATTAATCTTTAGGAGTAATATTTTTATTTTTTCTTGGCTTACCTCTCTTCTTCCCCCCCCCCCCACTACTTGCACATTTGTCACAATTGCTACCACTTGGTTATTTAACAATAGGTTCTTCCATTTCATTAAAAAAGTCTAAATCACCCTTATTAAATACCTAACTCACTTTCTAAGGTCCTTCAAATTGATCTTTCCTATGACCTTTGCATTTTACAATTTTTATAGGTACACCAAATTAATCAAAATTACCAATTTCTTCCTTAGAATCACCAAAATGGATATCATTTACAATTTCATTATCTGCATCCTTAGGAGGCGTACTATGGTATACGGGTTAGCCTAATCCATTTAAGGTTTGGTTTGCGAAACTCATATTTTTAACGGGTTGAATAAGTTCAATCCATGAAATAAATGTTCTTTCTTTTTTCATGACTTGTATAAGTCTCGTGAAGATCGTGATTAAACAAGCAAGTTCGTTGGCCTAATAAAAGAATTAAAAAAAAAATTTCTTCCCTTTTTGTGCCAAGAATATATGAGGGAGATATACATAAAAAAATATTATATAAAAATATAAACATCAAACAATCTAAAATAAAAAATATTATGAAAGTCTTAACATTTAAAGGTTTACACATTTAAACTAAAACATTAAAATAGTAACATATTAAACTTTTACATTTAATCTCTAGAATATATTTATGCATAAAAAAATATAAAATATATTAAGGTATCAAAAGTGTAATATATTCTAAATAGAAATATACTAAATTCAATACTTATTAATATACTTAATTATTAAAAAAATACTAAAATTATTAGTGTTTACAAATCTCTCATAAAATTAGAAGAAGAAGAAAATCTTAAACAAGCTAGTTCGCAAGGTTCGAGGATTAAGTTTGCAAAATTTGTGAGCCAAGATTAATTTTTCCTATAATTATGCAAAATTTTTAAAATATAAGCTCATTAACCATGTGGGCCTTGAGCTTCGTGGGCCAACCTATGAACTTGAGTCCATATACCCACCCCTAACTGCCATCACTCACCTAAGCCTATTGCTTTTTCCATTATCAATCTAATTTATCCTCACATGCTCATTTTCATTAGTAAAATCATGTTCCCCAACATGCCTTTTTCCTTTTCCATTGCTAGTGTCATTTACTTCTACATTATCCATTTTCATTTGGCCCTTTACCTTTTTTCAGACCTAGTTTAATCTACCCCTACAAGCCCATTTTCATTAGCCTAATCATTTACCCCCATAAGTATATTCCCATTAGCAAAATCATCTACCCCCACAAGCCCTTTATCACGACCTGTTTCATCTCCAACCACAAGCCCATTATCATGACCGACATCTCCACTAGTGGAAAAAAGACTTTTAAAATCGGTTCTGTAACCGATTTTGAAAGAGCCGATTTTAAAAGTTAGACTTTTAAAATCGGTTAAACAACCGATTTTAAAAGTTAACTTTTAAGATCGGTTGTTTTACAACCGATTTTAAAAGTCTGGCCGTGAAAAAAAAATTAAACTGGAACGGCCTGTTTCAAAATCGGAACGGGCCATTCCAATATGATCAAAAGGCCTAAAAGTTCACATGAAGTACGGGGCGTTCTCCAGGGAGAACGACCTGTTCTCCTTGAAGAACGGCCTGTACTCCTTGGAGAACGGCCCGTACTCCTTGGAGAACGGCCCGTACTCCTTGGAGAACAGCCCGTTCTCCATAGAGTACGACCCGTTCTCCATGGAGTACGGCCCGTTCTCCATGGAGTACGGCCCGTTCTCCCTGGAGAACGCCTCGTAGTCCTTGGAGAACGGGTCATTCTCCAAGGAGTACGGGCCGTTCTCCTTGCAGAATGGGTTGTTCCAGCTGCGAAATTTTCCCAAAATGAACCTACAACGAAAATTGAGACGAGAAAAGCATGAGAAAACGAAAAGAGACACAAAAAGAACATAAGCAGACGAAAATGAAAACGAAATTTACCTGGAGACTTTAGAAAATGAGAAAGATTAAAGAAAATGAGAATGGAGGGGAATATAAAAGATTTTTGACAATATTTTTAAAATCAGTTAATTAAGAACGAATTTTGTATACTACATACAAAATCGGTTATGAAAGAACTGATCTTAAAAGTGGCACTTTTAAGATCGGTTATAAAAGAACCGATTTTAAAAGTGGCACTTTTAAGATCAGTTCTTTCATAACCGATCTTAAAAGTGCTTTTAAGATCGGTTCTTTTGTAATCGATCTTAAAAGTACCACTTTTAAGATCGGTTCTTTTATAACCGATCTTAAAAGTACTTTTAAGATCGGTTAAATTTTAACCGATCTTAAAAGTGTTCATGTTATTTACAAAATTGCCACGGTGTCACTTTTAAGATCGGTTACCTTGTAACCGATCTTAAAACTCCGATTTTAAATCCAATTTTTGCACTAGTGCTCCAACTATAAGTCCATTGTCACTTTCAACTCCCAAATTTTGACCATTACTAGAAGCATAAAAATTTTCAATGATTTTAGCTTGTGACAATGGGTGCAATACATATAGATTACACATTTTTGTACTTTATTACTATGTCTATCAACAAAATACCACATCTCCACTATAAGAAATTTCATTTTCTTTAATATATTTAAAATTTCAAAGTAACTTCGTCTATTTGAGCCACATTTCCATATAGAATTACAACCTATATAATATATCTTCTCTTTATTCATAAATTGTCTCCCATTATGCACAACAACATCAAAATAATCATATCCATGTCAAACAAGTCCTATCAAAATCCAAAAACACAAATATTTAAAATTTATATATTATAATGGATATTTACATTAAAGGAATACCAATTACCTACTATTTTAGGTCAAACACATAAAATGAATAAGAAGTATTGTGATCAAAAAATGAAAAAAAATACATATATAAACACTTGATTGTCTAGCAAAATCTTGATTACAAGTGCACAAAATACGGGACCACAACAAACCAAAATATGCAATTGGTGGACTACACAAAGACATAAGCGTCGAAAAATCCAACATAATAAACCCTATAAATTGGCATTAAAAACCCTAACCTATTAAGGATAAAATAAACCAATAGAATACATAAAGACAAAAATGACAAGAAGAATAACAAACAAATAGACGAGCTTTATCACACAATAAAATACAAAAAAAAAAACAAATGTAACTAAATATCTTAAAACTTACCTTTTAAGACCGATTCAATGTAACACATATCTCAACCTCCAAATGCGACCTTCAAACCTAGGGGTGTTCATGGACCGTTTTGGTTCGAATTTGAGATAAACTAAAGTTCGAATCAATCAATTTTGATTAGTTTAGTTTGGATTAAGTTTACCAAAATAACTTTTATGATCTTAACCATACCAAATCAAACCAAATAACAATGAAATTAATTAGTTTTTATAAAAAAATGACTGATATCATTTTTTAATACAAGAAATATATTATTTTATCCCAAAATTTAAATAAAACTTGTCATTAAAAAGTTTAAATAACATTCAAATATAAATAAAAATAATATTGAAAATATGAAATTAAAATAGTAAAACATATTTCAACATTTGAAATAACTAATATTATAAAATAATAATGTCATAAAAGTTTATCATTCCTGCAAAACGAGACAAAATATCAGCAGCAATGTTTTTATTCCCTTTTATGTGTTCAAAGTTTATTTTTATTCCATTGTGATAGACATATTCTTGGAACAACAACCATCTCTTATGGGTTTTTTTGTCGGAATTAATCTGGGAATTACCATAAGCAACTATTGCTTCGCAATCAGTTCTTACCGTAATTTCATTTTTGTTGATAAAAAATAGTTCAAAGGTTTTTGATTATCTATAATACAGAAATTGTATAGGGCACAAATAATCCCTTTTTTATTGAACAAATATATTGTTCATTGTTTTCTGAACATCTGGAGATGTTCCAAATATTATCAACTATACAGTTGAATTTGTCATTTATGGCTTCTCTACCAGGGTAAAGAAACTCATTTGTCAGCATGGGCAACTCTTGATTCCCAAACTTCATTTTTTGTTTCACACCGGGATACGAAACCCTTGAAGGTTTCATCGTTTATCATTCCTGCAAAACGAGACAAAATATCAGCAGCAATATTTTCCAACCAACTTTCCAAACTTTCACTTGGGAATAGCATTACCTCTAGCCAGAGTTCTAACAAATTTATTCTTGCTAAGCCAAGAAAATGAACACCAGGACTCAATCATAAAAGAACTATTGTAATAACCATACTATTAGTGCTAGTGTGTTATAGTGTTATACTATTGTGTTACTAATAAAATCATAAATTTATAAAATAATATGAAGATAGTAATTATAATAATAAAATAAAATAATAATTTAAGTTTGTTCAATTCTTGGATCATTAAATTGTAAAATACAAATTCATGATCTTGACCAACTAAGGTCAGATGTATTTAGTTTGAACCATATTTAATTTGATTAAAAAAAATAAATTAAATCAATTTAATTGACTTAATTTGGATCATCAATTTTATCAAATTGTCCAAATTGATGAACACCCCAAATTGATGAACACCCCTGTTCAAATCCTTATCATCACATTGAAAATGCCAATTGCTCAAATCAATTAATAGACTATCATGTCGTGATTTTTTCACCTCAAAAAGTCGTCTAATTATGGGATTTGGGATACAATGTATAACATTTTCACCTTAAGTAGAGTAAAATAAGGATTATTGTGGTCTAATTTAAATATATATCCAATAATTATAATCTCAAGTAATTAATTTACTTTGCGAAATAAAAATTACTTTTAAAAGAAGAGAAGGAGAGGTGTGCGTAGAAAAAAACTTGCAGTAATCCGAAAAAAGCCCAGCCCAGCCCATGTAGTAATCCCCCTTCCGCTGTTCCTTCCAAAACGCGATAACCCAGCCAAAATCGAAGTATATAAGCTCAGTGTTCCAGATACAACGCCAGTTGCCGTTACTCTTAAACCCTCTCTCAAACCAAAACCCTTTCTTTCTTCTCTCATCGCAGTGACACAATGAAATGAACACACTCCAACAATGATTCAACTTCACCGTAGCTTCTTCTCCACCGCCTCCGTTCCTTCCGCACCCCCTCTCTCTCTCCGCCACTTCATGGTCACTCTTCTTTTCTCTTCCTCAATAGTATTCTAATTTATTATTTATTGTATTTTATTGCAACGTAATCGTGATTTGCTCGAAACGGTGTCGCATCGCAGTTGCAGTTCAGGGCGCTTCAGACTCCTCCTCTCTCGCCGCACGCCACGTCAGCAATCGGCGCCACCGTCCAATGTCGAACGTGTCTCTGTCTTCGCTTCCCTCCCGCGAAGAGCCACTTCGTCAAGTCCACGACGTCGTTTAGCGGCTTCGGGTTTCCGTTCGGTTCGAGCGCCGCGACGCCGTTTGGCGACGCGGTTTTCTCGAAGGGGTTCTCGACGCGCGTGGGGGACGGTGAGCGGAAGAAACGGGCGAAGGCTTTCGCCTTTCGCGGAAAGGCGAAGGACGAGAGTGCGAGCGACGCTGCGTCGTCACGCGCCGCGAGTGGCGAAGAGGACGCGAAAACGGCGAAGAAGAAGACGGTGAAGAAGAAGAAGCAGTCGCGGAGCAAGAAGGTGTCTGCCACTGCCGGTGCAAGCAATTCGTCGCAAGAGGATGGTGCTGCGGAAGTTTCTAGAAAATCTTCGAAAGGGAAGAAGAAGGTTTCGAAGGTTAGTAATCGATAGGAAACAATAACGCGAGCGAAGTAATGACATTAGCACCTTTGAATTTAGCTTCTTCTGTAATAATGAATTAAGCTTATCCCTAAAGTTACAATTAGGTCATGCATACGCTAAAATCAACTTTTGGAGAAATTAAAAAAGAGAGCTTCATGAAAAGTTTAAGTGTATAAATAGATTTTTGCTTTAAAGGAGAAGCTTAGGGCTTGATTGAGTAAACTTTTTTAGAAACACTTCTAAGAGAGAAAAATGGGAAGGAAAAATGACATGAGTTTCTCCATAAGCTAAAATTAACTTATTCATAAGTTAAAAATAATATTTTGGAGAAGCTAATTAGAATAAACTTCTACAAATTAATTTATGCATGAGCTAATTTTAGTTTTTGAAAAAAATTATTTCATTTTTTCTTCTTATTTTTCTCTCATAGAAGTGCTTGGTGAAGTTTACCAAAATAAGCCCCTAGTTCATATCTATGTTTCCATTTTCTTCTCTTATTAGTGTTTATAAATAAGTTATCCAAACATGACGTATGGGCACTTCTAAATTGTAGCTCTTGTCATAGATGTTAATACTTTTAGTTGTATTGTTATTATTTTATGCCATTACTAATTTAAATACAATGCTTATTTGATATATTTTAATATTTTATTATTTCTATGACTTGTGCTTATGTTTAAAACATTAATTCTCTCTTGTGATTTAAGGCTATTATTTCATGTTAATTTTAGATAATTTTGTGTGTTGTGTATTATAGTTGTGTTTGTCCTGTGGATTTAAAAATTTGCTGTAATTCTGTGTCTATTTCATATCGAATTTGTGTTCTGTGTGTGTTGCATTTTTGCTTCGTATAATGACACTAATACTGTGGTTATTCAGAAGAGTTCGATTGAGAGTGCTATTGAAGAAATACCGGATAATTCTGGTACTGTGAAGGACGAGTTGAAGAAGAGAAATGGGAATTCTAGTCTGGTTGAAGAGGTGAAACCCCTATGGAAATTTATGCACAAGCCTTTGTATCCTCCCTCTGGAAAGTCTGTGGTGGTTGTGGAGTCTGTTACAAAGGCAAAGGTTATTAAGGGATACCTTGGTGATATGTATGAGGTCTTGCCAAGCTATGGTCATGTGAGAGACTTGGCTGCAAGGTCTGGGTCAGTGCGACCTGATGAGGATTTTAGTATGGTGTGGGAGGTTCCATCGCCTGCCTGGACTCATCTAAAGAGCATGAAGGTTGCACTGAGCGGGTACATTTTTCCATCCCTCACATCCACTTGCTATTGTTTTCTAGTGTCCGTTCAATATTTTGTTATTAGAGTAACACAAATGTGTCATGATTAATTGTGGGGGTTTGTTTCCGTTCCATGGTTGTGTGCATAAGTGGTTGAATGTGTTGCATGGGCATGGGAATGTGTATAAGGTAAAATAAGATATGTGTTTATATGTATATATTTTTTATAAATTGGTTATATTTTAACAATTTTATTTTTCTTTATTTCTTTATTTTAAAGACTGATGATATTTATATTGGTTTACCATCATCATTGTATTATTACTGGTCTTTTACCTCTTGAAAATTATATTAAAAAGGCATAATTATTGTGAGAAATAAGAAATGAAGAGAATTTTCTAAATTGGCTTTATTAAGTCACCCATCATTAGCAATTTTTCAATTTATAGGCAGGAGGATTACAATATAATAAATGAAAAATACAATTCACAAGTTAGAAAATAAAATAACACTATTTTCTTTGATATACTGACAATTCTTGTTGACTATTTAATATGGTTCAATTCTCAGCAATATATTTTAATTTTCAATTCTCCCCTTCAAGCTGGTGAAAAGGCATTCTCCATTCCTGGCTTAGATACTATAATTTTGAAAACTGGGCTGGTTGGTCTTTTGGTGAAGATATTTGCAAGTTGTTCTTATGAAGACACATACAAAGTACAAATCAATCCCCAGTCGAGCTTTTCTTTGATAAATATGTTTAGTATGATATTGTTGGACAAGATTATGAGCTATGCTGATTGCTGACTTATCGATTCATTGCATTTAATCTTCAAATCTTCTAATATAATCTTGAGCCTAAGTAATTTACAAATACCTTTTGTCACATCTCGAAACTTAACTGCAGCACTAGATCAAGCTACTGTAAAATGCTTTTTACTCCTCCAAGTTACTAGATTTTCTTTGAGAAAATTACAGGACCTTGTAATGGATCTCCATAAAATAACAGACTTTGCATAATTGAAATCAGTATAAGCCTTACGAGTTGCATTCCCATTCCTTTAAAGTTTTAAATAAAATTCTCTTCTTAGAGTTCCCTTATGCTTTGTTTGGATGGAGAATTTACAAAGAATTTGAAATTCAAGCATTTGTGAAATTCCTTAAAATAGTAGAATTTCAAATTCTCCCAAAAATGGGAGAATTTGAAATTCCTCATATTTTTTTTTCTTATTTCACATATATATTTTATCTTATCTCTTCATTCTTTTAATTATTGGATATTCAAAAATAATTTTAAAATTATTAAATATTATCTATAATATTAATTTTTAAAATTATTAAATATTTAAAAATAGATTAATATTTATTTTTATAAAATTTAATTTAAAAATCTCAACATATAAATATATTTTAAAATCAATTTTACTATGGTGGAATCAAATTATCATATTCAACCTAACAATTTAAAATTTAAGAAATTTGAATTGACTCATCCAAACAAATATTTTAAGAATGATAGAAATTGAAATCAAAGTAATTCAAATACCAAGAATTTAAAATTCCTTGAATTTGTAAAAATTCTCATTCAAACACACTATTAAGGTACTACAAAACTCTGTGTAACTCTGTGTTGCATGTAAATAAACATCTCTTGGATTGTGCATAAACCATAGTTTTAAAACTGGATCGGTTATCAAACCGGTTAGGGTACTGGGTTAGTGGGTCAAAGGTTGAACCGGTGGGTCACTAATTGAACCGCATGACTCGGTTTTTATTAATTTTTTTTAAAAAAATATTTATATTAAATATATTTTATACTTATAAATTTCAATAAATTCATATCCTATTTTAAATTTCAGTTTTCATCTTATTTAAAATTATTTTTATTTTTATTTTATATAAAGAAATACATAAAAAAATTACATGTTAAACGGTATATTAATACAAATTAAAAATATAAATAATATGTATATATATAATATGCTTACAATTTATATTACAAAATAATATATGTAATATCTACATAGATATTATATTATTAAATATATAATTTAGAATTATTAATATATTATAAAAGTTATTTAAGTTGCATATATTATAGACAAATATATTAGAATAAGTAGTTATTCTTATGCTTAATAAGACTCTTTACTCTTCCATTAACAAATTTAATTCTCATTGTTATTTTTGTGGTTTGTGGTCCTTTAAAAAAATTAAAAAAAAAATTTATGGTTGAACCGGTTTGACCCATCGGTTCACTGGTCGAACCGGAAAATTGACCGGTTCAATCCGGTTTGAAACGGGTTGAATGCATAACCGATCCAACTTAAGATTCGAACCGGCTGAACCACCGGTTCCTGGTTCAACTGGTCCGACCGGCTGGTCCGATCCGGGTTTTTAAACACTGGCATAAACTGACTAACCAAACTCATAGCAAATGCAAATGTCTAGGCTAGTTTGGGACAGGTAAATTTATTTCTTAACCAAATGCTTATGCATGCCTTTATCCACCATTGCACCTTCATCTACACTTCCCAGCTTACTTGGATAAGATCTACAGGAGTACACACAGGATTACAAGTTGCCTTACCTGTTTCGTTGAACAAATCTGTGATGTATTTTTGTTGAGATAAGAAAATACCAGACCTGGTGTAGGCCACCTCAATCACCAGAAATTTTTCAGCCTCCAGGAGTTTTATTTCAAACTCCCTTGCTAAATAATAACTCAAGGCTTGTTACTTCCAGTCACAATCATGTCAGCTACACGTACCAACAACATTGTCACTAGTTGAGTGTTTAATAAATAATATGTGATCTCCATTACTTTGCTTGTACACAAGGTTGTTAACCTTAATGAACCTTCCAAACCATGCTTGGGATGGTTGCTTCAACCTGCATAATGCCTTTTTCAACCTGCAGCCAGAATTTTCAACACTTTTTCCATATCCTGGTGGGACCTCCATATAAATTTCGAAATCATGCTCCCCATGTAAGTTAGTATTCTTCACATCAATTTGTTGTAATTCTCATCCATTATTTGCAAAAAGGGATAATATTACCTGGACTGTATTCATCTTTGCAACTGGAGCAAATGTTTCTGAATAATCAATCTTGTAAGTTTGTGTGAATCCCTTAGCAACAACCAGCGCTGCATTTTACTTCTCAATCAACCCATATATCTTATATTTTATTGTATATAGCCGTTTACAGCCAACAGGCTCCTTTCCTTTCAAGTAAAGGAGCTGACTCCATGTTTTATTCTTCTCCAATGCCTCCATTTCTGTATCCATGGCCTGCCATATAAGGCATGTAGTTGGTACCCATTAGGGGTAAAGTATGTAAACTTTGCTAACTTTTGAAGTATCCATCCATCCTAGTTTGTTGACAACATGTATCCTGCTTAATTCATCTTATGTTATTCGACAGAGCAGAAAACCTTATTCTTGCATCAGATCCTGATCGGGAGGGAGAGGCTATTGCTTGGCACATCCTTGAGATGTTACAACAACAGGGTGCTCTACATGATAATATTTCTGTAGCAAGAGTAGTCTTTCACGAAATAACTGAACGATCTATAAAAGGTGCCCTACAAACACCGCGAGACATTGACATAAATTTGGTTCATGCTTACCTTGCTCGGCGGGCTCTTGATTACTTGATTGGGTTTAACATTTCACCATTACTATGGAGGAAGTTACCAGGTTGCCAATCAGCTGGAAGAGTTCAATCTGCTGCACTTTCTCTTATATGCGATAGAGAAATGGAAATTGATGAATTTAAACCGAAGGAGTATTGGACTGTGGAGGTTCAGTTGAAAAAGAAAGAGCTGGGATCAAACAAGGATCTTACTTTTCCTGCTCACTTGACCCATTTTGATTCAAAAAAGTTGAATCAATTTTCAATTACTTCCGATTCTGAGTCAAGAAATATTCAAAGCAATATAAACTCAGCTGATTTTCAGGTTGTGGGTTTGAAAAAAAGCAAAAGTCGAAGAAATCCTCCAACCCCTTATATAACATCGACACTTCAGCAAGATGCTGCAAACAAGTTGCATTTCACCGCAAGTCTCACAATGAAGGTACTAGGATTTCTATTTATTCCTAATCTATTTATTTCCTTACTTATTCATGGCTGTAATGATAAGGTAATATTTGCTATTCCTGTGGAATTAACAATTAACTATGTTTAAATTTTTTGGAATTACTTTTATCACTAATCTCAATTACCTACTGAGTGCAGCTTGCACAGAAGCTCTATGAGGGAGTTGAACTGTCTGATGGTGAAGCAGTGGGTCTGATAACATATATCCGAACTGATGGACTTCATGTAGGTATCACTTTGGTTTCATTAATATGATAGAATGCTATGAACTACTCTGGATGCATTGTATATCCATATCATTAATTTGTCCACAAAAGCTCACCATACCATCTCCAAATATTCTCCTCTTTTGTTGTATGCCCCTACATTTCTTTTCTGTAACAATCATTTCATGAATCTTGCCTGTTTAAATGTAAGCACTAACTTGTGGTTTGGATAAGTGGATGGCATGTTAGGAGTCTCTTTCTGTGAACCCAGTATTGTCTCTAGATTATTATTTTTTATTTTTAATAATTTCAAGTTTCTTTGAATTTTCTTTCTTAGATTTCTGATGAAGCTGTTGCTAGTATACGCTCGCTGATCATTGAAAGGTGACATGCATTTCTCAATACACCTTTCTAAATATGTTTTCTATCAGAGTTTTAGTACTACCAATTATGTATTGTCATTTTATCACTTTGCAACCTGAGCAACCGCAATACTAGCTATTCTGCTAAACATATTCTTCAAACATTTGTTTCATGTAAGGTACATTTTGCCAATAGACATGCAATTTGGGATTTAAATACAGCTATAATGGTGTTAGTTATGGCATACTATGTAATCTTTAAAATATTTTGATGCATGAATTTTAATAAGAAAGGAGGAAAGAAGGTTATGTGGGAAAATAATAGGTATGTTCTTAAAAGTACAACCAAGCTATATATAAATGCCACCTGAGTAAAAGCTCTTCACTTCGGAGTATATAGCAAAAATAAACATACATATGAAGACAATTAACTAAACACCAGAGAAGCATGGAACACTGTTATCCCCACTAAGTCTGACAATTTATCCTTCACAGTTGTAGATACTAACTAATCTTTTATTCTCTTACTTCTGCTCATTGGTGTCTGTTAAACATAGTAGTCAATAGTAGTTGTCGCGGCCGCTATCATGGCGTGTCGGAGCAGAGCGGCTCTGTGCCACTACAGAAAGCTTGTTGCGGACTGCTTTAAAGGAGTGGTTGGAGTGGCTGCGAAAGCTGCGGAGTGTGGTGGCGCAATCGTGGGTGGGCGATGGATTTTCACTTCTTTTTTTGGAAGATGTCCGCCGATCTGTCTTCTTCTGCAACGGATATCTGCCGATCTGTCTTCTGCGATGGTGATTTTGTCTTCTCCGGCATCTGCAGACTTGTCTTCTTCTAAGAGGGAAGGCAGGCAGTGATGGCTTGAGTCTCATGATTAGAAGGGTTGCAGTAGAAAAAAATTAGAGTTGGAAAAGTTGGGCCAAATGGGCCCAAGTTTTATTTTCTCTTTTGATTTGGTTAATGGGCCTTTTGCTTCTCTTTATTATTAATTATTATTATAATTTAGATAATATTTTAAGTAATTTTTTTTAATATAAGACCTTAAATATTTTGTTTTCTTTATTTTTTATTTTGTTTAACTACTATAAATTTTTATTATTGAAAATATTTAATGTATAAATTAAGTTATGTTTCTATTTTTATATGTATATTATTAATTATATGTATTATAAATTATTTAATATTTATATATATATATATATATATATATATATATATATATATATATATATATATATATATATATAAATAAATTAGAATAGTGGTATCCCGCCATCCGCTATCTCACTTTTGGGGTTGGCCACTCCGTGCCGCTACACAGTATTAATAACTATGCTGTTAAACCATGGGAGTTGGTCTTCTCCCTTTGCTAATGCCAATTTGAAAATCTTTGAACATTCTGTTGAGGGCTTTACTAGCTGAGCCAGTTGACACCTTCTCAAGGCCCCTAATAACTTCAACACTGGAAATCACCTTTTTCTCTTGATCCTACATGCCCATCTCTCTATATCTTAAACCCTAAACCCTCCAAATTTAATAGACGTAATGCCAATGACATGATACCAGTAAGTTTAATAGACCTAATGCCAATGACATGATACCAGTGTATAGGCGACATAACTTCCCTTGATGAGAATCTGGATTGATCATCAAATCAAGAATTTTCTAGTAATTTAAGTAGTAACCACAAAATGGGATGAACCCATTAGGTTGGCCTGTTTGACCAGCTAAATGGGGTTGGGTTGGGTTGAGTCACTACCATTTTGACATTTCAATAACCTCGTGACATTATTAACTTGTGAAACATATTTAGCCATGAGTGCAGCAAATACATATTGATAATTATATACAATCATATTCATTTATATTTGGCATTTCAATAACTTCATGATATTATTAACCACTTGTGAGACACATTTAACCATTAGTGGCACAAGTAAATATTCATAATTATGTACAATCATATTCATTTACTCTCAACCACAGGCAAAGTTAACCACCATTAGACATTTCAATAGTCTCATGACATTGTCAACCATTTATGAGACAAAGTTAACCACCATTAGGCGTTTCAAATTTCAATAGCCTCTCGACACTGATAACCACTTGTGATGCATATTTAAACATTACTGCCACAAGGACAAATTGACAATTGTATACACATTGATTTACTCTTCAACCAGTTGTGAGACAAAGTTAATGATAGGAACTGATAGTTAGGGGCAGTTACGTGTAGAAAATAACTGCTTTAGAAATCAGATTAGTATTAAAAACTCCAGGGTGACAATTATATTTAGAACATAACTACTAGTAATTAGTTATTTATTAGAATTTGTAGGAAGTTATTTGTAGAAAATAACTGCTATTAGTTATGTATTGGGATTTAGGAGTATATATCTGATTGTAGGTTTTGTAATTAGGTAGTTGATGTCATTTGTAGTTTGTGGGCAGAGAATACTCTATGTAGGATACTTTTGTCTCTGCGACAACAAGTGTGTTATTGTATTATATGTTATTTCAATGTTCAATATTATATTTTATTACTTTTATCAATTGGTGTTTAATCATGTGAAATATATGATTTGATATGATTGATTCCTTTATAATTAGGGAAACTTGTATAGTGGAAATTAGAGATTCTACTCATTATTGCCTGTTATTTTTTATTTTTGTATTTCCTTATTTTGTATCCTTATTCATTATAAATAGAGGATTACATGTGTGGTAACAAACACACATTCCTATAATTCCTATAAATAGTAGGAATTGTGTTTCACTTTGAAGCATGGGTAGTTCAAAATTCATGCTGTACATGTACTGGTTATGTATTTGTACTTTGTACATGTTGGGTACTCGTGGGTACCTACCAGGTACGCACCCATAATATATATGTTAGAATAGTGGATTAAGCCTAACTCAACCCTACAAAACCGGCTTGTAAGGTAAGGGTTGCTTTCCACTTATATACTATTCAATTGCCTAATCTCTAGTCGATGTGGGACTTGGGTTTTTCCCAATACACCCCCTCACGTCCAGCACTATTGGGCTTGGTACGTGGATAAATGGTGGGTGGCCCTTTTTAATGATCTAGGATTGGCGGGACTTAGGTTTTTCCCAATACACCCCCTCACGCCTATGAGGCATGCATCAATGGTGGGTGGCCCATTTTTAAAGTGGATCTAAATGGCTCTGATACCATGTTAGAATAGTGATTAAGCCTAACTCAACCTTACAAAACCGGCTTGTAAGGTAAGGGTTGCTTTCCACTTATATACTATTCAATTGCCTAATCTCTAGTCGATGTGGGACTTGGGTTTTTCCCAATAATATATATTTTTTTAAAAGTAGGTACTTAATTTGGGTACACATGGGGTACTTTTTGGCTACGTATTGAATCCATACCCAAGTCTAAAAAATAAAACCCATGTGTTAACAAAATATTTTAAAAATTAAAACCAAAGGATTGGTGGGTCATGTATGGTGCAACAATCCCCAAACTACAACCACTTGTACTGAAACGTCTCTCACAACCATCATCATCTTTTTGTTGTGAAAGATATTGGAGCACATATTCTTTTGTCCTTTCTATGAAAAGAAATAGGCTCAACCCTATGAGAGTTGGAGATTTAGTTTTATACATATAAATCTTTGTCTTCTCTCAAGAAAGAGTAAGTGTTATATAGAGGGTGAGAGCAAAATATCGGATATTAGTCGAGATGAATGGGATCCACCTGAAGAGGCTGACCTTAAAATTACCGCTCTTTTTCTTGATGAACCAGAGTTAAAAGTGGTTCCTTTCATGGTTGATGGACAAGGAAATGATGAGATTGAAATTGTCAAAGTGTGATATATAACAATTAAAGTGTGCATCATAGTTCATGTGTCATATTATAATCATGCTTTAGGTGTTACAATTTTTGTTCTTGAATTGATATTATAGTTCAAGTGACAAGTGTACGGTTTATTTGTGATTTTTTTTTATCATTTATACAATTTACTTAGGTTTATGCAATTAAAAGTTATTTTAAAATTACATTAACATATTCGTACCCTATATTTTTGAAAAGTCACATATTTTGTCGTATTTGTACCCATATCCGTATCAATGTGTTTTGTTACCACACATGTAATCTTCTATTTATCTATTTATAATGAATAAGGATACAAAATAAGGAAATATGGAAATAAAAGATAACGAGTAATAATGAGTAGAATCCCTAATTTCTGCTATACAAGTTTCCCTAATTATAAAAGAATAAATTATATATTTAACACTCCTCCTCATGCTAGAGCATAGTGTATTGAGTTGAGCTTGTTACAAATGTCATTAACTTGGGAGCCTTTGAGGGATTTAGCAATCAAAAGCTCTAGGCTTGCAATTACTTTCACTATGCTAGCATTGTTTACCTGTGAAATGCATGGTGAATAGTGCACGTTAGAGAGGGGTAGCAAACAACTACAGTTCTTGGACATAATAGGTTGCTATACACTCCCATTGCATGAAGTGGTGGAGCATCATTGACGGGAGGCACGGTGGAGTAGCAAACGGTAGCTTTAAGATTGCGATTATTACTTATCGCATGGCTGTTGGTACAGAGAAAGGCAATGTGTGTGGTTGCGTGTAGCAGCTGACTGTGTCGTGTCTTGGTTGCACAATAGTCGCCTAAGTGTGGCGACTTTGGTGATGTGGTCACTTTGGAGGATGTGTGGCATGATAGAATCCCTTAGAGTTCCTTAATTATTTGTGTGACAACATTATTGGTGGCACGGTGGCCACTTGAGTGTAGAATCTCCGGTGGTGTGGTTGTGTCGGAGGAGATAGTGACTCGGTAGTGGCCCACAAAGCTCTAAAGTTGTTTATGGTACTGGTCATATAGAAACATACATGTTAGAGAGTGGGGCACGAGTAGATGCGTGCGGGGGGTCGGCGACAACTCTTGTGGAATTGTGTGTTTGTTACCATGTAGGAATTGTGTTTGTTACCACCAATGTAATCCTCTATCTATAATGAATAAGGATACAAAATAAGGAAATATAAAAATAAAAGATAACAAGTAATAATGAGTAGAATTCCTAATTTCCACCATACAAGTTCCCCTAACTATAAAGGAATCAATCATATCAAATCATATATTTAACATATCAAATAGCCACCATTAGGCGTTTCAATAACTTCACGACATTATTAACTACTTGTAAGTCCTATCTAACCATTAGTGCTACAAGTGCATAAAGATAATTATATATGATCACATTCATTTACTCTAAACCACTTATGAGGGAAGTTAGCCATATTTACACGTGGTTCAGCATGTGTACCAGGTAGATGCTGGGTGGAGAATTCCTAGTGAGACCTTAATCACTAATATTGTACCGATTGAGCCTTATGTGTGATTGAGGGCTTATTGGAGTTAATGAGCTAAAGTATTAATACTTGATAGTTTTGGCCTTTTAAGGTCATTGATTGATGTATTTGATGTTTCAAGTATTTGTATGTTTTGGTGGACTAATTAATAGTTATGTTTATATATATATATATATATTTGGTGGATCATTAGTCACCCTTTAATATTTTTTTATTATTTAAACTATGGTGGGATCATCCAGCCTAACTCGTAGCCCACTTAGGATTGAGTTTGAGCTAGGATTTTCAATCCACTCAACCCAATTTTTGGCAGGATAGATTAACCTTTTTGGTCACTCTTAAATTTAAGAAAGTTTGAGGATGGAGGAGGGGAAATGACATCTTAAACGTGACATTATCATAGACTTCATTAACCCTAAATGCTACAATTTTACCCTCTTAGAAGAAAATGAAAAGTATACATTATTATTTGGGATGATAGAATATGGTCTGGGGAAAGAAAAGTGTAATTCAGTTCTATCTGCATGCAAGGCAATTATTGATTCCTTTTCTCAATGCAGTTGGCAAATTTGTCTAATGTCGCGTTGTTATTTTAAATTTGAGTGCATAGTTAATTTGGTTTCAACAATTTTTGTTTTGTTTTGTTTTTTTTTTCATGTGCATGAATGAGAAATTATTGTATACAGGTATGGAAAAGATTTTGTCTCACAAAGTGCACCGAAGTATTTTAAAAAGGTGAAAAATGCACAAGAGGCCCATGAAGCAATTAGACCAACTGACATACGCAAGTTACCATGTATTATGATGCGTGCTTCTTTTGTGGATATTTTACTTGAATGGTAAACCAAAGCTGACTGCTAATAATATTATTTGATGATTTGTCAGCAATGCTTGCTGGGGTACTTGATGAGGAATCCTTGAAGCTCTACACACTTATTTGGTCACGAACAGTTTCATGTCAAATGGAATCTGCTGTCTTTGATCAGGTTAGACCGTTAGACCATTGAATATCCTTCAACGTATGAAGTATGAACCTTAAAAGCATATTCTAAACTAGCCATTTCTCTAGTTTGTACCTGAGTATTGGCTGTATATTCATTTAGAATTCAAAATTGTGCCTCTTTTTTGTTTCATTGATAGGTGAAGGAGATTATAAGAAAAGGACAAAGAAAGTGTTATACATCCTCTCGGGAAAACAAAACAAAGAGAGAAAAACTAGAACCTAGGAAATTGTAAATGTAACACTTTGTTGTTTTATTGGTAGGTGGAGGGAATTACAAGAAAAGGACAGAGTGTAATACATCCTTTCTAGAAAGCAAAACAAAGAGCAAAACTAGAACCTAGGATCTATGATATTGGAAATGTGACAAAGCATGCCAACCTCTCTGCATGTCTGAAAAATAAATGTCTCTAAACAACAAATGTACCATGAGCAGAACACCTTTGTTCTGCTAAAAAAATAACCTCATTTCAAATGACGTCTATAGTAGAAGACTTGAAGTGCCCTTAAAAATTCTAGTATTCCTTTCTAGCCATAAACACAAAGTACCACAAAAGACATAATGGTGTCACAGTTTTAGCCTCTTTATGCCAGCCAAAACATCTAAATTAATTAAATAATCACAAATTCTTTAGACAAGCCCAAAGTTTCTTAAATCCTTAGTTTATTCAAAAAAAAAAGGGTAGTTGCAAGATAGTGCATATTGTGCTATTGGACTAATCACTTGGGCAATGTTGATGCCCTCACTCTGCCTCATTTTTGTTATGGAGTTTTCATTCTGAAAGTCTCTTTTGTAGTTTATAGACACATTGATGGTTATTGCATATGATCTAGGTTGTTCGATTGCTATTCTATCTGCCTTACCAGGTTTGACAGTATTTGTGGTTTGACATTGTGATCTATTGGGTTGCAAGACACTTTTGACTTAAAGCCTTGTGCATTATGTAAGCATATCATTAGATCCACTTGGAAAAAGAGAATGATTTTATTATTATCATTCATGCCTATTACATTTTCCTTACACCTATTTGTAGCAATCTAATCTTCCAAAAATAAGGAAATAAGGAAAAAATATGCTGAAAAATAAACTAGAAGATTCTACAGATATTTTCTCTAATTACGAAAATTTTCCTCTAATTACAACACTCCCCCTCAAGTTGGTAAATGAATATCAATCATTCCTAACTTGCCTACAAGATCTTGAAATCTACCCTGAGGGAGCCCATTTGTAAAGATATCTGCTATTTGAAGTTCTGTAGGAACATGAGTTGTAATCACAAAGCCTCTGTCTAGATTATCTTTGATGAAATGTCTGTCAATCTCAATGTGTTTGGTCCTGTCATGTTGTACTGGATTATGGGCAATGCTCATGAAAGACTTATTGTCACAGTATAGTTGCACGGGGTTGTCCACCTTGACTTTAAGGTCATCCAAAATGATTTTCATCCAGAGTCCTTCACACATTCCTTGAGCAAGGGCTTGAAATTCAGCTTCTGCACTAGAACGAGATACTCTATCTTGCTTTTTGCTCCTCCATGTTACCAAACTATCTCCAAGAAACATACAATACCTAGAAGTACCTGCATAGTCAGCATCAATATATATTTTCATAGTCAATGTGTCTTCCTTTTTGAACAATAGCCCCTTTCCTGGACTTGACTTCAAGTACTGGAGAATTTTGTCAACTGCTTGCATGTGTCTCTCTCTTTGATCATGCATAAATTGGCTTACTACACTAACTGCATAAGCAATGTCTGGTCTTGTGTGTGATAGATAAATCAATTTTCCTACCAGTCTCTGATATTGGGCCTTCTCTACAGGAGCACTTTCTTCACTTCCAATTCTGTAATTTTGTTCTATAAGAACTGTTGAGGTTCTACATCCCAGCTTTCTTGTTTCTTTGAGGAGATCAAGTACATATTTCCTTTGGGAGATGAAAATTCCCTTCTTGGAGTAAGCAACCTCTATTCCAAGAAAATACTTGAGTTTTCATAGGTCTTTCATTTCAAATTGGGTTGCCAATTTTTCTGTTTCATCATCTCCTGCAATAATCACATCATCCACATAGACAAGCAATAGAGTGAGTTTACCTGTAGAAGAGTGTTTTATGAATAGAGTATGATCTCCTTGGCTATATCTGTATCCCAAGGAAACCATTCCTTTTGTAAATCTTCCAAACCATGCTCTAGGGGATTGCTTAAGACCATACAATGCTTTCTTTAGGAGACACATTGTTTCTTTCATTTTGCACTTCAAAACCTGGGGGAATCTCCATGTACACTTCCTCTTCCAGATTTCCATGAAGAAAGGCATTCTTCACATCCAACTGATGTAAATCCGAACCAAAATGAGTAGCCAAAGCGAGAACAACTCGAACTGTATTCATCTTTGCCATTGGGACAAACGTCTCCTCATAGTTAATCCAATAAGTTTTGGTATAACCTTTTTCCACCAATCTAGCTTTATATCTTTCTATTGTCCCATCTGCCTTATGTTTCAATGTGAATATCCATCTACATCCTACTGCCTTCTTGTCTCTTGGCTTATCAACAATCTCCCAAGTTGAATTTCTTTCTAATGCATTCATCTCTTCTTTCATGGCTTGAGTCCAATGTTCAAGTTTCATGGCCTCCTGGACTGAGGTAGGAATTTTTGTGGCATCAATGGCAGCAATAAAGCTTCTGTGCTTATCAGAGAGATTGTTAGTGCAAACATATCAAGAAATAAGAAATTTAGCACATGACCTTCTTTCCTTTCTTAATGCAATGGGTAAATCCTCAGTAATACTTACCTCCTCACTGTTATCTTCAGGGATCCTCACCTCCGGATTAGACAATTTTTCTTGCTCAAGAGTCGAAGTGGGTTGTTTTTTTCTTTCATATTTTTTGCCAAAAAAATTGTCTTCTTCCTCTTCTTCCGCTTCATCGATGTGGACCATGGTAGCTTCATTGCTCAGATCTTGGGCATCCTGCAAAGACAAATATGGTAATGACAAGAAGGAGAGCTCCTCCACTTCAAGTGCTTTCTCCTCTCGAAGTGGTGGACTGACATAAAAGGATTGGGTTTCATGAAAGGTGACATCCATGGTGATAAAGACGCGACGACTTTGAGTGTGATAACATTTGTACCCATTTTTATTAGAAGGATGCCCAATAAAGACATTTAAGAGCTTTGGGATCTAATTTACTACGATTAGGATGATGAGAGTGAACAAAAACATTACATCCAAAGACTCGACTAGGTAGACTCGATATTAAGGGGGAAGACGGAGCAAAAGACAATAGAGACTCTATAGGACTAATGCCATTTAAGATACGAGTGGGTAACCTGTTGATGAGATATGTGGCAGTTAACACAACTTCTCCCCAGTAATTTTTGGAACAGACATTTGAAAAAGAAGAGCTCTAGTTACTTCAAGAATATGACGATTCTTTCTTTCAGCAACCCCATTTTGTTGAGGGGTGTTCACACATGTTAGTTCATGAACAATACCATTATGAGACAAAATATTGAGAAATTCATGATTCACATATTCAGTACCATTATCAAACTTGATTCTTTTGATATTTTTTCCAAATTGATTTTGGACAAGACAGAAAAAATTAACAAAGATTTGGAAAACTTCTGATTTATTTTTCATAAAGTATGTCCACGTGACACGGGTACAATCGTCAATAAAGGTAACGAACCATTTGGCTCCGGAAATAGATTCTATGACAGGTCTCCAAACGTCAGAGTGAATTAAATCAAATGGAGAAGTACTCTTTTTATTACTAATAAGATAGGATGCACGATGGTGTTTTGACAACTGACAAATACCATAATTAAAGGACTCAACAAACTCCTTAGTAAACAAATGAGGAAATAAGGACTTGATAAGGTTAATGAAGGATGCCCAAGCCTTTTATGATGTAGCCATATTTGGGAATTTGCCCACGTCTCAGATGTAGCTTGTTGACTCATGATTTTTGTTTTGTTTTGGTCATCAGATTCCAATAGATACAACCCACTCTGCTCCTTAGCAGTTAAAATCGTCTTTCCTGTAGCAAGGTCTTGAAAAACACAATGAGTCAAGAAAAATGTTACTGAACAATTTAAATCTTTTGTGAGCTTTTGCATGGAGATAAGATTATTGGCTAATTGTGGAACATGTTAAACATCCTTTAATACAATAGATGATTTCAAAATTATATTCCAGAGTCGCATATGGGTACACCTTGACCATTCGCAACTGTAATAAGTTGTTTTCTATTCCTTTTAATATATGATTCGAAGATCATACAAAAAGGTGTCATATGATCAATTGCTCCTGAATCAAAAATCCAAATACCTTGAGACACAGGACCCACAATATGGAGAGAACTCTTACCTTTCATGGACAGAGTACATGGTCTAGAGGACTTACTTATTGATTCAATCATTGCTTTTAAACGATCTAGTTCCTCTTTGAAAGCTTTCATCTCAAGATCTGACGGTGGTGACGTAATGGATTGATTCGGCGACTCTATCTGTGGCGAGAACAATGAGTGGGCTACACCGAAAAGGAGCAAAAACTCAAAAAACTCAGATCTACTAGAATCTAAGCCAAACAGGACGTCATTGACCCGTGGAATGGACTTAGGAGGCTCCGGCGACTGGTTCTGTGATAGCGGCGGCGAGTGGGTCTCGTCGGAGCTAGGCGCGTGGGCTACACGTGCCAACGACGGTGGTGGCGCGTGGCGGTGTCTTTCCCATAGCGATTTCCAGCGTTGTGTTTGCCAAAGGAGGGCGCGCCTTTCTATCCTATCAACGGCTCCTATGGTGACGGTGGTAGCCGCAGTGGCCGGACAGCGGCGGCGATGACTACTATTGCAGCGGAAACGGAGCTCCCAAGATCGGGAACTCTGATACCAACTTGAAAAAAGAGAATGATTTTATTATTATTATTCATGCTTATTACATTTTGCTTACATCTATTTGTAACAATCTAATACTCCAAAAATAAGGAAATAAGGAAAAAATATGCTGAAAAATAAACTACAATATTCTACGGATATTTTCTCTAATTACAATAGATCCCACACTTTTGTGTGCTTTGGTTAGTCGTTGTTTTAGGTAAAATATCCGCTTCCCATCACTTTGTCCGTCATCTTTATAGTTGTTAGCCAAATAGGATCTATTTGCTCAGTATTGGAAAAAATCCAAGTTTCACATTGGCTGCTTCCCATCACTTTCTCCATCATCTTTATTATTGTTAGTCAGATAGGATATGTTTGCTCAGTATTGGGAAAAACCCAAGTTTCACATTGGCTAAAGACAAGGCAAACAAAAAGTTTACAAGTGGGGAGCAACTGTCACCTTATAAGTTGGTTTTGTAGGTTTGAGTTAGATCCAAACCCACATTCTTAGATGATATTAAAGCTATCTAGAACAACTCTAAAAGGACCACCTACCATTGATATACGCATCAAACCCAATAGTGTTGAACGTGAAGGAGTATTGGGAAAAATCCAAATCCCACATATCCTAGATTATTAAAAAGGGTCACCTGCCATTTATTCATTTACCAAGCCTAATAGTGTTGGACGTGAATGGTGTATTGGAAAAAAATCCAAGTTCCACATCGACTAGAAACAATGAAAATGAGAGCTTATAAGTGGGGAGCAACCCTCACCTTAAAATTTGGTTTTGTAGGGTTGAGTTAGTCTCAAACCCACATTTTAAGACTGTTTTATGGAACTTTGGTTTGTTAGAATGTTAAAGTCATTCAGGGTAAGTTCATTTATTCCTGGTCTACTAATGGTAGATTGTATCTGTGTACTAGAGAAAGATTGTGAACAATTTCTGATTGTTGAAATTACTTTTATGTTCATATAAAGTACATCTGCTTCTGTCTTACATTATTATGTTTAACCAGACATTTTTCCTGATGTTCTATTGATTCCAGATACAACTTGATATTGGAAATGCTAACAAGTCTATTATATTACGGTCTGCCAGCTCAAGGCTTGAGTTTCCAGGATACCGGGCAGTGTTTATGGTATGGTTAGTTGCAGCAGATAAGTGACTCTGGTGACATAATCTTTAACTATTCATATACCAGTTGACAGTACATGAAATAATGATGACTTTATATTTGTGATTACTATTGTTATTTTCAATGAAATAAATTATTATTTTAGTATTGCTTTTAGTGTAAGTATCGGATAGCTGTAACTGGGAAAAAATATATATTACAATTGGATTTCAAATTTAATGCTTTTTTGTATAAGTAAAATTTTAAAGTTATGCTATATGCATTAAGTTTGTTTTCTACTGGCTAATATCATGTTTTTGATGATGAACAAGATCTCCTGGAGCTTAAAATGTTTTGGAAAGACTTGCTATCTTGTTTGCTTTATGCATGCTATTGGAGTATAACTTTACTCCTTATCTTCCAGCTATCTTTTCAGCTTTATTCTGTTGTAATTGTTAGTTTACTTTTCATATTCAACCTTTGGACAACAGTAGCACAGTTTTATATCTGTTAAGCTGTGTAACTAATTCTCTCAGTCTGTTAGGTTGTTACAGCTTCTGTTAGAAGCTGTTAGCCTTATAAATAGCTCTCTGTACTTTGTAATATGCAGATTGAATAATATATAAAAAATGCTTTACTATTCGTTCTCTCTCTCAAACTTCAACACATCCCAAAAGAAACATATTAAGTGTGAATATGCATGTGGTTCTATTTTGTATGCATTGTTCAATTGCTGGATGAAAGAGACTTAAGGGATTTAATGTAGTTTCCATTTGATTCAAATCTGTATTATTACGAGAGGTTGTCACAAGTCACACAATTTTTATTTCATTATTTTGTATGCCTATAAATGGTTTTGTATCTATTAATTTCAGTTGTGGTTGAGAATAACCACATGTACCTTTATATGTTTAGGTAACTGTGTTTCCTGACATTTTTTTTCTACCTTCTAGGATGTTGTTACCAAAGCTGTTCAAGATAAAGACATTGATGGATCCAGTCATGATCAAACATTTGGGGTACTAAATTCCTTGAAGGTAATATTTCTGAAAACTTAATATATATATATATATATATAAAAAATATAATTATGTATGTATATATGGTTTGTAATTGAAAATGTTTTCTTTCCTTCTAATGGCAATCTGCCAGTTCCGTTTATTTAGATAGGATGCTATTCTTAGCTTCCTTATGGTGTTTTGGCATTGGTTTTTTCAAAAAGGGAGTGGACTTTGATAGATATATAGATAGACCGACAGATACCCTCCTAATAATATTTTTCTTTATTATTGTTTCTCTAGTTGGGAAAATATAAATATCCTATAATCTTATGCTTCCAGAGAAGAAATATATCTGGATGTTGTGCTTGTGAAAGTACATACATCACACATGTACTCCTTCTGGTCTTTATTTTAAGACACTTTTAATCGAATCACATAGATCAATTAAAGTAGTTATATTTGTTGATTTTATCGAGTTTATAAAGCAAAATCATGATGCATCAATTTTACCTGTCGGACTTATCATTAAATTTTCATGAGAGGCGTAGATATTACTGCATATCAAAGTTTATGCTCTACTTCCGATCAAATTGATAAATGACAATTGGAGAGTTTAAGAGGTGAGAGAATGATCGTTTATTTCTCAAATTCTCTTCTTATTATCCGACAACAAGATGCTCATATTGTCACAATCTTTAATAAGGGCAAAAGGTGAAAAATTAAATCAATGCTTTATATCAATGGTAAAGTGCCTTGACTACCATTTCCTTCTAAATTGTCTTTTATAATAAGGGCCACAGGGAGTACTATTTATTACAACACATTATAGTACAATAGGAAATACAAATCAAATCCTTTATTGCAGTAATCCAAGATTTTTCTTGCTCCTATTTGAATATAAAGACAATTTTGTAGGAAGAAAAAAATGACTCCCACTAATCTGTATATTTCATTATCTATGGTCTGAACTGTGTATTCAAATACAAAAAGGATAAAAGCCTAAGCCATTACATCAACGTCAAATACAGTTAGAAAGCACAACATAAGATTAAAACAATAAGAAGCTTTCTTAACAAGCAATTGTAATTTGTAACACTCCCCCTTAGGCTTGAGCAAACAAATTGTGTGCATCAAGCTTGAAACATAAAAACTGAATTCTAGGACCCCTCAATGACTTAGTCATAACATCTGCAAGATGTTCACTGCAGTTGACAAATTCAGTAATAATTTCCTTGGATAGCAGCTTCTCTCCAACAAAATGACAATCAACCTCTATATTTTAGTTCTCTCATTAAATATTGGTTTGGAAGTGATGTAAGGTGCAACCTGATTATCGCAATACAATTTCATTGGATGAACTTCACAAAATTTTAAGTCTTGAAGAAGTTGCTTAATCCATACGAGTTCACAAATAATCGAAGCCATAGTTTGATATTTAGCTTCAACACTGTAATATCTCATACACCCCCATAAGCTCAAGGGGGTCGAGTGATGGAAGTAGTAGTGAGCACATTGAGCTTGGTTATGAGTTGTAAAAGCCATGTATGAGATAGAGGTTCTGCCCATTCATCTTGTGCAGGGATGTGTAGAAAAGCAAGCTGTTTGCTAAAACCTTCTCTCAAACACAAAAGATCAATCTCCATGTGCTTTGTATGGGCATGAAGAACAAGATTATATGCTAGAGAAACAACACTCAAATTGTCACAACACGGTGAGCTATTTGCAATAGCCAATTCTTTTAGTAAAGTTTGTATCCAAAGTAAGCATTTTCTTGGGCAAAACGATACTCAGCCTCAAAGTTGGAATGAGCAACAACCTGTTGTTTTTGCAATAACCTTTTGGGCTTAAAGTGTGGAGATCTTGTATAAGTCCATTTTACCTTGAAATTAAGCTTTACTTGGAAGAATGAGGGAAACAATTATCAAACTCTTGACCATTTATTCCACACAGGGTTTTTGATACCATGTCAAGGATCAGCGTTTCTAAACCTTTAGATATTAGATGGTGGATTAAGAATGTTTCGCTATCTGTAAAATAGCCTTTCCCCTTTGGTAATTGTTCTCACCTTTCCATAAGCTAGCTTTGCTATGCATCTGTTTCGTTTATTTTCAATCTGTGAATTGATTTATGATGCTGAAAGTTGAACAAGTCAACGGGACATGGACATATGCCTTTAGCAGAATGAGACTGGTTGTTGATTATTTTTTTTGTATATCTGACATAATTACTCTCAATTTATGCCAAAGAATTTATTGATGCCATAAAATTTGCGGCACATTCCCTTCATTGACATTTATTTTATAGACAGGGGATCCATTACATGTGGTTCAAGCTGAACCTAATCAGCATCATACACAGCCACCGCCAAGGTACACTGAAGCATCATTGGTAAGTCTTCTTGTTTCTGTCATTAAGATTAAAGGGCTAGTATAGACCATAAGGGCCTCTTTACTGTGAGAAAATGTTGTATTATTTTTTTCATGTTTTCACTTTTATATACAAATGTGCCACTATATTTTCATTTTTCTTTCTGCTTTATTTGTACAAAAAATGGTGAAAGCAATAAAAGATGTTTTCACAGTTTCTTATACAAATTTTGATAACAAAAAACAATGAAAACAGTAATCTTTTTCTCAAAATTGAATTGGCCACAATATTCTCAAAAAGGTAAAAACAGTAAACTCTTGTTGCATGTAGAAGTAATGCCCGATATTTGATATTCTCAATGGGTTCTGTCATCATCTGTACTTTTTCATTTTTTTATGAGGTTATTAATTATTTATATTATCTTAAGAAAAAAAATTTCTTTTGCACTATGTTCTCTTCTTTTTCTCTTGAATATTCCCCGATGATATTATAGGTTAAGAAGCTTGAGGAGCTTGGGATTGGAAGGCCATCAACATATGCAATGACGTTAAGAGTTTTACAGGTAGTTTACTGGTGGAACAGTGTAATGTCATAACCAGTCCATATATTATCTTATTTGTCTTATTGAATGAAGTCTAATAATTTGAATTGTAAGCTGTGATTTAGTAAGATAATTGTATAATTTGTTCAGGTTTTTTATTTAGCTGACGTGTTTTTACTTTTTAGGAAATTAGGGCTTGTTTGTTTACCATTTTTTTGAAACTATTTTTGTTTTTAAAAACAAAGTTCTAGTTTGAGTTTTTGAAAATTGTTTTCAAAATATCTCTTTTCAGTTTCTAAAATAAAGAAACAGAACATCTCTAAGCTGTGTAGCTTTTAACTTACCGTTTCCTATGACTTATGTTATTTCTTGTAGTGCATGTTCTTTCCTCAGTTTCTAAAATCTAGTTTTAATTTGTATTTGTAAAATGGTTTTTAAAGACTAAGAAACAAAAACACAATTGAACACACCCTAAGTCACTCAGATCCATTATTACTCTGCACCAGATCAGATATTGGTAGAGGCTCAATCAACTAATAATTCCATCTAATAGCGTGTTTGGATTAGATTATTTCAAGGAGAATAATTACCTATTTTTTTTAAAGTTCTTCCTAGAAGATGATAGATTAATTCTTCAAAATAAGTTGAGCCAAACATTCTTTAACTCGATTAACAGTTACCATCATAGGTGGTTTGTGTACATAATGAATCTGACTATTGCTCATTCCTTCATGTTATTTGATTAACATCATTGTTTACTTCTGATTTTGTGATCGTATGAAACTGTATAATCAAGGAAGTGTTGCTTCAGGTTTTCAGCCATTTTAGATAGCTTAAGAAGGTTATGAAATGAAGTGATTGATTAATGCAACAATGAAGGTTTTATTTAAACCTGACGATAGTAATTTTTCATTCATTCATCATAAAAAGTAAATTGGTGTCATAAACCAGAAGCACCCTGAACACAAGAAAATTTCAGCATTCAACAAGCAATTGTTTGTACTAAAACCACAACTAAAGTAAAAAAGTCATCGATCAACTCACATATCCATCGAGCTTGTGATACAATGATAGTTCTTCATTGAAATAATTACTGTTTTTCAAACTATAATTGAGAACCCCTCGTATATGCAAAAACATAGCTTTTTTTTTTTTTTTTCATTGTTCCTCCTAAAATATTGATTGATGATTTCATGCACGTGAGATTCTCTTGTTGCTCTTGTCTCCTTGTTTGTATATATTTACTCTATCTTTCGTGGAAAATTTTTGGACATGTAACTGTTCCCTTTTAAATCTGTTTGATAAAATTCTGAGTCAACAATTTTTTTTTGCCTCAGGATAGAAATTATCTGACAGTAAAAAGTCGAGTTCTGTCTCCAGAATTTCGTGGTCGCATGGTAAGCTTTGGGCTATTTTTAAATTTATTGTTTTGTTTGGATGAAAATAATAGTTACATTGTTGTAATATTTAGTTAATATGCCTGCAAAGAAGATTCCAAAGTTTGTCATTCTTGCTTCTGGTAGCTTCATATTTTAGAGTCATCTGATTTATATCTTCTCTTTATCCAATTTTTTCCTAGCCATGGATATGGCTCCTCTAATTTATAGCTATAACATCTATATGCTTATTCATAGACATATGCCCCTTTGATTTATGATAATCAACAATAGTTGTGGTTTTGTCTAATGAATGATAGGTCTATGTAGCCTTCATACTATTATTTGCATTTTTCTTTCGATTATACATATATTTTTAATCGGATAAACTGAGATAGCAACCACAACTTTTTCTTTTTATATTGCTGTTTTCCATGTGCCTTAGCTGTTATACTCGTATTCATTCCATTGGTTACTGCTGTAAGAACATTCTGTTGCCTTAATATCATTGAGCTGCTTCATCTGTTAGGTGTCCTCTTTTGGATCCACAAAAAAAATATTTAAATTAAGTCAGTTTTAAAAAGCCCTTATCTTCTGGTGCCCTGATTTCCATAAAGAATAGGAAATGCCATTAGAAAACAAAGATGAATTTTGGATCATGTGCTGGTCGACAACTTAAAAGTTTAGTAGTGCAGTCCTCGTTATTCTAATTGGGCAATATTCTTCCATCAACGAGCCTTTTAATTTGATGCCCTACAAATCTCTTCTGTTCACATATAGGGGAATGGGATAGGTTTTCCTTTTCTGTTTCAAATTTTATAACTTAATTCATGCTAGGCTTATCCATTGCCACTTTTTTCTTTGCAGTTAGATGAGCTAGGAATCTAGGATATATGATGTGTATTTTATACAATTTTTTTGATGATGTTTAGGTTTCAGCCTTTCTGTCACAACATTTTTCAGAGGTCACAGACTACAGTTTTACTGCCGATATGGAAACTGAGGTATCTAGTATGATTGTGTCTTGTTCCCATTTGACCCTCTATTCTATTTGTATTTGTATTTTGAATTTTGAATTTTGAATTTTAAATAGGGATTACAATGGGGTTTCAATCCAATGGGTACCCACAATATGTGCCTGCGCCATGTACATGTATATGGGTATCCATTGGGTATGAACATAAACATTACAGTTTGTATTTGCATGAGTATGGTTACTGGTAGGGGTCCTTTTTTTATCTTCTTAAATGCAGGTGTGGGTACAGTTACTATAATACCCTATCAAAGCCTACCTATTGTCATCCCTAATTTTAAAAGCTTTGATGCTGTACCACCATCCCTAATTGTACTCTAAGACCGTCCTGTTTACTTATTTCTGTCTTTAGAAAATTTATTGACTCCTTTTCCCGCAGTATTTTTATTTTGATTCTCTTCCCTACTGCGTGACCTAGCTGGTTGTTATTTGTGTATTTTTATTTTGTATTTTTATTTTATGTCTCATTCTTTTTTCAGCTTGATAATGTCTCTGCTGGATTAACTGAATGGAAAGGCCTCCTTAAAGACTATTGGACACGGTTTAAATTGTATTGTGAGCGTACATCTAATGTTCATATTCATCAGGTGTGGCTTCTCTTAGCTCAAGGCTTGAAATTTGGAGATCTAAAATTATAACTTCCTTGCTTTGATCTATTTGCAATTGCTTATATTTCTCAATGCACTGTTTATGTAAACATATTCTGTAATTGTTTTTGGTTATGTACTTGTGAAATGGTTTTTATGGTTGCAGGTTGAGAAGATGTTGGAAAAAAAATTTGGCGATTATTTATTTGCTTCTATCTCAGATCAGAGCCGGGTTTGTCCAAGGCAAGTTATTCTATGTTATGGATGGAATTAGCTTAGACAAATGACATGTTGCAGATTCTTTAGCCACATGAGATTACTGACATTGTTTTATAGTTATTTCTTTATGGAACTTCTATTTTGCATTTTCAAGAATTCTGGTTTTGTCCCTGGGAGGTTGTTAGAAAATGTTTAATCAAGTGCTAAAGTACTGAGGAATGACTCTCACTATATGTGATGGGAGTTCATATGGCTAAAGTAACTCTTAAAATCGTTAAAATTTTGGGAGATTGGAATATGTGCTCCATAATGCATTCATTTTAGCCTTCCATGAAGGAAAGAACCAAATTAGAAATTAATTGCCACTTCAATTGTTAGAGGATTAAATCTGGAGAAATTAGCACTTTGGTTGTGAATTCAGATGACCAATCAAAAAATAGATGTATTAATAAAGGTAAGTTAGTACCAAAACCCATGCATTATAACTTAGGAAATAGAGTTTGAATAATTAGCTTATTCGGATTAAATATGTATTTAATCCTTCAAATTATGTTTATTTTTAGTTTTAGTCTCTGTTAAGATAATTATATAAGATATAGTTTAGATATACTAGTTTATCCTCTCCTAATTTCTAGTTCAGTTTCCTTAGTCAGTTTTATCTAAATCCCTAAACTTTAGGGATTGATTATGTTTTATGCCTATTTATTTTATTGTATCCATCAATTCAATAACATGAAAATCATTCAGATTCAAGTGTCTCTATAAATATTTTATTCGTTTCTATTCCTTAATCCTGTCATTTAACAAAAATGATAAGGGTTTGACTAAAATTACCTTATATTTTTAGGGACCAAAAATATATATGAACCATTATTTTAAGTTTCTCTTGTAAATTATGATTTGTTTATTTATTAAATTAGTTTTGTATTCATATTTCATCCTGTATATAAATTCCAGTTGGTTGAGTGTGTTTTCACTCCTGCATTTCAAGCCAAATAGTCTAGTAAGGCGTTTCAAGCAGGGAAGAAATGGCTATGGGATATCCGTATTAGTAAAATCTCTTGGGCTTGTCTATTTGGTCGATGTGAGACTTGATTAATAACCAAAAGTTTTGTAAGCTTAGTTGATACTACCTTGGGTTTTAAACTGGTAAAAAGTTTCTCCCAAGTGAACAAGCTTCTAAAATGTTAAAATGAGGGTGCAGCTGTAGAACTAAGCATTAGCTATGTTGAAGAAAGGGGGAACCCTCTTGAAGGGGAGACCTTTGAAGAGTGACCTTTTACCTTTTTGTATTTTCAACCAAGAAAAACAAACATTCTTTTTTGTTCTCGATTTCTATTTTGTGTTCCTAACAGAACGTTGGAGTCTTCTGTGAAGTGCTAAGCTCTGATATGATGATGAAAATATTGTAGTGTTAGACAGTTAAAGAAACTGAGAGAAAGAAAGGGAAAATGCTCAGAAGATAATGAAACAGGGATTTTGTTACAAAGATTGCAGATAATTTTTTTTTGTCTTATGTTTGTGATTCTTTGTATTTAACACAGAAGACTGATTATGCTGATTTATTTATTTGTTGAAAATGACATTGATTACTTGCATTATATGCTGCGTTGTCTGTTGATCATATTCTCTATTGATATGTTCTGATTGAACTTGTTTCAGTTGTTTGGAAGGCACACTCATTTTTAAAGTAAGTAGATTTGGTGCTGGCTACTTTATAGGTTGTGATCAGCATCCGAGGTGCAAGTGAGTATTTTATTGCATATTTAGATTAGGTTCTTGTTCTGATCTAACTGGTATGTGAGTTATGCAATTGCAATGGTGTGCGTGTTATATACTATACACATTTGAAAAAATAGTGTATCCAAAATTTGTGTTCTACATGATGTGAGGATTATATGATTTCAGTTCAGTTTTGATTTTTGATTTTTATGATAGAAATGAATAATGAAGCAAAAATCTGTGGCATTGCAAAGATATTTTATTTGTGGTGTGTAAGGAAATTTGAGTATACAAGTAGGCATCATATGATCCTACATTAATCCACCCAAAACTGAAAGAAAAAATAAATGCATGTACTTTACATGTCAACCACCCACATTTTATCTAATACGACAAGTAAATTTTGTTTCTAATGATATGATTTAAAAATTATACACTGTTCATTGCTTGATGTGTTGTTACCTTTGGCAAACAATCAATTTGACTTGAAATAGTAAATAGGTCAAGTAAGTTTATTGTTCTCTCT
Organism: Cajanus cajan; assembly: GCF_000230855.2. Classification (NCBI taxonomy): domain Eukaryota; kingdom Viridiplantae; phylum Streptophyta; class Magnoliopsida; order Fabales; family Fabaceae; genus Cajanus; species Cajanus cajan. Next base: position 28,038,549 of record NC_138525.1, on the reverse strand, counting down.
ATATCATTTTTTCTTTTTGGATTAGTCATATATTGAAAGAAACATATATTATCTTGTACTCTGGTGTGGTTAACCCACTGTTTTGAATTTATTATTTATTTATTTATTTATTTATTTTATGCTATTGCTATTGAAGTTTTGGGTAATATTTGAACTGTATGGTTCATAGATATGATTGATGTTAGTTAGTAGTTAGGTCAATTGATTGGGACTTGTAATAATTAGTTTGTTAAAAGGAGTGTCAGGAATATAAATAGGAGAAGGATGTCAGGGAAGGGACATTCAGATGAGAATCATTTGAGAATTGAGAATTGTTTTTTTGTATAATGAGAAATCCTCTATGAAGGTTAAACCCTGGAGGGGATACCTCTTCTATTTTCTGAACTCTTCATTCAATTCAATAAAATCTTTTTTTTTTCTTTCCGATATCTAATTTGTTCATTATAATTAGTTGCAAGTACATGTAGTTTATAGTTTCTTGAAATAGTGGATGTGCTGAGCTTATGGGATCTTATCTAAATTTTAGGAGGGGTATTTTTCAACACTGACTTCACATTTTGTAGCACTTATTGCTAAAATGTCAAACGAATCCATTGAGTTTTTCTTGTGATTGCTGAAAACAGGTACATTGCTAAAACATTATATGGTACAGAGGAGGAAGAGGATGCATCTCAGCCAAACACTAGAATAGAGGAACCAAAACTCCTAGGTGTAACCAGTGGTTCAAAAGAAAAGGTTTGCTTTAGATCTTGGCCGTGTTTATATGCTGTGAAGGATTGATTTAATTATTTTTTTGGGGCTGCTAAATATTGTGTATAAATGGCATTATGTTTCTCTCAGGTTCTTTTGAAAACGGGTCCTTATGGATTTTATGTTCAGCTTGGAGAAGACAGGAAGGGATACACACCTAAAAGAGCCTCTGTGTCTCATGTATGTCACACTGTCAATTTCAATTCTGAGTCATTTTATTTTATTATTATTTTTGGATGAATGTAGGTATTCCAATAATAGTTTATATCCATGACAAATAGAGGTTTGTATGTCACGTTTCTTGAAAATTTAAGAGGGAAACATGTTGGATGCCTACATAACATGCTGTTTTAATGGTAAGTACAATAAGTGTGTATAATATGATCATTGAACAAGGACAAAGTGATGGCATCCTTGCTAGCATTGATGGAGAAATGAAGATCAATGGTAAGGACACCTTGACTCCTTGGATCAAAGCTCTTCAAGGGACGTCTTTGATGAAGGAAATGGACGAAAATGGAGGTTGGGTAGAAGGGGTTTGAGAAGGTACTATAGGGTTTGGCTCACTCCATGGATGATGAAAGCCACTTCTAGGGTTTCTCTCAAGGAAGGAGATAGGTAGGGTTTGGCCGAAAACTAGCCAAGAGTGACTAAGGAAAATATTAAGGCACAAGGCTCTCTCAATATATTAATTTCCAAAGTGATTATATGTTGGATAGCCTAGGGTATTTATAGAAGGGAGGAAATATTTAGGGTTGCATTTGAGAGTGCATGGCCGAGTAATGCAAGCCAAATGCACTTCAAATGAAACCTAAATTAATCCTAGATGCTACTTGGTGGCCAAGGATGGAATCTTTGGGTTTGGTTAAGCTACATCTAGGTGCATGATAAGACCATGCAACCTAGGTGCCCTCCACTTGGACCTAAGCCTTGCCAAGTCCAAAAACAAATCCAATGCTACCAAAAAAATACGTCTAGGCCTATTTTCTCACTTTAATAAAATACCCTAGTCCAAAAATTAAAATCCTATAATCTAAGGCACCCTATAATACAAGGGTAAAATGGGAAATACAAGCAAAAATAAATCATATGATTAAGATACCCCGAAATACAAGGGTAAAAATGAGAAATAAAAGTAAAATAAATCTTATGTCTAAGATACCCAAAATAAAAGGGAAAAATGGAAAATTAAAGATAAGGGTAAAATAGGAATAAAATAAATTTTATGCAAACAAGGTTTAAGAGAATGATTAATATTCTTTAGCCATGAGAAACATGTCTCTAGGGGTGTTAGCTCCTCTATCCTCTTCCAATCTTTTAGTCATGGATCTAGTGATGGATCTCACATGAAGCTCCAAGGATGGTCCTCCATTACAAAGTTCCCGAGATTTTTGGAGAGAAGAAAGGTGATCTATGACTATGTGCCAAATTAATTTTTGTGCAAACATGTAGTCTTGTTAGTGAAAATGTCTTGAAATGCATTTTGGGTTATATCTGTTAAAGTCAGGAGGGAGGCGGATGAAAGCGTAAGGGTTCAAATTGATGGGTTGATGAGGATATAATTTGATGGTTAACTATGTGGAAGGTAGTAACATAGTTTAAGCGAAATAGAAGCATGGAATTTTTATGGCGAATAGAATATTCACAAGCTCAACATAATCACTGGTGTCCTCAAAATTAACATAAAATGAAGAATACAATAATTCTGAAATATTCGAATGAATAATAGATTTAAAAGCTGCTAAAAAATTGAGTGAAGGTGAAGATGAAATAGGGAAATGTTATTTGCATTTTAGAGAGGGGGTGAAGGTGAAGATGAGGTGAAAAATATGACAGAATCAGATTCAAATAAAATCTGAACCATGACCAGATCATAGATGATAGGCTATTTATTGCTTCTTGATTTTTCCTGATTATGGCAGATTTAGTTTCCTCCGAGATTATTTCTGTCTATAAATCAGTGGTTGTAACATTCAAAATAAAGTAAGTGAAATAAAAATATTTCATTCTCTCTTCTAATAAGGTATAAGGGCTATTTTAGATCTGCCGTTAAAATGGTCATCCACCATTTATACATGAACCAAATCCAAGTGTTAGGCAAGAGGCATGGTGGGCTGGCCTGCCAAAATTTGGAGGGCCAGGGTAGACATTTCAGCCCACTTGGCCCATCCCGCCAACTTGTCGGGCCAAATTGAGCGGTGGGTTGGCTGCCAGCCTGTTTAATTTTGAAATATTATTTTTATTTTGTAACTTATTTCGTTGCATTATAGTTTTGTTTATGTTTAATGTGTGGTATCTATGTTGTGGTATAGTCTTGTACTCTTATTATTGAAGGACTATAAGTAATTGTGTTTGTGGTTCTTATGGGATATTATAATTTGTGCTCTTGAAAGACTATTAGTAATGGTTTCGATTGTTTGAGAAAGATTTTTAGTAATTTGTAATTTAATATTTTTGTATCGAAAAAAATCAAAACCCTGCCTATCGTAGATCATTAAAAAAGGTCATCCATCATTTATCTAAACACTAAATCTATTAGTGCTTGCTGGACATGAGGAGGGTGGATTGAGAAAAATCCATGTTCCACATTGACTAAAAATAAGATCAACATAACTAATTTTATCTTACAAACCGGTTTTGTATGGTGAAGTTAAGTCCAAATGATTTTTCTACCAAAAAATCAAACTTGTCAGTTTCTCTCAATTGTCACTCTGCTGTATTGGCATTCCATCGTTCAACTATATTTTAACGTTGAAGTAAGCTATCTGACAATGTTCATCTTTGTATATTATTGGTTGGATGTTCCAATAATGGGGGATAGTTTTTCCTCTTTAAGGTAGCATATTCTGTTTGAGTGGAGGAGAAATTATTTTCTTAATTTAATTGTGAAAATTAAATATGTAGAATAAACTATATTCAAAGATTGTTATATAATGTGGCTTTTTGTATCCATAGTGCATGAAAATTTTCTTGTCGCTCAATGAATGTGGCTGCTGAGTAAGTATGTTGCACACGCATTTGTGCAAATTCGGGTTGATGTCTTGTCTGTTTTTTGAGGGTGATGAGTCTGATGACTTAAGAGCTGCTTGTGCAAATATGATGAATTATTTTATCCTTCAACGAAAGGAAAGAAGTTAAAGTTTAGGTTGTTTCAGATCAAGGATGTGGATTCTATCACTCTTGAAGACGCACTTCAGTTGCTTCAATATCCATTGACATTGGTACGTTTCTTAATTTTCAATTTGAGCCACAAGTACTTATCATGTTTGTTAGAATATTATGTACACGAGGTTCGTTTAAACTAATTAATTTACTTATGATTAGGGTAACCATCCCAAGGATGGACATCCTGTCATATTAAAGCTTGCAAGAGTTGGGTTTTGTGTTAGACATCGGTCCACAATTGCCTCTGTTCCCAAGGTATGATTTAGTTAAGTATTTTCTCATTTTAGATTTTATCATTCTACACGTCATGCAACCATAGGATACACATATCCTGTAGATCAATATGATTATTCTAAAAACTCTAATTCTAAAATGGTATTATAGTTTATTTTAGTGGTTGTTGAGCTTATTATGTCATATTATCGGATCTTTATATCCGATTCATATTCGAGATGTCTAGTTTTCCTCATGAGAGAAAAACTCCAATCTCATGAGTTAATTTTTAGGGTTAAGTTAGATTTAAACCCAATTCTATGACAAGTTTTTCTAAAGCAATTTTTTTTTAATTGACATTCAGGATATGAAGGCAAGTGATGTGACCCTGGAAAAAGCCCTTGAATTTTTGACGGGAAAAGATGTGAGACGATCAGGGCGCCCAAAAGGAAAATCTAAAGCTCAAGAAGTTGAAGTTATTGAAGCATTCTGAGTTTTTGTTTAGCGTCAGTGCAGAGATTTTTCGTGGTTCACTACATTAATATCTGCCTTTTGCCAACCAGTCCCAGATGAGTCCTGGAAGATTCTTTTATGGAGCCAAATGTATATTTATCATTGTTCTACAAATTTTGTTGCGTGTCTTCTGTTTTTTGTTTTTTACCTTAACTGTCTATAACGTTAGGCCAATGTGATATTTATTTTAGATTTAGATAGAAATGTGTTATCTTCCTACGGCTTGATATTCGTTTACTTGTATACTATTCAGCAAATTCAAAAGAAAATCCTTTGTCAGGGTTGATTATTGCCTTGTCTTATAACCGTTTTGTATTTTATTTTTATTATTTTTTTAAAAATTTTAATACTCGACATTGTCAAGGTTTAAGAGAGAATTGCCTTCTCAGTCAATAATGCAATCAGTCATCATTTTCTAATTTGGATAGCGATGTGTTTATTCTAATATATTATATGTAAGGATGTAATTAATAACGTATTTATGCCGTCAAAGTCGAAGTGTTGGTAATGTTTACAACTTAACCCGTAAAGATAACTAGTTAAGTTACAGTGTGAGGGCATGTCTCTCTCTCTCTATATATATATATATTAAATATTTTAGTATTTATAGTTAAACTTTAAAAATCCTATTCCTATTGACAGTATGAACTAGTTAACGTCTTCCTGCCATATTCCTTAAACATTTAGCCATTGACAATATGAACTAATAATGGAAGGCCATAAAAACATTGTAAAAAAATAAAACACTTTTAAAATAAGAAATTATAAAGACACAATTAAAAAAGACAATATGAAAATTGAAAAACATACTATTAGAATGAACTGCTTACTGTTACAAAACATATCTAATTGAATTAACCGTTACAGAATTAAAAATTGAACAAATATAATGTAACCAAAAAAGTTTTGACAAAGGAAACCACCCATGTTCATAAAAATAATGAAATAGCAGGAGGTCAAGCAATATTCTTCCAAACGATGGATTTTAACTTTTAACGTCAAAGGATTTCTGCTTATGCATTTAGATGAGCTTCTCCCACTTTTCTTCCTCTCCTTATTCCGCAGGTAAACTTTATGCATTGCTCATCCTCTATCTCCAAAGTTTAAACTAGTCAATAAAGAAAGGCATATTTGCAGGTTGAAAGTAAAGATATAAGCTTAAATATGCAATTCACATTTGTTCTTACCAGAATTTGTAGGCTGAAATCCAAACTAGGTTCACTTCTCCCTTTCCTCGACTCTGGCAGAAGTATTTGGAAAAGAGACTCTGAAGCTAAGTGATAAGTAATTTCACAAGTGAAGAATCAAACTCGGTTAAAAAGTTGTATCTATACCCGCCTTATATATGATATAACATTATCTTAGTTCTTAATAATTAATTTAACAGATAAGAAATGATAATAAATAAAAGATACAAACAATTATTGTTGATCATGGATGTATAGTAGATGAAATAATTTGAAGACGGATAATACACTATCTTAAAAGACTTATCCACAGATGCAATAAGATCTTTCCTGTACTAGATTGAGGATGTAGAACTGACAAATTTTTAATTCAGAAAAGAAAGAACATAGAATAGACAAGTGCTCGATGCATCTTACTTATAGAAGGGAATTGCTAACTAACTATAGTTAATCACGAGAATTAAAAATAATTAACTTTAAAATATATGATAATTAAAATTAATTAAAACTACAACGGTCAAATTGTTATATTTCATTAAAATTAAAGTTAATTAGGTTTTAAAACCTATAATTAATAAAATAATTATTTTGAGTTTAAATTTAAAAATTTAAAATAATTTCAAGAATTAATTAACCTTTTAAAATATTTTAAAATATACAATAATTATAGTCATGTGGAATATTAGGAGAGGGAGAGAAACAACCACAATTGTGATCACAACCAAAATTTAGAACCATGAAAAATCGTTTTGTGTAGTTTCTTTGCTTCTACTAGGTGTTGCAAAACAATGGTTGTTGTTACACAATGATAAAATTTGATGTTTACATTAATATTTCATTTCATAATTAACAATGCTTCAACCTGATGTTGTGTAATGGTAGAATTTTGCTAACTAATTAGTCTTTCTAATGAGAACATCACGTGCTTTAAGATTAGAAACTAGATTTTTTCTTTTGGATAAAACTTGATATTTGTACCCAAAGCAAAGCAATAGCTTCGTTAGGTTCAATTTCATTTGCATTTTGTCAAAGAGCACAAAAGTTTAATTGCATTGCGGTATGGTAATATATGTAAGTTTTGCGGTCGAGGGTTACCTAGCCTTTGCCTCCCTCTCTTTTTCTGACGGATGAGGGCACTAGGGGTGAGGTGGATCAAGTTAAAACATCATTTCGCGATAAGATGTTAAGGTAACACTTGGTACGTCGTGCAAAGGTTGATCTACTCGCTACTAAAAAATTTTGCATCGAGTTGGAGGATGGGGACATGTCGAAACCTAAATGCTTTATTGATGAGCTTGCAAGGATGCATTATTGTTAAGCTTTTGGGGATGTTTTTAAGCCTTTTCACGCTAAGGGATAAACTGCGGGTGATTTGGAGGTTGACTGGGGATTTTGACATGGTGGATGTTGGATTTGACTTCTACATGATCAAATTTGATCTTCCTCAGGATAGGGAGTTGGTTCTATCATGGAGCCCTTGGATAGTGTTTGATCATTATCTAGCAGTTTGTCTGTTGGTACAAAACTTTATTGCTTCTGAGGTTTAGATTGAGAGCACACTTGTGTGGGTGCGTTTTTTATGTTTAGGGATGGAGTAGTACGATAAGAGTATTCTTATGGCTCTAGCTACAATGATTAGGAAACCTATTCGCATGGATATTGTAGACACTTAATTTCATCCGGACCAGTAAATTGAGAAATAGACTTCTATTTTGTGAAGAAAAAAGAGCTCCTAAGCATGGAAACAACAAGATATGACATCAAGAGGCCTAAAGCCCAACAAAAGATGATTTAGTAGCTCAGAACGGGCTGTTCCTAAGCTAGAACGGCCCGTTTCCAAATTGGAACGGGCTGTTTCCAAGCTGGAATGGCCTGTTCCCAAACTGTAACGGACCGTTCTTAAACTGGAATGGGCCGTTCCAGACTACTAAAAAAGGTCTAAAATCCTAGTTTGGAACAGGTCGTTCCAGCACAGGCAGTTATGTGTTAAACTTAACTCTAGAACGGGCCGTTCTGGTTTAAGAACGGACCGTTCCAAATACGAAATTAACGCATAACGAAGGGGTCCAGAATGGGTCGTTACAGATCTAGAATGGGCCGTTCTGGCTACTTCTGATGTCTATAAATAACAAACTCAGGCATTGTTCTCGGGCTCAAAAATTCTCTCTCCCTCCTATTGTATTTCTTGAGATTTGTGAGACATTTGTGTAGTGTGAAAGGTAGCCAAAAAATATCTAATAGATTTCCATATTTGAAGATTTAGTAAAGCTCGTTTAAGAGGTATTTAGTCAATTCTCTTTTCTTTTCTCTATTCCCTCATTTTAAATATCGTTATAATAAAAACAACCATGTAGACATTTTAGGATCAACCATATAATTTAAATTTCAAGCATGTTAATAACCATTAATAAAGGGGATAAATATTTAATTTATTAATTCTTACTATGCTAACTTCATCATAAGGGTACCGATTAAGGGCGTTGGAGGGTGCTTAATACCTTCCCTACACGTAACCGACCCTCGAACCCAATTTTAGTTGTCTAGGCCATTATTGGATTTTTAAAAACCTTTTCATTTTCCAATGCTTTGAGTAAAATATTGGTGGCGACTCCATGAACCTATTTTCAAAACCATTAATTAGGGATTAGTCTGATCTCTGGACATTCCTTAATTGATGAGCTTTTCAAAAGGATGTTTAAACCATAGGTCGCAAGATCATAATCTTTCGAGTTACGACAGATGGCGACTCCATTGGGGTAGTTTAAAGAGGGTCAGGTCCAAATAAATGATGAAATTAGCATAATAAGAATAATAGTTTAAATATCTTATCCCCTTAGTTTGTTTGTTTTACTTATTTGGCTTTAATATCTGTTTGTTTGTTTAAATTCCACACTTGTTTGAATAAAAATTGTACACAAACCTTTGGACACAACAGTTCCCCCTACACCCGGGGGCATGAGGGTATTAAACATAGGGAGTGGTTGACGTACGACCGGCTGAAGTTTGGCCTTGGAGCCTGCGAGCCTTGTCGAAAATCACACTCAAGGTGATTACTAGTTACTCTAGCCCGAAATACTACGACAGACCTTAGAGTTTGTCAAGTGACGACGACAGAGGTACTAGGTCCCTATAATGGGGGCACCTTGGGAGCCTTAAAGATGAGTGAGTTTAGAACCTTCCTATACAACGCACTATTCTTAACAAGGACTCCAGACCATGGATTTATGTCGCTTGTGGACTCTTTTTTTTGAGCATATGTTTATTGCATTTTTTTTATTTAAACTGTTTGTTTATTTTTATAATTCCACTAGGGTAAAGAAAAAAATACAAAAATAAAAATTTATTATCATGAGGGAAAACATAGTGTGAAAATAAAATCTGTGAGAAGCATATCTTTAAAAAGGGGGGCATCATGCATTTTCTAAAATAAAAAAATCAAAAAATAAAAAGAAAGAGAGACATGCATATCATGTATAGGATCACCAAAGGAATTTCTATCAAAGATGAGAAATCAGTGTGACCTTTGTCACATCATAAAATATTATGAAGAGGAACACCGATAACTCACCTCTTATCAAGGATGAGTCACTAAATCTCTGCTAAAAAACCTCCTTCATGCATTATCATTTAAATAGCTTGATAGGAAATTATCATGATCCCTCGAAGGTGGCTTTTCAACACTCCGTACTCACAAGAGCTCAAAAGATAAAATCTATGAGAACCCCATCGCAAAGAAAGCAGTAACTGCCTTACCCACTATGGTATAAGCTCGAGGAAACTTGCGATTATCACGTCGGGGCAGCAAGGCACTCCATAGAAAACTGCAAGGCTTTGAAATCTCGTGTACAAGAGCTTATTGATGCGGGGCAGGTCAAGTTTGAGGCTAATGCACCACACATCAAGGAATGAGCTGGATGAGTAACCATCCTAGAACGGTCTGTTGAAAAGTTGTTAGGGGGCTCTCTTTTTCAAAAAAAAAAAAAAAACAAAACAAAAAAAATTGTTTTAAATTCATGATCAACTCATGACCTTCGTCCACGGTCACGAGTTCATATCAAATAAGGGCTTGTATAAGTTTTTACATTCGTTAATAATATACGTCATTTCTACAAATCTCTGTTTCATTCTGTTCCTGCTTAGAAACACTCATCTTTTGTTGTTCCTTCTCCTTGATCTTCCAAGTCTTCGGTACCGACCGAACACTATCTTTAAAGGTTGGGGAGGGTACCTGCAAAGGCACTCCGACGCTCAAGTAAGTGTTCGGTATAGAGAACTAAAGACTTTCATACTAGATAAATCGTACCTCTTTTCTGTCCCATCACCTATGTATTTATAGTGACGTATCTAGGCTTGGTGGGCCTTCTGTCTTGGGAGATGGGTAATACCTTGGTTAACCTTGATCTCCCTTAATTAAGCGCGATAACGTTGTGTAACGGATATCCTAACCTGCCATATGTTCCATGTGGGTTGACATCCTTTGGGTCTTCGGCCAAGCTTTTAGCCGAAGAGGTGTTCGATTGTTTTCATGACCGAGGGGGTATTCGGTCATTCTCAAGGCCGAAGGGAGGCTCGACCAAGCTTAAGGCTGAAGGGGTATTCGACCATGTTCAAAGCCGAAGGGGTATTCGGTCATGTTCAAAGCCGAAGAGGTATTCGGTCCTGTTCAAAGCCGAAGGGGTGATTTGAACGTTTCCCCTTGATGCTCTTTTGCCTAGTTTTGGAATACTTCCTTCACCTTTCATTGTGGGAGGAGTATTCGGTTATCGATAAGGCCGAAAGGGGTGGCTACTCTTCGGCTGTTGACTTAGCCGAAGGAGGGTGATTTGGATGAAGACTTCATCGGTTTAGGTGCTTATCTCGGTGCCTTCCCAGGCTGAAGGGTGCAGTCGGCCTAGGGTTTGGCCGAAGGGTGTGTCTCCCAGTACACTGCCCCCCAAGCCCGAGGACGAGGGACAAAGGGGTTGAAGTAGGTTGTGACTTTTGAAGGGATGTTTGGTTACGTGTGCCTCAGGAGTCGTGCCCCCTGCTGCATGATTGCGACCATTGCATGATTGGCCGCCCTAGGGTTGCGTGCCCTAGCATGGCATCTTTTCGTTTCCAAAAACATTTATGAGGGGCTTTTGGGATGCTGGGATTTGGCTATATATAGGGTGGTAAGGTCACAACCCATCTCGTGCTTCCTTTATAGTAAACACTTTGCCCCAATGCCCTCACTGCTTTAAGCCGAATACTCGTGAAGGTAGATTCGCTCTAGATTTCGGTCGGGCTACTTGGGTTAATGGCAGCCAAAAGGGTAACATTATCGTCTGGGTCTTCGTCCGGCGCAAGGGTCTCGGTGCATGATGCTGAGGTTGAGGTGTCTGGGGGTTCGTCTAGAGGGTTGGGGTTAAGTAGTAACAGGGAATCTGCGAGTTCTTCATCTGGCTCGGACCTTCTGGATGCCGAGATGAGTCCCTGGGATTATAGGCAAAAATTTCCCTCATGTGAGATCCCGGGATATGAGTGGGTCGACGGGGAGGTGGCGGCGTACTTCTCACATTTTTATGAGAGGGCTGCCGTGGAGCACCCAATGGAAGGATTCAGATCCGTACCTGGTCATGTTACATCGGTGCCGGGCCGAAGGCCCTGGGGGGGCCGACTTGGTTTTTCTTGCGAAGTAGGAGGGTTAGGGAGATTTCTTTTACATGTACAAGTGTTTCTTTCGGGAGCTCGGCATGTCCCTTCCTTTGGACGATTTCCAAATGGGGGTTCTTCGCGTACTGAACGTTGCGCCGACCCAATTGCATCCGAATGGGTGGGCGTCCATGCAAGCGTTCCGGGTACTCTGTAAATACTATTATATAGAGCCAAGTGTAGGTTTATTTTTGCATTTTTTTTGCACCCGTCCCTCAAACAAGAAGGTCAAATGGCTTTCCTTAATTAAGCATGCTGACCGACCACTATTGAAGCCCTTTACTTCATCTTTCAAAGGCTTTAAAGTGGGGTTTGTGAAGGTCATGATAGACCTCATTGCCGGCTTAAATTATTTCTACGATGCCGAGCATAAACCCCTATTGTTTTCTACTGGACCCAGACGCCTCGGAAGTATGATGACTTTCCGGTAGAGATGATGACCGAGGCCAAGGTTTTGGCCTTGAATTATTTGAAAGGCCTGCCTCGGTGGATCCCGGCTCGGCTGCTGGTGCTATTGCCCAAATATCCTCGGCCTCGTTTTGAATTAGATGATATGTTATTGATTTTCCCGATCGGCGTTCTTGTTAAGTTAATGTGTGACTGTTTGATTTTTGCAAGTTGGATGGCTCAACAAGGACTCAGTTTATCTTATCGGCAAGCTTTGCGGAACCGAGCCCCGTCGGGGACTTCGGCCGATGACCACCGTAGCGTGGCTATTGATTCAGTGCCAGGCGCTGCTGCTACGCCTCGGCCTGTTCCTCGAGACATAGTGCTTCCTGACTCTAATGCCAAGAAGAAAAAGGACAATGGTAAAAGGAAAGTCGATGCGGTGGGCTCTGATGGCAACCTTACTTGCATGAACTTGAGATGATGATCAAGGAAGAGGACGCCTACTCCAAGGATCAAGTTCTTCAAAGGTGGCACAAGGTTTTAGGGTGGATGATGATGGAATGGACGAAAATGAAGGTTGGGTAGAAGGTGTTTGAGGAAATGCTTGAGAATGGTACTCTAGGGTTGGCTCACTTCATGATGATGAAGGCCACTTCTAGGGTTGTTTCTCTCAAGGTGGAGATGGTAGGGTTTGGCCGAAAATAGCCAAGGGTGACTAAGGAAAGATATAAAGGCACTAAAGGCTCTCTTTATATTCAATATCCAAAGTATTTACAAGGTGTGAGGTGTTGGGTATTTATAGGAGGGGAGGCATCTAGGGTTGCATTTGGAGTAGGTAAATGCATTCCAAATGAAATGCAAATGAACCCTAGATGCAACTTGGTGGCCAAGGATGGAATCTTTGGGTTTAGATTGGCTATATCTAGGTGCATGATAAGACCATGCAACCTTTGCCCTCCACTTGGGCCTAAGCCTTTCTAACACCAAAAATAGATCCAATGAACACCAAAAAAATGCGTCACCCTTCTAGTTAACACCCTAGCCCAAAATTAAAAACCCTAATTATCTAGAGCACCCCATAATACAAGGGTAAAAAGGGAAATACAAGGGAAAGTAAATTCTAAGTCCTAAACACCCCAAAATACAAGGGTAAAATTGGAAATACAAGTAAAATAAATTCTATGATTAAAAAGAACTTAGGAGCTAAGGTCCAAAAGTGGCCTCACTAACCCATTCCTCTTTCCTCCTTTAATATATCACCTCTTGGTCTTCTCGACCTTAGTGTTATTCCATCATTCCCTCCCTCTTGAAAAGGATTTGACCTCAAATCAAGAGGTTCCTCATGGTGGGCATCATGACCAACAAAAACATAAAAATAAGCATTAGAGGTAATAGTATATGATAGAAATGGAAAGTGTATCCTAAGAGGAGTTCTACTAAAAATGCTAAAAAGATTGTCTAAATTAAAAGGACTAGACTTTCTAATGTTAAGGATAGGATCCTCCCCACGGTGAAGTCTAGGTGTATAACTAAAACCTAAAAAGGTAAAAAGACTAAAACTATCGCACACTAATGTATTAGTCCTAAAAACTAAAATATCTTGTTGGAAGTGCCCAATGTAATGACCTAGGTATGTATTGGAAAATAAAGAAAACTTAACTAAAAAATTACCTAAACAACTTTGTATTGCATAATTTGTTAGATACATATGAGAAAAAGGTGTTAAGAGGAGTCTAGGAAACTCATATAATCTAAGTTTGTCTCGTAGGAAAGTATTCAAGTTAAGTTCAAATAAGTTTGAACTTCCTTCAAGATCAAAAATAGAAGATACAACACCATGAGATGTATCCAACAAACCATAAGTAGACCCCTAAAATTGTCCGGGTCGGAAATAAAGCTCAAAGACTCTCGAAGACCGAAGGAAAGTCAGCCAGAAGGACTCCTGGAAGACCCTAGGGTGATTCTTTGTAGGTCTAAAGGTCTTAGAGTAGCTTAGAATAAGGGTGTGCGAGGATTGGAGCTCAATACGCCCTCCTAGAGGTTCAGTACGGCCGTACTGAGCCATTTGAACTACAATACGGCCGTAGTGAAATCAATACGGCCGTATTGAAGTTTTTGAACTTCAGTACGGCCGTACCAAATTCAATACGGCCGTACTGTAGTTCAAAATGGCTCAGTACGGGCCGTAGTGAAATCAATACGGCCGTACTGAAGTTTTTGAACTTCAGTACGGCCGTACCAAATTCAATACGGCCGTACTGTAGTTCAAAAACCCAGTACGGGCCGTATTGACCTCCCAGGCCGTATTGCGCCTCAATCCTATAAATAGGACGTCATTGGCACGTCCCCCCACACTTTTTCCAGACTTCTGGACCCTGGGGCTGAGTATTCTTGGGTTTTTGAGCTATTCTCTGCCCTAGAAGTCTCTCCGAGAGCCGATCCGACGAAGTTCTTGAGTCATGAGCCATTAGCTTGAGACTCGAACAAGTCGAAGGGAAATCTCTTTGATTTCCATAGTAAAAATTATCTTTAGGGAAAGGAGCGAGCGAGCGTGTAGTGGGAAGGAGCGCCAAAAAGCCTCCTAATTCCTTTTTGAATCTATAAAAGCACGCTTCAAAGGTTTCTTTCCAAGTCCTTTCTTTTACCGCTTTCATTTATCGCTTTTTGATTGTTGCATTGCACGCTTTCAACATGTAGATAGTTTACTTATAATCGTTCTAATAAATAGGGGTAGTTTAGTAATTTTACGCTATTATTCATGAAATAATCCGTCATAGGGAACCCGAAAGGGGCGTTGTGGGGTGCTAACACCTTCCCCGCACGTAATCGACTCCCTTACCCAACTCTGGTTGTAATGGCCAAGTTGATTTGTGAAAATCAATTGCCTTATATCTTTTTCCAATGTTTTGAGTAAAACATTGGTGGCGACTCCAAGAACCCTCCTTTTTGCGAAAACCACTAATCCATGGAGGGTCCCGCTTGGGATTAACATGGATTGGTGAAAGTCATTTAAACAAAATTGTTAGCTCGATGAGGTCTCAGTTTGAGAATAAGTCGTTCTAACAATCCATCATTTTTCCAAAAACTAAAAAAGAGTCCGACCATCGTCGCGAATGCCAGTGTCCGTTTCGGCGGGTGGCGACACCATACAAACCAAAAGTTGGGTGCTTTATGAAGAAAACTAAAGTAGAAAGAGTCTTAAAGAAAGAAGGCTTATCTTCCTTGGGCACCACCAAGGAAGTAGCACAAGAAGTGGGACTAAGTGAAGTCCACTTCTTCTTCACTAAATCTTGAAGTTGAGATTCTTTTTCTTTAAAAAGGATTTGTTTTTGAATCTCCACTTCATGACTAGTGGCAACGTGAGAGAAAGTGTTAAGGTCTTGATGAATGAAGAAAGTCTTTTTAAAATCATTTTCAATGGGAAAGTGACTCTCTTCAAGCATAAGCCCTTTGAAAGAAACATTATCCTCCTTACTCTTCTCAAAGAGTGTTGGTTGTTGTTTTTCATTTTCTAGCCACTCTTTAACTTTCTCTATACTTTTCTTTATTTTTTCTTTCTTTTCTATTTTCTTTTCTTTTTCTTTCCTTCTAAGTTCCTCCTATCTTGTTGTATTTTCTTGCTCATGCATACTCCTAGGAACTCTAACTTCTTTGCCTTTTTGAGATCTAGTTGGAACAATCCTAGGTTGGGATCCACTAGTTTCTCTCCTCTCAACTAATTTTGCAAGTAGTTGTTTTATTTCCTCATTATTTTTTTCAAACTCTTTTTCTTTTCTTCTCAATTCTTCCTCTCTTTTTATATTTTCCTCTTCTTTTTTTCTTAGGTACTCTTTGAGTTGCCTAATTTCTTCCCTAACACTAGACCTAGTACTACAAGAGTTATGACCATGGACACTAGAATGATCACTCATCTTTGATCCAAAAAGGTTTTCACAAAGTGTTTTCAAAAAGGTTTGAAAAAGTTTTCACAAAGAGTGAGTGATAAAAGGGTTTTCACAAAAAAAGATTTTCAAGGTGCAAGATAGGTATGAAAAGGCCTAAGTGTACAAAGTGAACTATCAAGGGGGGTGGACTACTAAGAATCACTTAAAAACCAAGCCTTTTCACGTAAAAATCACTAAGCATTTTCACACTTTTCTCACAAAAACAATTTTCACAATACTAAGGTGTGTGATGTGCACGCCCCCCTAGTAGGCAAATGAAGCCTTCTAAACGAAACAAATAAACAATGTAAAGTCCTAGGCAAATATACTACCAAAGCTTTAAAGCATGCAAAGGAAAGCACTTAAAGCATATGCTAGTCGGTTTTCTAGGTGAAGGTTTTCAAATCACCTTCAAACTACACGAAACTACCACCAAATTGAAAAGGTTTAAAAATGGCCAATTACAAACCAAAAATGAATGAAACCAAGGCCAAAAACACAAGAGGCCGAAATTTAACAAGAAAGAAATAAGTAGAAAAAAAAAGGAAGTCTCCAAGTCTTCAATTCTCCACCCCTTCACAATGAACACCCAATGTTAGTCTTGAATTGGTGTTTGCACTCTTTGAATTGGTGTGATCCTCCAAAGTTCCTTGAACTCCAATCGGACAACCCCTCCACTCAATCCACCAAGAAAGTGTGTAGTGTTTTAGAAGTTTTCCCCACCTAGATCAAGAAGAAAACACAACCCAAGAGTACAAGAGGCCAAGAAAGAAAAACTAAAAAGGCACAATTAAGAAAAGGCTAAACTCAAATGGAATTTATGAGACAAACTTAAGAGTAGAAGAAAGACTCAAAAACTGAAATTAAGGCACATTAATAAAAGGAAAGCACACAAAAGAGTAATTCCTAGAATGACACTAGAATAGAATTTAGCAAGTAGGCTTAAAAGAAAAATTATGCACTTAACATGTTTGATTTATTGTCTCATTCGGCCATTAAGTATTGTCCAATGGTCCAAGAATTAACTCCAAGTGCTATGGTATGAAAGTTGGTCCAAAACTCCACAAGTCTAGCAAAGGTTCCCTTTTTCTTGTTTTTGGTTTCTTTGTTCTTTTTGGGCTTGTCCAAGTCTTGGCTTTTTTTTTTGTTCAAAGTCCAGCCACTTTTCTCTTTTTTATTTTGAATTTTATACTATTCCTTTGCTTGGGTTTTACACTTGTTTTTGGTGGTTTTGTTAGCAACTTTTTGGAGTATTCTTTTAGCAACTTACACTAGCTCAATGAGACAAAATTTGAGTGTTTTTCTTAAGTTTTTAATAGCCCACGTCCAGCAGCAAAGATAGGCATATTGAAATCAATTTCACACTCAAATTATCAAACATCATGTAGGCATACAAGTTCACCAAGGAATACACAAAAAATTGGCCGAAAATTTGAAGTAAGTATGTGTAAAGGAATTAATCACACATGATATTTTAAGTGATGTAGAACATGCTAGAACTAATTAGCATGCATGATTGACTCTCTAAAGCACATCAAGGACTCACGGCCATTTTATCAAACAAGTGGCATGCATGTCATTTTTTGTTCATTTCAAAGGCTAAGCATAAAAAACTTGGAATTTCTTTCAAGGTAGTTCAAAGAGACAAGCTTATGACAAAACCGGATGGATTAAAAAAATAAAAACATTAATGTATAACATGCAGCCCAAAATTTCCAGCAACTCAAAAATTTAAAGAAAAAAGCAAGAACCTAAATAAGAAAGCCTAAAATGCCAAGATGATTCACAAAGAACATATGGTATGAATTAACACATGAGAAGAGATTTATGGATCATCAAAATATGGCAATTAAGATGATTCATTTAGGCACACTTAGGAGACATGTAAGGAAGACATGACATGACCGAATATTTTTAGAGATAAAGAGATTGTTACCCTTGAAGAACCAAGGCTCTAGATACCACTTGATGGCAACCTTACTTGCATGAACTTGAGATGATGATCAAGGAAGAGGACGCCTACTCCAAGGATCAAGTTCTTCAAAGGTGGCACAAGGTTTTAGGGTGGATGATGATGGAATGGACGAAAATGAAGGTTGGGTAGAAGGTGTTTGAGGAAATGCTTGAGAATGGTACTCTAGGGTTGGCTCACTTCATGATGATGAAGGCCACTTCTAGGGTTGTTTCTCTCAAGGTGGAGATGGTAGGGTTTGGCCGAAAATAGCCAAGGGTGACTAAGGAAAGATATAAAGGCACTAAAGGCTCTCTTTATATTCAATATCCAAAGTATTTACAAGGTGTGAGGTGTTGGGTATTTATAGGAGGGGAGGCATCTAGGGTTGCATTTGGAGTAGGTAAATGCATTCCAAATGAAATGCAAATGAACCCTAGATGCAACTTGGTGGCCAAGGATGGAATCTTTGGGTTTAGATTGGCTATATCTAGGTGCATGATAAGACCATGCAACCTTTGCCCTCCACTTGGGCCTAAGCCTTTCTAACACCAAAAATAGATCCAATGAACACCAAAAAAATGCGTCACCCTTCTAGTTAACACCCTAGCCCAAAATTAAAAACCCTAATTATCTAGAGCACCCCATAATACAAGGGTAAAAAGGGAAATACAAGGGAAAGTAAATTCTAAGTCCTAAACACCCCAAAATACAAGGGTAAAATTGGAAATACAAGTAAAATAAATTCTATGATTAAAAAGAACTTAGGAGCTAAGGTCCAAAAGTGGCCTCACTAACCCATTCCTCTTGCCTCCTTTAATATATCACCTCTTGGTCTTCTCGACCTTAGTGTTATTCCATCAGGCTCGGATGCCAATCGTTCGAAGCATCGTCGGTCCGAGAGCCCTTCAATAGACTTGGCCATCCCTTCGGCCATTGTCTTTAAGGATTTTTTGTCCGAGGAGGTTCGGCCAGCCTGAATTATGTCTTCAGATTTGCTTTCGGAGCAAGGTCATCGGATGCTTGACTCCACTGCCCCCTCGGCTCAGTGGGCCATGGCTTGTGAGTTGCAGATCAGGGCCACGGCTATACTTAGAAAGTTGGCCTTGGAGCCTATGACCGACGTCCACAACCTCCGAAGGAGTTTGAAGAAGACGAAGGCGACCTTTCAACAGTCGGTGGAGGCGCACGAAGCGACGTCCAACGAGAAATTAGCGTTGGAAACGGAGGTCGCTCGGTTGAAAGAGGCCTTAGGTGAAATGGAAGGTCGAGCTATCGCGGCCGGGGATGCTGAGCGGATGAGGGTCCAGGAAGTGCAGGAAATCACGGCTAGGGAAGAGCAGGCAAAAGTCGATGCTGAGGCTGCCTTGGCCCGTTTCCGGGAAGACTACGAAAATAAAATAATCAAGGAGCATGAGGCCGGCTTTACGCATGCAGTTCGGAAAGCAGCCCATTTTTGTACTGTTCCTGCCATCTTTTCCTTCGAGTTGAGCAAAGATTTCTTTCAAGGGTTTTTATGGATTTTGCCGACGCCCCCGACGATGCCGAGCCGGATGAAATAGGTCCACTCCGTTCGGCTGCCCCTGAAGATCTCGAGGCTACTGTGAACGACGATGACGAGACCCAGGACGGGGACGACCAGACAACGAATGTCGATTGAGGAGCTCCGACATTATGCTTTTTGGTTGTATATCTGTTTTGAGAATGATGTATAGATATAGGGTGCTCTTCTTGTTCTTTTGTTTGTGGTTCGACTGTCGGCCACTTTTGATTTTTTGGGCCATTGGAGCCATCTCATTATTGTACCCTCGGCCATTAGTGCCCCTTTAATAAAGTATTTCCTTTTCACATATTCAAACTCTATTTTGTTTCCTGTTATGCTCTTATATATTCGGTGTTGCTTGAATCCTTTATCATTTAATTTCTTAAATAAGAAAATCGGCTCGGATTTGTATTGGCAATTAGGATGTTTCAAAAGTATTTCTCTTGTCCGAACGGGGCGGGATGCCCCTTGCTTTCTTGGTAGGTTATCGGTCGTACCTCCCTTCGACCAAGTGAGGATACTTGAGATACTGCAAGTTGTTCGTCGTTGACGGCGTGGGAGTGCTCGACAGGTTTGTGATTATACATCCTTGGCCGAGCGTAGGTGCTCGGGAGGACTTTTGAATGTTCATCCTTGGCCGAGCTTAGGTACTCGGGAGTGCTTGAGTGTTCAACCTTGGCCGAGCGTAGGTACTTGGGAGGGCTTAAGTGTTCAACCTTGGCCGAGCGTAGGTGCTCGGGAGGGATTAAGTGTTCAACCTTGGCCGAGCGTAGGTGCTCGGGAGGGTTTAAGTGTTAAACCTTGGCCGAGTAGGGTGCTTGGGAGGGACTTGATGTTTCATCCTTGGCCGAGTGGGGTACTCGGGAGGGATCAAGTGTTCAACCTTGGCCGAGTGTAGGTACTCGGGAGGGTTTTAGGCAATCATCCTTGGCCGAGTGTAGGTACTCGGGAGGGTTAAGTGTTCATGATATCGGCAATCTGGGATCCAAGAATTAATGTAATTGTAGTAAGATTTGTTTCATTGATGAGGTGCCTCGTTAAAAACCTTTATGAGTAATACCTCTTTCATAATTTTCTTACAAGAGGGAAAAAACCTGAGAAAGGAAAAGAGTGCACCGAAACAATTACATATGGTTTGCTAACTAAAATAATGCTTTAAGTGTGTAACGTTCCAAGTTAGCGGAATGATTTTTCCGCCGAGTTCTTCTGGTTTATAAGCCCCGTTATTAAGATTGTGGCGTACTCGGAATGGGTTGTCCCAATTGGCGGCTAACTTGCCTTGGGCCCGATTTTTCCTTGCTTCCCCGGTGACTCTCCACACAAGGTCGCCTTGGCGGAATTCTCTCGGCCTGATCTTGGTTTGGTGTTTCCGAGATACCCTTAATCGGCATGCTTCCATGTTAATGAGCGCCCGATCTCTTGTTTCTTCGATTAAGTCAAGTTTGATGGAACTAGTGAAGGAGATTGATGTTCCTTCAAAACTTCCATGCTTGGACCGTGATGCTTCTTGAGGTTGACCTTAGATGAAGCTTGAAACTCCACGAAAATAAGCTTCCATGGAGGAGAAGCCTTGAATGGAGGTTCGGTTACTTCAAGCTTGTTGTAGAAGCTTGAGGAACCAAAGCAAAGTTTGAAGAAACTTTGAAAGTAACCTTAGAGTGTAGGTTCTCTTTCGGTTTTGGAGACTCTTGAGTGAGAGAGAAAATCTGATTTCTATTCTCAATTTGTTCAAAAGTGAATACAATAGAGGTAATTACAAATATATAGGGTAGAGGTAGCTTCTAAGAGAAGCTAACCTTAACCATGGTTCACTAGGAACCATGGTAAGGTATACTTAACTCCCTACGGTTTAGCAAGCTTGTAGGAGAAGCTAACCTTGACCATGGTTCACTTAAGAACCATGGTAAGGTAAGCTTACCCTACTAAGGTTTAGAAGCTTGCAAGGCAAGCTTCAAAACCTTAAGAAGATGACTTGAAATTTCGGCCAAGGAGGGACTTAGAGAGCTAGGCGGCCAAGTGCTCATTTTGCTCCATGAATTAATTTGAAAATCCTTGATTTGGTTTAGTTAGGTTCATCGTATGATGATGAGACCTAGATAAATCAAATCTATAAAAAATTAGGAGCAAAATGAGTCTAATATGTAAAATTTTGCCTAGGCCCAGTCTAGGCCCAATTTCTAGTCACACCCTCAAGCTTTGCTAAATGACACCCCTTTTTTCCCTACTGAAAAAATACAAAATGAATGTATCAACTAGGGAGGTTAAATGGAGTTAAACTCTCCAAGTAACCTACCTCAAAATCAATATACAAACACTAGAAAAGCAAGTAAAGTGCCTCACAAATACAAAGACAAAAATAACCTATACAAAAGACTATGTATAAACTGTACAATATAAACAAGTAGAACTAGGCCTTCTCTTCATGATAGAGCATTCCAAGTGAAGATTACCTTGGGCTTGACAAGCCCACTAGTCTTCATAAGGTCCAACTCTTCCTGTATTCTTCTAGCCATAGCTCTGGTAATTGGGCCCTTGGCCCATGGTCTATCAAAGTTCCACGTTGAGTGCTTCAACATTGGTTTCCTCCTCAAATTGTTGTCGCTTTAGAGATGGTTCCCCGATTTCGACTGGTATCATGGCGTCTATTCCGTATGTAAGTCAGAAAGGGGTTTCTTTGGTAGAGCTTTATGGAGTGCACCTGTAAGCCTATAAGATTTCCGGCAGGTGATCGGGCCATTGTCCCTTGGCTTGCCCCAATTGTCTCTTGAGTTCTTTAAGGATGACCTTGTTTACCGCTTCGGCTTGTCCATTAGACTGAGGGTACTCTACCGATGTCATCCTGTGTTTGATTTGAAGTCTGTCAAAAAACTCGTTGAAGCGACGATCAGTGAACTAGAGACCGTTGTCGGTGATGAGAGCGTGGGGCACCCCGAATCAGGTGATGACATTCTTCCAGAAGAACTTCTGTACATTGTTTGCTGAGATGACGGCCACCGCTTCCGCTTCGATCCACTTCGTGAAATGATCTACGACCACTATCAAGAATTTTATCTGTCCTTTTGCTGGCAGGAAGGGTCCCAAGATATCCATTCCCCATACCGAGAAGGGCCACGAGGTCGTGATAAAGTGTAGATCCCCGGCCGGCTGGTTTGTTAAGGGTCCATGCTGTTGGCACGGTTTGCATTGCTGCACGAACTTGACACAATCAGTTGTAAGGGTTGGCCAATAGTAACCGGCCTAGATAACCTTAGCTGCGAGGGTTCGTCCCCCTGAGTGAGTTCCACATATGCGTTCGTGGATTTCTCAGAGGACATACTACGCTTGTTCAGGTGCTAGGCACTTCAAAAGGGGTGACGAGACGCCTTGCTTATATAGCTCTCCAGCTATCAAGGTATACCGTGCGGCTATGGTTCTCATCTTTTTTGCTTCCAGTGGGTTGGTGGGTAGCTCTTCAGTTGAGAGGTGATCAACTATGCCGGTCATCCAATTAGGGTTTCCTTGTTGGACTTGTAAGCACTCGGCTTCCACGATGCTTGGACTTTTCAATTCTTGCTGTATCATGTTGCGCAAGTGGCTAGTCTTCTTGCTGCTTGCTAGCTTGGCCAACTGGTCGGTTCTTACGTTGAGTTCCCAGGGTGTGTACTCAATGCAAACATCATCGAAATTGTTCTTCAGCTTTTGGAAAGCATGGAAGTACAAAAGTAGTGTTGGCTCTTTGATTTGGAAGGTGTCGTTGACCTGTCCTATTACCAATTGTGAATCGCTCCAACACTTGACCCTAGTGATGGCTAGGTCATTTGCCAGCCGCAAACCAGCAAGCAGGGCCTCATACTTGGCTTGATTGTTGGAAGCTTTGAAGTCGAATCGTAGTGATTGCTCGACCACTATTCTACCAGGACCCTCCAATATAATACTGGCTCCGCTACCTTGTTGGTTTGAAGATCCATCCACGTGTAAAGTCCATACGTGCAGCTCGGGTGGTAATTCCGGGGTGAATTCGTTTATGAAGTCGGCCATGCTCTGTGCCTTGATGGGTCCTCTTGGTTCAAAATGAATATCGAATTGCGATAGCTCTATAGACCAAGCGACCATTCATCCGGCTAGTTCAGGCTTCTGCAAGAGTTTGACAATCGGGCTATCTGTCTTGACGACGATTCTATGGCTCTGGAAGTAGTGCCAGAGGCATCGGGCTGTGTGTACGAGAGCTAGCTAGAATCATTTTCTCGAGATGTTGGTATCGGGTCTCGGCTTCCTGCAAGACTCGACTAATGAAGTATACCGGTATTTGTTCCATTTACTCCTGCACTAGAGCCGTGCTGATGGCTTTGTCCGACACCAAGATGTAAACGATCATATCTAGCTGGGGGTTTGGCTTAGCTAGCAATGGTGGGGCTGTGAGCATTGTTTTGAAGTCTTGAAATGATGATTCGCATTCTTCGATCCATTGGAACTTGTTGGCCTTTTTCAACAAGGACATTATGGGCCTTGATTTGTCTGCCATGCAGGGCAGGAACCAAGCCAGGGAAGCTATGCGCCTGACCTGTCGCTGTACTTCTTTCATGTTATGTGGGCTTCTCAAATTGACAATGGCCTGGCACTTGTCGGGATTAGCTTCTATACCTCTTTTTGTCAGCATAAAACCCAAGAACTTTTCGCCAGCGACTCCGAAGGTGCACTTCGCCGGATTCAACTGCATGTGATGCCGCCTTACTTCGTTGAATATTGTTCTGAGATCTCTTAAGTGGTCATAGGCAGAAGTAGACTTGATTACCATATCATCCACATATACTTCCATGCATGTCCCTATCTGCCGACGAAAGATCTTATCCATGAGTCGTTGGTAGGTTGCACCTGCGTTTCTCAAGCCGAATGACATCACTTTGTAGCAAAAATTAGCCGAATCGGTGATGAATGCAATATTTCCTTCATCTGGCGGGTACATGGGTATTTGATTATACCCTGAGTATGCGTCGAGGAAACTCAACCTTTGCTGGCCTGCCGCTCTGTCAACCAACGCGTCTATGTGGGGCAGGGGATAAGCATCTTTCGGGCATGCCTTATTCAGATCGGTGTAGTCGGTACACATCCGCCATTTGCCATTTGCCTTCTTGACCATTACCACATTGGCTAGCCAAGTAGTGATAGATTATGGCCAAGGCCAAGGAATCCAAGATGTGATATCTTAAAAGAACCAAGAGGAATGGGATGATCTTAAAGACCTTTTCATATGTTTGTATATATAGTAGTCTCTTTGTATAGGCTTATTTTTGCCTTTGTATTTGTGAGGTACTTTACTTGCTTTTAACTAGTGATTGTATATTGATTTTAAGGTGGGTTACTTGGAGAGTTTGACTCCATTTAACCTCCCTTGTTGATACATTCATTTTCTATTTTTTTTCAGTAGGGAAAAAGGGGTGGCATTTAGCAAAGCCTAGGAGTGTGTTTAGAAATTGGGCCAGAAATGGGCATAGGCAAAATTTTGCATATTAGACTCATTTTGCTCCTAATTTTTCATAGATTTGATTTAGCTAGGTCTCATCATCATATGATGAACCTAACTAAACCAAATCAAATATTTTTGAAATAAATCAAGTGAGCAAAAGGAGTCTTGGCTGCCTAACTCCATTGTCCACCTTTGGCCGAATTTCTAAGCTTCTCCTTCAAGCTTTTGAAGCTTGCCTTCCAAGCTTCTAAACCTTAGGAGGTTAGGTTGACCTTACCATGGTTCTTAAGTGAACCATGTCGCCACCGGCCCGAAACGGGCTTTCGGCATTCGCGAAGGATGGTTGGACTCGTTTATTTGTTTAAAAATAATGGATTGCTAGAATGACTTATTCTCAAACTGAGACCTCGTCAAACGAGCAATTTTATTAAAAGGCTCACTAATCCATGTTAATCCCAAGCGGGACCCTCCATGGATTAGTGGTTTTCGCAAAAGGAGGGTTCGTGGAGTCGCCACCAATGTTTTACTCAAAACATTGGAAAAAGGGATAAGGCAATTGATTTTATAAATCAACTTTGGCCATTACAACCAGAGTCGGGTAAGGGAGTCGGTTACGCGTGGGGAAGGTGTTAGCACCCCACAGCGCCCCTTTCGGGTTCCCTATGACAGATTATTTCTAAAATAATAGCGTAAAATTACTAAATTACCCCTATTTATTATAAGCGATTATAAATTAACTATCTACATGATGACAGTTTAAACATGCACACAGAAAGCAGTAAAAGGAAGGATTTAAGAAGAAACCTCTTGAAGCGTGCTTTTATATATTGAGTAAAACTGGGAAGCTTTTTGGCGTTCCCTCGCTCTACAAGCTCGCTCGCTCTCTCCTATAAAATTTTGACTATGGAAATCCGGAGGATTTCCCTTCGACTAGGTTCGAATCTCCAAGCTAAGTGCTCGGAATTCCAGAACTTCGTCGGATCGACTCCCAGAGAGATTTCTAGGGCAGAACACTGCTCAAAAACCCCAGAATACTCAAGGAGGGAGTCAAAACTGAGTGAAAAAGTGTGGAATGACGTCCAATTGACGTCATATTTATAGGGAATAGGCGCAATACGGCCTACAGGGGCAATACGGCCGTATTGAAATTTTTGAACTTCAATACGGTCGTATTGAAGTTCAATACGGTCGTATTGAAGTTCAGAAATTTCAATACGCCCGTATTGAGTTCGCTGCGGTTGTATTGAAGTGTCAATACGGTCGTACTGACTTCAGTATGGCCGTATTGAAGCTTCAATACGGCCGTATTAAGTTCAGTACGGCCGTATTGGGCTTTTTCCCTCCACTTCTTTATTTTGAGCTATTCTAAGACCTCTAGACCTACAGAGAACCCTCCTAGGGCCTTCGAGGAGTCCTTCTGGCTGATTATCCTTCAGTCTTCGAGAGTCTTCAAGCTTTATTTCCGACCCGGACAATTTTAGGGGTCTACAGCTGCCCCCCCCTTTACTTAGTCGGACGGTCTTTTGGTGTACCGGCTGACAAGTAAAGGAGTTGACCCAATTGTCCGGGTGATGTGCCAACCTTCTGACTTGTAGCGTCTTCCGGTGGAAAATTATAGAGTAGCCTCTCCAGGTTGTTGCATACCTCGGCGCTTCTGACAACCTCGGTAGCTAAGTTTAACACCAACGTGCCTCTGACGACGCTGATGGCTGAGTATTGTCTCTCCAGACCTTGAGTATTGTCTCTCCAGACCTTGAGTACTGTCTCTCCAGACCTTGAGTACTGTCTCTCCAGACTTTGAGTACCGTCTCTCCAGACTTTGTTTGAGTACCGTCTCTCCAGACCTTGTTTGAGTATTGTCTCTCCAGACCTCGTTTGAGTATTGTCTCTCCAGACCTTGTTTGAGTATCGTCTCTCCAGACCTCGTTTGAGTATTGTCTCTCCAGACCTCGTTTGAGTATTGTCTCTCCAGACCTTGTTTGAGTATTGTCTCTCCAGACCTTGTTTGAGTACTGTCTCTCCAGACCTCGTTTGAGTATTGTCTCTCCAGACCTTGTTTGAGTATCGTCTCTCCAGACCTTGTTTGAGTATTGTCTCTCCAGACCTTGTTTGAGTATTGTCTCTCCAGACCTCGTTTGAGTATTGTCTCTCCAGACCTTGTTTGAGTATTGTCTCTCCAGACCTTGTTTGAGTACTGTCTCTCCAGACTTCGTTTGAGTATCGTCTCTCCAGACTTTGCCTCTCAAAGATGAGGTAGTTGAGTATAGTTTGTCTCCACAGTCCACAATGCTGCTTCGACGGTTTGTTTTTCTGATTTTGTGCCGCTGAGGGCTGGATAACGCAGGGATCCGTCTAGGGGATGTGCAGTCATTCATAGGTTCTTGTGTCCCAACTTGCATTGCTTAGTTGGTACCCATGGGAATTTTTGACTCCTTGGGGTGTAGACACAGATGCTCTCTCTCTGAGTTGAGCGATGCCTTATGTTTGGCTGACGTCCTTTTGACGTGAGTGGAGTATCCCGGTTGTCCTTATTCGGGTGTCTCTCTTTGATTTTCTGATTGTGTTGCCTCTGTGTAGGCTATTATCCGCTGGGGGATTTCGTCGTTGATTTTGATTAGCCTCTTCTGTTAGGCGTATCGGCTTGACGTTCGATGTTTGGCTAAGAGCCGGATTCCACTTGGGGAATACTTATTGATATTTTTGATTTTCTTCTCCTTTTTGCAGGGATGCCTCTTGAGTAGGCGACTGGGGATTTGGGGATCTTATTGTATCCCAGAGTATTATTTAGGAAGCCTCTACAGGCTTAGCCTCGCTCAGCGCTTTGAGTCGGAGAGCTATCTTCCACTGAGGAAGTGTTAAGTCCTTTGACTTGTATATACTGTTTGGATGATCGCACTTCCATTGGGGATTTGCGTCGATTTTGCTTTGATAGCTCTCGCTGGGGATTTTTCCGTGAGCTTGAGCTGAGGTTCCCTCTGGGGAGTATTATTTCGGCAAGCCTCTCCAGGCTCAGTTATTCTGAGAGTATTCTTTCGGCAAGCCTCTCCAGGCTCAGTTATTCTGAGAGTATTCTTTCGGCAAGCCTCTCCAGGCTCAGTTATTCTGAGAGTATTCTTTCGGCAAGCCTCTCCAGGCTCAGTTATTCTAAGAGTATTCTTTCGGCAAGCCTCTCCAGGCTCAGTTATTATGAGAGTATTCTTTCGGCAAGCCTCTCCAGGCTCAGTTATTCTGAGAGTATTCTTTCGGCAAGCCTCTCCAGGCTTAGTTATTCTGTATGACGCTGTTGATTTTCTGAATCTTTGCATTTTGTTTGCTGCTGTCATACACAAGCAATTTTTCCTATTTTTTCTAATTTATGTAGTTGCCTCATGACGAGGTCTTTGAAAATTTCTTTATGGCCAATACGGCCGCATCCATTTCAGTACGCCCGTATTGAGTTGAAATTTTGTTCATAACCCTGATTTTAGTACGGGTGTACTGAACATGGTACGGGCGCATTGTTTTTTCTGAAATTTATATTTATTATTTTGTTTTTTTTTGTTTTTTCAATAAACAGAGAATAAGTGATCTTCCAGTACACCTATCATCTGTATGCATGTATGCAGTATGATGCACCTAATTCTATTTGATTTTTTTTTTAAAAGAATTAACCGATGCGTTTTTGTGTTTGGATTTTGCCATTCCTCCAGACGGACTGTGCTTTGCCGATTTCTGTAACCGAGGAACGATGCGTATTTGATTTTTGGTGTTATCATCCAAATGATTCTCCCTTCTTTTAGAAGATGTGTCAACCCTCCTATTGACCACTATATCTCCATGTTTCCACTAGATTATTCAAAAATCGTTGGGGACAAGAGAGAAAAGAAGGAAAAGGTATATTTTTCAAAAGTTTGTGTTTTAGAGGGGATTGTTTTATTTTTAAAAAAAATGGATTTTGTAAGAATGGCTGGCCAATGGCAGGCTTATTGTGTTTAGGTTTGTTCGATTAAACATTTATGAAGTTAAGCACATCTTCGTTATTAATGATTGTGCTTTGACAACTTGGATAGCTTTTCTTGAGCTCCTTGTTGAATTCAATTGATGGTACCATCACGGATTTATTTTGTTCCCTTTTTTGATGGCCCTAACTTTTGCCTAAAACATCCATTTGTGATGTCTTAGCGGGCTTTTGTTTTTGTTCATTATTTTGTAACCCTAATTTTGCCTAGGTCACCCTTTTGTGGGATTCCTAGTGGGTCTTTTGCTCTTATTTTGCGCAGTCCCCTTTTGGGTTTCCTGCCGAGCTTATTATCTTTAGGATTTCTTTATCCATGATGGCATTTATTGATGCCAAGAAAAGGTGCTCCAAGCTGTCATGCACACTTCCACATAAAAATGATGCGGGTTTATTGATTATTAAGACGATTTTAACCTCACTTATGTTCGTTCGAACAAGGTTAAATAATATGGTTTAGAATTTTATTGCGAGCAAGAAAAGAAGCAATAAGAAATAATGAAGAATGATTTTATTATAATCATAATGGAAACATGTGCCCTATCGAGGCTCGGGGGTCGGGCTGTCCCCGAGGAGTGATCTCTAATAGTCACTGAGTCTATACATCCCTATTGGAAGGAGAAAGACACTTGATGACAACAGCTGGCCTTGACATTTGTGAACCAGCCTTCCTAAAGATCTGGCTTAAAGAACGTCGAGAAGGATCTTGATTCCTCTTCGTTCTTTGATCTTTGTTAGGGTTGTATCCTAACCCTTGTTTCCCCGGATTATCCTTGATAATGGGTAGCTCCGGGATTCCTTGGGAGTCCTTGCCTAATCCTTGTCTTGGCAAGTATCCGTTCTTTGTGAGCGTATGAGCTACCTTCTTCATTTCTCGGGGAAACGTTTCAACATTGGCGATTTCCAATGCTTGGAAGGTGGTTTCTAAAGCTTCCTCTGCTGCATCCACATAAAGTATGTTGGATGGCTTGCTGATGAGTATGTCATCTTTAGCTTGTTCGGTCACCAGTTTGTCACCCACTATGAACTTGACTTTCTGGTGGAGCGTAGAGGGTACAGCTTTCGCATCCTGAATCCAAGGTCGGCCAAGGAGACAGCTGTATGCCGGAGTAATGTCCATCACGTGAAATTCGACGTTGAAGATAGTGGGTCCAATTTGGATTGGAAGATTGATCTCTCCCACCACTTCTCTTTTAGAACCGTCGAAAGCTCGAACGATCATGTTGCTCGGGCGCATTTGGATTCCCTTGATTGCCAATTGCTTGAGCGTTCTTTTTGGCATTACGTCCAAGGAAGATCCATTATCTACCAAGACTTTTAGCGATGTGATACTCCTTGCACTTTATAGAGATGTGCAAGGGCTTGTTGTGGTTTGATCCCTCGGTGGGGATTTCTTCATCGATGAAGGTGAGGTGATCATTAGCCGTGATATGACTAACAATCCCTTCAAACTTGTCTTGGGAGATAGTGTGCGACACGTATGCCTCGTTCAAGACTTTCAACAGAGCTTGCCGATGCGGTTCGGAGCATAGGATCAACGACAACAGAGTAATCTTTGCTGGCGTCTTATGAAGTTGATCCATGATGGAATACTCGCTCTGTCGGATATATTTTAACAGCTTGTCTGTCTCCTCCTCGGATTCCTTATTTTCCTCGGTTTTTTCCTCTTTTTCTTTCCCTTTATTCTTGGGAGTTTTGTCATGAAGATCTTCGGGAGTGTAGATCCTGCCACTCCTAGTCATGCCCCCAAGTCCAGCGATGTTGGAGATATCGCTGTCGACAGAAGAGTGGATGTCGTATATCCACGGCACAGCCTTATTTGATTTGTAAGGGAAAGGCCTTGGGACTGTGATCCTTAATGGTGTCGGACCTTCCCCTTTATTCGTCTTGATTACCAACAACGGAGTTGATGTGCGCTCGATTGGCACGGTTGTTGGCTTACACGAACGGCGTGCGATCCATTCTTTCAACATACGCATCGACTAATCCTTTCTTTTTATTAATGTTTATTAATGGATTACTAGGAGAGATGTATGAATGACTCCTAGATCCCTCCATGATCTATATGCATGATATGAGATGATGGCGATGAATATGCATGCATTGTGTTTATTGAACTAAGCATTATCATGTTTTCGGGATTTTCCTAATATGATGCATGATATTGCTTGGTTTGGGATAAATATATATTTTCTTTTGAATATTTTGTATATTTTTGTATTTTTTGGGTGAAAAGGGAAACTACCTATATGAATGCAAATGAAGGTAGATGTTAACACCATGTACTAGAAGATCTTTATTTCTATTTATTCTTTTTATTTAAATAGAATAGGGATGTTGTTTGTTTAACAAATGCAAATGTATGCTCATACAATGTCATATAGTCAATGCACAAACAATTCACTCATCCACGAACAGTCACGAGCAAATTACGAGGTAGGGGTCTCCTGCAGAAAAGTGCATATTCAAGGAGGATCTAACTGTTCTCACTTGGTCAAAGGCCCCCAAGGTGCCCCCATTATAGGGACCCAATTCCTCTTGTCGTAGGTCGATGGAAAGTTCCAACGCACCGTCGGACTCAAGTTCATGGTTATCACCTTGAGTGATGTTTTCCGACAACGGTCTCATAGGCTCCTATAAACCCATCAACCGGCCGTACTAACATCCACTCCCTATGGATTACCACTCATGCCCCCGGGTATAGAGGGAACTGTTGTGTGCAAAGGTTTGTGTGCAGTTTTTATTTCAAACAATTGCGGAATTAAACAAACAACAGTTATTAAAAGCCATATAATAAACATGTTATCATACAAGTGAGGGGTAATAAAGTAATTTTAACTATTATTTGTTAAGAATAATCTGTCACTAAATGGGACTGACTCTCGAGGCTTCCCCAGTGGAGTCGCCATCTGTCGCCACCGGCCCGAAACGGGCTTTCGGCATTCGCGAAGGATGGTTGGACTCGTTTATTTGTTTAAAAATAATGGATTGCTAGAATGACTTATTCTCAAACTGAGACCTCGTCAAACGAGCAATTTTATTAAAAGGCTCACTAATCCATGTTAATCCCAAGCGGGACCCTCCATGGATTAGTGGTTTTCGCAAAAGGAGGGTTCGTGGAGTCGCCACCAATGTTTTACTCAAAACATTGGAAAAAGGGATAAGGCAATTGATTTTATAAATCAACTTTGGCCATTACAACCAGAGTCGGGTAAGGGAGTCGGTTACGCGTGGGGAAGGTGTTAGCACCCCACAGCGCCCCTTTCGGGTTCCCTATGACAGATTATTTCTAAAATAATAGCGTAAAATTACTAAATTACCCCTATTTATTATAAGCGATTATAAATTAACTATCTACATGATGACAGTTTAAACATGCACACAGAAAGCAGTAAAAGGAAGGATTTAAGAAGAAACCTCTTGAAGCGTGCTTTTATATATTGAGTAAAACTGGGAAGCTTTTTGGCGTTCCCTCGCTCTACAAGCTCGCTCGCTCTCTCCTATAAAATTTTGACTATGGAAATCCGGAGGATTTCCCTTCGACTAGGTTCGAATCTCCAAGCTAAGTGCTCGGAATTCCAGAACTTCGTCGGATCGACTCCCAGAGAGATTTCTAGGGCAGAACACTGCTCAAAAACCCCAGAATACTCAAGGAGGGAGTCAAAACTGAGTGAAAAAGTGTGGAATGACGTCCAATTGACGTCATATTTATAGGGAATAGGCGCAATACGGCCTACAGGGGCAATACGGCCGTATTGAAATTTTTGAACTTCAATACGGTCGTATTGAAGTTCAATACGGTCGTATTGAAGTTCAGAAATTTCAATACGCCCGTATTGAGTTCGCTGCGGTTGTATTGAAGTGTCAATACGGTCGTACTGACTTCAGTATGGCCGTATTGAAGCTTCAATACGGCCGTATTAAGTTCAGTACGGCCGTATTGGGCTTTTTCCCTCCACTTCTTTATTTTGAGCTATTCTAAGACCTCTAGACCTACAGAGAACCCTCCTAGGGCCTTCGAGGAGTCCTTCTGGCTGATTATCCTTCAGTCTTCGAGAGTCTTCAAGCTTTATTTCCGACCCGGACAATTTTAGGGGTCTACAAACCATGGTCAAGGTTAGCTTCTCCTACAAGTTTTAGAAACCATGGATGGTTAGGCTAAACCTTACCATGGTTCCTAGTGAACCATGGTTAAGGTTAGCTTACACTACAAGCTACCTCTCCCTATATATTTGTAAATCTGACCTAAACCTTCACTTTTGATGAATGAATTTAGAAATTCCTTAAGAATTCTCTCTTCTCTTAAGTCCCTAAAACCGTGGAGCTTCTCCTCTAGGTTTTTCTTCAAAGGTTTTCAACCTTTGAACTAGGTTCCTCAAGCTTCTTCAAGCTTCTTGAAGTGGCCGAACCATCCAAGTTGCTTCTCCTCCATTGAAGGTTCTTCAAAGGCGTTTCAAGCTTCTAATCCATCAACCTCAAGGTGCAAAGGTCTAATTAAGGTGGAGCTATGGAGATTCAATAACCGATCTTCATCTAGCTTCCATCATTTTTGGTATCTAGAGCTTTGGTGCTCTTGAGGTTTTGTGTCTCTAACTTGTTCTACTTGAATCCGTGTTGTCTACTCTTCCTTTTCTATGTCTTAATTTGTGTTTGTTGTATGGATCTAATTTTGTTCATATCTTGATGGATCCTATTTGTCACATGAAAAATAATTGATTCATATTTTTGCTTGTTCCTAATTCTTGAATCAAATTGTTTTGGCGCCTAGGTTCTTTGCTTGTGCGTTTTTGATATTTGTTTGAGTCTCTCCATTCATTCAGATGTGTCCATGATTGGACAACATTCATACTATATTATAATTGTTTTTGAATCAATTTTTTTGTCTTAGAAGTCATGTGTAATCCTATTACATGTTGAAAATTCCTAGACTAGCTTGTTTAACCTAATTTTTGTGTTGTTCTTCAATCTTTGTGTGTTGCGTCATTTTCTTATTAAATCCGAACCTTACCAATATGTGCTTTTGATTTACATATTTGAGTTTATGATTTTCTATTAGTTCTAGAAAATTTCCTAGAGTTAGGTTTCCTATATGTCTTGTTAAAAGTTTTGTCAAAAAAAAATTGTTAAACACTAATTCCTATTAGGTTTCTTTGAGTCTTGTGTGTGGCTGAAACTTATATCAATTTTTAAAGCATCAAAACAGAGACAAAACAGAGGTGTATGTGTTCTTATTGCATGAGAAAAACAAAAGAAAATAGTGCCTAAAAATTTGACCTAAAAATACTACAAAATTGTGAAGCACTAGTTAGAATATGCATGTGAACACCTCTTGTTTTGTGAAAGTATTTTGGAAGCAGTTTTATTAGTTAAATCCGAGACATACACTTGATTAAAAGGCATTAGACTCCTGTGTTAACAAAAAAAAAGAAAGAACAAAAGAATTACAAAAGAAATCAAAAGAAAAGAACACAAGAAAAAGCCAAGGAGTGAAAAATTTTAGTGAAATATTGCTCTTGGTTTTGGTAAAATTTTGTGTGCCTTGTCTTCATTTTTCTGTCCAGCCACATATACATTTTTTGAGTCTTATTTTACTTTATAATCTCAGCTTTTATTTTATGATCTATTCTAGTACCATTGTTAGGTTTCCTTTTGTGTGCTAACTTTTTAAAATTGTGCTTTAATTGTTGCTTGTCTTTCTTGGATTTCTTTCTAGTCTTGTCTCATCTACTTCCACCAATTGGTGTAGCCATTTCTAATTGTTCCTTTTCAGTTTTTTCTTTAAATTTCCAGCAACTTAAGGTGTGTTGAGTGCTTCTTGAAGGTGTGGAAGGCCAAGTTCAAAGGAAGTCAAAGTTTGAAGGCTTTTGGAGGTGATCTAGAGATTAGTCTCCATTGGAATTTTGGCTTGGAGTTCTAAACACCTAGAAGTATCCGATATCACGGCTACTTCTAAAAAGTGGAGTGATACACTTGTGAGGACAGCAACCTTGGTGGCTGGAATTGGAAGAGAAGGAGCAACAAATTTTTAGAAAATTTTTGTGAAATTTAGAGACTAATTTTAGTGACGGAAATTTTTGTCTCAAAAACCAATTTTCCTTACAAAATCCGTCTCTAAATTTGTCTCTAATTAGTGGCTAATTTTGTTTTCTTTGAAATTAAGTGCAGCCACTAATTTCATTTGATTGTGAATTTACATTACATTTGGTGTGAATTTACATTTCATTTGAGTGTGAATTTGCATTTCATTTGGTGTAAATTTGCATTTCATTTTCTTGTAATTTTTTTTAAATTCTCATTTTTGTACAAGGCCTTTATTAAAGAGTGTCTTGGAGTGCCTTAGGTGTATCTCCATCTTTCCTTAAGTGTTTCAATTAGTAAATCCGTTTAGTACTTGTGAGAGGGTCCTTGGAAGTCTTTGGTGCTTTCCAAGCTCTCACCTAGGTTTAATTGCTTTCAACGCCTAATTTATGTTTTCTTGTCTTTAAGTTTTCATGCAATTTATGTTTTCAACAATTTAAGTTTTCAAGCAATTTATGTTTTCTTGCCATTTATGTTTTCAAGAACTTTATGTTTTCAAGCATTGATTAATTGTACACTTTAGGCACTTGCTTGTTATTTTTCTTTGAAAAATATCTTTGTGAAAATTGCTTTGTGCAAGGCAAACGTACAAGGGGGTTTAGAGATTTTTACTTGAAGAGGCTTGGTTATTAAGTGGCTCTTTAGTAGCTCACCTCCCTCCAAAGTTCAATTCGTACTCTTAGACCTCCAAGTGCCAAGTCTAAGGACTTCTAAAAAAAAACTATTTTCTTAAAAACTATTTTTGTGTGAGAAAAACCTTTTTGTCTTAAAATGTCTCAAGATTCCTCCTATAGTGAAAGTGATGGCTCTCCAAAAAGTCTTTCATACATTACAAAAGATCTCAAATCACTTAAACTATGGAAAAAGCAAGAGTCTCTTCAAAGAGAAAGAGATAAAATTGAAAGGGAAGGATAACTTGCTTATCTTGAGGAAGAATTGAGAATTCTTAGGCAAGAAGAAGAAAAATTGAAAGAAAGCATGAGAAAACATAAAAGAAGGAGTAGGAGCTCACACTCCCAATACACATCCCCAAATGAGAGTTTGAACAATGGGGATCACTATCAAACCAACCCTAGGAGAACCATTAAACCTAGGGAAGTCAAAGTTGACCTCCCACAATTCTTTGGGAAGGATGATGTGGAGTTGTATTTAGATTGGGAGATGAAAGTGGAGCAACTCTTTGCTTGCCACAAGGTAAGTGAAGAGAGAAAAGTCCCTCTAGCTACCCTTAGCTTCCAAGGGCATGTCATGTATTGGTGGACTTCCTTAGAAAGAGAAAGGCGCCTCCATAATGATCCTCCAATTTAATATTGGAATGATCTTAAAAGTGCTATGAGGAGGAGGCACATTCCCACCTACTATGGAAGGGAGCTTATGAATAAGCTCCAAAGGCTCCAACAAAGGGATATGTTTGTAAAACAGTACAGGCAACAAATGGAGCTTTACATGATGAGGGCTTGCATAAGGGAAGAGGAAGCCACTATAGTAGCTAGATTCATGAGTGCTTTTAACTTAGAGATTAGAGACCAAGTGGAGCTACTACCCTACAGGGACCTAAATGACTTGGTCCGACTTTGTGTAAGGGTAGAACAACAAATATTGAGAAAATCTTCTAAAAGAGAAAGCTCCCACTCTAGATCTCTTAAGAAAGACTACATGGAGGAGGAAAAACCTTTTGAAAAGAAAATTATTTCAGAACCCTCCAAGGAATTGGCTAAAAAGAAAGAGAAAAATAAAGATAAGGATAAAGATCTCATCACTCCACACACTAGCACAAAGACTAGTGATATTAAATGTTTCAAGTGTCTAGGGAGAGGCCACATTTCTTCTCAATGCCCTACAAAGAAAGTCATGATTTTAAGGGGGCATGATACTTATAGTAGTCAAGAAGAGACTACTACCTCCTCTTCTAGTGAGAGTGAGGATGAAACAAAGCTTCAAAGGTCCAAAGTGGAGCCAGTTTATCCTTATGAAGGAGAGCTCCTAATGCTTAGGAGAATCCTTCATAATCAACCTAGTGGTACCCTATCACAAAGAGAGAACATCTTTCATACAAGATGTAATGTTCTAAATAATGCTTGTTCTCTCATTGTTGATAGTGGTTCATGGTGCAACTGTTGTAGCACTAAGTTGGTTAAAAGGTTGAGTTTAATTACTATGCCACATCCTCAACCTTATCATTTGCAATGGCTTAATAAGGATGGCGACATAGTAGTTGACCAACAAGTGAAGGTTAAGTTTTCCATTGGGAGGTATTAGGACCAAGCTTTATGTGATATAGTACCAATGGAAGCTTGTCATATTTTGTTAGGAAGACCATGGAAATTTGAAAACAAAACTATACATAATGGTCTTACTAATAAAATTACCTTCACTCATAAGGAAAAGAAATTTGTGTTTTATCTTCTCTCACCTCAACAAGTGGCTGAGGATCAAGAACAAATGAAAATCAAAAGAAAAAGTGAAAAAGTAGGGAAGAGTAAAGAGGAAGAAATATCCTCTAAGGGAGTTATGACTAAAGAGAATTGCTTTATTACTAGAAAACCTACGAAAAATATTCTCTTTATTCATAAAGACCTTAACTCTTACCCTCACACTGCCACTAGTCTTGAAAAAGAGATTCACAAATCCATTATTTTTAAAGAAAAAGAATCTCAACTTCAAGATTTGGTGAAGGAGAAGTGGACTTTACTTAGTTCTACTTCTCA
Organism: Cajanus cajan; assembly: GCF_000230855.2. Taxonomy (NCBI): domain Eukaryota; kingdom Viridiplantae; phylum Streptophyta; class Magnoliopsida; order Fabales; family Fabaceae; genus Cajanus; species Cajanus cajan. The sequence continues at coordinate 28,001,018 of NC_138525.1, read as the reverse complement.
TACTACTCCCTTGGTGGTGCCCAAGGTAGATAGCCTTCTTTTGTGTAGGACTTTTCCTACCTTAGTTGTGTCAATAATGCACCCAATTTATGGAATATATTATTTGTTGTATATAACATATGAACCTTCAAGGTTCCTTGTGACAAATTCTTTTCATAACTATCCAACAAATAATATAATCCAAAATTGTTTAGGAAATTTCTTAGTAGTATTTTCCTTATTTTCTAGGAAATGCCTAGGTTACCACATAGGGTACTTTAGGCAAGATGTTCTAGTTTTTAGGATTGAGTCTCTAGTGTGCTATAGTTTTAGTCATATCACATTTTTAGGATTTAGTAATATATCTAGTCTATGTTTAGGAGAGGATCCTATTCATTATATTAGAAGGTCTAGTATCATTGATTTCTTTAGGTTCCATGAAAGGATTCCTCCTAGGATATACCTTTCACATTTATTTGTTGACAATATAACCTCTAATGAATTGTATTATATATTTGTAGGTGTGGCCAATAATCATGAAGACCCTCGAGATTTGAGGCCAAATCCTTTTCAAGAGGGAGGGGATGATAGACTATGGCCAAGGCCAAGGAATCCAAGAGGTTATATCTTGAAAGAACCAAGAGGAATGAGATGATCTTAAATACCTTTTCATATGTTTGTACATATAGTAGTCTCTTTGTATAGGCTTATTTTTGCCTTTGTATTTGTGAGGCACTTTACTTGCTTTTAACTAGTAATTGTATATTGATTTTAGGGTGGGTTACTTGGAGAGTTTGACTCCATTTAACCTCCCTTGTTGATACATTCATTTTCCATTTTTTTCAGTAGGGAAAAAGGGGTGGCATTTAGCAAAGTCTGGGAGTGTGTTTAGAAATTGGGCTAGAAATGGGCCTAGGCAAAATTTTGCATATTAGACTCATTTTGCTCCTAATTTTTCATAAATTTAATTTAGTTAGGTCTCATCATCATATGATGAACCTAACTAAACCAAATCAAATATTTTTGAACTAAATCAAGTGAGCAAAAGGAGTCTTGGCCGCCTAGCTCCATTGTCCACCTTTGGCCGAATTTCTAAGCTTCTCCTTCAAGCTTTTGAAGCTTGCCTTCCAAGCTTCTAAACCTTGGGAGGTTAGGCTGACCTTAACATGGTTCTTAAGTGAACCATGGTCAAGGTTAGCTTCTCCTAAAAGTTTTAGAAACCATGGATGGTTAGGCTAAACCTTACCATGGTTCCTAGTGAACCATGGTTAAGGTTAGCTTACACTACAAGCTACCTCTCCCTATATATTTGTAAATCTGACCTAAACCTTCACTTTTGATGAATGAATTTAGAAATTCTTTAAGAATTCTCTCTTCTCTTAAGTCCCTAAAATCGTGGAGCTTCTCCTCTAGGTTTTTCTTCAAAGGTTTTCAACCTTTGAACTAGGTTCCTCAAGCTTCTTCAAGCTTCTTGAAGTGGCCGAACCATCCAAGTTGCTTCTCCACCATTGAAGGTTCTTCAAAGGTGTTTCAAGCTTCTAATCCATCAACCTCAAGGTGAAAAGGTCGAATTAAGGTGGAGCTATGGAGATTCAACAACCGGTCTTCATCTAGCTTCCATCAAGTAGAGTACTTAACTTCCCTGATAAACCTCGCTTGAAATAGCTTGGTTATCTCTTCTCTTACCTCCTGACCCCTTTCCCCTCCCATCTTTCTTTTCTTTTGAGCGATGGGTTTGGCGTCTCGACACACTGAGAGCGGTGGAAGTGGAAGCTTGGATCGATGCCTGGCATCTCGGCCGTCGTCCATGCAAATAGGTCCGAGTACTTCACGAGGATTTGCTTGATATCTCTCGCTTCGGCCTCTAACAATTGGGAACTCAAGTAACTGACCTGTTCTTTGTTTCTCCCTAGCTGAAACGATATTGTTGTCTCTATTGGTTCGACCTTGTGCTTGTCTTCAATTCTTGGGTCGAGCTCTAGGTCTGCGATCGGCCTTTCTTGACAGACATCGCTGATGACATTGACATCTCGCCTTGGCTTTGGAGTTGGCTGTACTTTTAGGCTGGCGAAGTAACATTCGCGGGCTGTCTTTTGGTCGGCGTGTAGAGTGATTACCATTCCTTCTTCGGAGGGGAACTTCATAGCTAAGTGAGGGGTGGAGAAGATAGCTCGGAGCTTGTTCAAAGAGGGTCGGTCCAATAGGATGTTGTACGAGGTATTACGGTGCACCACTACATATCGTACTTTAACCCTTCATCTTTGTTATTCGTCCCCGAAGTAAGTGTATAGGTCTATCATTCCCCGGGTGTCCACTCGTTTGCCTGAAAATCTAACTAAGGGCTCGTTATAAGGTGCCAATTCGCGCTCGGGTATACCCAACTGTTCGAAGGTTTTCCAATACAAGATATCGGCTGAACTTCCTTGATCCACTAGTGTCTTCTTCACAATACAGTTGTTAATCTCTATACTGATGACCATAGGATCGTCTTGCACTGGATCAACCCCCTGGAAGTCCTTGTCGATGAAGGTGATTGGTGGCATGTGGACCGACCCTACTCGTGTTACTGTGTTGACCGATCTGATTGCTCTTAGGTGTCTCCTTCGTGCCGAGGATGTGCCCCCGCCTCCTGCGAACCCTCTAGCAATTGTATTTATTACTCTTCAGGGTTGATTCCGTTCTCGTTGCTGATCGTTCCTCTCTTGAGACTTGCTGCGTTCACGGGATCTGTACCTCAGAGGTGCCCTTTCGCGGTTTCCCCTTTCGGGCTCCCTCCTATCACGGTAACTGTCATATCCTTTTCTGCCCGAGGGTTGAGTGAAGCTTTGAAGATGCCCTGATTTAACAAGGTCTTCAATGAAATCTCGGAGAGCTATGCACTCCTCGGTGGTGTGTCCTCTGTTTCTGTGGAATTAACATGTCTTGGTTTTGTCCGCGTGGGGCAGAGTCATGGCGCGGCGAGGCACTGTGAGGATCTCCGTGGCCAGGGACTGCTCTAACACCTTGGCCCTGCTAGTGTTAAGCAGCGTGTATTGTGCTTATCTGGGTCCCCTGTTACTCATCTCCTGTTCGGGTGCGTCTCGAGGGCAAGACCTTGGAGGATGCTCCTTTTCAGCTTCTTTCTTCCCAAGGAAGAGGTCGGGCCGGTTTTGATTCCGAATTTGGCCAACTCTTCCATCAGCATGTACTTGGTGGCTCTCTGCCTCAGGTCATCCAGGTTTCGGGGTGTCTTCTTACATAGGCTGTTTACGAAGGGTCCTGGCCTCAATGTCATGGTGAGGTGGTGCATTTCCACCGCTAGGTCTAGGTCTCAGATAGATAGGGTCATCTTTCCGAATCGTTCCATGAAGGTCCTCAGAGGTTCCTTCTGTTCTTGGTGAATGTTGACCAATGCGAGGGAGGTGAGCTGATGGGGTCGGCTCGTGGCAAACTGTATTACAAAGTGAGAGGATAAGGTTGCAAACGAGCCTACTGATCCTGGGGGAGTCTTGTGAACCAACTCAATGCCGGTCCTTTCAGTGATGTAGGAAAGACCTTGCACATGATCGCGTCTTCGTCGGTATATAAACCGACTTGTGTGACGAAGGCATCAAGGTGTTCCTCGGGGTCGGTGGTTCCGTTGTACCTTTCCAAGGCCAAGTTCTTCCAGTTTTCTAGCAACCGGGCTCCGGCGATGTTAGGAGCGAAGGGTGTTTTCCCTTGTCGCCGTTGCTAGTCCAGAGTTGTTGTCGCCACTCCACCAGGCGGTCGAGGAGTCCTTGTCTCTTTGTACCACCCCGACGATTCCGCCTGATCTCGCGTTGATAGAGTGTTAAGGGTGTCGTGGGAGGGGTGCCAGGATCAGTTATCGCTCCTAAGCTCTGCATTCTCTTTTCTTAAGATCGACAGCTCGTGGGTGTCCTTCTCCCGAAGTCTTTTTAACTCCATCATTTCGGCCTTCAGCTGTTCTATGGCTGATGACGGGTTGGGGGGTTGGGACCGATCCACGTATGACTCCTCTATTCCTTCCTCGTTTTGATTTGTCTATGGTCTCGGTTCCCGGGGCATCCCGAGATTGTGAATTGCTTCATTTTCTTGTTTACTCCTAGTTGCTACCATCTTACTTCAGGGGCGAGAACCGTTTCGGTTTCGGCCCCACGGTGGGTGCCAAAATGTTCCTGCTTAGAAACACTCCTCTTTTGTTGTTCCTTCTCCTTGATCTTCCAATTCTTCGGTATCGACCGAACACTATCTTTAAAGGGTGGGGAGGGTACCTGTAAAGGCACTTCGACGCTCAAGTAAGTGTTCGGTATAGAGCAATAAAGACATTCATACTAGATAAATCGTACCTCTTTTATGTCCCATCACCTGTGTATTTATAGTGACGTATCTGGGCTTGGTGGGCCTTCTGTCTTGGGAGATGGGTAATACCTTGGTTAACCTTGATCTCCCTTAATTAAGCGCGATAAACCTTGTGTAACGGATATCCTAACCTACCATATGTTCCATGTGGGTTGACATCCTTTGGGTCTTCGGCCAAGCTTTTAGCCGAAGAGGTGTTCGGTTGTTTTCATGACCGAGGGGGTATTTGGTCATTCTCAAGGCCGAAGGGAGGCTTGGCCAAGCTTAAGGCCGAAGGGGTATTCGGCCATGTTCAAAGTCGAAGGGGTATTCGATCATGTTCAAAGCCAAAGGGGTATTCGGTCCTGTTCAAAGCCGAAGGGGTGATTTGAATGTTTCCCCTTGATGCTCTTTTGCCCAGTTTTGGAATACTTCCTTCACCTTTCATTGTGGGAGGAGTATTCAGCTATCCATAAGGTTGAAAGGGGTGGCTACTCTTCGGCTATTGACTTAGCCGAAGGGGGTTGATTTGGATGAAGACTTCGTCGGTTAAGGTGCTTGTCTCGGCCTCTTCCCAGACCGAAGGGTGCAGTCGGCATAGGGTTTGGCCGAAGGGTGTGTCTCCCAGTACACATTCCTTTCTCCCTTCTATCACTAAAATCTAAAACCAATCACAGTGACAAAAAAAATCAAAAAGAAAAAAAAACAGACATGATTGAAGATAATAAAATTAATCAAAGCTTCGAACATCTACTATGCATTATCTGAGTCTAAGGTAGATAAGGATATCACTTCCTCGAAACACACAAAGATAAGAAAGTGATCAAAAGAGTCTTACATATGATTCTTGTTGCATAAGAAGATTCTTGCAAAAAACTTCAACTCAATTTGGTTGACAAAGGAAGCACAAATCTTGACCATGAAAGAACTTTCAACACCCATAGGTCGGGGTAGTATCTTTCTCCTTGGTGTATGGGACAGGGGCAATGTAATCATCGAAGCCACTAGTTCCCCATGACATGGATGGCAAGAAATTTTTACAAAGCGAAGAAGTATTATGCCCAAAAAATATCACTTGCAAAATACCACTAGGATAAAAACTCGCAAAGGGCATCCTAGACACAAAAAAAGGATAAAATAAAAAAATCAAAAGTTCTCGCTAGGATATGTCCTAGGCAAAAATTAGGGGTCTAAAAGGATAAAAAATAACAAGTTACGACTTTCCAAGTTGAAAACCAAAGGGAGGCTTGAATACTCCTGCAAAGGCCAAAATTTTATGAAGACTCTGCCCGAGACTTAGACATGTAGTCCAAGATAATTAGATGAATGATTATATTAATTATCTAAGGAAATGTTTTTTTAAAAACTCAAACACTAACCTACCTCAGCCACCCATTCATTCTAAATCATCCTTTTCTTTCTTTCTTGTCCAATCATAATGACTTATATTGTTGATGGTTGTCAAAAATTGAACAAGTACAAAAAAAATGAAAATGTCCCGTTGGGATGAAAACCCCCAAAGGGCATCCTAGCCAAAAACTAAGGAAAAAGAAAAGAGCAAAAATACCCGCTGGGATACACCCTAGGCAAAAGTTAGGGTTTCTAAAAAACAAAAAAAAGAAAGAGAGCCGCAAGACGGTTCAATACATCAAATGGCCAATACAACTAAAGTTGTGCATCAATCGAAGTAGTCTATTCGTGAGAAGGAGAAAAGGAGAGCCACCTTCTAAAAAACTAAAATCAAAACATGTGTTTCATGCATCTAAAAACATTTCACACACTTAGAAAGTTTTCTTTATCAAAGGAGGATTATTCAAAAATAAATAAATAAAAATCCTGCATGAATAAGCATCCAACATTTTTGCAACCCGACAAGAGGCAAAAGTAGCCCAAACTAGGGGCATCACAAAACTCCTCCTGCCCAACATCCTTGGGGCAATATCTACCACAAATCAAACAAACTAATGAGGGCATCAACAGATTCCTCAAAATACAACAAAAGTCTGGAGAGACAGTACTCACATCCCAATCCGATATACGACAAAGTCGTGAGGAAAAGGTTTGGAGAGACGATACTCACATTCTAATCCAGTATATGACAAATCCGTGAGGGAAAGGTCTGCAGAGACGATACTCACCTTTCAATCCGGTATACAACAAAGCCGTGACGGAAAGGTCTAGAAAGACGGTACTCACCTCCCAATCTAGTATACGACAAAGTCGTGAGGGAAAGGTATGGAGAGACGATACTCACATCCTAATCTGGTATACGAAAAAGCCGTGAGAGAAAGGTCTGGAGAGACTGTACTCACCTCCCAATCTGTAAGACGACAAAACCGTGAGGGAAAGGTTTAGAGAGACGGTACTCACCTCTCAATACGGTATACAACAAAGTCACGAGGCAAAGGTATAGAGAGATGGTACTCACATCCCAATCCAGTATACGAAAAAGCCGTGAGGGAAAAGGCCTGGAGAGATGGTACTCACCTCCCAATCTGGTATACGACAAAGCCATGAGAGAAAGGTCTGGAGAGACAGTACTCACCTCCCAATCCGGTATACGACAAAGTCGTGAGGGGAAGGTCTGGAGAGACGGTACTCAACAAAATTACTATTGGGCCAGCTGAAGCCCTAAATGTTAGTCCAACCCAGAGAGGCTGAGCTTAGAATATACTCCCTCTTCAACAAGCTACAAATAAAAGAACACACTACCATGCGGCAAACAAAAGGGCAAGAAGGATCTACATCAAGCCAGAAGCCTAGATGGTACAAGTTTGCCATCCTTGTTACCCAATCGAGCATACAACCCAATACTTAGTTGCTCTCAGGGGCAAGGATAAAGGTAAACACCATATACCCGAAGGAGATGATGTGGGGGCATCTACGCTGTTGAAGTAAAAAGGAATATTCGGATGTAGCAACAAAAGAAGCCACATGGAACATTCACATGGATCCTGAAGCCTAGATGTTTTGGTTTACCATCTTGAACACCCAATGGGGCATACAACCCAACACTCAGTTGCCCCAAAGGGTAAGGATATCGATAAACACCATCTACCCGAAGGAAACAACGTGGAGGCATCTAATGTCAAAACAAGAGAGAAGACCCAAATCTCCACCTCACTATCACGAGAGAAGCCATTAGAGCAAATGACATAGAGCATCTACTCGAAGACTGAAGATCAGGTGTATAATTTGTCACCCTTGTTACCCAATAAAGCACGCAACCCAACACTAAGCTGTTCCAAAGGGGTAAGGATACAAGAAAATCCACTTATCCAAGGAAAGCAACGTAGAAGCGCCAGCACAAAAAGACGAAGAGAAGAACCGAAAGAAATATCTACACCTTGTTAGCTTGTTACATCATTGATGACCCAAGGTACACCTTGTTAGCTTGTTACATCATTGGTATGCAGCCTAAGCAGCACAATTGGAATAGATCATATATGCACATGATTGTCGCCACCGGCCCGAAACGGGCTTTCGGCATTCGCGAGGGATGGTTGGACTCGTTTATTTGTTTAAAAATAGTGGATTGCTAGAATGACTTATTCTCAAACTGAGACCTCGTCAAACGAGCAATTTTATTAAAAGGCTCACTAATCCATATTAATCCCAAGCGGGACCCTCCATGGATTAGTGGTTTTCATAAAAGGAGGGTTCGTGGAGTCGCCACCAATGTTTTACTCAAAACATTGGAAAAAGGGATAAGGCAATTGATTTAAAAATCAACTTTGGCCACTACAACCAGAGTTGGGTAAGGGAGTCGGTTACGCGTGGGGAAGGTGTTAGCACCCCACAGCGCCCCTTTCGGGTTCCCTATGACAGATTATTTTTAACAGAACAGTATAAAATTACTAAATTACCCCTATTTATTCTAAACAATTATGAATTGACTATCTACATGATGACAGTTTAAATATACACACAGAAAGCAGTAAAAGGAAGGATTGAAAGGAAACCTCTTGAAGCGTGCTTTTATATATTGTAAAGAACTGGGAAGCGTTTTGGCGTTCCCACACTCTACAAGCCCGCTCCTCGCTCTCCTAGAACAAAATTTTAACTAAGGGAATCAAAAAGATTTCCCCTCGACTAGGTTCGATCCTCAAGCAAAATGGCTCGGGGCTCAAGAACTTCGTCGGATCAACTCTCCGAGTGATTTCTAGGGCAGAACACTGCTCAAAAACCCCAGAATACTCAAGGAGAGGGTTCAAACTATGTTGAAAAGTGTGGTAGGACGTCCAAATGGCCTCCTATTTATAGGAATGGGCCTCAATACGGCCTACAGGGGCAATACGGCCGTATTGAAATTTTTGAACTTCAATACGGTCGTATTGAAGTTCAATACGGCCGTATTGAAGTTCAGAAATTTCAATACGGCCGTATTGAATTCAATACGGCTGTATTGAAGCTTCAATACGGCCGTATTGATTTCAGTACGGCCGTATTGAAGTTTCAGAAACTTCAATACGCCGTATTGAGTTCACTGTGGCCATATTGAAGCTTCAATACGGCCGTATTGGGGTTTAGTACGGCCGTATTGGGCTTTTTCCCTCCACTTCTTTATTTTGAGCTATTCTAAGACCTCTAGACCTACAGAGAACCCTCCTAGGGCCTTCGAGGAGTCCTTCTGGCTGATTATCCTTCAGTCTTTGAGAGTCTTCAAGCTTTATTTCCGACCCGGACAATTTTAGGGGTCTACAGCTGCCCCCCCTTTACTTAGTCAAACGGTCTTTTGGTGTACCGGCTGACAAGTAAAGGAGTTGACCCAATTGTCCGGGTGATGTGCCGACCTTCTGACTTGTAATGTCTTCCGGTGGAAAATTGTTGAGTAGCCTCTCCAGGTTGTTGCATACCTTGGCGCTTCTGACAACCTCGGTAGCTAAGTTTAACACCAACGTGCCTCTGACGACGCTGATGGCTGAGTATTGTCTCTCCAGACCTTGAGTATTGTCTCTCCAGACCTCGAGTACTGTCTCTCCAGACTTTGTTTGAGTATTGTCTCTCCAGACTTTATTTGAGTATCGTCTCTCCAGACTCTGAGTACTGTCTCTCCAGACTTCGAGTACTGTCTCTCCAGACTTCGAGTACTGTCTCTCCAGACTTTGTTTGAGTACTGTCTCTCCAGACCTTGTTTGAGTATTGTCTCTCCAGACCTTGTTTGAGTATTGTCTCTCCAGACCTTGTTTGAGTATTGTCTCTCCAGACTTTGTTTGAGTATTGTCTCTCCAGACCTTGTTTGAGTATTGTCTCTCCAGACCTTGTTTGAGTATTGTCTCTCCAGACCTTGTTTGAGTACCGTCTCTCCAGACTTCGTTTGAGTATCGTCTCTCCAGACTTTGCCTCTCAAAGATGAGGTAGTTGAGTATAGTTTGTCTCCACAGTCCACAATGCTGCTTCGACGGTTTGTTTTTCTGATTTTGTGCCGCTGAGGGCTGGATAACGCAGGGATCCGTCTAGGGGATGTGCAGTCATTCATAGGTTCTTGTGTCCCAACTTGCATTGCTTAGTTGGTACCCATGGGAATTTTTGACTCCTTGGGGTGTAGACACAGATGCTCTCTGAGTTGAGCGATGCCTTATGTTTGGCTGACGTCCTTTTGACGTGAGTGGAGTATCCCGGTTATCCTTATTCGGGTGTCTCTCTTTGATTTTCTGATTGTGTTGCCTCTGTGTAGGCTGTTATCCACTGGGGGATTTTGTCGTTGATTTTGATTAGCCTCTTCTGTTAGGCGTATCGGCTTGACGTTCGATGTTTGGCTAAGAGCCGGATTCCACTTGGGGAATACTTATTGATATTTTTGATTTTCTTCTCCTTTTTGCAGGGATGCCTCTTGAGTAGGTGATTGGGGATTTGGGGATCTTATTGTGTCCCAGAGTATTTTTAGGAAGCCTATACAGGCTTAGCCTCGCTCAGTGCTTTGAGTCGGAGAGCTATCTTCCACCGAGGAAGTGTTAAGTCCTTTGACTTGTATATACTGTTTGGATGATCGCACTTCCATTGGGGATTGCGTCGATTTTGCTTTGATAGCTCTCGCTGGGGATTTTTCCGTGAGCTTGAGCTGAGGTTCCCTCTGGGGAGTATTATTTCTGCGAGCCTCTCCAGGCTCAGTTATTCTGCATACTGTGGAGGATATGGAGTATTATTTTGGTAAGCCTCTCCAGGCTTAGTTATTTGGTACAGATTGTTTGTTGGATTTTCTATATCCTTGCCTTTTTTATGTTCGGCTTTTTCTGTATTTTGCCTTTTCTTCTGATTTTGGCTTTTTCTGTATTTTGCCTTTTTTATGTTTTTGGCTTTTGCTGTACAGAAATTAAAAGTGTTAAAGAAATTAGATTTATGAGAGAGTATTATTTCGGCAAGCCTCTCCAGGCTCAGTTATTTTGTAGGAGTATTATTTCGGCAAGCCTCTCCAGGCTCAATTATTCTGTGGGAGTATTGTTTCGGCAAGCCTCTCCAGGCTCAATTATTCTGTACGAGTATTATTTCGGCAAGCCTCTCCAGGCTCAATTATTCTGAGAGTATTATTTCGGCGAGCCTCTCCAGGCTCAGTTATTTTGAGAGAGTATTATTTCGGCGAGCCTCTCCAGGCTCAGTTATTTTGAGAGTATTCTTTCGGCAAGCCTCTCCAGGCTCAGTTATTCTGTATGATGCTGTTGATTTTCTGAATCTTTGTATTTTGCTTGCTGCTGTCATACACAAGCAATTTTCTATTTTTCTATTTTATGCGGTTGCCTCATGATAAGGTCTTTGAATGTGCAACTAATGTGTGTGTGATGCACAAATGCAATACAATTTTTACTTTTGTTCATTTATTTAAAAAAGTGAGTGGCTCTCCCTATCCTCTTCTTCTTGGAGGACTTTCTGTCATTGACGCGAGGGAGTATTTTTGTGAGCCTTTATGCAGGAGATTATGGATTTTACAGGAACCCCTCCAATTTTCTTTTATTGACCGATTATTAATGGAATTTCGTACAATTTTATGAAAAACCAATTCAGAGGCATAATCACATGGTCAAGAAAGAAAAGAAACAAATGGATATTTTTATTGATATTCACAAGTGTTTTTACAGAAAGATATACAGAAGGAAATTTCTGAAGAATGGCTGGCCAGGGTAGGCTATATACATTGGGCTTAACAATTATATCTGTAATTGTTGCTCTTTACGTTCCCCTAATTGCTTCGGCCTGAGCCAGGAGTGTAGATGCTGCAAGATGCTTGCTTCTAGAAGATAATCACTTGAACCGCCTTTCGGTTTTCGGTTTAAGCGATCGTTGCTTGCTTTGCTTTTACATCTTATTCTTTTGCCCCTAACTTTTGCTTAGGACGTATCCTAACGGGGTAAATTTGCCTTTGTTTTGCCTAGTACCCTTGTACTGGCAGGCTTTTTATTTTGCCCTAACTTTTGCCTAGGACGCCCTTTTTGGGTTTTCATCCTAGCGGGCCTATGCAAGCAACGTCTTCAAGCATAGTACTTCTTTACCACGTCAGTGTTGACTAAGTATCGAAGTTCTTCTCCATCCATGTTTGTGAGGATCAATGCTCCTCCTGAGAAGGCTCGTTTTCCCACGTATGGTCCTCCGTGATTTGGGGCATACTTTCCGATTTTGTCCTTTTGAGTTGGTAGTAATTTCTTCATTACCAACTCTCCCTCATGGTAGACTCGAGGGTGGACTTTCTTGTCAAAAGCCTTTTTTGATCTTCCTCTGATAGGCTTGACCATGGCATATGGCGTTCAGCCGTTTCTTTTTGATAGGGTTCAACTGGTCATATTGGCTTTGAACCCATTCTGCCTCGGAAAGTTTTGTTTCCATGATTACCCTTAGATAGAATATTTCGACTTCGATGGGTAGAACTGCCTCCACCCCATAAACGAGTGAGAATGGAGTAGCTCCTGTAAATGGACGTACTGAAGTCCTATAGCCATGAGGAGCGAAGGGTAACATCTCGTGTCAGTCTTTAAATGAGACAACCGTCTTTTGCACTATTTTTTTGATGTTCTTATTGGTTGCCTCGACTGCCCCATTCATCTTTGGCCGATATGGGGAAGAGTTGTGGTGTTGGATCTTGAATTCTTGGCACAGTTCTTCCACCATTTTGTTGTTCAGATTAGATCCATTATCAGTGATGATTTATTTCTCCATGCTTCCACTAGATTATTCTAAAATCTTTTGGGACAAGAGAGAAAAGAAAGGAAAGATATTTTTGTTTTGAAGTTTGTATTTTAGAGGGGATTATTTTTCAAAAATGGTTTTTGTAAGAAGGGATGGCCAAGGTAGGCTTATGTGTTTAGGCTTGCTTGATTAAACACTTATGAAGTTAAGAAAATCTTTGTTTATTGACGTTGTGATTTTGACAACTTGGATAGCTGCTCTTGAACCTTTCTTTTTGAATTCGGTTCATGTTACCATCATGGATTTCTTTTGTTTTTTGATTGTCCTTATTTTTGCCTAAAACACCCTTTTGTGGCGTTTTAGCGGACCTTTGTTTTTGTTTATTATTGTAACCCTAACTTTTGCCTAGGTCACCCTTTTGTGGGATTCCTAGCGGGTCTTTTTATCTTTAGGATTTCTTTATCCATGATGGCACTTATTGAGGCCAAGAAAAGGTGCTCCAAGTTGACACGCACACTTCCACATAAAAATGATGTGGGTTTATTATTATTAAGATGATTTTAACCTCATTCATGTTTATTCAAACAGGGTTAAAAAAATGTGGTTTAGAATTTTATTATAAGCAAGAAAAGCAGCAATGAGAAAGAATGATTTTATTATAATCATAGTGGAAGCATGTGTCCTTATTTCATCACTGATATGGGTCCCAATGTTGACCTCTTTTATCTTTCGGCCATGCCCCAAATTCACGGTTTCGAATTTCTCTTGACGAGCTTCTTGATCTAGCAATCTTTGCAGATCCGGAGAAATGGTCTCCTCATCACTGTCCAACTCAACCCTTTCACCTTCGGATCCCGGTTAGAGCGAACAATTACAGACACAATTATTTTATTGGTTCTGTTTAGGTTTAGAATTTATTAATATTGATGAGGAAAGAGAGAAAAGAACAAAAGAGAGTGATGTGTGAAATGCCTCTTTGTTGATATATGTAAAATGTACAAAAACCCTTATTTACATGAAAAGGTTCTCATGATCTCGGGTACTGATCATGAGTCCCTAAAAGAGAAATATGAAGGGGCCCTATCGTGGCTTGTTCTTCTCTCTATTCCTGCTTTGGCCAAAGATTCTTGCTCACGTCGGGCGCTGTTGAATCAAAAGTGATCCACCCGGCATCAATAAGGCTTTGGACCTTATATTTGAGAGCTCTACAGTTCTCCGTTGAATGCCCCGATGCCTCCGAGTGGTATAGGCATTTATCTTGTGGTTTGTACCACTCGGGATAAGGTGGATCAATCTTCTTTAGTGGAACGTAAGCTAGAAGACGTGCTTCCAATAGCTTCGGCAGGAGGTCGCTATATGTGGTCGGAAGTTTATCAAACTTCTTCACAGGGTTGAATTGCGACTTTCCTGACTTCGAAGTGGAAGAAAATGAGGAAATGGTTATAGCATTGACTCCTCCTTCCCTCTTCTTCCCAAAGGTCTTCTTAGCTTTAAATGATTGGGAAGGTTTAACTAGCTTCCCACTTTTGAGTTCTTGTTCCACTTTTCCTTCAACATGATGGGACTCATGGTCACTGTGCTCAGCCCCTTGTATGTTGTGGTGACTCATGAGTTCCATCATTTGCGCCATTTGCTCTTTGAGCTGTGAGAGCTCGGCTGTAAGCTCCTTATTTCGTTCCTCCAACGCGTCCATTTTCTTGTTGAGCTGAGAGAGCTCGGTTGTGAGCTTCTTATTTTGTTCCTCTAGCACTTCCATTTTCTTGATTTTCTTTGCGCGTGTGAGGACAGAGAGATGACCAGCCACTTTCTAAAATGAATGTTTATTCTAATTAGCTTATTTATGATATGAATACACTCTTGATGTGAGCTTGATAATCTTTCATCTTTGAGGCGCTGCCTTTTTAAGATGAAAGTTTATCACCCTCCTTAGGCTATTATCTCTCCACAACGGAGAATCTCAATAGTCACGGGTCTCTTTCACTCACATCGAGAGGGTATTAGTGAACCTATAAATGATGATGAGGATGCATGAGGTATTTATTGATAATGATGCCTATGCTCCTTACTTTTATTATATTTTCACACATTGGTTTTTCCTCTCGTGTCATGACATTTTCATGCATGGGGATTATTCTTTAGACCTTATCACGAGGTTTATTATTAATGCACAAACAATTGCACATAAGCATTTACACAAACAATTCACTCATCCACGAACAGTCACGAGCGAATCACGAGGTAGGGGTCTCCTGCAGAAAAGTGCATATTCAAGGAGGATCTAACTGTTCTCACTTGGTCAAAGGCCCCCAAGGTGCCCCCATTATAGGGACCCAATTCCTCTCGTCGTGGGTCGATGGAAAGTTCCAACGCACCGTCGGACTTAAGTTCATGGTTATCACCTTGAGTGATGCTTTCCGACAACGGTCTACGGGCACCTATAGACCCATTCGACAACCGGCCGTACTAACATCCACTCCCTATGGTTAATCACTCATGCCCCCGGGTATAGAGGGAACTGTTGTGTGCAAAGGTTTGTGTGCAGTTTTTATTTCAAAACAATTGCGGAAATTAAACAAACAACAGTTATTAAAAGCCATATAATAAATCATGTTATCATACAAGTGAGGGGTAATAAAGTAATTTTAACTATTATTTGTTAAAAATAATCTGTTACTAAATGGGACTGACTCTCGAGGCTTCCCCAGTGAAGTCGCCATCTGTCGCCACCGGCCCGAAACGGGCTTTCGGCATTCGCGAGGGATGGTTGGACTCGTTTATTTGTTTAAAAATAGTGGATTGCTAGAATGACTTATTCTCAAACTGAGACCTCGTCAAACGAGCAATTTTATTAAAAGGCTCACTAATCCATATTAATCCCAAGCGGGACCCTCCATGGATTAGTGGTTTTCATAAAAGGAGGGTTCGTGGAGTCGCCACCAATGTTTTACTCAAAACATTGGAAAAAGGGATAAGGCAATTGATTTAAAAATCAACTTTGGCCACTACAACCAGAGTTGGGTAAGGGAGTCGGTTACGCGTGGGGAAGGTGTTAGCACCCCACAGCGCCCCTTTCGGGTTCCCTATGACAGATTATTTTTAACAGAACAGTATAAAATTACTAAATTACCCCTATTTATTCTAAACAATTATGAATTGACTATCTACATGATGACAGTTTAAATATACACACAGAAAGCAGTAAAAGGAAGGATTGAAAGGAAACCTCTTGAAGCGTGCTTTTATATATTGTAAAGAACTGGGAAGCGTTTTGGCGTTCCCACACTCTACAAGCCCGCTCCTCGCTCTCCTAGAACAAAATTTTAACTAAGGGAATCAAAAAGATTTCCCCTCGACTAGGTTCGATCCTCAAGCAAAATGGCTCGGGGCTCAAGAACTTCGTCGGATCAACTCTCCGAGTGATTTCTAGGGCAGAACACTGCTCAAAAACCCCAGAATACTCAAGGAGAGGGTTCAAACTATGTTGAAAAGTGTGGTAGGACGTCCAAATGGCCTCCTATTTATAGGAATGGGCCTCAATACGGCCTACAGGGGCAATACGGCCGTATTGAAATTTTTGAACTTCAATACGGTCGTATTGAAGTTCAATACGGCCGTATTGAAGTTCAGAAATTTCAATACGGCCGTATTGAATTCAATACGGCTGTATTGAAGCTTCAATACGGCCGTATTGATTTCAGTACGGCCGTATTGAAGTTTCAGAAACTTCAATACGCCGTATTGAGTTCACTGTGGCCATATTGAAGCTTCAATACGGCCGTATTGGGGTTTAGTACGGCCGTATTGGGCTTTTTCCCTCCACTTCTTTATTTTGAGCTATTCTAAGACCTCTAGACCTACAGAGAACCCTCCTAGGGCCTTCGAGGAGTCCTTCTGGCTGATTATCCTTCAGTCTTTGAGAGTCTTCAAGCTTTATTTCCGACCCGGACAATTTTAGGGGTCTACAATGATGCATGTCACACATTCACTATTTCATTGACTCAACATTTCACTTATCACGTCTCATCATATCTCATGTCACATTATTTCATAATATCATATCACAGATTATACATTCACCTTTCACATTCTCACGTCATATTTACATAGTCTCACACAAGGAACTTCTCATAGTCATATACATCAAAATACTACATAAATCATACCAAGAACTTATCCAAAACATGAAGCCGTCATCAATTTTACATATAATGCCCACATATCACTCTTCTCATTTGGCCTCCCATGTTGGCTCACCTCTAGGGCCTTGTAGACTTCCTTGAACTATTGGGCATGACTCCTGTTCATCACTAGCACAAGGCCATACTCTGTTAACTATGGCTGAAAAGAATGGTCCAGCACCACATTCTAGGACTTTAGATGACCATGTGGTAGGCTTTGTCCTGGGAAATTCTCATAGAGGTAGGCCAAGCCCCTTGCCACTCCTTTTGTGATCTTCAAATGGGTTGACCAAGTTAGCTCAGAGCTATTACTACCTATATGCATGTCAATGCAAAGATTGCTAATCATGATAAAGCTCTCCTAAATTCTAGTTATGATAAAGTCCAAACTTGAGCAGTTATTCCTAATGGTTTGTTATGAGAGATATATTTTTCAATAGGAGTTTTATGTTATTTTGTTGTTCAACTTGACACACGTCTTTGCATTGGTATAATACTATCCACTTTGCACTTAACCCCAATGGATTTTCTTTTGGTCATCATCCAAAAGCCCTCAAACCAATAGAGTACAAGTGTGTTTTATAAAACATTGTTTCTTCTTTTTCCTATGTTGTGAAACTTTGTTTGTACCTCAACAATTTCATTGCATATTTTATGAGAATGACTTTATTAAGTGAAATAAGAAGGGAAATGGTATCAACACTCTCTCCAATACTTTTTTTTGTCTAATAGATATGGTCTACATAGTATTCTAAAGCTGACAACCAAGGAGTAACTTGTGATCTCAAGACATAGCTTCCACTTATCAAGCATTGCTTTAACATTGCGAGAATTGATCTTTGGAGCACTAAGTCAACCTCCGTATCCTAGGACATACTTTACAACCATTGGGTCAAGAGGCTTGGTTCATCTAACACTCTTTTGCTAATACTTGCTCTATTATTAGTTGAAAATCACAAATTCTGGTGGGTTCAACCACTAAATAAAGAGAGATTTGCTAAACTAGATGCAAGACTCACATTTGTGATTTCAATATGCAACAAAGAAAGTGTTAAAAAAATATTAAAAAGAGTGTCTCTGGCATTAGTTGGTTGTTTTCAACCGTAAGATTAAAATACAAGTCTTAAAATAGAATACCCACTTAAAATCTTATGTGTCCTCGTGATTTCACTTGTTGACCTAAAAAATTTCCTAACTATTATATTCTCATCTCTCTACCAACAACAACAAAAGTCTTTTCTCACCAAAGTATAGATTTTAAGATGTGACACCCATTCTACCCCAACATATAATACTTTTAAATAAGGATAAAATTTAACAATTTAGGTAAAACAAGCTCACATGTAATCCACTTCTAGTCATCCAACTAAACAAATAATTATAAGATGTAAGGTTTTCAACAAGAAAAGGTAAATCAATATGATAGATAAAATCCTATTCTAATCCCATTGCCCCAATGTCACATTATTAGAACAAACTTGTAGCTTCAACTCTTGGTACCTTGAGTACCTACCTCATCACTTATCTCATTACCTAAAATAAAATCACAATGTATATGGGTGAGGAAAATGGTTATTCATATGTACGACACAAGATAAGAATCTCACTCAAACATATAATCAACCCTCATACGATTCACAGTAATAACTTATCACAATAATATTATTATCTCATGTATACATGTACATCAATTACTATTACCATTATTGCATCATCATACAACTCATGCGTCATGCTTATGCTCACATCAATACACATGCAATGCAATATCCTAAGAGGTATCAACTTAGAACGCCACACAATGGTTAAACTTCATCAATCTCCTCAGGCACCGCCACACATGGTCACACCGTTTACATCACTTATGACCGGTGTCACACTGTTAATCACCACTTATGGCCAGTGTATAAAAATTTCCCTGTTAATCACCATTTATGGCCAGGGTAAAAGTGTATGCAACATGCATAAATGCTCATGTCATATCACCCCATCCATTCATCATTTGTATCCATGTCAATGCACAACTAAATATAAACCCACATCCACTCACATTTGTACATCAACTCATCTAAATACACATCATTCATACTTAATCATACAATAATCACCATTGGACACTATACCATTCACAACCATCATCAAAATTCCTCAATATATATCAGATTCATAGTCTGTGCCGAGCTTCACCAGGCCACACCCGACTCTAAGCTAGAATAGAGACTGCAAAACATTTTCACGCCTGGCTTCATACAACCACGCTTGACACTAAGGGCAAACAAAGATCACCCTATCTTTCTCACACCTAATGTTAATGAGCCATGCCCAGCGTTAAGGCAAGGCAGAGACTCACTTAATTTGTCATGCTCGATGTGATACATCCCATGCCCGACGTAACCTCATATGGGTTTCACATTCATCAGTATGAATGCAAGCCTAGCACTAAGAACTCAGGCCCGACACCCAATGCATTTTCCAGAACTCAACATGAACAAAACGTCACCAAAATTAAAAATCAGTCATACAATCATCCTTTTACTAATCCAATAGGTTATAAACACTTATTTTTACCCAAAAACACATTATATAACATTGATTCATGAATTTTTATACCAATTAACAATACCCAAATTTCTCAAGAATCCTATCCCCTAAAGACATTGATAGACCATGGGCCAAGGGCCCAGTTACCAGAGCTATGACTAGACGAATACAGGAAGAGTTGGACCTGGTGAAGACTAGTGGGCTTGTCAAGCCCAAGGTAATCTTCACTTGGAATGCTCTATCATGAAGAGAAGGCCTAGTTCTACTTGTTTATATTGTACAGTTTATACATAGTCTTTTGTATAGGTTATTTTTGCCTTTGTATTTGTGAGGCACTTTACTTACTTTTCCTAGTGTTTGTATATTGATTTTGAGGTAGGTTTCTTGGAGAGTTTAACTCCATTTAACCTCCCTAGTTGATACATTAATTTTGTATTTTTTCAGTAGGGAAAAGGGGGTGACATTTAGCAATGCTTGAGGGTGTGACTAGAAATTGGGTCTGAGTTGGGCCTAGGCAAAATTTTGCATATTGGACTCATTTTGCTCCTAATTTTTCATAGATTTGATTTAGCTAGGTCTCATCATTATATGATGAACCTAACTAAACCAAATCAAGGATTTTCAAATTAATTCATGGAGCAAATTTGGTTTAAGGCCGCCTAGCTCTCTTGTTCTCCTTTGGCCGAAATTTCAAGTTATTCTTCTTGAGTTTTGAAGCTTGCCTTGCAAGCTTCTAAACTCAAGCAAGGTAAGCTTACCTTACCATGGTTCTTAGTGAACCATGGTCAAGGTTAGCTTCTCCTGCAAGCTTGCTAAACCGTAGGGAGTTAAGTATACCTTACCATGGTTCCTAGTGAACCATGGTTAAGGTTAGCTTCTCCTAGAAGCTACCTTTACCCTATATATTTTTAATTACCTCATTTGTATTCACTTTTGACAAAATTGAGAAATAAACTTCAGATTTCTCTCATCAAGAGTCTCTCAAAAACCGTGGAGAATTTCTTCACTAAGAATTCACCAAAGGTTTCAAACCTTACCTAGGTTCCTTAAGCTTCTACATCACACTAGAAGTGACCGAACCTTCTCCAAGGCTTCTCCTCCATGGAAGCTTATTTTCATGGAGTTTCAAGCTTCTCTTAAGGATAACCTCAAAGCATTTCGGTCCTAAGCATGGAGTTATTGAAGATTATCAACCTTCTTCAACTTAGCTCCATCAGACATTCCAATGAATTCAATTATTCTTTAGATTATCAATATTACCAAACAATACAATAAGACACAATCACAATTTAATATACAACCTAATTGAATAGTCAATTACAACATTGGAATATAGAAAGTAAAATCTTAGAAATTTAGGGGTTGCTTCCGTTACCCATCCTCTCTTGTAATCCCACATATGAATGGGTTCATCTTCCTCCTCGTACCTTATTGTGATGATCTGAAACAATTTGATGTGGTTTCAGACAATCTGAGTACTTCTCCTTAAAGCTCATTCCTTCTCCTCCTTCTCTCTCTCAGTCCTTCTAGAATGCAAAATGAGGCAGATTAGGATAATTCTACCTAACCCCTCTATTAAAAACCTACTGAATCGGATCAACCCATCCCATTTTCCTTCCCCATTAAATTAAATAAATTAATATAATTCAATAAAATTGCCTAATTATTATTTAATAAAATAATTCTCCATATTTAATTTCAAATAATAATTCTGAATATAATCTAATAATATTTAATTACAAAATGACTCATTATTTAAAAATATTTATTTTTAGAAAATCAAGATCATACATAAGATGTTATTAATCTTGATTAAAAACTAAATTCTCAACAAAATTATTCATCGTGAAAATAGATTGCTACACCATCTAATAATGTGCATATTTTTTTATAACAAAATGAGTTAATTCAAGTGGCCAGGAATGATGAACATCTTTAATTCATTACTTGATTGAAGCCAATCAAAGTGCAAGCTATATTTATAACTATAAAATTTATTAACATTATAAAATAAAACATTGTAATACCATGTAGATGACTGGCCAAGCTGCCATTTTCACCAAAGTCATAAACCAAAAGCTTATCTTCTTTTCTCTAGTAGAATGCAGCAAGAGGGAGAAGATTAGGGTGTGTCAAACTTCCAAGCCTTTGTATGTGCTCGATGAACTCTTGTTTCCCAACATTGTTCATGTTCCTAAAATTCTTCACAACCAAATGAGGTCCATTCAAAATCATTGTAACACCCCGATTTTCATAGATTATACAAAGGCCCAAAGCCTAATAAGGGTAATTTAGTAGCCCATAATGGGCCGTTCCCAGACTGGAATGGGTCGTTCCCAGACTGGAACAGGCCATTCTAAACTACTAAAAGACCTATTTTTGGTAACCCAGAACGGGCCATTCCCAAACTGGAACAGGCCGTTCCAAAATACTAAAAAGGCTTGTAACCCTAGTTTAGATCAGGCCGTTCCAAAGTTGTGAACGGGTTGTTCCAAACATGGTCGTTGTGAGTTAAAACTCATCTCCAGAACGGGACGTTCTGGTTTGAGAACGGGTCGTTCCAGATGTGAATTTAACACATGATGAAATGATTCAGCACAGGCCATTCTGGATTTGAAACGGGCTATTCTGGCCATTCCTGACATCTATAAATAGTAGACTCTAGCACTGCTTCTGGACACACTCTCTGAAGACCAAGGAGAACCAAGAGAAGGAGATCAACCAGATTCCGCTCTAGCTTCATCTTTTTCTCATCCAGGTGTCGCCACCCGCCGAAACGGACCTTGGCATTCGCGACGATGGTCGGACTCTTTTTAAAGTTTGGAAAAAATGATGGATTGTTAGAACGACTTATTCTCAAACTGAGACCTCATCGAACTAACAATTTTATTAAATGATTCACCAATCCATGTTAATCCCAAGCGGGACCCTCCATGGACTAGTGGTTTTCGCAAAAAGAAGGGTTCTTGGAGTCGCCACCAATGTTTTACTCAAAACATTGGAAAAAGGGATAAGGCAATTGATTTTCGCAAATCAACCTTGGCCATTACAACCAGAGTTGGGTAAGGGAGTCGGTTACGTGCGGGGAAGGTGTTAGCACCCCACAACGCCCCTTTCGGGTTCCCTATGACGGATTATTTCATAAATAACAGTGTAAAATTACTAAATTACCCCTATTTATTAGAAACGACTATAAACGAGATATCTACATGATGAAAAATGCAATGCAACAATCAGAAAGCAATAAAAGGAAGGATTTGAAAAAGAAACCTTTGAAGCGTGCTTTTATATATTCAAATAGACGTTAGGAGGCTTTTTGGCGCTCCTTCCCACTACACGCTTGCTCGCTCCTTCCCTAAAGATTAATTTTTACTATGGAAATAAAAAAGATTTCCCTTCGACTAGTTCGAATCCTCAAGCTAAATGCTCAGAACTCAAGAACTTCGTCGGATCGGCTCTCGGAGAGATTTCTAGGGCAGAACACTGCTCAAAAACCCTAGAATACTCAGCCAGAGGGTGGAGAAATGCTCCAAATGTGTGGAATGACGTCCAAATGACGTCCTATATATAGGAGTGAGGCGCAGTACGGCCTCTGACATCAATACGGCCCGTACTGAAGTTTTGAACTACAGTACGACCGTATTGAATTTGGTACGGCCGTACTGAAGTTCAAAAACTTCAGTACGGCCGTATTGATTTCACTACGGCCCGTACTGAAGTTTTTTTGAACTACAGTACGGCCGTATTGAATTTGGTACGGCCGTACTGAAGTTCAAAAACTTCAGTACGGCCGTATTGAGTTCACTACGGCCGTATTGCAGTTCAAATGGTTCAGTACGGCCGTACTGAACTTCTAGGAGGCCGTATTGAGCTCCAATCCTCCCACATCCTTATTTTAAGCTACTCTAAGACTTCTAAACCTATGAAGAATCATCCTAGGGTCTTCCAGGGTCTTCCAGGAGTCCTTTCGGCTGACTTTCCTTCGATCTTCGAGAGTCTTCGAGTCTTATTTCCGGCCCGGACAATTTTAGGGGTCTACAGCTGCCCCCCCTTTACTTAGTCAAACGACTTTTTGGTGTACCGGTTGACAAGTAAAGGAGTTGACCCAATTGTCCGGGGAATAAGCCATCCTTCCGACTTGTAGTGTCTTCCGGTGGAAAATTGTTGAGTAGCCTCTCCAGGTTGAGTATTAGTCGTCGCCTCTCCAGGCTCGTTCATACCTCGGTGTTTCTGACAACCTCGGTAGCTGAGTACCGCCTCTCCAGGCTCTGCCTCCGTGTTTCTGACGACGTTAGCAGTTGCACACCTCTGTGTTTCTGACGACGTTGGTGGCTGAGTACCGCCTCTCCAGGCTCTGCCTCTGTATTTCTGACGACATTGGCAGTTGCATACCTCCGTTGTTTCTGACGACGGGGTAGCTGAGTACCGCCTCTCCAGGCTCTACCTCGGTGTTTTTGACAACCTTGGCAGCTGAGTTTGCCCTCTCCAGGGTCTGCGGTTTGCCCTCCCCAGGGTTGCATACCTCCGTGTTTCTGACGACGGGGTAGCTGAGTACCACCTCTCCAGGCTCTGTCTCGGTGTTTCTGACAACCTTGACAGCTGAGTTTGCCCTCTCCAGGGTCTGCGGTTTGCCCTCCCCAGGGTTGCGTACCTCCGTGCTTCTAGTCATTTTGGTAGCGTGAGTTTGCCCTCTCCAGGGTCTGCGGTTTGCCCTCCCCAGGGCTGCGTACCTCCGTGCTTCTGGTCACTTTGGTAGCGTGAGTTTTCCCTCTCCAGGGTCTGCGGTTTGCCCTCCCCAGGGTTGCGTACCTCCGTGCTTCTGGTCACTTTGGTAGCGTGATTTTGCCCTTTCCAGGGTCTGCGGTTTGCCCTCCCCAGGGTCTGCCTCCGTGTTTCTGACGACGTTGGCAGTGTGAGTTTGCCCTCTCCAGGGATTTGTGATGATTTTGTCTCCACAGTCCACGATGCTGCTTCGACGATTGTTTTTGATTTTTGTGCCACTGAGGGCTAGATAACGCAGGGATCCGTCTAGGGGATGTGCAGTTACTCATAGGTTCTTGTGTCCCAACTTTCCATTGCGTAGTTGGTGCCCACTGGGGAATTTCTGATTCCTTGGGGGTGCAGACACAAAGATGCTCTTTCTGATGTGAGCGGTGCCTTATGGTTGGCTAACGTCCTTTCGACGGTGGTGGAGTATCCTGGTTATCCTTATTCGGGTGACTCTTTTGATTTTCTGGTTTTGTTGCCTCTGCGTAGGCTGTTATCCGCTGGGGATTCTGTTGTGATGATTTTGTCTCCACAGTCCACGATGCTGCTTCGACGGTTGTTTTTTGATTTTGGTGCCGCTGAGGGCTGGATAACGCAGGGATCCGTCTAGGGGATGTGCAGTTACTCATAGGTTCTTGTGCCCCAACTTTCCATTGCGTAGTTGGTGCCCACTGGGAAATTCTGATTCCGTGGGGATGCAGACACAAAGATGCTCTTCCTAAGGTGAGCGATGCCTTATGATTGGCTGACGTCCTTTCGACGTTGGTGGAGTATCCCGGTTATCCTTATTCGGGTGACTCTTTTTGATTTTCTGGTTTTATTGCCTCTGCGTAGGCTGTTATTCGCTGGGGGATTCTGTCGTTAATTTTGATTAGCCTCTTCTGTTAGGCGGATCATCTTGACGTTCAATGATTGGCTGAATGCCGAATTCCGCTTGGGGAATGATTATTGATCTTTTTTGGATTTTCTCTTTTTGAAGGAGTGCCTCTGAGTAGGCGAATTATCTTGATGTTTGGTGTTCGGCTGAGTGCCGGATTCCGCTTGGGGAATGGTTATTGATGTTTTTGATTTTTTTCTTTTTTTTGAAGGAGTGCCTCTGAGTAGGCGAATGGGGATTGAAGATCTTATGTATCCCAGAGTATTATTTAGAAAGCCTCTTCAGGCTTAGCTTCACTCGTCGCTCGAGTTGGAAAGCTATCTTCCACTGAGGAAGTCTGAGTCCTTTGACTCGGATATTTCGTTTGGATGATCATTGCTTCCATTGGGGGATCTTACTGATCTTGCTTTGATAGCTCTTACTGGGGATTTGGTCCAAGAGTGTAAGCTGAGATGTCTCTGGGGAGTATTATTTCGGCAAGCCTCTCCAGGCTCAGTTATTCTGTACGATTGGGGAGTATTATTTCGGCAAGCCTCTCCAGGCTCAGTTATTCTGTATGATGAGGGAGTATTATTTCGGCAAGCCTCTCCAGGCTCAGTTATTCTGTATGATGAGGGAGTATTATTTTGGCAAGCCTCTCCAGGCTCAGTTATTTTGTACGATGGGGGAGTATTATTTCGGCAAGCCTCTCCAGGCTCAGTTATTCTGTATGATGAGGGAGTATTATTTTGGCAAGCCTTTCCAGGCTCAGTTATTCTGTACGATGGGGGAGTATTATTTCGGCAAGCCTCTCCAGGCTCAATTATTCTGTATATTTGTTGGATTTTCTGAATTTTGCCTTTTTTCGTTGATTTCGGCTTTTTCTGTTGGAGGGATCTCAAACACACTCACAGATAAAGTATGCATGGGAATGAAGATGTTGTTGATGTACAAAAGAATGGGCCAATACGGGCCGTATTGAATTCAATATGCCCGTATTGGTGTGGACGTTATGGCCAATACGGCCGTATTCATTTCAGTATGCCCGTATTGAGTTGAAAATTTGTTCATAACCCTAATTTTAGTACGGGCGTACTGAACATGGTACGGGCGCATTGTTTTTTCTGAAGTTCATATATATTTTTTTTGTTTTTTTGTTTTTTTGTTTTTTGTTTGTTTTTTCAATAAACAGAGAATAAGTGATCTTCCAGTACACCTATCATCTGTATGCATGTATGCGGTATGATGCACCTAATTCTATTTAATTTATTTTTCAAAAGAATTAACCGATGCGTTTCTTTGCTTGGATTTTGCCATTCCTCTTAGACGGGCTGTGCGCTGCCGATTTCTGTAACCGAGGAATGATGCGTGTTATATTGAAATTGGTGTCATCGACCCAATGATCCTTCTCTTCCTTTAGAAGATGTATCAACCCTCCTATTGACCACTATATCTCCATGTTTCCGCTAGATTACTCTAAAATCGTTTGGGACAAGAGAAAAGAAAGGAAAGATATTTTTTATTCTGAAGTTTGTGTTTTAGAGGGGATTATTTTTTCAAAAATGGTTTTTGTAAGAATGGCTGGCCAAGGTAGGCTTACGTGTTTAGGCTTGTTCGATTAAACACTTATGAAGTTAAGAAAATCTTGTTATTGACGTTGTGATTTGACAACTTAGATAGCTTCCCTTGAACCTTTCTTTTTGAATTCGGTTCATGGTACCATCATGGATTTATTTTCGCTTTTTGATTGTCCTCATTTTTGCCTAAAACACCCTTTTGTGGTGTCTTAGCGGACCTTTGTTTTTGTTTATTTTTGCAACCCTAACTTTTGCCTAGGTTACCCTTTCGTGGGATTCCTAGCGGGTCTTTTGCTCTTATTTTTGCGCAGCCCCCTTTTTGGGTTTCCTGCCGAGCTTCTTTTATTTTAAAGGATTTCTTTTTATCCATGATGGCACTTGTCGAGGCCAAGGAAAGGTGCTCCAAGTTGTCACACACACTTCCACATAAAAATGATGCGGGTTTATTGTTATTAAGATGATTTTAACCTCATTCATGTTTATTCAAACAGGGTTTAAAATAATGTGGTCTAGAAATTTATTGCAAGCAAGAAAAGAAGCAATAAGAAATAATAAAGAATGATTTTATTATAATTCTAGAGGAAACATGTGCCCTATCAAGGCTCGGGGGTCGGGCTGTCCCCGAGGAGTGATCTCTAATAGTCATCAGGTCTATACATCCCTATCGGAAGGAGAAGAGCACTTGATGACGACGACTGGCCTTGACGCTTGTGAACCGGCCTTCCTAAAGATCTGGCTTGTAGACCCCTAAAATTGTCCGGGTCGGAAATAAGACTCGAAGACTGAAGGAAAGTCAGCCAAAAGGACTCCTAGAAGACCCTGGAAGACTTTAGGATGATTGTCTGTAGGTTTAGAGGTCTTAGAGTAGCTTAAAATAAGAATGTGGGAGGATTGAAGATCAATACGGCCTCCTAGAGGTTCAGTACGGCCGTACTGAACATTTTGAACTACAATACGGCCGTACTGAACTCAATACGGCCGTATTGAAGTTTTTGAACTTCAGTACGGCCGTACCAAATTCAATACGGCCGTACCGTAGTTCAAAATTTCGGTACGGGCCGTATTGATGTCAGAGGCCGTATTGCGCCTCACTCCTATATATAGGACGTCATTTGGACGTTCCTCCACACTTTTTCACTCAGTTTTGACTCCCTCCTTGAGTATTCTGGGGTTTTTGAGCAGTATTCTGCCCTAGAAATCTCTCTGGGAGTCGATCCGACGAAGTTCTGGAATTCCGAGCACTTAGCTTGGAGATTCGAACCTAGTCGAAGGGAAATCCTCCGGATTTCCGTAGTCAAAATTTTATAGGAGGGAGCGAGCGGGCTTGTAGAGCGAGGGAACGCCAAAAAGCTTCCCAGTTTTACGAAATATATAAAAGCACGCTTCAAAGGTTTTCTTCTTAAAATCCTTCCTTTTACTGCTTTCTGTTTGTATATTTAACTGTCATCATGTAGATAGTTAATTTATAATCGCTTATAATAAATAGGGGTAATTTAGTAATTTTACGCTGTTATTTTAGAAATAATCTGTCATAGGGAACCCGAAAGGGGCGCTGTGGGGTGCTAACACCTTCCCCACGCGTAACCGACTCCCTTACCCGACTCTGGTTGTAATGGCCGAAGTCGATTTTTGAATCGATTGCCTTATCCTTTTTTCCAATGTTTTGAGTAAAACATTGGTGGCGACTCCAAAGAACCCTCCTTTTGCGAAAACCACTAATCCATGGAGGGTCCCGCTTGGGATTAATATGGATTGGTGAATCATTTAATAAAATTGCTCGTTTGACAAGGTCTCAGTTTGAGAATACGTCATTCTAGCAATCCATATTTTTAAACAATTAAACGAGTCCAACCATCCTTCGCGAATGCCGAAAGCCCGTTTGGGCCGGTGGCGACAGATGGCGACTCCGCTGGGGAAGCCTCGAGAGTCAGTCCCATTTAGTGACAGATTATTTTTAACAAATAATAGTTAAAAATTACTTCGTTACCCCTTGCTTGTATGATAACATGATTTATTATATGGCTTTTAATAACTGTTGTATTTTTAAAATTCCGCAATTGTTTGAAATATAAATTGCACACAAACCTTTGCACACAACAGTTCCCTCTATACCCGGGGGCATGAGTGATTAACCATAGGGAGTGGATGTTAGTACGGCCGGTTGTCGAATGGGTCTATAGGTGCCCGTAGACCGTTGTCGGAAAACATCACTCAAGGTGATAACCATGAACTTGAGTCCGACGGTGCGTTGGAACTTTCCATCGACCTACGACGAGAGGAATTGGGTCCCTATAATGGGGGCACCTTGGGGGCCTCAGACCGGTGAGAACAGTTAGATCCACCTTGAATATGCACTTTTCTGCAGGAGACCCCCACCTCGTGATTCGCTCGTGACTGTTCGTGGATGAGTGAATTGTTTGTGCATTTTTATGTGACATTGTATGAGCATACATTGCACCTTTTAAACATACAACATTCCTATTCTTTTAAAAAAAAAAAAATAAATAGGAATAAGAATCTTCCATTGCATGGTGTTAACATCTACCTTCATCACATTCATATAGGTAGTTTCCCTTTTCACCCAAAAATACAAAAAATATAATAAATAAAAATACCCAAAAAAGGAAAAAAGGGTTATTTATCCAAACCAAGCAATATCATGCATCATCTTAGGGATATCCTAAAAACATGATAATGTTTAGTTAAATAAACACTATGCATGCATATTCACCTTCATCATCTCATATCATGCATATAGATCATGGAGAGATCTAGGAGTCATTCATACATCTCTCCTAGTAATTCATTAATAAACATTAATAAAAAGAAAGAAATAATCGATGCGTATGTTCAAGATGGATCGCACGCCATTTGTTATTAAGTGTAAGCCAACAACCGCGCCAAGCGAGCGCACATCAACTCCGTTAAGGATCACAGTTCCAAGGCCTTTCCCTTGCAAATCAAATAAGGCTGTGCCGTGGATATACGACATCCACTCTTCTGCCGACAGCGATATCTCCAACATCGCTGGACTTGGGGGCATGACTAGGAGTGGCAGGATCTACACTCCCGAAGATCTTCATGATAAAGCCCCCAAGAATAAAGAAAAAGAAGAAAAGAAAACCGAGGAAAAAGAATCTGAGGAGGAGACAGACGAGCTGTTAAAGTATATCCGATAGAGCGAGTACTCCATCGAGGATCAACTTCATAAGACGCCAGCAAAGATTACGCTGTCATCGTTGATCCGAAGCTCCGAACCGCATCGACAAAATCTGTTGAAAGTCTTGAACGAGGCATACGTGTCGCACACTATCTCCCAAGACAAGTTTGAGGGGATTGTTAGTCACATCACGGCTAATGATCACCTCACCTTCATCGATGAAGAAATCCCCGCCGAGGGATCAAACCACAACAAGCCCTTGCACATCTCTATAAAGTGCAAGGAGTATCACATCGTTAAAGTCTTGGTAGATAATGGATCTTCCTTGAATGTGATGCCAAAAAGAACGCTCAAGCAATTGGCAATCAAGGGAGTCCAAACGCGCCCGAGCAACATGATCGTTCGAGCTTTCGACGGTTCTAAAAAAGAAGTAATGGGAGAAATCAATCTTCCAATCCAAATTGGACCCATTATCTTCAACGTCGAATTCCAAGTGATGGACATTACTCCCGCATACAGCTGTCTCCTCGGCCGACCTTGGATTCATGATGCAAAAGCTGTACCCTCTACGCTCCACCAGAAAGTCAAATTCATTGTGGGTGACAAGCTGGTGACTGTACAAGCTGAAGATGATATACTCATCAGTTAGCCATCCACCATACCTTACGTGGATGCAACGGAGGAAGCTTTAGAAACCGCCTTCCAAGCATTGGAAATCGCCAATGTCGAAACGTTTCCCCGAGAAATGAAGAAGGTAGCCTCCATGCTCACCAAGAACGGATACTTGCCAGGACAAGGATTAGGCAAGGACTCCCAAGGAATCCCGGAGCTACCCATTATCAAGGACAATCCGGGGAAACAAGGGTTAGGATACAACCCTGTTAAAGATCAAAGAACGAAGAGGAATCAAGATCCTTCTCGACGTTCTTTAAGCCAGATCTTTAGGAAGGCTGGTTCACAAACGTCAAGGCCAGCTGTCGTCATCAAGTGTCCTTTTCCTTCCGATAGGGATGTATAGACTCAGTGACTATTAGAGATCACTCCTCGGGGACAGCCCGACCCCCGAGCCTCGATAGGGCACATGTTTCCATTATGATTATAATAAAATCATTCTTCATTACTTCTTTATTGCTTCTTTTCTTGCTCGCAATAAAAATCTAAACCACGTTATTTAACCCTGTTTGAATGAACATAAGTGAGGTTAAAATCGTCTTAATAATCAATAAACCCACATCATTTTGTGTGGAAGTGTGCATGACAGCTTGGAGCACCTTTTCTTGGCGTCAATAAGTGCCATCATGAAATCCTAAAGATAATAAGCTCGGCAGGAAACCCAAAAAGGGGACTGCGCAAAAATAAGAGCAAAAGACCCGCTAGGAATCCCACAAAAGGGTGACCTAGGCAAAAGTTAGGGTTACAAAATGAAGACAAAAACCCGCTAGGAATCCCACGAAGGGGTGACCTAGGCAAAAGTTAGGGCCGTCAAAAAAAGAAAAAAACAAAATAAATCCATGATGGTACCATCAATTGAATTCAACAAGGGGCTCAAGAAAAGCTATCCAAGTTGTCAAAACACAATCATTAATAACAAAGATGTGCTTAACCTCATAAGTGTTTAATCGAACAAGCCTAAACACATAAGCCTACCATGGCCAGCCATTCTTACAAAAACAATTTTTCAAAAATAAAATAATCCCCTCTAAAACACAAACTTTTGAAAAATATACCCTTTCCTTCTTTTCTCTCTTGTCCCAACGATTTTTGAATAATCTAGTGGAAACATGGAGATATAGTGGTCAATAGGAGGGTTGACACATCTTCTAAAGAAAGGGAAGGATCATTTGGTTGATGACACCAAATCTCAAATATAATACGCATCATTCCTCGGTTACAGAAATCGGCAGAGCATAGTCCGTCTGGAGGAATGGCAAAATCCAAACACAAAAACGCATCGGTTAATTCTTTTGAAAAAAGAATCAAATAGAATTAGGTGCATCATACTGCATACATGCATACAGATGATAGGTGTACTGGAAGATCACTTATTCTCTGTTTATTGAAAAAACAAAAAAAAAATAATAAAAAATATAAATTTCAGAAAAAACAATGCGCCCGTACCATGTTCAGTACACCCGTACTAAAATCAGGGTTATGAACAAAATTTCAACTCAATACGGGCGTACTGAAATGGATGCGGCCGTATTGGCCATAAAGAAATTTTCAAAGACCTCGTCATGAGGCAACTACATAAATTAGAAAAAATAGGAAAAATTGCTTGTGTATGACAGCAGCAAACAAAATGCAAAGATTCAGAAAATCAACAGCGTCATACAAAATAACTGAGCCTGGAGAGGCTTGCCGAAAGAATACTCTCAAAATAACTGAGCCTGGAGAGGCTTGCCGAAAGAATACTCTCAGAATAACTGAGCCTGGAGAGGCTTGCCGAAAGAATACTCTCAGAATAACTGAGCCTGGAGAGGCTTGCCGAAAGAATACTCTCAGAATAACTGAGCCTGGAGAGGCTTGCCGAAAAAAATATACTCTTAGAATAACTGAGCCTGGAGAGGCTTGCAGAAATAATACTTCCTCAGAATAACTAAAGCCTGGAGAGGCTTGCAGAAATAATACTCCCCCAACTGTACAGAGTAAATGAGCCTGGAGAGGCTCGCAGAAATAATACTCCCCAGAGAAAACCTCAACTCAAGCTCATGGAACGAATCCCCAGCAAGAGCTATCAAATCAAAATCGACGCAATCCCCAATGGAAGTGCGATCATCCAAACAGTATATACAAGTCAAAGGACTTAACACTTCCTCAGTGGAAGATAGCTCTCCGACTCAAAGCGCTGAGTGAGGCTAAGCCTGCAGAGGCTTCCTAAATAATACTCTGGGATACATAAGATCCCTCATTCCCCAATCGCCTACTAAGAGGCACTCCTTCAAAAGGAAAAATCATAAAAAGATCAATAATCATTCCCCAAGCGGAATCCGGCTCTCAGCCTATCATTGAATATCAAGATGATCTGCCTAACAGAAGAGGCCAATCACAACCAATGACAAAATCCCCTGGCGGATAACAGCCTACACAGAGGCAACAAAATCCAAAAATTAAAAAGAGTTACCCGAATAAGGATAACCGGGATACTCCACCTACGTCCAAAGGACGTCAGCCAATCATAAGGCACTGCTCATCTCAGAAAGAGCATCTTCGTGTCTACACCCCAAGGAAACAGAAATTCCTCAATGGGCACCAACTACTCAATGGAAAGTTGGGATACAAGAACCTATGAGTAACTGCACATCCCCTAGACGGATCCCTGCGTTATCCAGCCCTCAGTGGCACAAAAATCAAAAACAAACGTCGAAGCAGCATCGTGGACTATGGAGACAAAATCAACATCCAGAATCCCCAGCGGATAACAGCCTACACAGAGGCAGCAAAAATCAGAAAATCAAAAAGAGATACCCGAATAAGGATAAACCGGGATACTCCACCAACGTCAAAGGACGTCAGCCAAACATAAGGCATCGCTCAACTCAGAGAGAAAGAGCATCTGTGTCTACTCCCCAAGGAGTCAGAAATTCCCCATGGGTACCAACAATGCAATGCAAGTTGGGGCACAGGAACCTGTGAATGACTGCACATCCCCTAGACGGATCCCTGCGTTATCCAGCCCTCAGTGGCACAAAATCAGAAAAAACCGTCGAAGCAGCATCGTGGACTGTGGAGACAAAATCATCTCAAAGCCTAAAAGGCAATACTCAGCTACCCAGTTGTCGAGAGCACCGAGGTATGCACAAGTCTGGAGAGACGGTACTCAAACAAGGTCTGGAGAGACGATACTCAAACAAGGTCTGGAGAGACGGTACTCAAACAAGGTCTGGAGAGACGGTACTCAAACAAGGTCTGGAGAGACGATACTCAAACAAGGTCTGGAGAGACGGTACTCAAACAAGGTCTGGAGAGACGATACTCAAACAAGGTCTGGAGAGACGGTACTCAAACAAGGTCTGGAGAGACGGTACTCAAACAAGGTCTGGAGAGACGGTACTCA
Source organism: Cajanus cajan (assembly GCF_000230855.2). Classification (NCBI taxonomy): domain Eukaryota; kingdom Viridiplantae; phylum Streptophyta; class Magnoliopsida; order Fabales; family Fabaceae; genus Cajanus; species Cajanus cajan. Next base: position 27,967,471 of record NC_138525.1, on the reverse strand, counting down.
AACAAGGTCTGGAGAGACGATACTCAAACAAGGTCTGGAGAGACGGTACTCAAACAAGGTCTGGAGAGACGGTACTCAAACAAGGTCTGGAGAGACGGTACTCAAACAAAGTCTGGAGAGACAGTACTCAAACAAAGTCTGGAGAGACGGTACTCAAACAAAGTCTGGAGAGACGATACTCAAAGTCTGGAGAGACGGTACTCAAGGTCTGGAGAGACAATACTCAAGGTCTGGAGAGACAATACTCAAGGTCTGGAGAGACAATACTCAAAGTCTGGAGAGACGGTACTCAAGGTCTGGAGAGACAGTACTCAACCATCAGCGTCGTCAGAGGCACGTCGGTGTTCAACTTCCAGCTCGGGCGTCGAGTGAAGTTGACCCTGGAGAGGGTAAACTTAGCTACCGAGGTTGTCAGAAGCGCCGAGGTATGCAACAACCTGGAGAGGCTACTCAACAATTTTCCACCGGAAGACGCTACAAGTCAGAAGGTTGGCATATTCCCCGGACAATTGGGTCAACTCCTTTACTTATCAACCGGTACACAAAAAGGCCGTTTGACTAAGTAAAGGGGGGGCAGCTGTAGACCCCTAAAATTGTCCGGGTCGGAAATAAGACTCGAAGACTGAAGGAAAGTCAGCCAAAAGGACTCCTAGAAGACCCTGGAAGACTTTAGGATGATTGTCTGTAGGTTTAGAGGTCTTAGAGTAGCTTAAAATAAGAATGTGGGAGGATTGAAGATCAATACGGCCTCCTAGAGGTTCAGTACGGCCGTACTGAACATTTTGAACTACAATACGGCCGTACTGAACTCAATACGGCCGTATTGAAGTTTTTGAACTTCAGTACGGCCGTACCAAATTCAATACGGCCGTACCGTAGTTCAAAATTTCGGTACGGGCCGTATTGATGTCAGAGGCCGTATTGCGCCTCACTCCTATATATAGGACGTCATTTGGACGTTCCTCCACACTTTTTCACTCAGTTTTGACTCCCTCCTTGAGTATTCTGGGGTTTTTGAGCAGTATTCTGCCCTAGAAATCTCTCTGGGAGTCGATCCGACGAAGTTCTGGAATTCCGAGCACTTAGCTTGGAGATTCGAACCTAGTCGAAGGGAAATCCTCCGGATTTCCGTAGTCAAAATTTTATAGGAGGGAGCGAGCGGGCTTGTAGAGCGAGGGAACGCCAAAAAGCTTCCCAGTTTTACGAAATATATAAAAGCACGCTTCAAAGGTTTTCTTCTTAAAATCCTTCCTTTTACTGCTTTCTGTTTGTATATTTAACTGTCATCATGTAGATAGTTAATTTATAATCGCTTATAATAAATAGGGGTAATTTAGTAATTTTACGCTGTTATTTTAGAAATAATCTGTCATAGGGAACCCGAAAGGGGCGCTGTGGGGTGCTAACACCTTCCCCACGCGTAACCGACTCCCTTACCCGACTCTGGTTGTAATGGCCGAAGTCGATTTTTGAATCGATTGCCTTATCCTTTTTTCCAATGTTTTGAGTAAAACATTGGTGGCGACTCCAAAGAACCCTCCTTTTGCGAAAACCACTAATCCATGGAGGGTCCCGCTTGGGATTAATATGGATTGGTGAATCATTTAATAAAATTGCTCGTTTGACAAGGTCTCAGTTTGAGAATACGTCATTCTAGCAATCCATATTTTTAAACAATTAAACGAGTCCAACCATCCTTCGCGAATGCCGAAAGCCCGTTTGGGCCGGTGGCGACATGGCTTAAAGAACGTCGAGAAGGATCTTGGTTCCTCTTCGTCCTTTGATCTTTAATAGGGTTGTATCCTGACCCTTGTTTCCCCGGATTATTCTTGATAGTGGGTAGCTCGGGAATTCCTTAGGAATCCTTGCGAAGTCCTTGTCCGGGCAAGTATCCATTCTTGGTGAGCATATGGGCTACCTTCTTCATTTCTCGAGGAAACGTTTCAACATTGGCAATCTCCAATGCTTGGAAGGCGGTCTCTAGAGCTTCCTCTGCTGCATCCACATAAGGTATGGCAGATGGCTTGCTGATGAGTATGTCATCTTCAGCTTGTACAATCACCAGCTTGTCACCCACTATGAATTTGACTTTTTGGTGGAGCGTAGAGGGAACAGCTTTCGCATCATGAATCCAAGGTCGGCCGAGGAGACAGCTGTACGCGGGAGTAATGTCCATCACTTGAAATTCGACATTAAAGATGGTGGGTCCAATTTGGATTGGAAGAGTGATTTCTCCCACCACTTCTCTTTTAGAACCGTCGAAAGCTCGGACGATCATGTTGCTCGGGCGCATTTGGACTCCCTTGATTGCCATTTGATCGAACGTTCTTTTTGGCATCACATTCAAGGAAGATCCGTTATCCACCAAGACTTTAGCGATGTGATACTCCTTGCACTTTAAAGAGATGTGCAAGGGCTTGTTGTGGTTCGGTCCCTCAGCGGGGAGTTCTTCATCGGTGAAAGTGAGGTGATCATTAGCCGTGATGTGACTAACAATCGCCTCAAACTTGTCTTGGGAGATAGTGTGCGACACATATGCCTCGTTCAAGACTTTCAACAGAGCTTGCCGATGCGGTTCGGAGCATAGGATCAACGACAATAGAGTAATCTTTGCTGGCGTCTTATGAAGTTGATCCACGATGGAGTACTCGCTCTGTCGGATATATTTTAACAGCTCATCAGTCTCCTCCTCGGGTTCTTTATTTTCCTCGGTTTTCTCTTCTTTTTCTTTCCCTTTATTCTTGGGAGCTTTGTCATGAAGATCTTCGGGAGTGTAGATCCTGCCACTCCTAGTCATGCCCCCAAGTCCAGCGATGTTAGAGATATCGCTGTCGGCAGAAGAATGAATGTCGTATATCCATGGCACAACCTTATTTGATTTGTAGGGAAAAGGTCTTGGAGCAGTGATCCTTAACGGTGTCGGACCTTCCCCTTTATTCGTCTTGATTACCAACAACGGAGTTGATGTGCGTTCGCTTGGCGCGGTTGTTGGCTTACATTTAATAAGAAATGGCGTGCGATCCATTCTGAACATACGCATCGATTAATCCTTTCTTTTTATTAATGTTATTAATGAATTACTAGGAGGGATGTATGAAATGCAAACCTAGATCCCTCCATGATCTTTGATAAGAATGCATGATATGAGATGATGACGTTGAATATGCATGCATTGTGTTTATTCAACTAAGCATTATCATGTTTTCGGGATGCTCCTAAGATGATGCATGATATTGCTTGGTTTGGATAAATATCTTTTTTTGGATATTTTGTTTTTGTATTTTTTTGGTGAAAAGGGAAACTACCTATATGAATGTGATGAAGGTAGATGTTAACACCATGTAATGGAAGATTCTTATTCCTATTTATTCTTATTTTAAAAAGGAATGTTGTATGTTTAAAGAATGCAATGTATGCTCAAACAATGTCACATAAACAATGCACAAACAATTCACTCATCCACGAACAGTCACGAGCGAATCACGAGGTAGGGGTATCCTGCAGAAAAGTGCATATTCAAGGAGGTTCTAACTGTTCTCACTGGTCTGAGGCCCCCAAGGTGCCCCCATTATAGGGACCCAATCCCTCTCGTCGTAAGTCGATGGAAAGCTCCAACGCACTGTCGGACTCGAGTTCATGGTTATCACCTTGAGTGATGTTTTCCGACAACGGTCTACGGGCACCTATAGACCCATTCGACAACCGGCCGTACTAACATCCACTCCCTATGGCTTTCCACTCATGCCCCCGGGTATAGAGGGAACTGTTGTGTGCAAAGGTTCGTGTGCAGTTTGTATTTCAAACAATTGCGAAAATTTAAACATCCAACAGTTTATTAAAGCCAATTAGGAAAAATATATTATCATATAAGCGAGGGGTAATGAAGTAATTTTAAACTATTATTTTAGAAATAATCCATCACTAAATGGGACTGACTCTCGAGGCTTCCCCAGTGAAGTCGCCATCTGTCGCCACCCGCCGAAACGGACCTTGGCATTGGTCGGACTCTTTTTAAAGTTTGGAAAAAATGATGGATTGTTAGAACGACTTATTCTCAAACTGAGACCTCATCGAACTAACAATTTTATTAAATGATTCACCAATCCATGTTAATCCCAAGCGGGACCCTCCATGGACTAGTGGTTTTCGCAAAAAGAAGGGTTCTTGGAGTCGCCACCAATGTTTTACTCAAAACATTGGAAAAAGGGATAAGGCAATTGATTTTCGCAAATCAACCTTGGCCATTACAACCAGAGTTGGGTAAGGGAGTCGGTTACGTGCGGGGAAGGTGTTAGCACCCCACAACGCCCCTTTCGGGTTCCCTATGACGGATTATTTCATAAATAACAGTGTAAAATTACTAAATTACCCCTATTTATTAGAAACGACTATAAACGAGATATCTACATGATAAAAAATGCAATGCAACAATCAGAAAGCAATAAAAGGAAGGATTTGAAAAAGAAACCTTTGAAGCGTGCTTTTATATATTCAAATAGACGTTAGGAGGCTTTTTGGCGCTCCTTCCCACTACACGCTTGCTCGCTCCTTCCCTAAAGATTAATTTTTACTATGGAAATAAAAAAGATTTCCCTTCGACTAGTTCGAATCCTCAAGCTAAATGCTCAGAACTCAAGAACTTCGTCGGATCGGCTCTCGGAGAGATTTCTAGGGCAGAACACTGCTCAAAAACCCTAGAATACTCAGCCAGAGGGTGGAGAAATGCTCCAAATGTGTGGAATGACGTCCAAATGACGTCCTATATATAGGAGTGAGGCGCAGTACGGCCTCTGACATCAATACGGCCCGTACTGAAGTTTTGAACTACAGTACGACCGTATTGAATTTGGTACGGCCGTACTGAAGTTCAAAAACTTCAGTACGGCCGTATTGATTTCACTACGGCCCGTACTGAAGTTTTTTTGAACTACAGTACGGCCGTATTGAATTTGGTACGGCCGTACTGAAGTTCAAAAACTTCAGTACGGCCGTATTGAGTTCACTACGGCCGTATTGCAGTTCAAATGGTTCAGTACGGCCGTACTGAACTTCTAGGAGGCCGTATTGAGCTCCAATCCTCCCACATCCTTATTTTAAGCTACTCTAAGACTTCTAAACCTATGAAGAATCATCCTAGGGTCTTCCAGGGTCTTCCAGGAGTCCTTTCGGCTGACTTTCCTTCGGTCTTCGAGAGTCTTCGAGTCTTATTTCCGGCCCGGACAATTTTAGGGGTCTACACCAGGTAAAGGGGGGTGAGAAACCTTGCTCTAGGTGTGGGAATGTATGTTGGGTAGTGGGATTGGCCCCCAATCCTATGTTTGTTGTATGCTCATTTATGAGGGGGTTTTCCCAATTATATATGTTTCTTCTATTTTCTCTTCTTATATGTAAATAACTGTATGATTTGAGATCTTTGTGGGTTCCTATGGGAAACCCTAAGGGAATACATAGGTGATTGTAAGATGAGATTGTTTGAAGAGGTAATTGTATGAGTAAATTGTAATGTTTTAAATGTTTATTGTATGAATTAGAGTGCTATGTGGGTTCATATGGGAATCCTATGAGAAATAGGCAAATTTCTAATATTTTTTGTTTCACCTTCTGATTATTTTGTTGTATTTCTTGTTGAATGAGATATATGAATATGTGTTTACTTTCGCAAATAGACAAGTTTTGATATGAATTAAAGTGCTCTGTGGAGACTATGTGAATATGATGAGATAATGTGAAATGTGAATATGAGATGAAATATGAGGATATGTGATAATGTTACATGATGATGTGATATGACAATGAGACATGACGATGTGATATGATAATGAGACATGACGATGTGATATGATAATGAGACATGATAATGTGATATGAGAATGCATAGAGTCGTGATTCATATGCATCATTTGCATAAATGTTTTTAAGGGTACGATATGAAATACACCGCCAGGGAAGGCCCCCTTGTGTAAAAGCTTGGGGATTAGTCCTTGGGGATAACTCGATTTGTAAGTCTCAGTCTCGCCCATTGTGTACATGGGATGTATCTTGTGCGGCTTAGCTATCCCGACGAGACCCTGGTAGTATGTCCTTCTAGTGAGAGTGCGCAGAGGGTGTGACCCGACATGCACTCCTAGACTACTCTCGTGTATTGCTAGCGGCAATACGCCATGTGATATGTGTTACTGGCGCCACATGCATGATAATATGTAGTTCGTTTCCATTACATATAAATTTTAATGTTATATGTTAAAGTGATTTTTTTGCCTTCGATGAGTGGAATGTGATATTGTTGTTAATCTATTTATGCTATGTACATATACATGTCTTGTTTGTGATTGGCTATCCGATGTGTATTCCTACACCGTGAGCCATAGTGAGATGTTCCTCACTCCCTTTTCTTTTGTATTATTTTCCTTTGATTGTTATACAGGTGATTATCAACATAAGGCTGATGATGTTGGTGACGAAGCTTAGGCTTCAATGTTGGGCTTTGCTCTGATAGGACATGTGACATCGGGGCGTGGATAGGATTAAATTAGGATGTTATTTCTATTAAATTATTTTGCAAACCTTAGCCTTATTTCTTTTGTAATTTTCGCTAATTATGTTATTTGTTTAAGTCATGAATGTGGTGCTCTCTATCTAAACACACCTTGGATATTGTTGGCTGTGGTGAATGTCTTGGATGATCTTTCTTGTTTAATTGGGGGAAAAATGGTTGATTCCTATGTTCCACAGATCTTGGTTTTCTTGAGTTGTTGTCTTGATTGCTTGATGGAATTGTCTTTGTTGAGCTTAGAGGAGCTTGAAGCTTAAAGAAGTTTTGATGATCACATCACAAGATATGTGTCAAGGGCAACAACAAACAACAACAACTTAGAAGACAAAAACAAAGTCAAAGAAAGTACTATGTAATAGGAATTAGTGTATAAATTCTTTTGAATGATTGTGTGTGTTGTGTGCATGAGCTAAATCTATATCTAAACTAATTAGAGAGTGTATGATGATGAGTTAAAAGGGCTAAAAAGTTATTTTGAGACTTAAAACGAAATTTTGAAAACTAACTCAAAATAATCGATTATCATTAAATATAATCGATTATTCCAGCAACAGGCAAAATGGGATGCCTTGCTGCAATAATCGATTATTTGCCAAATAATCGATTATCCCAGAAATGACTCTCTGGAATAATCGATTATCCAGCAAAATAATCGATTATATTGTTCTTGGTTGGTTTCCAGAAAACCTGAAGAACAAAATAATCGATTATTCTTTAAAATAATCGATTATCTGGGTCTGAGACTTTTATAAATAGCTTGAACTTTTAGAAACTTGAGACAAGAGTTAGAACTAATAATCAAAATTAGAAAAGCGTTTTTATGGAGTCTTTGTGACAATCTTGGAGAGTTTTCTTTGTGAAATCCAAGAAGAAAAACTTTTGTGAAAAACTTTGAAAGAGGATCATCATCATCATCACATTCTTGAAAGGGGAAGATTAAGATTTTCTTCTGAATTCCAGGTGAATTCGTTCCTTTATTTTGTGTGAATACTTGTAAAATCTTGAGAAGGGTTTCTCAAGTGGTAAGGTTTCTTGTAGTGGGTTTCTACAAGGGGTGCTTTCTTGGGGTCAAGAAAGTGGTTATCTTTAGTGTTGAAGTATATGCATGTGTGGTGTGCTTGTAAACCTTCTTCATTGAGATAGTGGAACAAATCTTGATCAGGTGCTGATTAAGGACTGGATGTAGGTCACATGTGGAGTGGCTGAACCAGTATAAAAGACTTGTGCAATCTTCTTCTACCTTTATCTTTTACTTTGTGTAATAACTTGGTTGAACATTAAAGAAGATAATTCTTGATTAATATGAGTGTGTGAATATTGATGGTTTAATCTGAATTGGAGCATTACATTTGAACCTCATTATTTTGTAATAAAGAAAGCATATAGCATTCATACTTCTATAAACAAGTCTTTGAAGAAACTTCAATGAAAATTCAGTCTTAGAAAAGTTTAAGTGAAATAAAGATCCTAAATACTCTGAAAATTTTTAAAGGGTCATAGAATCCAATTCACCCCCCTCTTGGATTGTGCCATTCTTTTCTAACAATTGGTATCAGAGCAAGGTTCTTGAGAGTTATTCAAGATTTCAAAAATGGCCAACAACAACCTACCCTATGGTGAGGGTGTGTCTATTCATAGACCTCCTCTTTTCAATGGTGAAAACTATGTCTACTGGAAAATTAGGATGAGAATTTTCATTGAAGCTATTGATATTGCTATATGGGATGCAATAGAAAATGGACCCTATATCCCTATGAAAAAAGATGGTGATGAGCTTAAAGAAAAACATTGGAGTGAATGGAGTGATGAGGAAAAGAAAAGATCCCAACATGACAAGAGAGCCAAAAACATCATAACATCTACATTGTCAATTGATGAATTTTTTAGAATTTCACAATGCATATCTGCTAAAGAAATGTGGGATACTTTGCAAGTCACTCATGAAGGAACAAGTGATGTAAATAGATCAAGGAAGCATACTCTGATTAGAGAATATGAGCTGTTTAGAATGCAAAATGGTGAATCTATTTCTGATTTTCAAAAGAGATTTACACACTTGATAAATCACCTTGTTGACCTTGGCAGGAAATTTGAGAAGGAAGAGCTGAATTTGAAAGTGCTGCAATGCTTGGACAGATCATGGCAAGCAAAGGTGACAGCCATTGAAGAATCAAAGGATTTGACCTCCCTAACACTTGCTACTCTCTTTGGGAAGCTAAGAGAGCATGAGCAAAAGCTGCACATATTTGAAGAAAATGAGCAGCAGGACAAGAAGGGCAAATGAGTGTCATTGAAAGCCTTGAAATCTGCCAAAGGAAAAGAGGTGTGTGAAGAATCAAGCTCCAATGATTCCGAAACTGAGAACTTCAACCTGCTGGTGAAGAAGTTCAGAAAATTCATAAGGAGAAAGAAAAATTCCCCCTACAAATTCAACAGAAAAACAAACAAGAAAGAGGAAGCAAGCACATCCTCCTTCAATTGCTTTGAATGTGGAAAATCGGGACACATGAAAGCTGAGTGTCCAAACCTCTTGAAGAAGAAACAAGAGGAGAAGAAAACCAGGAGAAATGGAAAAGGGAAGAGAGCCTACATTTCTTGGGAAGATAATGACTCAAGCACAACAAGTGACGAATCCGAATGTGAGGAGAACAACTTGTGCTTGATGGCTAGAACTGACCAAGACACAATTGTAAGTGATTCTGACCTTGAATCCAATCCGAACTATGATCAACTCCAAGAAGCTTTTATACATATTCATGAAGAAGTTGTCAAATTAGGAGCCTTAAATTCAAAGTTGAAAAACAAGCTGAAATGGTATGAAAATGCTTTAATTAAATCTGAACAAGAGCTTGAGGATTTGAAGCATGAGCATGAAAATCTTCAAACTATGTTTAACTTTAGTGAAGCTCATTGTGAAAACTCCACTTCCTCAAAAAATGTTTGTGAACATTGCAAGACTTTTGAAAAAGAAAATGCTGATTTAAAATCCACTCTTGCAAAGTTCACTAATGAAATACAAACTTAAACATTCTTTTGGGAAAACAAAGAAACACTTTTGATAGGAGTGGACTTGGTTTTAATCCAAGCATGAGCATGCCATTTAAGTCAAAGAAAGAAGCTTTTAAGAAAAACCAAAATTTTCAAAAATTTAAAAGCAATTTCTCTAGACAAACAACTTGTATCTATTGCTGTAAAAGAGGCCATACAATTAGGAACTGCTACTCTAGAAAGTATGGAGTTCCAAATGGATAGATGGTTTGGGTTGAAAGGAGCCAAAGGCTAAGAACTAACCTACAAGGACCCTTCACATGGGTACCTAAATTTTTTCTCTGAATCTTTGTTGTAGGAATGCTTGAGGGCCAAGAACTTACTTTGGTATCTTGATAGTGGCTGCTCAAGGCATATGACTGGGGATCCTTCAAAATTATCAAGTCTAAAATTGAAGAATGAAGGGTATATTACTTATGGTGACAACAACAAAGGGAGAATACTTGGTCATGGCAATGTTGGTAATTCCTCCTCTCAAACATTGATTGAAAATGTCTTGCTTGTTGATGGTTTGAAAAATAATTTGCTGAGTATAAGTCAACTAAGTGACAAAGGCTTTAAATTTGAATTTGATAATACATGTTGCTTGATATGTGATAAAAAGACTAAAGAAATCATATTCATAGGAAAAAGGATTGAAAATATATACATGCTTGACTTAGAACACTCTATAGCAATTTCAAGTACTAAGTGTCTAATAACTCAAGAAGAAAACATATGGCTTTGGCATAGGAGAGCTAAACATATTCATATGGATCATTTGAATAAATTGAGTAGGAAAGAATTAGTGGTTGGTTTACCTAAACTCAAGTTTAGTAATGACAAACTATGTGATGCTTGTCAAAAGGGCAAGCAAGTGAAGGCTAGCTTTAAAAGCAAAAATCAGATTTCCACAACTAGACCTTTGCAATTAATTCACATGGATTTGTTTGGTCCTTCAAGAACCATGAGCTTAGGTGGAAACTACTATGGTTTAGTAATTGTTGATGACTACTCAAGATACACATGGGTTATGTTTCTTTCAAAACATAATGTTTCAAAAATTCTGTGAGGAACATGGTATAAACCATAATTTCTCAGCACCTAGGACACCTCAACAAAATGGTGTTGTTGAGAGGAAAAATAGGTCCTTAGAAGAACTTGCAAGGACTATGTTGAATGAAACAAAATTGCCAAAATATTTTTGGGCTGATGCAATTAACACAACTTGCCATGTGTTAAACAAAGTTTTGATCCGGCCTATATTAAAGAAAACACCCTATGAAATTTACAATGGTAGGAAGCCTAACATTTCATATTTTAGAGTGTTTGGGTGTAAGTGCTATGTGCTGAACAAGGGGTTTCTACAAGGGGTGCTTTCTTGGGGTCAAGAAAGTGGTTATCTTTAGTGTTGAAGTATATGCATGTGTGGTGTGCTTGTAAACCTTCTTCATTGAGATAGTGGAACAAATCTTGATCATGTGCTGATTAAGGACTGGATGTAGGTCACATGTGGAGTGGCTGAACCAGTATAAAAGACTTGTGCAATCTTCTTCTACCTTAATCTTTTACTTTGTGTAATAACTTGGTTGAACATTATAGAAGATAATTCTTGATTAATATGAGTTTGTGAATATTGATGGTTTAATTTGAATTGGAGCATTACATTTGAACCTCATTATTTTGTAATAAAGAAAGCATATAGCATTCATACTTCTATAAACAAGTCTTTGAAGAAACTTCATTGAAAATTTAGTCTTAGAAAAGTTTAAGTGAAATAAAGATCCTAAATACTCTGAAAATTTTTAAAGGGTCATAGAATCCAATTCACCCCCCCTCTTGGATTGTGCCATTCTTTTCTAACAGTCTTTATGGGAAAGTACCTTGCCCCTTACTTGTAGTTAGGTTCCCCGTGTTGAGGATTTTCTAAGGGTTGATTTTATCATTGCTTTAAGCTTCAGCTTTTTCTTGTGTGGAAGCTTTGCCTTTTTGTGTATTTTTCCTTTTTCTTTTGTTATATTTTGGCTTTTTCTTATGAGGTAGAGTCAATAGAGACCATGATATGAGAAAAAGAACTGAAATTTCATTACTCCAAATATTTTTGGGGTACAAAAGATGAAATGGAAATACAAATAAAGAAACTAAAGTCCTAATCCTCAATAGGGAGATCGGGGAAACAGTGCTGCAACCACCTCATCATTTACTCTATTTGCTTCTGTTGTTGGTGCATCCCTACCTCTAAGTCGATAAACTGGCGGTCAATGCTCTGGCTCAACTAGTCGAGGCAAGCATCGGTGGCTAGCTGCCACTACTCCATCTACTGGTGTAGGCTCTTTATCCTTCCTTGAGACTACGACGGTTCAGGTTGCTCTCTATACTGTGTGGGCTTATCCTCAAATAAGTCCTCGAGGTCCTCCATAGTGAACTTCTGAACCAGGGTATAGTCATCTTGGGTGCTCTCTATGATGCCCATGCTCCTCAAGGTGGGCGTGTCTATGGATCGAGGGGGTGGCCCGACGTCGTCATCATCTTGGGTGATCCCAAAGTGCCCTGCCAAGCGAGAGAGTAGGCATCCAACCACTATCTAGCTGGTGCGAGCGAGAGCGCCGGCTTGCCCATCGATGTTGTGGACGTGTTGTAGGAAAAATGCTCCAGGGTTGCACCAGATGCAATGAACCATGTAGTAAAGGGGAAATAGGTCCTTGTGCGTCATTGATCTGGTGCTCTTTGAATGCCCATGTATGGTGCCTGTCATAAGCTTATGGACCACCCATAATGTTGGGTCTATAAGCCTTAAAGCCTTGGCTGTCCTCAACATGATAACCTCTCTTGTGAGCTCCTTCCACATGTCGTTCACCGATACCTCAGGTGAATTGTCAATGGGGTGCTTGAATATGTTACCGTCGTGAAGCGCTCCTCGGGTATGAAACTGACAAACCTGTTGAAGTCCTCCAACGTGATGGTTTAAGGACCCTACCCATCCAGAAGGACACCTTGGGGACGTCTGCCCCGTAGGGGGACCTCGATGAGTGCTACACTGAGGATGCCAAAAACTTTATAGTGGTATCTTGGTATGCTCATCCGAAAGGGCTTGCTAGGAACTCCTAGCCTATGCCTGCCAGGAGCTCCTAAACTCTATCCAAGAGTCTTGCCTGCTTTAGGATTCCCAAATGTAAGACCCTTGTGGGGACAAATTCAAATGTCTTTGACTGTCACTTCTTCTTGCAGAGTTCCTCGCTCATGACTATTGAGGCTACGAAACGGGGAATCAGAGTTGCAAGGGAGGAACCCAGGCTCACTTACCAACCCTTGTGCATGACAACTCTCCTTGGCTCATTTTCGTGATGCGTATGGGAGGGAAATGTAAGAAATATGCTAAGAAAATAGAGAAAGGAAGCAGAATAGTGGAGATTTGGGAGTGGAATGAAAATTGTGGGTGAAACTCCCTTATATAGGCCTTCCAAGGATGTGGAATGGCCATTTCGGCCAACGGGCTTAGGAATGGCCATTTCGGCCAAAAAATTTTTTTTAAATAATACCCTTCTATATGCCCCTATGTCATATGCATGTGATGCAATTTTATGTTCAGGTTTTATTCCTTAAATGCAATTAAATTTCAATTTCAGGAAATTAAATCGTGCACATTTACTACTTGACATGAACGATTCATTTCCTTGTTTATGCCATGTTTGCTCATTACCAGGATGTATTCCCTTGAACTTCTGGCTTAGTTGCTCCTTGTTTATCTTGAGTGATGTTTAGTCAAATGTTCCCAAACTCCATTCCAGAATCTCTTAGTTTTTTCCTCTATGAATATTCACTGTTCATTCTCTGTGTATCCCTTGGTACCATTTTAACGCCATGAGGGTCAAGAAAAAAGAAGAAAAAGGATGTATATATTTTCACGAAGGGTTTGTTTAGAAGTAAATTTTTGAAAATTGCTTTTAGAAGAATGGTTGGCCGAGGTGGACTAGTATTTAAGTTAATAAATAGGCGTATTTGTGATAAGGAAGTTATCTTTTTTTTTTTGTGTTAAGCCTTTTATTTTAGAAATTGAGTGATGACTTGGGGTTGTGCTCTTCGATTAATTGATTTCCCCCTGATTCGCATTTCGATTTTCAACTCGGGTTGTTGCCTTTGTGTCCTTCTTAGTTTGACTTTGTTAACCCCAATCATGTTCAAATTGTGTGATCATTCCTTTGCTATGCCTTTTATTTTTAGGTGTATTTTAGGCTATCAGCTGAGTGACGTCCCTATTCCAAATACGCTTTGCTTATTGTGGGTTAATTAGTGAGGTATAGATTAAGCGTTTAAAGATAGAAAAGAAATAAAATAGAAAGAATGTTATGGAATTTAAAGATAGTACTTCCAATTTACACGTGCCTTTTTAACGTAGCTCAAGGGCCCAAGCACGCCTTGAGTTCGTGATTCGTGCACAGAAGAATAGAAAGAGGTTACCCCTTAGAGAGTCCTGGTTGGTTTGACTCTTAAAACTACCCTTCCATTTGCTTGGATGCCGACGCTTTGGAAGATCTGGTGTAAAGGGAGGTTGCTTGGCTTCTTCTCCCTAAGGGACGCTGTTGGTTCATATCCCAGACCTTGTCGTCCTGGATTGCCCCTATAGTCTAGCAGTTATGTTATCCCTTAAGCATTTTTACCATTCCCTTGTCCTGGTTGGTAGCTGTTTTTGAATAAGATCTAAGCTACTAGATTTCCTTTATTTGAGACCTTCTCAACATGTGCGATCTCCAATGCTTGGAAATTTGTTTCCAAGGCTTCTTCAACAACATCTACGTATGGGATAGTCAATGGTTTGTTGATGATCATGTCTTCTTCTACTTGCACTACTATCAACTTGTTGTCAACTATGAACTTGACTTTCTGATGAAGTATGAAGCGTATTGTCTTTACTTGATGTATCCATGGTCTTCCAAGGAGACAACTGTAGGCGAGAGTGATGTCTATTACTTTAAACTTGATGTTGAAGATGGTGGGTCCAACCTGGATTGGTAAGGTGATCTCCCCCATTACTTCTCTTTGGGATCCATCAAAGGCTTAGACGATCATGTTGTTTGGTTGCATTTGGGCTTCTTTAACTATCAGCTTGTCAAGGGTGTTTTTGGGTAGCACATTCAAGGAAGACCCATTCTCCACTAAGACTTTGGCGATGTGGAACTCCTTACATTTCACAGAAATATGCAAGGGTTTGTTGTCGTCAACTTTACCACTTGGTATCTCATCGTCTATTAAGGTTAAGTGATCATTTGCCATGATGTGTCTTACAATCCCTTCAAACTTGTCTTGTGAGATGCTATGTACGACGTAGGCTTCATTCAATACCTTCAATAGAGCCTTCAGATGTGGCTCTGGGCTCATGATCAGTGAAAGCAAAGTGATCTTCGTTGGAGTATGATTCAGTTGATCTATGATAGAGTACTCATTTTGCCTAATGAATTTGAGGAGCTAGTCTTCTTCCTCGGGTTCCTGATGGAGGACCATCCTTGAAGCATCATATAGGGCCTATCACAAGGTCCATGGCTAGGAGAGTAGAGGAAGATGAAGAACACACCACACCAAGAGTCATGATCATCATATGTGTAGATTTTGAGCCCTCTCCGTAGTTTGTTATTTTCTTTTCCTATTTTGCCCTTGTACTTTGGGGTACATTAAATATTAGGATTTTATTTTGTATTTATATTTAGCCTTTGTATTATGGGGCAAAATTAGTCTTAGGATTTATTTTAGGACTTAAACCTTAATTTATAAGGTCAAAGTCTATTTCTCTCTTTTTCTAGGCCTAAGGGTACTTTAGTCTTTTAGGAGGAATGAGAGCCATTTCATTTGGGCTGCATTTAGGGCTCATTTAGGGTGCATTTGGACTCCAAAATTTTGGCCAAATGCTCCCAAGAAACCCTAGATGCCTTTCTCTCCCTATAAGTACTCTAGGTCACCCACCTTGTAGCCACTTTGGAAATTAATGCTATTGAGTGAGCCTAGTGCCTCTTCATTCTTTCCTTAGTCCCCTAGGAACTCCATGGCCCCTTATCCTCTCCTCTCTTCCTTGAGTTATCTTGGGTCATCCTTGGTTGGCCTTCATCATCCTAAGTGAAGTGAGCTAGCCTAAAGGAGCTACACTACCAAACACCATCCATTTCTCTCCTTCATTTTGTGTGTCACCCTTCACCTTCCCAAACACCAAATCCTCCACTTCCATACCCTTGAAGATATCATCCTTCACATCATATCAACCTTGGAGAAGAGAATGAATCAACCACTAGCTCTCATGGAGAAGTTGGTTCCATCAGTTTCTTTCTTCATTCTTCCTATTTCCTTTCCTTTTCTTTGGAGGTTTTGTCTTGTAATTCCTTAGGGGTGTAGATTTGTCAACTCCTACTCATTCCTTCGATCCCGATAATGTTTGATGAATCCATCATTGATGAGCTTTGAATAACGTAGATCATGCTACTGCTTTTTCGCTTTAATATAGGAAAGGACTTGGTGTTCGAATCATTATTTTGGGCGTGCTTTGCCCTTTTTCCTTTAATGGTTTTAAATGAAGTGTTTCTCAATTTTGTGTGTCAGACTTGCATTTGATTACCAATGACTTCATTATCTGATTAACACACACAAATTAAATTTCCCTTTCAATTCTTATTTACTATTTACAAGAAAGTTGTATTATTCTAAATGAAATGCAAAGTAAATGCAAGGACAATTGAGAAATTCAACAAATATCATTCTCATTGATTTGTTTGCTTAGAGAATATTCTTTATACAATGATTTTCAACACACTTTGGAAATATCATTTAAGTCTAAAGAAATTCATGCTTGATTGATATCTTTCTAGGTTGTCTTCAGCTTTTATGACTTGTCTCTTCATAGTCTTTGCCTGCATGTGGACTGCTTTGCTAGTGTCATCACAAATCGACTATGCTTCCTTGGTCTTCTCTGGATGATATCCAATCATCAATCTCAGCTCTTGAACTTCTTCTAAAGCTTGATCTCTTTGGTGAATGATTTCCTCAACTCGTTCCTTTTATCGTAGGTCAGAGAGGGTGACAACTCATTCTTGGGATACTTCCCACCAAACCTGGATTTTGGATCGAGGCATGGACAGACTCTACTATGCTTGTCCTATTAGTTGTGCTTGCTCATGGACTTTAGCCTCGAGTTGTGCTACCTTCAACAAGGCTTCTTTGAGTCATTTGTTTGAGTCAACTTTTTATACCTTTACCGAATGCATTGTCCTGTCAACACATTCGTCCTTCAAGTGTTCGATTTCCATGTCTTTTTTCTTGCATTGCCATTATAGACTATCAATAATGAGTTTGGATGCTTCATTTTTCTCTTCCAAAGCTCTTACTTAGGCTTCCAAAATCTCCATATTCTTAGTCAAGGCGTTGACTTGTTGCTGCTCACGTCGGTTTTCTAGTTTGGTCGTGTTAGTGACTCCTCTTTCGCTTCCCCATTGGTTGTAATCATTGGAAGAAGCTACCCTTGGTTTTCCTAGATTAGTGTCCCCAAAGTAAATTGCTTTGTTCCAAGCTTCCTTGATGGCATCTATCATTTGTTGTTACTCGGGGGAGTAGAGAAAATAAACCCCTCCAAGGTCTTCTAGCTTCGACAAAGTTTGAGTTCTCCAAAGCTGCCTTAATACTAGCATTGGGGAATAGGGTTCATTTTGGAGAGCTTGAGTCACTACCACTTGAGGAATTTTTACTCGTGATTAAAAAAAAATTTCATAAACAAAGTTTTCAAAACTTCTCTAAAAAAAGAAAAAGGTTGTTAAAAGTTACTAGCTAGATGTGGTTCTAAGCAACAACTAAGCCTTTGGAACTTAGAAATTGCTTTTCCTAAATGTCAACCAGCAAGCATACAACAAATTTAACAAGTTAAAACATGAAATTTGGAAGCTTGAAAAAATAGAAAGTACTAAACATACTAGTCGAGTCCCTAAGTGAATGCTTGATCAACACTTGGATCTAATCAAGACACTTCCACTAGCACTAATGTGAAATTAAATGGCAAAGGGTTAGATATACCTGACCAACTTTTTAATACTCCCTCCAAGCAATTACAATTGATTCAAAATGAAAAAAATTGCAAGAAAAGGTAAACTAACCTAAAATAGATCTTAGTGACAGATTTTGTGACAGAATCATAAACGGATTTTGTGGTAGATTATTCTAGCAACCAGTTTTTGGTCTCTAAATTCGTCTCTAAACTTGCGTTTTGCTTTTCTTGAGACCTGTACAATTGAACAAACAAATCAAAGCATACAATGGCTTCTCACAATGAATATCGAAGGAATCACTCTTGTGAAGGTGATTTAGAAGTCTAAGAATTGTTAGGTTAATTTTAAGTCCAATTTTCCTAGTTTCTAGAATTCCTTTCTTTCTTCTAGTCCTTGAAAGCCAATGTTTGTTCCAGTTGCATAGGTTTCACTTTAAATCTAGAAAAGACTTTTTCCTTTCTAAAACTTTTTTCTCTTTTTTTATTTTTTATTTCTTCTTCAATTTTCTTTTTAATTCAAATGAGAAGTTCAATGCTCTTTTCCAAATCAGACTGTGAATTCTTAACAAATCTCAATTCTTCTCTTCCAAGAATGTAGTGATGATGATGATCTATCTCAAAGCATTTCACAAAATGTTTTTCTTCTTGGTTTCATAAAGAAAACACTCCAAGAAGGTCACAAAGACTTCACAAAATCAATTGTTTACCCTCTTCTATTCTTTGTGTCTGTTTCAAAATGTGAGAACCATTTATACAGTTTTCTAGACCCAGATAATCGATTATTTTTAAGGATAATCGATTATTTTGTCCTTCATGAATTTTGGAAATCACTCAAGAACAAAATAACTGATTATTTGCAGGATAATAGATTATTACAGCAAGGATCTCTGAACCTCTTGCTGGAATAATCGATTATAGTTAGTAATAATCGATTATTTTGAGTTGATTTTCAAAAATTTGATTTCCCACTTTAAAACTTTTCCAAGTTATTTGAATCATCATCATGCTCACTCTTAGTCAATTTGGATTAAGATTAACTCATGCACAAAGCATACACATGCAAAATAAACTCAACAAGGCAACTCAACATATAAGAACATATAAACTACTCCTATTACATATTGTATTCTTTCATGATCTTCATGTCTTCCTTTCTTGATTAGCTTGTGTCTTTTGTTATCATCAAAACTCTCAGAACTTCAAAGCTGAGTTTGATTCATCAACCATGAATCTCAACACAAATAATCGATTATTTGGGAATAACGAGAAACAAGAGTCTTTGTAATAATCGATTATTTGGATAATAATCGATTATTTGGAAGGAAGAACAAATTAATGTCTCTATAATAATTGATTATTTAGGAAGGTAAGCAGATATACCTCTCTATAATAATTTATTATCTTTAAATATAATTGATTATCTTAAGTTAGTGTTGAGCAAATAATCATTATCTTGAAAATAATCGATTATCTAGGAGAAAAATTTGAAAATATGGTTCTGGAATAATCGATTATTCTAGAAATAATCAATTATTTAGTATAGAATTCATTTTTGAGTTGGATTTATGATTCAAATAATCGATTATTTGTATAAATAATCAATTATTTGGGTTACTCTTCATTTTCTAAGCGGTTTTAAACGGTTAAATTCTACGCCAACTCCCACCTTCCTTTATTAGTTGCACCTCTTCAATACCCAATCCGGTGCTATGGTCATTTAAACCTATCAACACTCTCATTCTCTATAAAAACCCACCCATCCATATCATAAACACACCACAAACCGTAAAATTCCTATTCATCTTCTTCTTCTTTTCTCCAACCAAAGCTAACCTTTTCTCTACAAAATCACAAATGGCTTCATCCTCAAAGAGAATCAATAAGCTAGAAGTCAGGGGGAGCAAGAGACCTTTACCCTCAAGGCCTAAGAAGTTAATTAGCAAGTGGTTTTCCAATGAAGAAACCCAAACACACTATTTTGAGTGGTAAGCGGATAAGAGAATCATTCCTTTGAAAACCCTAAAGTTGGAGTGGTTCAAAGATGAGGGTTTCAGTTTTCCTCCTTTGTTGGAATATCAAGAACTAGGGAGTTTCTTGGAGCTTGAAGGTCCATACTACCCAGACCTTATATAGATTTTCTTTTGATTTGCTTCAATCAATGGAGGAATCACACAATTTGTGGTGAAAGGGAAACTCATAAAGCTAGATGGACCAACCTTGAAGGATGTTGTGGGGTTCTGGAACCAAAGCTTCCAAACCCTAACCTTTCAATTTTGGTGGATTTAAAGAGCTGAAAACATTTAGAAATGTCAAAGGAACCTAGAAACAACAAACTATAGTAAGTTTTTGGCTGGAGGTATGAAAAGGAATATTAGGTTAATTTCTTTCATGATTGCTTGGATGCTAAAACCTAGATTGCACAACCATGCTCAAATGTCTAGGGAGCACATTTTATTAATGTATGTGATTAATAAGAAAGAAAAGATTGATTGGGTTTCTATGGTTAACGACTGTATTTGGAAGGTTAGGGGAAAGGAGGATGGTCATATTCCTTATGCCTGTAGACCCCTAAAATTGTCCGGGTCGGAAATAAGACTCGAAGACTCTCAAAGATCAAAGGAAAGTCAGCCAAAGGGACTCTTAGAAGACCGTGGGATGACAATCTGTAGGTTTAGAGGTCTTAGAGTAGCAAAAAATAAGAAAGTGGAGGGAATGAAGCCCAATACGGCCTCCCAAAAGTTCAGTACGGCCGTATTGAACATTTTAAACTACAATACGGCCGCACTGAACTCAATACGGCCGTATTGAAGTTTCTGAACTTCAATACGGCTGCACTGAACTCAATACGGCTGCACTGAACTTCAATACGGCTGCACTGAACTCAATACGGCCGTATTGAGGTTTTTTTGAACTTTAATACGGCCGTACTGAATTCAATACGGCCGTATTGTAGTTCAAAACTTCAATACGGACCGTATTGACCCCCAGAGGCCGTATTGCGCCTCATCCCTATAAATATGACGTCAATTGGACGTCATTCGACACTTTTACACTGAGTTTTAACCCTCTTCTTGAGTATTCTGGGTTTTTTTTTTAGCAGTGCTCTGCCTAGAAATCACTCGGAGAGTTGATCCGACAAAGTTCTCGAGTTCTGAGCTTTTTGCTTGAGTCTCGAACTGAATCGAAGGGAAATCCTCCGGATTTCCATAGTTAAAATTTTCTAGGAGGGAGCGAGCGGGCTTGTAGAGCGAGGGAACGCCAAAAAGCTTCCCAGTTTTACTTGAATATAAAAGCACGCTTCAAAGGTTTCTTCTTAAGACCTTCCTTTTACTGCTTTCTGTGTGTATATTTAACTGTCATCATGTAGATAGTTAAGTTATAATTGTTTAGAATAAATAGGGGTAATTTAGTAATTTCGCACTATTATTTTTAGAAATAATCTGTCATAGGGAACCCGAAAGGGGCGCTGTGGGGTGCTAACACCTTCCCCACGCGTAACCGACTCCCTTACCCGACTCTGGTTGTCATGGCCGAAGTCGATTTTTGAATCGATTGCCTTAAACTTCTTTTTCCAATGTTTTGAGTAAAACATTGGTGGCGACTCCATGAACCCTTCCTTTTTATGAAAACCGCTAATCCATGGAGGGTCCCGCTTGGGATTAACATGGATTGGTGAGCCTTTTAATAAAATTGCTCGTTTGACAAGGTCTCAGTTTGAGAATAAGTCATTCTAGCAATCCATATTTTTAAACAAATAAAAGAGTCCGACCATCGTTCGCGAATGCCGAAAGCCCGTTTCGGGCCGGTGGCGACAGATGGCGACTCCACTGGGGAAGCCTCGAGAGTCAGTCCCATTTAGTGACAAATTATTTTTAACAAATAATAGTTAAAATTACTTTATTACCCCTTGCTTGTATGATAACATGCTTTATTTATTTGGCTTTAATAACTGTTGTTTGTTTAATTTTCTGCAATTGTTTGAAATATAAATTGCACACAAACCTTTGCACACAACAGTTCCCTCTATACCCGGGGGCATGAGTGGTAAGCCATAGGGAGTGGATGTTAGTACGGCCGGTTGTCGAATGGGTCTATAGGTGCCCGTAGACCGTTGTCGGAAAACATCACTCAAGGTGATAACCATGAACTCGAGTCCGACAGTGCGTTGGAGCTTTCCATCGACTTACGACGAGAGGAATTGGGTCCCTATAATGGGGGCACCTTGGGGGCCTCAGACCGGTGAGAACGGTTAGGACCACCTTGAATATGCACCTTTCTGCAGGAAACCCCTACCTCGTGATTCGCTCGTGACTGTTCGTGGATGAGTGAATTGTTTGTGTAAATGCTTATGTGCAATTGTTTGTGCATTAATAAATAACCTCGTGATAAGGTCTAAAGAATAATCTCCATGCATGAAAAAACCATGACATGAGAGGAAAGACCATGTGTGAAAATATAATAAAAGTGAGGAGCATGTGCATCATTACCAATAAGATATCATGCATCCTCATAAACCATGCATTCTAGGTTCACCAATACCTCTTGACATGAGTAAAAGAGACCCATAATTATCGAGATTCTCCGTTGGGGAGGGATCATAAGTCAAGGAGGGTGGTAACACTCCGTTTTAAAAAGGCAGCGCCTTAAAAATGGAGGGTTATCAAGCTCATGTCAAGAGCGTATTCATCCCATAAATAAACTAATTAAAACATTCATTTTAGAAAGTGGCTGGTCATCTCTCTGTCCTCACACGCGCGCAAAAAATCAAGAAGATGGAAGCGCTGGAGGACCAAAATAAGAAGCTTACAGCCGAGCTCTCACAGCTCAAAGAACAAATGGCGCAAATGATGGAACTCATGCGTCATCATAATGTACATGGGTCTCACCACAGTGACCATGAGTCCCATCATCATGAGGAGGAGGAGCACGAGGAAGAACCTCCACGAGCTGTACCCCTTGGGGCGGGGATCATGGTTAAAGAGCCCGAGGTTTCAAAGGAACAATTCCATGCTCTTGAGGATCGGCTAAGAGTTATGGAGGGGCATGATTTTGACATCAAAGATGCCGCCGACATGTGCTTGGTGAGGGACATCCAATTCCCTCCCAAATTTAAAGTGCCAGATTTCCCAAAATATGTGGGATCGACTTGCCCTAAGAGTCATCTCACCATGTACTGTCGCAAAATGGCTGCATATGCCACAAATGAAAAGCTCTTAATTCATTGCTTTCAAGAGAGCTTGGCTGAAACCGCACTCAATTGGTATATGCAGCTAGATGGAAATCTAGTACATACATGAAGGCAGTTGGCCGACGCCTTTCTCAAGCGCTATAAATACAACATCGACCTAACACCCGATAGGTCAGATCTTCAAGCCTTGAGTAAGAAAAGTGATGAATCTTTCAAGGCGTACGCCCAACGATGGAGAGAGTTGGCGGCACAGATAGAGCCCCCGCTGTCGGATAAGGAGACGGTGTCCTTATTCATCAACTCGTTGACTGGTCCCTATTACGATAAAATGATAGGGAACACAACGACACTCTTCTCGGACATCATCACCATTGGGGAGAGAGTGGAACAAGGACTTAAAAGTGGGAAGCTGGCTAAGCCTTCCCAATCATATGAAGCTAAGAAGGCCTTCGGGAAGAAGAAGGAGGGAGGAGTCAACGCCATAACCATTTCTTCATCTTCTTCCACTTCGAAGTCAGGAAAGTCGCAGTATAACCCTGTGAGGAAGCTTGATAAAATTCCGACCACATATAGCGACCTCCTGCCGAAGTTAGTGGAAGCTCATCTTCTAGCTTACATTCCACCAAGGAAGATGGATCCACCTTATCCCGAGTGGTACAAACCACAAGATAAATGCCTATACCACTCGGGGGCACCAGGACATTCAACGGAGAACTGTAAGGCTCTCAAATACAAGGTCCAAGACCTCATTGATGCTGGGTGGGTCACCTTTGATTCGACAGCACCCGACGTGAGCAAGAATCCTCTACCAAAGCAGGAGTAGAGAATGACAAGCCACAATAGGGCCCCTCCATATTTTTCTTTTCTTTTAGGGACTCGTGATCAGTACCCGAGATCATGAGAACCTTTTCATGTAAATAAGGGTCTTTGTACAAATTTTAATACATATCAATAAAGAGGCATTTTTCGCACATTATTCTCTCATTTGTTCTTTTCTCTCTTTCTCTCATTAATATTAATAAATTCTAAACCTAAACAGAACCAATAAAACAATTATGTCTGTGATTGTTCGCTCCGACCGGGATCCGAAAGTTGAGGATGAATGGGTTGAGTTGGACAGTGATGAGGAGACCATTTCTCCGGACTTGCAAAGACTGCTAGATCAAGAGGCTCGTCTACTCCAACCGCATCAAGAAAAATTGGAGACCGTGAATTTGGGGCAAGGCCAAGAAATAAAAGAGGTCAATATTGGAACCCATATCAGTGATGAAATAAGGGAGTAATTGATCCAGTTGTTAAAGGAATACAAAGATGTATTTGCATGGTCGTACCATGATATGCCCGGTTTGGACTCTAATATCGTCGAGCACAAATTACCACTGAAAGAAGGGTTTCGACCCGTCAAACAAAAGCTCCGACGAGTCAAGCCCGAATGGTCTTTAAAGATCAAGGAGGAGGTAGAAAAACAATTAGACGCGGGGTTCCTGATTGTATCCCAGTATCCCGAATGGCTGGCTAACATAGTGCCGGTCATTAAAAAGAATGGAAAGGTTAGAGTTTGTGTTGACTACAGGGATCTTAATCGTGCTAGTCCAAAGGACGATTTTCCCTTACCACATATCGATACATTGGTGGATCATACAGCCACAAACACACTCTATTCCTTCATGGATGGGTACTCTGGGTACAACCAAATCAAGATGAATGTGGAAGACCGCGAGAAGACTTCCTTCATTACACCCTGGGGTACTTTTTGCTACAGGGTAATGCCTTTTGGACTCAAGAATGCGGGTGCCACCTATCAACGAGCGATGGTGACGTTATTCCACGATATGATCCACAAAGAAATTGAAGTATATGTGGATGACATGATCGCAAAGTCAAAAGATGAGATGGACCATGTCCAATATTTGAGAAAATTATTCAATCGGCTTCGCAAGTACCAGCTTAAGCTAAATCCGGCTAAGTGTACTTTCGGAGTTCGGTCAGGTAAACTTCTCGGGTTCATTGTCAGTGAAAAAGGCATAGAGGTGGACCGTGATAAAGTAAAGGCAATAATGGAAATGCCTCCTCCTAAAACCAAGAAAGAAATAAGAGGATTCCTCGGCAGGGTGAACTACGTTGCAAGGTTCATCGCACAGTTGACTGACACGTGCAAACCGATATTCAGGCTGTTGCGCAAAAATCATTCTGAATCGTGGGATGAGAATTGTCAACAAGCTTTTGATAAGATCAAACAGTGCTTGGCCAATCCACCAGTATTGGTGCCGCCTGTCGGGGGAAGACCATTGATCCTCTATCTAACTGTGCTCGATGAGTCCATGGGAGTTGTGCTAGGACAACAGGACGAAACTGGAAAGAAAGAACGAGCCATCTACTACTTGAGCAAGAAATTTCTCGATTATGAAACCCGCTACACGCCATTAGAAAAGACATGCTGCGCGTTAGCGTGGGCAACACAACGGCTCAGGCAGTATATGATAAGCCATACTACTTGGTTGGTTTCCAAAATGGATCCAATCAAGTACGTGTTCGACAAACCAATAATCACTGGGAAGATTGCCCGATGGCAAGTACAGTTATCAGAATTTGACATAATACATGTCACACAAAAGGCCATCAAGGGCAGCACCCTAGCTGATTACCTAGCACATGGGCCGACCAACGACTACCAATCCCTTCAGGATGATTTCCCCGATGAGCATATAATGCATCTACAACATGAAGAGCTTAAAGATGATGCATGGACCATGTATTTTGATGGAGCCTCCAACATGCTTGGACGAGGGATTGGCACAGTGCTAACCACAAGGAAAACACATTCCCATAACGGCAAGACTCAACTTCGATTGTACAAACAATATGGCAGAATACGAGGCTTGCGCGTTGGGAATCCAAGCAGCCATCAACAATGGTATCCTAAAGCTCAAAGTGTTTGGTGATTCGGCCCTAGTCATCTACCAATTACGAGGTGAATGGGAAGTCCGAAATCCCAAATTGATACCATATGGCCAAGCACTGTTTGATCTTATCAAAAGCTTGTTGACAATTCTCATCCCACGATTCAGAATGATTTTTGCGCAACAGCCTGAATACATTCCCAAATTGATACCATATGTTGACACAACTCTTCCAAAGTGTCGTCTTTGAATACATTCCAAGAGAGGAAAATCAGTTTGC
The DNA here is from genome assembly GCF_000230855.2 of Cajanus cajan. Classification (NCBI taxonomy): domain Eukaryota; kingdom Viridiplantae; phylum Streptophyta; class Magnoliopsida; order Fabales; family Fabaceae; genus Cajanus; species Cajanus cajan. Next base: position 27,941,509 of record NC_138525.1, on the reverse strand, counting down.
CGACGCTCTTGCTACACTATCATCAATGTTCGCCTTGGATAATGAGCATGAAATGCCCATCATCAATATCCGGAGACATGATAAGCAAGCGTTTTGCCTGCTGATAGATGAAGTAGTTGATGATCATCCATGGTTCCATGACATCAAGCAATATTTGACAAAAGGGGAATATCCTGATATGGCCAGTGATAATGACAAGAAGCATATCCGAAGAAGGGCCATGGGATTTTTGCTAGTTGGCGAAACCCTCTACAAGAAAAATTATGACTCGGTCTTGTTGAGATGTGTAGACCAAGTCGAAGCTCAAAACATGATCAAAGAAGTTCATGAGGGGGTTTTCGGTACCCACATTCCCGGGCCCGCAATGGCTAAAAAGATCCTCAGGGCGGGATATTATTGGTCGACCATGGAAAAGGATTGTTACCAATATGTGCGAAAATGCCATAAATGTCAAGCATACGCCGACAATATTCATATCCCACCAACCCCACTCAACGTATTGGCTTCGCCTTGGCCATTCTCAATGTGGGGCATGGATGTTATTGGACCCATTGAGCCGAAAGCATCCAACGGGCACAGATTCATTCTTGTGGCCATTGACTATTTCACCAAATGGGTAGAAGCGGCATCGTATGCTCATGTGACCCGAAAGGTGGTAACATCCTTCATCAAAAAGAATATGATATGCAGATACGGTATTCCTGATAAGATCATCACTGATAATGGATCCAATTTGAATAACAAAATGGTGGGAGAACTGTGCCAAGAATTCAAGATCCAACACCACAACTCTTCCCCATATCGGCCAAAGATGAATGGGGCAGTCGAGGCAGCCAATAAAAACATCAAGAAAATAGTGCAAAAGATGGTTGTCTCATTTAAAGATTGGCACGAGATGTTACCCTTCGCTCTCCATGGTTATAGGACTTCCGTACGCACATCTACCGGAGCTACTCCATTCTCCCTTGTCTATGGGATGGAGGCAGTTCTACCCGTCGAAGTCGAAATACCCTCTCTGAGGGTAATCATGGAAGCAAAACTTTCCGAAGCAGAATGGGTTCAAAGCCGGTATGACCAGTTAAACCTTATTGAAGAAAAACGGCTGAACGCCATATGCCGTGGTCAAGCCTATCAGAGAAAGATCAAAAAGGCTTTTGACAAGAAAGTCCACCCTCGAGTCTATCATGAGGGAGAACTGGTAATGAAGAAGTTGCTACCAGCTCAAAAGGACAAAATCGGAAAGTGGGCCCCAAATTACGAAGGACCATATGTGGTGAGGCGAGCCTTCTCAGGAGGAGCACTGATCCTCACGGACATGGATGGAGAAGAACTTCGATACCCAGTCAACGCTGACGTGGTAAAGAAGTACTACGCTTGAAGACGTTACTTGCACAGGCCCGCTAGGATGAAAACCCGAAAAGGGCGTCCTAGGCAAAAGTTAGGGCAAAATAAAAAGCCCGCCAGTACAAGGGTACTAGGCAAAACAAAGGCAAAATCACCCCCGCTAGGATACGTCCTAGGCAAAAGTTAGGGGCAAAAGAATAAGACATAAAAATAAAGCAAGCAACGATCACTTGAATCGAAAACCGAAAGGCGATTCATGTGATTATCTTCTAGAAGCAAGCGTCTTGCAGTGTCTACACTCCTGACTCAGGCATATCACCCGAAACAACTAGGAGAACGTACGGAGCAACAATTACAGATATAATTGTTAAGCCCAATGTAAATAGCCTACCCAGGCCAGCCATTCTTCAGAAATTTCCTTCTGTATATCTTTCTGTAAAAACACTTGTGAATATTAATAAAATATCTATTCATTTCTTTTCTCTCTTGACCATGTGATTATGCCTCTAAATTGGTATTTCTAAAAAATTGTATGAAATTCCTTAATAATCGGTCAATAAAAGAAAATGGGAGGGGTTCCTATAAAATCCGTAATCTCCTGCGTAAAAAGGCTCACAAAAATATTCCCTCACGTCAATGACAGAAGTTCCTCCAAGAAGAGGAGGATAGGGAGAGCCATTCATTTTTCCTGAAAATATTAACAAAATAATAAAACTTACATTCCGTGCATCACACACATATTAGTTGCATATTCAAAGACCTTATCATAAGGTAATTGCATAAAATAAAAAAATTGCTTGTGTATGACAACAGCCAACAAAAAAGGCAAAAACATAGAAGGCAAAATACAGAAAATCCAACAAATTATACAGAATAATTGAGCCTGGAGAGGCTTGCTGAAATAATACTCCCACAGAATAATTAAGCCTGGAGAGGCTTGCCGAAATAATACTCTCCAAAAGACGTTTCAGCTCGCATTCTCGGGCTGAACAAAAAACCAATTCATCATACAGAATAATTGAGCCTGGAGAGGCTTGCCGAAATAATACTCCCACAGAATAACTGAGCCTGGAGAGGCTTGCCGAAATAATACTCCCCAGAGATATTTTAGCTTTCACCCTTGGACCAAATTTCCCAGTGAAAGCTATCAAGGCCAGATCATCGAAATTCCCCAACGGAAGCATGATCCAAACAAAATATCCAAGTCAAAGGACTTAAACTTCTTCAGTGGAAGATAGCTTTCCAACTCAAACAAAGAGTGAAGCTAAGCCTGAAGAGGCTTTCTAAATAATACTCTGGGATACATAAGATCCCCAAATCCCCAGTCGCCTACTCAAGAGGCACCCTTACAAAAGGAGAAAAATAAAAAAATAAATATTCCCCAAGCGGAATTCGACATCTAGCCAAACCACTAAACATCAAGATGATTTGCCTAACAGAAGAGGTCAATCAAAAATCAACATCCAGAATCCCCAGCGGATAACAGCCTACACAGAGGCAGCAAAAATCAGAAAATCCAAAAGAGTCACCCGAATAAGGATAACCGGGATACTCCACAACGTCGAAAGGACGACAGCCAATCATAAGGCACCGCTCACATCAGAAAGAGCATCTTTGTGTCTGCACCCCCAAGGAATCAGAAATTCCCCAATGGGCACCAACTACGCAATGGAAAGTTGGAACGCAAGAACCTATGAGTAACTGCACATCCCCTAGACGGATCCCTGCGTTATCCAGCCCTCAGTGGCACAAAAATCAAAAAACAATCGTCGAAACAGCATCGTGGACTGTGGAGAAAAAATCATCACAAATCCCTGGAGAGGGCAAACTCACGCTACCCAGATGTCCAGAGCACTGAGGTATGCACAGAGCCTCGAGAGGCAATACTTAGCTACCCAGATGTCCAGAGCACCGAGGTATGCACAAGCCTGGAGAGGCAATACTCAGCTACCCCGAGGTTGTCAGGAACACGGAGGTATCCAACTACCCCGAGGTTGTCAAGAACACGGAGGTAAAGCCTGGAGAGGCGGTACTCACAACTTCCAGCTCGGGCGTCGAGTGAAGTTGAGCCTAGAGAGGCGGTACTCACAGCTTCCAGCTTGGGCGGCAAGCGAAGCTAACCCTGGAGAGGGCAAACTCAACTGCCTAGGATGTCAGAAGCACCGAAGCAGAGCCTGGAGAGGCGGGTACTCACAGCTTCCAGCTTGGGCGGCAAGCGAAGCTAAGCCTGGAGAGGCGGTACTCACAACTTCCAGCTCGGGCGTCGAGTGAAGTTGAGCCTGGAGAGGCGGTACTCACGCTACCAGAGTGTTCAGAAGCACGGAGGTATGCAGCTTCCGGCTCGGGCGATGAGCGAAGCAAAACCTGGAGAGGCTACTCAGCAATTTTCCACCGGAAGACACTACAAGTCGGAAGGATGGCCTTATTCCCCGGACAATTGGGTCAACTCCTTTACTTATCAACCGGTACACTAAAAGGCCGTTTGACTAAGTAAAGGGGGGGCAGCTGTAGACCACTAAAATTGTCCAGGTCGGAAATAAGACTCGAAGACTCTCGAAGATCAAAGGAAAGTCAGCCAAAGGGACTCTTAGAAGACCGTGGGATGACAATCTGTAGGTTTAGAGGTCTTAGAGTAGCAAAAAATAAGAAAGTGGAGGGAATGAAGCCCAATACGGCCTCCCAAAAGTTCAGTACGGCCGTATTGAACATTTTAAACTACAATACGGCCGCACTGAACTCAATACGGCCGTATTGAAGTTTCTGAACTTCAATACGGCTGCACTGAACTCAATACGGCTGCACTGAACTTCAATACGGCTGCACTGAACTCAATACGGCCGTATTGAGGTTTTTTTGAACTTTAATACGGCCGTACTGAATTCAATACGGCCGTATTGTAGTTCAAAACTTCAATACGGACCGTATTGACCCCCAGAGGCCGTATTGCGCCTCATCCCTATAAATATGACGTCAATTGGACGTCATTCGACACTTTTACACTGAGTTTTAACCCTCTTCTTGAGTATTCTGGGTTTTTTTTTTAGCAGTGCTCTGCCTAGAAATCACTCGGAGAGTTGATCCGACAAAGTTCTCGAGTTCTGAGCTTTTTGCTTGAGTCTCGAACTGAATCGAAGGGAAATCCTCCGGATTTCCATAGTTAAAATTTTCTAGGAGGGAGCGAGCGGGCTTGTAGAGCGAGGGAACGCCAAAAAGCTTCCCAGTTTTACTTGAATATAAAAGCACGCTTCAAAGGTTTCTTCTTAAGACCTTCCTTTTACTGCTTTCTGTGTGTATATTTAACTGTCATCATGTAGATAGTTAAGTTATAATTGTTTAGAATAAATAGGGGTAATTTAGTAATTTCGCACTATTATTTTTAGAAATAATCTGTCATAGGGAACCCGAAAGGGGCGCCGTGGGGTGCTAACACCTTCCCCACGCGTAACCGACTCCCTTACCCGACTCTGGTTGTCATGGCCGAAGTCGATTTTTGAATCGATTGCCTTAAACTTCTTTTTCCAATGTTTTGAGTAAAACATTGGTGGCGACTCCATGAACCCTTCCTTTTTATGAAAACTGCTAATCCATGGAGGGTCCCGCTTGGGATTAACATGGATTGGTGAGCCTTTTAATAAAATTGCTCGTTTGACAAGGTCTCAGTTTGAGAATAAGTCATTCTAGCATTCCATATTTTTAAACAAATAAAAGAGTCCAACCATCCTTCGCGAATGCCGAAAGCCCGTTTCGGGCCGGTGGCGACAATGCCTTATTACTGTCTAGAGTTATTGAGAATGTAGGGATAGATCTTCAGGGGGAGAAAAAGATAACTCTCCATGCTTCAAACAAAATTGAGAGAGCATCTCTACATCATATGGGGATGTTGAAGCAAAAAGACAAATGGGTCTTTAATACCTCCAACACTCGAACCAGCAACTAATGAAGATGGTGTGCCTTTTCATGATGAAGAATGGCCACCATTTGTTGAGAAAGAACCAAAACCAGAGCCAAATCCATTTTCTCCATTTGAGAAAATAATGATTAACAAGTTTGATGTTGTCATGGAGATGAGTAGGAAGCATGAGTCATAATTCTGTTAAGTCAGACGAAGCAATTCCCAGTAAGGTTTTGAATGAGACAAATATAATACATGTTATTTCTAATAAGTGTGTTAGTGTTTCAGCAAAACATAAGTACAGGCAAGTTGAAGAATGGAGCATGAGCATGTGCCACTTCCTACTCCAGAACCAAGATAAAGAGTAAAGTGTCAAGTGTCAGATGGAAAGGTCAAACGAAGCTAAGTCTAGCACAAAAAAGAAAATGGTCAAGCTTCAGAAGATACAGACCACAGACGAAAGATTCATGTATCAGACTAAGGACGACATAGAATGAAAGATGAAGGACAACACTTAAGACTCACAAGATCAACAGACTAGACGAAAATTTCCATACAAGCAATTGAGAAATCAAGTCTCCCAGGACAACTTAGGCATCATCTACAATCACAAAAGCTCAAAATGATTGCGCGAGCAATAGAAGAAAAGGATAAAAAGAAAATCAAGCGCATAAGTAAAAGCATGCATGTGTAAAAAAAAGTACATTACTTTTTCAAATAAGAATAACATTCTACAGCTGCGCGATCAGAAAAGGACAAAAAGTTCTTAGGTCACTGCTAAATTCAGCCACAACTGCTAACAAGGCAAGAAGAATTCATGCAATGTCTATGAACAGGAAGCAACATTTAATGCAAGATTCTAAGCATTAAATGAAAGATTAAACTAGTCATGAACGACTATATCAGCTTCAACGGACACTTGCAACAGGAAAATTTCACAAGACTATATATAGGACACAACATCGAACCTGAAGAGGCTGGCTGTTTTGGCTCAAAAAGGTTCAAGCGAGAAAAAGAGTGATCCAGCCCATGAAGCAACGAAACCAGAGATAGAGCATATAAAGTCAAATGTGAAGTTAGATGAGAAACACATAGAAGAGGGGTTGAATATGTGTGTGTGTTGTCGCCACCGGCCCGAAACGGGCTTTCGGCACTCGCGAAGGATGGTTGGACTCGTTTTATTTGTTTGAAAATGTGGATTGCTAGAATGACTTATTCTCAAACTGAGACCTCGTTGTCGCCACCGGCCCAAACGGGCCTCGGCGGTCGCGAAGACGGTCGAGCTCGCTTTTATTTTAGTTTTGAAAATGTATTGGATTATTAGAACGACTTGTTCTCAAACTGAGACCTTGTCGATCCTATCCAATTTATTTATTAAAACGTCTCACCAATCCATATTAATCCCAAGCGGGACCCTCCATGGATTAGTGGTTTTCGCAAAAGGAGGGTTCGTGGAGTCGCCACCAATGTTTTACTCAAAACATTGGAAAAAGGGATAAGGCAATTGATTTTATAAATCAACTTTGGCCATTACAACCAGAGTCGGGTAAGGGAGTCGGTTACGCGTGGGGAAGGTGTTAGCACCCCACAGCGCCCCTTTCGGGTTCCCTATGACAGATTATTTCTAAAATAATAGCGTAAAATTACTAAATTACCCCTATTTATTATAAGCGATTATAAATTAACTATCTACATGATGACAATTTAAATATGCACACAGAAAGCAGTAAAAGGAAGGATTTAAGAAGAAACCTCTTGAAGCGTGCTTTTATATATTGAGTAAAACTGGGAAGCTTTTTGGCGTTCCCTCGCTCTACAAGCTCGCTCGCTCCTTCCTAAAAACTTTTGACTATGGAAATCCGGAGGATTTCCCTTCGACTAGGTTCGAATCTCCAAGCTAAATACTCGGAATTCCAGAACTTCGTCGGATCGACTCCCAGAGAGATTTCTAGGGCAGAACACTGCTCAAAAACCCCAGAATACTCAAGGAGGGAGTCAAAACTCAGTGAAAAAGTGTTGAATGACGTCCAATTGACGTCATATTTATAGGGAATAGGCGCAATACGGCCTACAGGGGCAATACGGCCGTATTGAAATTTTTGAACTTCAATACGGTCGTATTGAAGTTCAATACGGTCGTATTGAAGTTCAGAAATTTCAATACGCCCGTATTGAGTTCGCTGCGGTTGTATTGAAGTGTCAATACGGTCGTACTGACTTCAGTATGGCCGTATTGAAGCTTCAATACGGCCGTATTAAGTCCAGTACGGCCGTATTGGGCTTTTTCCCTCCACTTCTTTATTTTGAGCTATTCTAAGACCTCTAGACCTACAGAGAACCCTCCTAGGGCCTTCGCGGAGTCCTTCTGGCTGATTATCCTTCAGTCTTCGAGAGTCTTCAAGCTTTATTTCCGACCCGGACAATTTTAGGGGTCTACAGCTGCCCCCCCTTTACTTAGTCGGACGGCCTTTTGGTGTATCGGCTGACAAGTAAAGGAGTTGACCCAATTGTCCGGGTGTTGTGCCGACCTTCTGACTTGTAGCGTCTTCCGGCGGAAAATTGTTGAGTAGCCTCTCCAGGTGGGTGCATACCTTGGCGCTTCTGACATCCTCGGTAGCTGAGTTTACCTTCTCCAAGGTCAACTTCACTCGACGCTCGAGCCGGAAGTTGGACATCAATGCGCCTCTGATGACGCTGATGGTTGAGTACCGCCTCTCCAGGCTTAACTTCACTCTTTGTTCGAGCCGGAAGCTAAGTACCCTTGTGATAACGGTAAGCAGTGTGAGTTTTGCCTCTCCAGGCCTTGCTTTGCTTGTTGCCCAAGCTGGAAGCTGTAAGCACCGTCTCTCCAGGCTTAGCTTCACTCTTTGTTCGAGCCGGAAGCTAAATACCTTTGTGACGGCGGTGAACAGTGCGAGTTTTGCCTCTCCAGGCCTTGCTTTGCTTGTTGCCCAAGCTGGAAGCTGTAAGTACCGTCTCTCCAGGCTTAGCTTCACTCTTTGTTCGAGCCGGAAGCTAAGTACCTTTGTGACGATGGTAAGCAGTGTGTGTCTCCTTTCCAGAGATAGCTTCGCTCATTGCTCGAGCCGGAAGCTGCATACCTCCGTGTTTGTGACGACGGGGTAGCGTGAATATCTCCTTTCCAGGGATTCGTGATGATTTTGTCTCCACAGTCCACGATGCTGCTTCGACGGTTGTTTTTTGACTTTGTGCCACTGAGGGCTGGATAACGCAGGGATCCGTCTAGGGGATGTGCAGTTACTCATAGGTTCTTGTGTCCCAACTTTCCATTGCGTAGTTGGTTCTCACTGGGGAATTTCTGATTCCTTAGGGATGTAGACACAAAAATGCTCTTTCTGATGTGAGCGGTGCCTTATGATTGGCTGACGTCCTTTCGACGTTGGTGGAGTATCCCGGTTATCCTTGTTCGGGTAACTCTTTTTGATTTTCTGATTTTTTTGCTGCCTCTGTGTAGGCTGTTATCCGCTGGGGATTCTGGATGTTGATTTTGTCTCCACAGTCCACGATGCTGCTTCGACGATTATTTTTGATTTTTGTGCCACTGAGGGCTGGATAACGCAGGGATCCGTCTAGGGGATGTGCAGTCATTCACAGGTTCCTGTGCCCCAACTTGCATTGCATTGTTGGTACCCTTGGGGAATTTCTGACTCCTTGGGGTATAGACACAGATGCTCTTTCTCTCTGAGTTGAGCGATGCCTTATGTTTGGCTGACGTCCTTTGACGTTGGTAGAGTATCCCGGTTTATCCTTATTCGGGTATCTCTTTTGTTTTTTGATTTTGCTGCCTCTGTGTAGGCTGTTATCCACTGGGGGATTTTGTCGTTGATTTTGATTAGCCTCTTCTGTTAGGCGTATCAGCTTGACGTTCAATGATTGGCTGAGAGCCAGATTCCACTTGGGGAATGATTATTGATTTTTTTTATTTTTTCTCCTTCTGCAGGGATGCCTCTTGAGTAGGCGACTGGGGATTTGGGGATCTTATGTATCCCAGAGTATTATTTAGGAAGCCTCTACAGGCTTAGCCTCACTCGACACTTGAGTTGGAGAGCTATCTTCACTGAGGAAGTTTAAGTCCTTTGACTTGGATATTCTGCTTGGGTGATCGTGCTTCCATTGGGAATGTCGTCGATCTTGCTTTGATAGCTCTTGCTGGGGATTTTGAGTCCAAGAGCGTGAGTTGAGGTTTCTCTGGGGAGTATTATTTTTGCGAGCCTCTCCAGGCTCGATTATTCTTTGATGTGGGGGATGAGGAGTATTGTTTCAGCGAGCCTCTCCAGGCTCAGTTATTCTGTGCAAACTGATTGTCGGATTTTCTGTATCCTTGCCTTTTTTTATTTTTTTTTTTTGGCTTTTTCTGTATTTTGCCTTTTTTTTTTATGTTTTTGGCTTTTGCTGTACAGAAATGTCTCAGTTATTATGAGAGAGTATTATTTCGGCGAGCCTCTCCAGGCTCAATTATTTTGAAAGAGTATTATTTCGGCGAGCCTCTCCAGGCTCAGTTATTTTGAGAGAGTATTATTTTGGCAAGCCTCTCCAGGCTCAGTTATTCTGAGAGTATTCTTTCGGCAAGCCTCTCCAGGCTCAGTTATTTTGAGAGTATTCTTTCGGCAAGCCTCTCCAGGCTCAGTTATTTTGAGAGTATTCTTTCGGCAAGCCTCTCCAGGCTCAGTTATTCTGTATGACGCTGTTGATTTTCTGAATCTTTGCATTTTGTTTGCTGCTGTCATACACAAGCAATTTTTTCTATTTTCTATTTTATGCAATTGCCTCATGACGAGGTCTTTGAAAATTTCTTTATGGCCAATACGGCCGTATCCATTTCAGTACGCCCATGTTGAGTTGAAAATTTTGTTCATAACCCTGATTTTAGTACGGGTGTACTGAACATGGTACAGGCGCATTGTTTTTTCTGAAATTTATATTATTTATTTTTTGTTTTTTCAATAAACAGAGAATAAGTGATCTTCCAGTACACCTATCATCTGTATGCGTGTATGCAGTATGATGCATCTAATTCTATTTGATTCTTTTTTCAAAAGAATTAACCGATGCGTTTTTGTGTTTGGATTTTGCCATTCCTCCAGACGGACTGTGCGCTGCCGACTTCTGTAACCGAGGAATGATGCGTATTATATTTGAGATTTGGTGTCATCAACCAAATGATCCTTCCCTTTCTTTAGAAGATGTGTCAACCCTCCTATTGACCACTATATTTCCATGTTTCCACTAGATTATTCAAAAATCGTTGGGACAAGAGAGAAAAGAAGGAAAGGATATATATTTTCAAAGGTTTGTGTTTTAGAGGGGATTATTTTATTTTTGAAAAATTGTTTTTGTAAGCATGGATGGCCAAGGTAGGCTTATTGTGTTTAGGTTTGTTTGTTTAAACACTTATGAGGTTAAGCACATCTTTGTTATTAATGATTGTGCTTTGACAACTTGGATAGCTTTTCTTGAGCCCCTTTGTTGAATTCAATTGATGGTACCATCATGGATTTATTCTGTTTTTTTTTCTTTTTTGATGGCTCTTACTTTTGCCTAAAACACCCATTTGTGGTGTCTTAGCGGGCTTTTGTTTTTATTCATTATTTTGTAACCCTAATTTTTGCCTAGGTCACCCTTTCGTGGGATTCCTAGCGGGTTTTTTGCTCTTATTTTGTAACCCTAACTTTTGCCTAGGTCACCCTTTTGTGGGATTCCTAGCGGGTCTTTTGCTCTTTAGGATTTCTTTATCCATGATGGCACTTATTGAGGCCAAGAAAAGGTGCTCCAAGTTGACACACACACTTCCACATAAAAATGATGTGGGTTTATTATTATTAAGATGATTTTAACCTCATTCATGTTTATTCAAACAGGGTTAAATAATGCGGTCTAGAATTTTATTGCAAGCAAGAAAAGAAGCAATAAAGAATTAATGAAGAATGATTTTATTATAATCATAATGGAAACATGTGCCCTATCGAGGCTCGGGGGTCGGGCTGTCCCCGAGGAGTGATCTCTAATAGTCACTGAGTCTATACATCCCTATCGGAAGGAGAAAAACATTTTGACGACGACGACCGGCCTTGACGCTTGTGAACCGGCCTTCCTAAAGATCTGGCTTAAAGAACGTCGAGAAGGATCTTGATTCCTCTTCGTTCTTTGATCTTTGTTAGGGTTGTATCCTAACCCTTGTTTCCCCGGATTATCCTTGATAATGGGTAGCTCTGGGATTCCTTGGGAGTCCTTGCCTAATCCTTGTCCTGGCAAGTATCCGTTCTTGGTGAGCATGGAGGCTACCTTCTTCATTTCTCGGGGAAACGTTTCGACATTGGCGATTTCCAATGCTTGGAAGGCGGTTTCTAGAGCTTCCTCCACTGCATCCACATAAGGTATGGTGGATGGCTTGCTGATGAGTATGTCGTCTTCAGCTTGTACAGTCACCAGCTTGTCACCCACAATGAATTTGACTTTCTGGTGAAGCGTAGAAGGAATAGCTTTTGCATCATGAATCCAAGGTCGGCCGAGGAGACAGCTGTATGTTGGAGTAATGTCCATCACTTGGAATTCGACGTTGAAGATGGTGGGTCCAATTTGGATTGGAAGATTGACTTCTCCCACCACTTCTCTTTTAGAACCGTCGAAAGCTCGAACGATCATGTTACTCGGGCGCATTTGGACTCCCTTGATTGCCAATTGCTTGAGCGTTCTTTTTGGCATCACTTTCAAGGAAGATCCATTATCTACCAAGACTTTTAGCGATGTGATACTCCTTGCACTTTATAGAGATGTGCAAGGGCTTGTTGTGGTTTGATCCCTCGGTGGGGATTTCTTCATCGATGAAGGTGAGGTGATCATTAGCCGTGATATGACTAACAATCCCCTCAAACTTGTCTTGGGAGATAGTGTGCGACACGTATGCCTCGTTCAAGACTTTCAACAGAGCTTGCCGATGCGGTTCGGAGCATAGGATCAACGACAACAGAGTAATCTTTGCTGGCGTCTTATGAAGTTGATCCATGATGGAGTACTCGCTCTGTCGGATATATTTTAACAGTTTGTCTGTCTCCTCCTCGGATTCCTTATTTTCCTCGGTTTCTTCTTCTTTTTCTTTCCCTTTATTCTTGGGAGCTTTGTCATGAAGATCTTCGGGAGTGTAGATCCTGCCACTCCTAGTCATGCCCCCAAGTCCAGCGACGTTGGAGATATCGCTGTCGGCAGAAGAGTGGATGTCGTATATCCACGGCACAGCCTTATTTGATTTGTAAGGGAAAGGCCTTGGAACTGTGATCCTTAATGGTGTCGGACCTTCCCCTTTATTCGTCTTGATTACCAACAACGGAGTTGATGTGCGCTCGCTTGGCGCGGTTGTTGGCTTACACTTGATAACGAACGGCGTGCGATCCATTCTTTGAACATACGCATCGATTATTTCTTTCTTTTTATTAATGTTTATTACTGAATTACTAGGAGGGATGTATGAAATGAATGATTCCTAGATCCCTCCATGATCTATATGCATGAGATGATGATGTTGAATATGCATGCATTGTGTTTATTGAACTAAGCATTATCATGTTTTTAGGTTTTTCCTAAGATGATGCATGATATTGCTTGGTTTGGGTAAATACATATTTTTCTTTTGAATATTTTGTATCTTTTTTGTATTTTTTGAGTGAAAAGGGAAACTACCTATATGAATGCAATGAAGGTAGATGTTAACACCATGTACTAGAAGATCTTTATTTCTATTTATTCTTTTTATTTTAAAAAAAGAATGTTGTATGTTTAAAAGGTGCAAATGTATGCTCATACAATGTCACATAAAAATGCACACACAATTCACTCATCCACGAACAGTCACGAGCGAATTACGAGGTAGGGGTCTCCTGCAGAAAAGTGCATATTCAAGGAGGATCTAACTGTTCTCACTTGGTCAAAGGCCCCCAAGGTGCCCCCATTATAGGGACCCAATTCCTCTCGTCGTAGGTCGATGGAAAGTTCCAACGCACCGTCGGACTCAAGTTCATGGTTATCACCTTGAGTGATGTTTTCCGACAACGGTCTCATAGGCTCCTATAAACCCATCAACCGGCCGTACTAACATCCACTCCCTATGGATTACCACTCATGCCCCCGGGTATAGAGGGAACTGTTGTGTGCAAAGGTTTGTGTACAGTTTGTATTTCAAAACAATTGCGGAAATTAAACAAACAACAGTTATTAAAAGCCATATAATAAATCATGTTATCATACAAGCAAGGGGTAATGAAGTAATTTTAACTATTATTTGTTAAAAATAATCTGTCACTAAATGGGACTGACTCTCGAAGCTTCCCCAGTGGAGTCGCCATCTGTCGCCACCGGCCCGAAACGGGCTTTCGGCACTCGCGAAGGATGGTTGGACTCGTTTTATTTGTTTGAAAATGTGGATTGCTAGAATGACTTATTCTCAAACTGAGACCTCGTTGTCGCCACCGGCCCAAACGGGCCTCGGCGGTCGCGAAGACGGTCGAGCTCGCTTTTATTTTAGTTTTGAAAATGTATTGGATTATTAGAACGACTTGTTCTCAAACTGAGACCTTGTCGATCCTATCCAATTTATTTATTAAAACGTCTCACCAATCCATATTAATCCCAAGCGGGACCCTCCATGGATTAGTGGTTTTCGCAAAAGGAGGGTTCGTGGAGTCGCCACCAATGTTTTACTCAAAACATTGGAAAAAGGGATAAGGCAATTGATTTTATAAATCAACTTTGGCCATTACAACCAGAGTCGGGTAAGGGAGTCGGTTACGCGTGGGGAAGGTGTTAGCACCCCACGGCGCCCCTTTCGGGTTCCCTATGACAGATTATTTCTAAAATAATAGCGTAAAATTACTAAATTACCCCTATTTATTATAAGCGATTATAAATTAACTATCTACATGATGACAATTTAAATATGCACACAGAAAGCAGTAAAAGGAAGGATTTAAGAAGAAACCTCTTGAAGCGTGCTTTTATATATTGAGTAAAACTGGGAAGCTTTTTGGCGTTCCCTCGCTCTACAAGCTCGCTCGCTCCTTCCTAAAAACTTTTGACTATGGAAATCCGGAGGATTTCCCTTCGACTAGGTTCGAATCTCCAAGCTAAATACTCGGAATTCCAGAACTTCGTCGGATCGACTCCCAGAGAGATTTCTAGGGCAGAACACTGCTCAAAAACCCCAGAATACTCAAGGAGGGAGTCAAAACTCAGTGAAAAAGTGTTGAATGACGTCCAATTGACGTCATATTTATAGGGAATAGGCGCAATACGGCCTACAGGGGCAATACGGCCGTATTGAAATTTTTGAACTTCAATACGGTCGTATTGAAGTTCAATACGGTCGTATTGAAGTTCAGAAATTTCAATACGCCCGTATTGAGTTCGCTGCGGTTGTATTGAAGTGTCAATACGGTCGTACTGACTTCAGTATGGCCGTATTGAAGCTTCAATACGGCCGTATTAAGTCCAGTACGGCCGTATTGGGCTTTTTCCCTCCACTTCTTTATTTTGAGCTATTCTAAGACCTCTAGACCTACAGAGAACCCTCCTAGGGCCTTCGCGGAGTCCTTCTGGCTGATTATCCTTCAGTCTTCGAGAGTCTTCAAGCTTTATTTCCGACCCGGACAATTTTAGGGGTCTACATGTGTGAACAAAGATATTTTAAACATCTTTTCGCAAGAAGACTTTCTTTCATCCTGTAAAATGGTGTTTAACAAAATCATTTTGCGTCTGAGAATTTCATTGTCTGCTTAGAGAAAATACTTCTTAAGAGAAAAATGTTCTTTTGAATAATTAATTGAACAAGTATGGTTTTCTTCTGAAGATAGTTTTAATAGATGATAAGCATTAAACGAAGTTTTCATCATCTTAGATCAATCAATTAAAATTGCATTTAATGTATAAATGTGGTGCAAGTATTTTTATACTGGTTTGCTCAAATTGAGCTACATCTAGTCTCCTTCAACTGAAGGGTTCCACTAGATGTTCAATGAAGTACAAATATTATTTATTCAGCCTCTTCAGGCTCGTAGTGAGCATTACAGACCATTCAGGTCACGACCACTCCTAGTCCCAAGTATTCTCAACCACTTCTGGCTCGTCTGCTTCACTCACAGACGCTAGTATTCTTAAACCACTTCTGGTTGCCCAAGTATTCTCAACCACTCCTGGTTCGTCAACTCCACTTGTTGATGCTAGTATTCTTTGATCAGCCACTTCTGGCTCCCAGTGAGTATTATCGACCAACTCCTGGCCCGCTAGCTTCACTTACTAGCGCTAGTATTCTTTAATCAGCCACTTCTTGCTCTTAGTGAGTATTCTAGACCAACTCCTGGTCCATTGACTTCACTCATCAATGCTAGTATTCTTTACTCATCCACTTTTGGCTCGCATTGAGTATTCTTTGACAAGCCTCTCCAGGCATTACAAGTATTTTTTCCCTAGCCTCTTCAGGCTTTACAAATATTAACTCAGCAAGTTTGGTTTGAGTGTTTAGGTTACTCTCACAGAGAGGATACATGGGTTGATAAACTCACTAAGGTTTGTATCCTTAGTTTTTGCAACGATTGAGTTTGGTTTACTCTCACAGAGAGGATACATAAATTGGTACACTCCCTAAGGTTCATGTTCCTAAGTTACACTTAGAACTCCTTAGTCTACAGAGAGAAATACACTAAGGTACATTTTAATCTATATGCTCTGTCTCTAGCTTCGTTGCTATATGGGCTTGATATCACTTTTTGTTCGTGTTCAAAAAGCCAACCTTTCAAGGTTTGAAGTAGTGATATATATATGGTCTTGTAGAATCTGCCTGTTGCAAGTGTCCATTGAAGTAGATATAGACGTTCATGACTAGTTTGATTTTCTCATTTAACGCTTAGGTTCTTGCATTAAATGTTGCTTCCCGTTCATGGACATTGCGTGTAGTTTTCTTCATTTGTTAGCTGTTGTGTCTGACCTTAGGTAAGACTTAGGAACCTTTTTGTCCTTTTCCAGCCACGTACCTGTAGAGTGTTGCCCATATCTTAAAAAGTGTTGTACTTTTTCTAACACATGCATGCTTTTGTTTTTACGTGCTTTCCTTCTTCTTTTTCTTCTCTTCCCTTGGTCACGCTATTACTTTGAGAGTACTTGTAGACGATGCCTGAGTAGTCCTTTGAGACTTGATTCTTTAAGTATTGGCATGGTAGTCTTCGTCTGCGTTTACTAATCTCATGCGTCTCACGTTTTGCTCTTCATCTAAGAATTTGACATTGATGTTTTGACTTCTTCTAAGATCTTGATAACATTGTGAATGGACAGACTTGTTTTCGTCTGGAATGTCTATTAGTCTGTGTTGTCCTTCTTCTAATTACGTAGTTGACTTTCTTCTCATCTTTCATTAACTTTCTTCTGATTTGCATTTGAGGTTGTCCTTGATACACACCTTCGTCTGATATTAGACTCATAAACATCTAGTGCAGACCTTATACTTAGTCTATTCTGTTAGCTCGAGTTGTCTGATTCTCATGATGTGCCTTGCCTTGATTTTTCATTCGTCAAAGTTGACTATCTGGTTTCATATGATATTTAACCTTGTTTACCTTGTTCCAGCTTTAGTTGTTTTAGCTTTGCATCTGATACTTCAAGGTTTCATCTTGTAGTAGACCTTATCTAGTGCTTGTTGACCGTTCTTCTATTTTTGATCAGATCTACTCTTGATGCTTGATCAACCTTTTCCTGATTTGTTCAGTTTGTTCAGGCTCCATAGATCTTGTATTTAATGCATTTGATGTTGCATTAAATGTTTACTCAGTGATTCTGGGTTACATGAAGTCTTTTGTACTGTTTGTTTACTTCTAAGTCTGACTTCAATCACAACTTAGATGTGTCTGTACCTTTTCTGGCATTTTTGGCTGCGCGAGTGTTGTCTTTCTCTAAAGAGTGGTTGTACTTGCTCTGGCACACGTGACTTTGACTTATGAATTCGCGCTCTTGTATTTTTCTTATTTCTTTTCATGTCTTTGATAACTTTGTGCACTTTTCTTATGAATGGAGATGATGTATGATCTGTTAGAAAAGAATGGCACAATCCAAGAGGGGGGGTGAATTGGATTCTATGACACTTCAAAAATTTCAGAGTATTTAGGATCTTTATTTCACTTAAACTTTTCTAAGACTAAATTTTCAATGAAGTTTCTTTAAAGACTTGTTATAGAAGAATGAATTCTATATGCTTTCTTGATTACAAAATAATGAGGTTCAAAGTTAACACCAATATGTGAAGCTTTAATTCAGTTTAAACTAACAATATTCATGCACTCATGCTAATCAAGAATCATCTTCTTTAATGTACAATCAAGATATTACACAAAGTAAAAGATAAGGGTAAGAAAGATTGCACAAGTCTTTTATCCTGGTTCAGCCACTCCACATGTGACCTACATCCAGTCCTCAATCAGAACCTGATCAAGATTTGTTCCACTATCTTAATGAAGAAGTTTTACAAGCATACCACACATGCATATACTTCTACACTCAAGATAACCACTTTCTTGACCCCAAGAAAGCACCCCTTGTAGAAACCCACTACAAGAATTTCTTACCACTTGAGAAACCCTCTCAAGATTTTACAAGTATTCACAAAGAATTAAGGAACGAATTCACCTGGAATTCAGAAGCAAATCTTAATCTTTTCCCTTTCAAGAATGATGATGATGATGATGATCCTTTCAAAGTTTTTCACAAACGTTTTTCTTCTTGGATTCACAAAGAAAACTCTCCAAAATTGTCACAAAGACTTCACAAAAACGCTTTTCTAAATTTGATTCTCAATTCTAACTCTGTTCTGAAGTTTCAAAAAGTTCAAACTATTTATAAAAGTTTCAGAACCAGATAATCGATTATTTTAAAGAATAATCGATTATTTTGTTCTTCAGGTTTTCTGGAAACCAACCAAGAACAATATAATCGATTATTTTGCTGGATAATTAATTATTCTAGAGAGTCATTTCTGGGATAATCGATTATTTCACAAATAATCGATTATTGCAGCAAGGCATCCCATTTTGCCTGTTGCTGGAATAATCGATTATATTTAATGATAATCGATTATTTTGAGTTAGTTTTCAAAACTTCGTTTTAAGTCTCAAAATAACTTTTCAATCCTTTTAACTCATCATCATACACTCTCTAATCAGTTTAGATATAGATTTAGCTTATGCACACAGCACACACAACAAATAAACTCAATCAAATCAATTTTAAAGACTATTTCCTATTACATAACACTTTTCCTTTGACTTTGTTTTTGACTTCTAAGTTGTTGTTGTTTGATGTTGTCCTTGACACACATTTGTGATCATCAAAACTCTTTAAGCTTCAGAGGTGATCTCATCAAGTTCAGGCTCCCCTAATCTCAACAATCTCCCCCTTTTTGATGATGACAAACCAAGCTAGCCTTTAACCTTTTCAACCATTAATCAAGCTAGACTTTAACCTTTTCCTTCAACACCTGCAAAGCACAAAACCTGCAGAACACAAACAACACAACCTTTCTCCCCCTTTGGCATTATCAAAAACAAATCAAGCCATATTTTTTCACAACAGACAATACCAGCCATATGCATACTCCTTATGTGTTCAGAATCATACCAAAGCAAATTTAACACATTATAGGTATTAGATCCAAACTTTGTGAACAATAATATTCTAGTCAGAATTATTTGATCAGCAACAAGTATTTGATCAATCAAAAATTACAAGTTACAAACCACAACTCAAAATTTTTCAACCCAAAAACATCAACAAAAACAGAACATTATAACAGCAATCAACCATACTCAAAATAGAGCATCATAACAGATCATCAAATCAGAATTTGGTACATCATTCAAACCAACATATCAACAAAATAAACTTCAAATTCCATCAGAAATTTAAATTGTTCAACATCATAAAGCATTAAAATTGTTCCGGAATTAAAACATTACAACCAAATTGAAATGAAAGTTCAAAAATAGAATTTAAAAGTCCTAATTAAAACTAGTCAGCAAAACAAAACACAAATCACTCCATCTTCTGGGTCTTGGGAGGGATGATTCTCTGTCCCGCATACCACTCGAAATAATACTCTTGGGTCTTCTCATCTGGGAACCATTTGGAAATCAGTTGCCCTGAGGGCAGAGGGCGCTTGCTCCCCCCTCACTTCAAGCTTCTTGGGTCTCTTGGAGGAAGAATCCATGAGTGGGTCTTGGTGAAGAAGAGAAGAAATGAGAGAGTTGAGGAGGTTAGGGTTTGAGGGTTTGAGAGAATGTGAGAAAGTGAGAAAAAGAGAAGTTGTGAGAGAGGTTATGCCCTAGCACGTTCTGAGTAGGAGAGGTTTTAAGAGTTATGGGAGGTTTTAAGGGTTTGGCGCGCATATAACCGTTCAAATGCTTCAGAAAAATCAAAAGTTGCCCAGATAATCGATTATTTATACAAATAATCGATTATTTGTATCAGTAAAAACCCTTTGAAAACACTATCTGCTATGAATAATCGATTATTTTTGGAATAATTGATTATTCCAGAGAGTAGTTTCTCCTAACTTTGCCCAGATAATCGATTATTGTTAAGATAATCGATTATTACAGAGGCCTTTGAAATTCCTCTTCCCAGATAATCGATTATTTCCCTAGATAATCGATTATTCCAGAGTCTCTTGAGATTCTTTATACCAAATAATCAATTATTACCCAAATAATCGATTATTACAGAGGCTCTTGGGATTCTTCAACTCCCAGATAATCGATTATTACCCGAATAATCGATTATTATTATGGGTTCACTTAAAATAATCGATTATATTTTAAGATAATCAATTATTCCAGAGAATTTTTTGCTTCTCAGGAATTTAACCTCTCAAATTACACCAAGTCTTATTTGCTTCTTGGACATACTCTTTTATGCATCAATGTTTCACACTTATTTCCAACAATATCACTCTCAAACCATAATCAATTTAAACATGATTCATTGATTATTCCTAATTCAATTCTTAATTAGTTGAATCTTTCCCTTGGTAGAGGTTTTGTAAATATATCAGCTAATTGCTTACTTGTTTCTACAAACTCTACAACACAGTCATTCCTTTGAACATGATCTCTCAAAAAGTGGTGTCTTATCTCAATATGTTTTGTCCTAGAGTGCAAAATTGGGTTTTTGGTCAAATTTATTGCACTTGTATTGTCACATCTCAGAGGTATTTTAGTTAACTCAGTTCCATAATCTCTTAATTGTTGCTTCATCCAAAGAATTTGAGCACAACAACTTCCAGCTGCTATATACTCAGCTTCATCTGTACTTAAAGCAACACAAGCTTGCTTTTTGTTATGCCATGAGACAAGTGCACTACCTAGTAGGTGACAAGTTCCACTTGTGCTTTTTCTATCTAGCCTACACCTAGCATAGTCTGAATCTGAGTAGCCTATCAGACTTAGTGAGACTCCCTTTGGATACCACAAACCTACATTGGTTGTACCTTTCAAATATTTAAGAATTCCCTTTACACTCTTCATGTGAGATTCTTTTGGATTAGCCTGAAATCTTGCACATAGGCACAGAGCAAACATTATATCAGGCCTACTAGCTGTCAAGTATAAGAGTGATCCAATGATACCGCTATACTTTGAGTTATCAACAGCTATTCCTTTCTCATCTAAGTCAAGATAGCAATTGTTTGATATTGGTGTGGCAGCCTCCTTACACCCTTCCATACCAAACTTTTTCAGAAGTTCATTGCAATACTTGCTTTAACTTATGAAAATTCCATCACTCATTTGTTTGATTTGCAACCCCAAAAAGAATGTAAGCTCCCCCATCATTGACATTTCAAATTCTCCTTGCATGGTTTTAGAAAATTCCTTGCATAAAGAGATATTGGTAGATCCAAATACAATATCATCCACATAGATTTGTACATACATTGTATCATTTTTAAATTTCTTGACAAACAATGTATTATCCACTTTCCCTCTCACATAGTCATTTTCAATCAAAAATTTGCTCAACCTATCATACCATGATCTTGGAGCTTGCTTCAAGCCATAGAGTGACTTTTTAAGCTTGTACACATGATTAGGATTTTTAAAATCCACAAAGCCTGGTGGTTGCTCAACATATACTTCCTCTTGTATCAACCTATTGAGAAAAGCACTTTTCACATCCATTTGATAAAGCTTGAAATTTATTATTGAGGAATAAGCAAGAAGTAATCTAATGGCTTCTATCCTTGCTACAGGGGCAAAAGTCTCATCATAGTCAATTCCCTCTTCTTGATTATACCCCTTAGCCACTAGTCTTGCCTTATTTCTTATAATTATCCCAGATTCATCAAGCTTATTTCTAAAAACCCACTTGGTTCCTATAATTGGATAATCATTTGGTAATGGCACTAAATCCCATACCTCATTTCTTTCAAAGTGATTTAGTTCCTCTTGCATGGCCATTAACCAATGTTCATCTTTTAGTGTTTCATCAATACTCTTAGGTTCCACTTGTGACACAAAAGCCATAGTATTGCAAATATTCTTGATGGCACTCCTAGTTGAGACTCTCTTACCAATATTTCCAATTATGTTATCCATTGATAAGTCCCTAGAAGTTTTCCATTCCTTAGGCAATTGTTCACTTGTTTCCTTTATGTTTTCATGTGATTCACTCTCTTTAGGCATATTATTAGTTTCACTTTCCACTAGAGGTTGATCAAGCAAATCAGTCATGTCATCAATTTCAGTTTGCCTTGTCTCTTGTTTATTGGATTCATCAAATACAACATGGACAGATTCTTCAACAACTAGAGTTCTTTTATTATAGATTCTATAGGCTTTGCTACTTTTTGAGTATCCTAAAAAGATTGCTTCATCAACCTTAGCATCAAACTTTCCAAGTTGCTCTTTCCCATTGTTCAGCACAAAGCACTTACATACAAACACTCTAAAATATGAAATGTTAGGCTTCCTTCCATTGTAAATTTCATAGGGTGTTTTCTTTAATATAGGCCGGATCAGAACTTTGTTTAACACATGACATGCTGTGTTAATAGCATCAGCCCAAAAATATTTTAGCAATTTTGTTTCATTCAACATTGTCCTAGCTAGTTCTTCTAAGGACCTATTTTTCCTCTCAACAACCCCATTTTGTTGAGGTGTCCTAGGTGCTGAGAAATTATGGTTTATACCATGTTCCTCACAGAATTTTTGAAACATTATGTTTTGAAATTCACCTCCATGATCACTTCTTATAGAGGTAATGTTTGAACTCTTTTCATTTTGAACAAGCTTGGCAAATTTTCTAAAGGTATTAAAAGCATCATTTTTATTTGCAAGAAACATAACCCATGTGTATCTTGAGTAGTCATCAACAATCACTAAACCATAGTAGTTTCCACCTAGGCTCATGGTTCTTGAAGGACCAAACAAATCCATGTGAATTAATTGCAAAGGTCTAGTTGTGGAAATTTGATTTTTGCTTTTAAAGTTATCCTTCACTTGCTTGCCCTTTTGACAAGCATCACATAGTTTGTCCTTACTAAACTTGAGTTTAGGTAATCCTACTACTAATTCCTTCCTACTCAGTTTATTCAAATGATCCATATGAATATGTGCAGCTCTCCTATGCGAAAGCCATATATTGTCTTCTTGGGTTATTAAGCACTTAGTATTTGAAATTGCTATTGAGTGTTCTAAGTCAAGCATGTATATGTTGTCAATTCTTTTTCCAATGAATCTGATTTCTTTTGTCTTTTTATCACATATCAAGCAACATGTATTATCAAATTCAATTTTAAAACCTTTGTCACTTAGTTGACTTATACTCAGCAAATTATGTTTCAATCCATCAACAAGCAATACATTCTCAATCAATGTTTGAGAGGAGGAGTTACCAACATTGCCATGACCAAGTATTCTCCCTTTGTTGTTGTCACCATAGGTAACATACCCTTCATTCTTCAATTTCAGACTTGAGAATTTTGAAGGATCTCCAGTCATATGCCTTGAGCAGCCACTATCAAGATACCATAGTAAGTTCTTGGCCCTCAAGCATTCCTACAACAAAGATTCAGAGAAAAAATTTAGGTACCCATGTGAAGGGTCCTTTTAGGTTAGTTCTCAGCCTTTGACTTTTTTCAATCCAAACCATCTCTCCATTTGGAACTCCATATTTCCTAGAGTAGCAGTTCCTTATTGTGTGGCCTCTTTTACAACAATAATAGCAAGTAGTTTGTCTAGAGAAATTGCTTTTAAATTTTTTGAAATCCTGGTTTTTCTTAAAAGCTTCTTTCTTTGAGTTAAATGGCATGCTCATGCTTGGATTAAAACCAAGTCCACTCCTATCAAAAGTGTTTCTTTGTTTTCCCAAAAGAATGTTTAAGTTTGCATTTCCGTTTGTGAACTTTGCAAGAATGGATTTTAAATCAGCATTTTCTTTTTCAAAAGTCTTGCAATTTTCACAAACATCTTTTGAAGAGGAGGAGGTTTCACAATGAGCTTCACTAAAGTTGAAAATAGTTTGAAGATTTTCATGCTCATGTTTCAAATCCTCAAGCTCTTGTTCAACTTTAATTAAAGCATTTTCATACCATTTCAGCTTGTTTTTAAGTTTTGAATTTAAGGCATCCAATTTCACAGCCTCTTTATGAATTTCTATAAAAGTTTCTTGGAGTTGATCATAGTCTGGATTAGATTCAAGGTTAGAATCACTTACAATTGTGTCTTGGTCAGCTCCAGCCATCAAACACAAGTTGTTCTCTTCAGCTTCGGATTCATCACTTGTTGTGCTTGAGTCATTATCTTCCCAAGAAATGTAGGCTCTCTTCCCTTTGCCATTTTTCTTCATTTTCTTCTCCTCTTGTTGCTTCTTCAAGAGGTTTGGACACTCAGCTTTCATATGTCCCAGTTTTCCACACTCATTGCAATTGAAGGAGGATGTGCTTGCTTCCTCTTTCTTGTTTGTCTTTCTATTGAATTTGTAGGGGGAATTTTTCTTTCTCCTTATGAATTTTTTGAATTTCTTTACTAGCAGATTGAAGTTCTCAGTTTCGGAATCATCGGAGCTTGATTCTTCACACACCTCTTTTCCTTTGGCAGATTTCAAAGCCTTCAATGACAATCCTTTGCCCTTCTTGTCCTGCTGTTCATTTTCTTCAAATATGTGCAGCTTTTGCTCATGCTCTCTTAGCTTCCCAAAGAGAGTAGCAAGTGTCAAGGAGGTCAAATCCTTTGATTCTTCTATGGCTGTCACCTTTGCTTGCCATGATCTGTCCAAGCATTGCAGCACTTTCAAATTCAGCTCTTCTTTCTCAAATTTCCTGCCAAGGTTAACAAGGTGATTTATCAAGTGTGTAAATCTCTTTTGAAAATCAGAAATAGATTCACCATTGTTCATTCTAAATAGCTCATATTCTCTTATGAGAGTATGCTTTCTAGATCTCTTTACATCACTTGTTCCTTCATGAGTGACTTGCAAAGTATCCCACATTTCTTTAGCAGATATGCATTGTGATATTCTAAAAAATTCATCAACAGACAATGCAGATGTAATAATGTTTTTGGCTCTTTTGTCATATTGGGCTCTTTTCTTTTCATCGTCACTCCACTCACTCTAATGTTTTTCTCTCTTCTCATCATCATCTTTTGTCATAGGGATATAGGGTCCATTTTCTATTGCATCCCAAACAGCAATATCAATTGCTTCAATGAAAATTATCATCCTAATTTTCCAGTAGACATAGTTTTCACCATTGAAAACAGGAGGTCTATGAATAGACACACCCTCACCATAGGGTAGGTTGTTATTAGCCATTTTTGAAATCTTGAATAACTCTCAAGAACCTTGCTCTAGATACCAATTGTTAGAAAAGAATGGCATAATCCAAGAGGGGGGTGAATTGGATTCTATGACACTTTAAAAATTTCAGAGTATTTAGGATCTTTATTTCACTTAAACTTTTCTAAGACTGAATTTTCAACGAAGTTTCTTTAAAGACTTGTTATAGAAGAATGAATTCTATATGTTTTCTTGATTACAAAATAATGAGGTTCAAAGTTAACACCAATATGTGAAGCTTTAATTCAGTTTAAACCAACAATATTCATGCACACATGCTAATCAAGAATCATCTTCTTTAATGTACAATCAAGATATTACACAAAGTAAAAGATAAGGGTAAGAAAGATTGCACAAGTCTTTTATCCTGGTTCAGCCACTCCACATGTGACCTACATCCAGTCCTCAATCAGAACCTGATCAAGATTTGTTCCATTATCTTAATGAAGAAGGTTTACAAGCATACCACACATGCATATACTTCTACACTCAAGATAACCACTTTCTTGACCCCAAGAAAGCACCCCTTGTAGAAACCCACTACAAGAATTTCTTACCACTTGAGAAACCCTCTCAAGATTTTACAAGTATTCACAAAGAATTAAGGAACGAATTCACCTGGAATTCAGAAGCAAATCTTAATCTTTTCCCTTTCAAGAATGATGATGATGATGATGATCCTTTCAAAGTTTTTCACAAACGTTTTTCTTCTTGGATTCACAAAGAAAACTCTCCAAAATTGTCACAAAGACTTCACAAAAATGCTTTTCTAAATTTGATTCTCAATTCTAACTCTGTTCTGAAGTTTCAAAAAGTTCAAACTATTTATAAAAGTTTCAGAACCAGATAATCGATTATTTTAAAGAATAATCGATTATTTTGTTCTTCAGGTTTTCTGGAAACCAACCAAGAACAATATAATCGATTATTTTGCTGGATAATTGATTATTCCATAGAGTCATTTCTGGGATAATCGATTATTTCACAAATAATCGATTATTGCAGCAAGGCATCCCATTTTTCCTGTTGCTGGAATAATCGTTTATATTTAATGATAATCGATTATATTTAATGATAATCGATTATTTTGAGTTAGTTTTCAAAACTTCGTTTTAAGTCTCAAAATAACTTTTCAATCCTTTTAACTCATCATCATACACTCTCTAATCAGTTTAGATATAGATTTAGCTTATGCACATAGCACACACAACAAATAAACTCAATCAAATCAATTTTAAAGACTATTTCCTATTACATGACACTTTTCCTTTGACTTTGTTTTTGACTTCTAAGTTGTTGTTGTTTGATGTTGTCCTTGACACACATTTGTGATCATCAAAAATCTTTAAGCTTTAGAGGTGATCTCATCAAGTTCAGGCTCCCCTAATCTCAACATGATCTTCCTCATTGTGACTAGTGAATTCTGGACTCTTTTCCATGCTCTTCGTCTACATTTGAGGCTTAAGTCTCTGTCTCTGAGCCATTTCTTCGTCTCCTTCTTATCCAACGTCTGATATTTGATATTTGATCTTTGAGCTTCATTTTGATGTTTGTTCAGTACTTGACCATTCTTTTTGGTCTCGATTCAGCCTTTCGTCTAGTGTAGTCTAGTACAGTCTGAGCGTTTATTTTGCTCTTAATCAGACTTGGTCTTCTATCGTCTAAGGCTTGATCATTTTCCCTCTTGTGTTGGGCTTGGTTTTATTTAATCTCCTCAATTGATGTCCTGTAGCTTTTACCATTTGTCTTGGTTCTGGTGTGGGAGGTTGGTGCATGCATATTCTCTATTCTTGCCTGTACTTATGTTTTTATCTGAAACACTAACATATTTGTTAGAGATAACAATATGCATTATATTTGTCTCATTCAAAATCTTATTGGGAATTTCTTCGTCTAACTCAACAAAATGTTGTCGCCACCGGCCCGAAACGGGCTTTCGGCATTCGTGAAGGATGGTTGGACTCTTTTGTTTGTTTAAAAATATGAATTGCTAGAATGACTTATTCTCAAACTGAGACCTCGTCAAACGAGCAATTTTATTAAAAGGCTCACCAATCCATGTTAATCCCAAGCGGGACCCTCCATGGATTAGTGGTTTTCATAAAAGGAAGGGTTCATGGAGTCGCCACCAATGTTTTACTCAAAACATTGGAAAAAGAGGTTTAAGGCAATCGATTCAAAAATCGACTTCGGCCATTACAACCAGAGTCGGGTAAGGGAGTCGGTTACGCGTGGGGAAGGTGCTAGCACCCCACAGCGCCCCTTTCGGGTTCCCTATGACAGATTATTTAAAAAAAATAATAGTGTAAAATTACTAAATTACCCCTATTTATTCTAAGCAATTATAAATTAACTATCTACATGATGACAGTTTAAATATGTACACACAGAAAGCGGTAAAAGAAGGGACTTTAAAGATATAAACCTTTGAAGCGTGCTTTCTTATATATCTTGACAGAAATTGGGAAGCGTTTTGGCGTTCCCTCCCTCTACAAGACCGCTCGCTCCCTTCTAAAAAATAATTTTTGACTTGGAAATCCGATGGATTTCCCTTCGACTTAGTTTGAGACTCAAGCAAAATGCTCAGAACTCAAAAACTTCGTCGGATCAACTCTCCGAGTGATTTCTAGGCAGAGCACTGCTCAAAAACCCAGAATACTCAAGAAGAGGGTTAAAATTCAGTCCAAAAAAGTGTCAAATGACGTCCCATTGACGTCATATTTATAGGGAAGAGGCTCAATACGGTTTATGAGGGTCAATACGGTCAACATTGAAATTTTGAACTAATACGGCCGTATTGAATTCAATACGGCCGTATTGAAGTTCAAAAAACCTCAATACGGCCGTATTGAAGTTCAGTGCGACCGTATTGAAGTTCAGTGCAGCCGTATTGAATTCAATGCAGCCGTATTGAAGTCCAGAAACTTCAATACGGCCGTATTGAGTTCAGTGCGGCCGTATTGAAGTTCAAAATGTTCAATACGGCCGTACTGAACCTCTGGGAGGCCGTATTGGGCTTCATTCCTCCCACTTTTCTTATTTTAGCTATCCTAAGACCTCTAGACCTATAGAGAACCCTCCTTGGGCCTTCTGGAAGTCCTTCTGGCTGATCTTCCTTCAGTCTTCGAGAGTCTTCAAGCTTTATTTCCGACCCGGACAATTTTAGGGGTCTACAGCTGCCCCCCCTTTACTTAGTCGGACGACCTTTTGGTGTACCGGCTGACAAGTAAAGGAGTTGACCCAATTGTCCGGGTGATGTGCCAACCTTCTGACTTGTAGCGTCTTCCGGT
This sequence comes from Cajanus cajan, assembly GCF_000230855.2. Classification (NCBI taxonomy): domain Eukaryota; kingdom Viridiplantae; phylum Streptophyta; class Magnoliopsida; order Fabales; family Fabaceae; genus Cajanus; species Cajanus cajan. Next base: position 27,913,105 of record NC_138525.1, on the reverse strand, counting down.
GGAAAATTGTTGAGTAGCCTCTCCAGGTTGTTGCATACCTCGGCGTTTCTGACAACCTTGGTAGCTAAGTTTACCCTCTCCAGGGTCAACTTCACTCGACGCCCGAGCCGGAAGTTGAACACCAACGTGCCTCTGACAACGCTGATGGTTGAGTACCGCCTCTCCAGGCCTAGCCTCACTCGACGCCCGAGCCGGAAGCTAGACACCAGTGTTAACATCACCGATGATTGAGTACTGCCTCTCCAGGCTCTGCTTCGGTTGTTTCTGACGACCTAGGCAGCTAAGTTTACCCTCTCCAGGGTCAACTTCACTCGACGCCCGAGCCGGAAGTTGAACACCAACGTGCCTTTGACGACTCTGATGGTTGAGTACTGCCTCTCCAGGCCCTGCCTCTCAACATGAGGTAGTTGAGTATTGCCTCTCCAGGCCCTGCCTCTTAACATTCAGCAGTTGAGTATTGCCTCTCCAGGCCCTGCCTCTTAACATTCAGCAGTTGAGTACCGCCTCTCCAGGCCCTGCCTCTTAACATTCGGCAGTGTGAGTTTACCTTCTCCAGGGTCTGCGTCCGTGTCTTCTGATCACTTCGGCAATGCGAGTTTACCCTCTCCAGGGATCTGAGATGATTTTTTTGTCTCCACAGTCCACGATGCTGCTTCGACGATTGTTTTTTGATTTTTGTGCCACTGAGGGCTGGATAACGCAGGGATCCGTCTAGGGGATGTGCAGTCATTCATAGGTTCTTGTGCCCCAACTTGCATTTGCATAGTTGGTACCCATGGGGAATTTCTGACTCCTTGGGGTGTAGACACAGATGCTCTTCTTGAATTGAGCGATGCCTTATGTTTGGCTGACGTCCTTTGACGTTGGTGGAGTATCCCGATTATCCTTATTCGGGTGTCTCTCTTTGATTTTCTGATTTTGTAGCCTCTATGTAGGCTATTATCCACTAGGGGTTCTGGATGTTGATTTTGATTTTGTCTCCACAGTCCACGATGCTGCTTTGACAATTGTTTTTGATTTTGATGCCACTGAGGGCTGGATAATGCAGGGATCCGTCTAGGGGATGTGCAGTCATTCATAGGTTTTTGTGCCCCAACTTGCATTGCTTAGTTGGTACCCATGGAGAATTTCTGACTCCTTGAGGTGTAGACACAGATGCTCTCTCTATGAGTTGAGCGATGCCTTATGTTTGGCTGTCGTCCTTTCGACGTTGTGGAGTGTCCCGGTTATCCTTATTCGGGTATCTCTTTTGTTTTTCTGGTTTTGTCGCCTCTGTGTAGGCTGTTATCCGCTGGGGGATTTTGTCATTGATTGTGATTAGCCTCTTCTGTTAGGCAGATCATCTTGATGTTCAATGATTGGCTAAGAGCCGGATTCCACTTGGGGAATGATTATTGATCTTTTTGATCTTTTCCTTTTTGTAGGAATGCCTCTTGAGTAGGCGACTGGGGATTTGGGGATCTTATGTATCCCAGAGTATTATTTAGGAAGCCTCTACAGGCTTAGACTCACTCAACGCCTGAGTTGGAGAGCTATCTTCCACTGAGGAAGTTTTAAGTCCTTTGACTAGATATACTGCTTGGGCGATCGTGCTTCCATTGGGAATTTTGTCGATCTTGCTTTGATAGCTCTCGCTGGGGATTTGTTCCGTGAGCTTGAGTTGAGATATCTCTGGGGAGTATTATTTCTGCGAGCCTCTCCAAGCTCAATTATTCTGTATGATGAATTGGTTTTTTGTTCAGCCCGAGAATGCGAGCTGAGACGTCTTTTGGAGAGTATTATTTCGGCAAGCCTCTCCAGGCTTAATTATTCTGTGGGAGTATTGTTTCAGCAAGCCTCTCCAGGCTCAATTATTTTGTGAGAGTATTATTTTGGCAAGCCTCTCCAGGCTCAGTTATTCTGAGAGTATTATTTCGGCAAGCCTCTCCAGGCTCAGTTATTCTGTACAATTTGTTGGATTTTCTGTATTTTGCCTTTTTGTTGATTTTGGCTTTTTCTGTGTTTTTGCCTTTTTTGATTTTGGCTTTTTTCTGTATTTTGCCCTTTTTTGTTGATTTTGGCTTTTGTTGTACAGAAATAAAAGTGTTAAAAGATTTAGACTCAAAGAGTGAAAAAATTTCATTCATTAAATAAACATGAAATTTTGTACAAGGGAAATGATGGGACGCAGCCCATTCAAACAAATACATAAAAATAGGAAAAAGAAAACTGGTCTTCATTCTTCTGCCGGCGGGTCCTGTGGAGGAGCGGGGAACTGGCGGTGCATCCAGACCGAGAGGTTGTCGAACCCCTGCACCAAAGTGTCCAGTCGAGCATCGGTGCTCTGCTGCCATGCGCCGATACTGTGCTGAAAAGCATCGAATTGAGTATCGATGCTTTGCTGCAAAGCGTCAAAGCGGGCATCAAAGTAGGCCCTATCCGACTGTGAGGTGCCGGCCTCTGGCTGTGGGCTGCCGTCGCCCTGAAGATCAACGTCATTGAAGAGCTCGGCGAAGGCATCAGGGCCGTCCGCTCGTACATACCTCCCTCCTGACCTCGCTATGATCTTCATACTGATCAAGGTGGAGGCATTAATTGGCTTCGGTGCCAATGGCCCTGGCTCTACGCCGTCTGGGCATCCCCAAGTCTCCGCAAGCCGTGAGAGGAGTGGGGCAATCAGGATGTATCCCTGCCTAGATCCTCCTTCTCGTGCCCCCAAGTTCCTAACGTGCTCGAGGAAGAAGTATCCGGGGTTGGCCCTCCGACTGGTGGCCATGCAGTATAATGCTAATAAATCCGGCCGTGTCACCGACTCGGGGCTCTTCCACCTGCCATGGATGGTGCTGGTGAGGATCTTGTGACAGATCCGAAGAGCGGTCGGGAGCCGGGTGCCCTTCACCCCGGCATGATAGTCCTCGTGGCCTGTGATCGCTCTCCACATGTCGACCGGGGTCCACTGATCAGGCCACTCGCATATAGCATCTCGATATGCGAGCTGATCAGTCCTGCTGAAAAATCCTGCCTGGACGTTGAACTCGTCCAACGTCAGTGAGCGGTACCCCTGATTTATCCAGAAGTCAACTGAGCAGACAGCCTCCCCAAAACTGTTTGTCGACTCAGTAACGCCGACAGTGGCCAAAAACTCCTTCGTCGCCGTCAAGTACAGGTGAGAAGGGGAATCAAGGAGGAATCCCCATCCTATACTGTTGAAGTAGCCTCGGACTTCATCCTCCAAGCCCACTGTACGGAGAATATCAAAGTCGAGCACCCTCGACGGCTCGAAGGTGAATGACTCTATGAGCTGCAGCCGTTCCTGATGTCTGTCTGTCATCTCACGTCGAGCTGGGGCCCTCTGCCTCTTTCTAGATGATTCTGCCATTTCTGAGGTTTCTTCTTGAGGTTCACTCACAAGCAGGATGCAGAGGAATGAAGATTGGAATGCAAAAATGAGAAGGAAAACGCTTATTTATAGATAAATTTTCGCCAATACGTCCCGTATTGATTCAATACGGCCGTATTGGTGTAGCCGTTATTGGGCAATTTTGTCAACCAATACGGCCCGTATTGAATTTAATACGGGCGTATTGGAGGTCAATACGGGCGTATTGGATTTAATACACCCGTATTGAAGCTGAAAGGTTGCTTCAACGGTCGTCTTAATACGGCCGTATTGAATTCAATACGGGCGTAAATTTTTTTTTTTTTTTTTTTTTTTTTTTTTAAATAAACAGAGAATAAGTGATCTTCTAGTACACCTATCATCTGTATGCATGTATGCAGTATGATGCACCTGATTCTATTTGATTCATTTTTCAAAAGAATTAATCGATGCGTTTTTTGCTTGGATTGTGCCATTCCTCCAGACGGACTGTGTGCTGCCGACTTTTATGACCAAGGAATGATGCATATTTGTTTTTTTTGTGTCATGAACCCAATGATCTTTCCCTTCCTTTAGAAGATGTGTCAACCCTCCTATTGACCACTATATCTCCATGTTTCCACTAGATTATTATTAAAAAAATCGCTGGGACAAGAGAGAAAAGAAGGAAAGGATATATTTTCAAAAGTTTGTGTTTTAGAGGGGATTATTTATTTTTTGAAAGATGGATTTTGTAAGAATGGCTTGGCCAATGGTAGGCTTAAGTGTTTAGGCTTGTTTGATTAAACACTTATGAAGTTAAGCACGTCTTGGTTATTAACGTTTGCGATTTGACAACTTGGATAGCTTTTCTTGAGCCCCTTTGTTGAATTCAGTTGGTGGTACCATCATGGATTTATTCTGTTTTTCGATTGCCCTAACTTTTGCCTAAAACACCCATTTGTGGAGTTTTAGCGGGCTTTTGTTTTTGTTCATTATTTTGTAACCCTAATTTTTGCCTAGGTCACCCTCTTGTGGGATTCCTAGCGGGTCTTTTGCTCTTATTTTTGCGCAATCCCCTTTTTTGGGTTTCCTGCCGAGCTTCTTTTATTTTGAAAGATTTCTTTTTACCCATGATGGCACTTGTCAAGGCCAAGGGAAGGTGCTCCAAGTTGTCACACACATCTCCACATAAAAATGATGTGGGTTTATTATTATTAAGGTGATTTTAACCTCATTCATGTTCATTCAAACAGGATTAAATAATGTGGTTTAGAGTTTTATTGCAAGCAAGAAAAGAAGCAATAAGAAAGAATGATTTTATTATAATCATAGTGGAAAACATGTGCCCTATCGAGGCTCGGGGGTCGGGCTGTCCCCGAGGAGTGATCTCTAATAGTCACTGAATTTACACATCCCTATTAGAAGGAAAAGGACACTTGATGACGACAGTTGGCCTTGACGTTTGTGAACCAGCCTTCCTAAAGATCTGGCTTAAAGAACGTCGAGAAGGATCTTGATTCCTCTTCGTTCTTTGATCTTTAACAGGGTTGTATCCTAACCCTTGTTTCCCCGGATTATCCTTAATGATGGGTAGCTCCGGAATTCCTTGGGAGTCCTTGCCAAGTCCTTGTCCCGGCAAGTATCCATTCTTGGTGAGCATATGAGCTGCCTTCTTCATTTCTCGGGGAAACGTCTCAACATTGGCAATTTCCAATGCTTGGAAGGCGGTTTCCAAAGCTTCCTCTGCTGCATCCACATAAGGTATGGTGGATGGCTTGCTGATGAGTATGTCATCTTCAGCTTGTACGGTCACCAGTTTGTCACCCACTATGAACTTGACTTTCTGGTGGAGCGTAGAGGGTACAGCTTTCGCATCATGAATCCAAGGTCGGCCGAGGAGACAGCTGTATGCAGGAGTAATATCCATTACTTGGAATTCGACATTAAAGATAGTGGGCCCAATTTGGATTGGGAGACTGATTTCTCCCACCACTTCTCTTTTAGAGCCGTCGAAAGCTCGAACGATCATGTTGCTCGGGCGCATTTGGACTCCCTTGATTGCCACTTGATCAAGCGTTCTTTTGGGCATCACATTCAAGGAAGATCCGTTGTCCACCAAGACTTTTGCGATGTGATACTCCTTGCACTTTACAGAGATGTGCAAGGGCTTGTTGTGATTTGATCCCTCGGCGGGGATCTCTTCATCGGTGAAAGTGAGGTGATCATTAGCCGTGATGTGACTAACAATCCCCTTAAACTTGTCTAGGGAGATGGTATGCGACACATATGCCTCGTTCAAGACTTTCAACAGAGCTTGTCGATGCGGTTCGGAGCATAGGATCAACGACAACAGAGTAATCTTTGCTGGCGTCTTATGAAGTTGATCCATGATGGAGTACTCGCTTTGTCGGATAAACTTTAACAGCTCATCAGTCTCCTCCTCGGATTCTTTTTCCTCGGTCTTCTCCTTTTCTTTTCCTTTATTCTTGGGAGCTTTATCGTGAAGATCTTCGGGAGTGTAGATCCTGCCACTCCTAGTCATGCCCCCAAGTCCAGCGATGTTAGAGATATCGCTGTCGGCAGAAGAGTGGATGTCGTATATCCATGGCACAGCCTTATTTGATTCGTAGGGGAAAGGCCTTGGAGTGATGATCCTTAACGGTGTCGGACCTTTCCCTTTGTCTGTCTTGATTACCAACAACGGAGTTGCCGTGTGCTTGCTTGGTGCAGTTGTTGGTTTGCATTTAATTACCAATGGCGTGCGATCCATTCTGAACATACGCATCGATTAATTCTTTCTTTTTATTAATATTTATTATTAAATTACCGAGAGAGATAAATGCAAATGAATGACTAATGAGATGCAAAGGCAATAAATCTCAAAAATACAATTTTTATTAATTGAAGAAAGTGTATAACTTTTATACAATGCTTTGAAGCAACTTTTTACAAAAAGAGAAAAGCCGGTAAAAACCCACAGGCGGGTTCATATGTCTTTGCCATTCATCTTCGGCTTCCTCCACATGACGGCCCATTGCTTCAATCTGAGTATGGACTGCTTGGCTCATATCATCACTGATTTTCTGAGCATCTTTCGCTTTTTGTATATGATAGTTGATCATGGCCTGCAGCTCATTAAGCTCATCCTCGGCCCGATCCTTCTCCTCTTGGAGTTTGGCCATTTGTGCCAATCCTTCCCTTTCCTTTTTGCGGAAGTCGGAAAGGTTTGCGGCTTGTCGTTGAACAACTTCCCGCCATTGTTGCGCATCGGATCGAGTCAAAAGCAGATCGTCTTGCATATCCTTGATCAACTGTGCCTGCTTTGAATACTCGGCCTCAAGGTGTGCTATCTTCATGTTGACTTCTTGGAGTTGACTACTCGGTTCAACCTTTGGCATTTTGGGTGCCCGAGTAGTCTCCTCATTGAGGTTAGCACACTCATCCTTGAGCCGCTCTATCTCGTGGTCTTTCTTCTTGCATTGCCTTTGAAGACCATCAATAGTGAAACTGGATTCTTCATTTTTTTCTTCAAGAACTCTCATCTGAGCTCCCATGATTTCCAGTTTCTTGGTCAAGGCGTTGACTTGCTCTTGCAACACCTTCCTTGTTGCTGTGGTTGCACAAGAAGTGGATGGTTGAAGCACCCCCCTCTCGCTCCTCCATTTCTCATAATCGATGGAGACGGATACCCGAGGCTTTCCAAGCTCGAGATCTCCCTCATAGGTTGGTCTCTCCCACGCTCTCATGACAGCGTGCATGTCCTTCTGATGCTCGGAATCGAAGGAGAAACACGACCCTCCAAGCTCCTCTATAGTAGGAATGGTCTGAGTCCTCATCAGTTGCCTCATAACCAATCTAGGTGAGTAGGCTATGCAACCTCTGAGGCCCATCAATGGTATGCTTGGATAACTGCCACATCTCATCAATACATGGCTTGGACGGAACCAAGGGCAAACCCACGTGAAGTGCTCGATACTCCACTGTTCCATCTCTTCCTTCCACTCAGAAGCATATCGGCGGCGTACGGGAATTTTCGAAAAACTCCTCAAAGGGTCGGGCAAGGTCCCCATATGACTAGAGGCATAGAAATGAGTGATGCTCCATACATACAGCAAGGAGGTGCAGCATCGGATGATTTTTCCTTGCTTCTGTTGAGACAGATGAACAGAGAGCAAGGTGTCGGCAAGAATAGCAGGCACGGGACTCTTCATGTGTACGTCCCAAGCGAAGAAAGCGTCCATCGCAGCATGGTCCACTGTGTTAGCGAGAAAGGGGAATAGGATCATCCCAAACACAGCTAACGCTAGAGTCTTGTTGAAAGCTAACCAATCTCCCTCACCAGCCAAGGAAGAAAGGTGGTCCTCAATCATAGCAAGCTTCCAACCTTTAATACTGCCGTTCCCCACTAAGGCAGCTGATCGTGATGGTAATTTGACCTGAGTGGCAACTCTCTCCACTGCCACATGGTTGTCATGAAAGATATAGACCCCGGCTGATTTGGGCCATCGTAGCATGAGCTCGTACTCCTCGAGAGTAGGAACTAGATCAAACTGGGGGAACTCGAAGCAGTGCAAATCGAGACTCCAGAAGTGAACCAGTGCTCTCAGAAATGCTGGATCCACACAGATCTTCATCAAGTCGAGGACTCGTCCATATGATTTCTCAAACTTGACGCTAGCCTCTCTTGGCATCAAAGTACAGAGGTGATCCAACCTCTCAGCACGGTATAACAAGAAGTCTACTTTCTTCAATTGCCCATGCATCTCCTTAGACCTCTCCATATTCTACAATACAATGCATGATATGAGATGATGGAGATGAATATGCATGCATAGTGTTTATTCAACTAAGCATTATCATGTTTTGGGATTTTCCTAAGATGATGCATGATATTGCTTGGTTTAGATAAATATATATATATTTTTTTTTTTGGATATTTTGTATCTTTTTGTATTTTTTGGGTGAAAAGGGAAACTACCTATATGAATGCAATGAAGGTAGATGTTAACACCGTGTACTAGAAGATCTTTATTTCTTTTTATTCTTTTTATTTAAAAGAATAGGAATGTTGTATGTTTAAAGAGATGCAATGTATGCTCAAACAATGTCACATAAACAATGCACAAACAATTCACTCATCCACGAACAGTCACGAGCGAATCACGAGGTAGGGGTATCCTGCAGAAAAGTGCATATTCAAGGTGGATCTAACTGTTCTCACCGGTCTGAGGCCCCCAAGGTGCCCCCATTATAGGGACCCAATTCCTCTCGTCGTAAGTCGATGGAAAGCTCCAACGCACTGTCGGACTCGAGTTCATGGTTATCACCTTGAGTGATGCTTTCCGACAACGGTCTACGGGCACCTATAGACCCATTCGACAACCGGCCGTACTAACATCCACTCCCTATGGCTTACCACTCATGCCCCCGGGTATAGAGGGAACTGTTGTGTGCAAAGGTTTGTGTGCAGTTTTTATTTCAAACAATTGCGAGAATTTAAACATACAACAATTATTAAAGCCATATAAATAAAGCATGTTATCATACAAACAAGGGGTAATAAAGTAATTTTAACTATTATTTGTTAAAAATAATCTGTCACTAAATGCGACTGACTCTCGAGGCTTCCCCAGTGGAGTCGCCATCTGTCGCCACCGGCCCGAAACGGGCTTTCGGCATTCGCGAAGGATGGTTGGACTCTTTTGTTTGTTTAAAAATATGAATTGCTAGAATGACTTATTCTCAAACTGAGACCTCGTCAAACGAGCAATTTTATTAAAAGGCTCACCAATCCATGTTAATCCCAAGCGGGACCCTCCATGGATTAGTGGTTTTCATAAAAGGAAGGGTTCATGGAGTCGCCACCAATGTTTTACTCAAAACATTGGAAAAAGAGGTTTAAGGCAATCGATTCAAAAATCGACTTCGGCCATTACAACCAGAGTCGGGTAAGGGAGTCGGTTACGCGTGGGGAAGGTGCTAGCACCCCACAGCGCCCCTTTCGGGTTCCCTATGACAGATTATTTAAAAAAAATAATAGTGCAAAATTACTAAATTACCCCTATTTATTCTAAGCAATTATAAATTAACTATCTACATGATGACAGTTTAAATATGTACACACAGAAAGCGGTAAAAGAAGGGACTTTAAAGATATAAACCTTTGAAGCGTGCTTTCTTATATATCTTGACAGAAATTGGGAAGCGTTTTGGCGTTCCCTCCCTCTACAAGACCGCTCGCTCCCTTCTAAAAAATAATTTTTGACTTGGAAATCCGATGGATTTCCCTTCGACTTAGTTTGAGACTCAAGCAAAATGCTCAGAACTCAAAAACTTCGTCGGATCAACTCTCCGAGTGATTTCTAGGCAGAGCACTGCTCAAAAACCCAGAATACTCAAGAAGAGGGTTAAAACTCAGTCCAAAAAAGTGTCAAATGACGTCCCATTGACGTCATATTTATAGGGAAGAGGCTCAATACGGTTTATGAGGGTCAATACGGTCAACATTGAAATTTTGAACTAATACGGCCGTATTGAATTCAATACGGCCGTATTGAAGTTCAAAAAACCTCAATACGGCCGTATTGAAGTTCAGTGCGGCCGTATTGAAGTTCAGTGCAGCCGTATTGAATTCAATGCAGCCGTATTGAAGTCCAGAAACATCAATACGGTCGTATTGAGTTCAGTGCGGCCGTATTGAAGTTCAAAATGTTCAATACGGCCGTACTGAACCTCTGGGAGGCCGTATTGGGCTTCATTCCTCCCACTTTTCTTATTTTAGCTATCCTAAGACCTCTAGACCTATAGAGAACCCTCCTTGGGCCTTCTGGAAGTCCTTCTGGCTGATCTTCCTTCAGTCTTCGAGAGTCTTCAAGCTTTATTTCCGACCCGGACAATTTTAGGGGTCTACAAATGTACCATAATGTATTCACTCTGTAGACTAAGGAGTTCTAAGTGTAACTTAGGAACGTGTACCTTAGGGAGTGTAACAACTTTATGTATCCTCTCCGTGAGAGTAAACCACACTCAATCGTTCCAAAAACTAAGGATGCAAACCTTAGTGAGTGTATCAACCCGTGTATCCTCTCTATGAGAGTAACCTAAACACTCAAACCAAACTTGCCTAGTTGATATTTGTAAAGCCTGAAGAGGCTAGGGAAAGAATACTTGTAAAGCCTGGAGAGGCTTGTCAAAGAATACTCACTACGAGCCAGAAGTGGCTGAGTAAAGAATACTAGCGTTGATAAGTGAAGTCAACCGGCCAAGAGTTGGTCGAGAATACTCACTAGGAGCCAGAAGTGGCTGATTAAAGAATACTAGCGCTAATGAGTGAAGTTGGCGGGCTAGGAGTTGGTCGATAATACTCACTGAGAGCCAAAATTGGTTTAGCAAAGAATACTAGCGTCAGCAAGTGAGGTTAACGAACCAGGAGTGGTGGAGAATACCTGGGCAACCAGAAGTGGTTTAAGAATACTAGCATTTGCAAGTGAAGCTAACGAGCCAGAAGTGGTTAAGAATACTTGGGACTAGGAGTGGTCGTGACCTGGATGGTCTATAATACTCACTACAAGCCTGAAGGGGCTAAACAAACAATACTTTTACTTAATTGTTTATCTAGTAGAACCCTTCATTTGAAGGAGATTGGACGTAGCTCAGTTTGAGTGAACCAGTATAAAAAATTTCTCTACGATTTAAATGTTTTAGACGCACTTTATTTGATTGATCTTAAATATTGAAAACTTTGTCCAATGATAATCGTCTATTAAAAACATCTTCAAACAAAAACCATACTAGAGAACGATTTTCGTTTGTGAAGTATTTTTTTCCTAGTAGACGATGAAACTCCCAAACGCAAAACGATTTTGGTAAACCAATCTTGGGTTGTCTCTATTCAAGCACTAATAATATTTTTACTGGACGAAAGAGAGACTCATTGCGAAAAGTTTTTTAAAACTCCTTTGTTCACATACACACACATATTCAATCCCCCTTCTATGTGTTTCTTACCTAACTTCAAATTCTCTGGGATTCTTGATAGGTTTGATGATTTGGACCATGAAATTGCAAGAATCAAGGCCCAAGTAGGAATTGAGGAGGACTCGGAGTGAAGATTTAGGCTACTATTCTATTTTTAGGAGTTTATTGTTCTGTTTTTAAATTCTAGTTTTTAAAATTCTATTTTTCAATTAGGTTGTAATGGTTTTAATTCTAGAACAATTTTGTTTAGTTAATGTTTGATTTTAATTTGATTGTAATTTGAACAAGTTTAATTTTGGTGCAATTTAACTCTGTTTACAAGTTTAATTACAATTTGGTTGTTTTTAAAAGTGGTATTGGCTGATTTGGTAATGTTAATCCTTATGATTGAATGATTTAAGTTTTGAAGCATATTGGTGATTCTTAATATGATTCATTTGACATATTGGGTATGTAATATTGAGTTGTGGTATTTACACTTTGTATACATGTATGTGTATTTAGAAAAATAAGATGCTAGAATAACTATGTGTTATGAATGCTTAAAATGCAATTTTAACATTGTGATTTGTATACTCTTGACTCTACAATTTTATAGTCTATATTTGGACATGTTGGTTATATTGTATGTTTTTGATGATGTCCAAAGGGGGAGAAATGTTAAATTTGTTTTGCAGGTTTGGTTTTGTAATATAGTTTTGTGGTATTGATAAAACAAAGCAAGCAATGTAAACTACATGATTTTCTCACTTGGGCAAAACATGTTGGAGTTTGTCTTCATCAAAAAGGGGGAGATTGTTGAGATTCATGGATGGTGAATCAAGTTCTAAAGTGTTTTGAAGATAACAAAGGAGAATACATGAAGATCATGAATGAATATCAAATGTAATAGGGGTAGTTTATGTGTTATGTTGCTTAGTTATTCAATTATGTTATTATATGTATGTTTATGTTTATTTATGCTTTGTGCATGAGTCAAATCTTAATTCTAATTGTCTAAGAATGAGTATGATGATGATTGAGAACAACTTGGAAAGTTTATGGATGTATGAAATCAAATTTTGAGAACTAACTCAAAATAATCAATTATTACTAAACATAATCGATTATTTCTGCTATATTTTTCAAATGGATGAGAAACCTTGTTGTAATAATTGATTATCTGTGAAATAATAAATTATCCTAGAATGTACTATCTGGAACAATTGATTACCCTACAAAATAATCGATTATTTCGTTCTTGAGTGGTTTTCAGAATCATGAAGAACAAAATAATCGATTATCCTTAAAATTAATCATTTACCTAGGTCTGAAAACTTTATAAAAATGGTTTTCTCATTCATAAACTTAACCAAGTGATATTGTGCAAATTTTGTGATAAACTTTTGATATTTGTTATCCTCTTAGAGCGTTTTCTTTGTGAAACCAAGAAGTAAAACACTTTGTGAAATGTTTTGAGAAAATTCATCATCATTACTACATTCTTTGAGAGAAGGACTAAAAATTGTCAAAAATTCACTATCTGATTTGTTCACTTTTAGGTGAATTTGTTCCTTAATTCTTTTTGTGTAATGTGGTAAGAATCTTGAGTAGGTTTCTCAAGTGATAAGAGTTTTTGTAGTGGGTTTCTACAAGGAGTACTTTCTTAGGTGCAAGAAAGGGTGGGTCTATCTTGTTTGTTGAAGTGTTTGCATGTGTGGTATGTTTGTAAAACTTCTTCATTGAGATAATGGAAAAAATCTTGATCAGGTTATGATTGAGGACTGGATGTAGGTCACATATGGAGTGGCTGAACCAGGATAAATAACTTTGCATTCTTCTCTCACCCTTATCTCTTACATTAAGCAATCTTTAATTAATTGTCAAAATGGTTGCTTATGTATGATTAAAATGGTTTAAATTGAAATGTAAGCACTGCATAATAACTTGGTCATAAACTTAGTCATTAAAGATTAGTGAAACAAGCATATAGGAGTTTATCCCATACACTAAGAGGTTCAATATACTTTATTCAAAATTGGTTTTAGAAAAGTTAAAGAAATTAAGATCTTAAACTCTAATAATTTTTAAGTGTCAATAAATCCAATTCACCCTCCCCCTCTTGGATTGAACCATTCTTTTCTAACAACATGTAGTTTCCAAAGTTTTAGGAAACAATTTGAATTTCAAATTCTAAGGCATGCTTTTGGTGTGACCTAGATTTGATTCCTTTTCAATTCAAATCACTTTGAAGTTTTTTTTCTTCCTTTTTCCTCTATTTTTAACTTTGTTTTGAAGTACTTTTCCAGATCCAAAAGCTTTTAAAATCATGCACTAAAATCGTAATTCAAATTTGAATTTAAGACTTGGAGTAGATTGAATTATTTTTGAGTTTTTGGAGTCAAATTTAAATTGAAACTTTAGGAAATACAATGGAAACCTAACTCTAAGAATGCACCAATGATCTACTAATGGATATGAACTCAAATATGTAAAATCAAAAGCACCAAATAAAAACAGATCCAATTCGGCCATATTCAAAATTTAATCTGATTTGGTTTTGTAGTCAAAATAATTTCGTGCCATGATGTATTTAGAATAGTAATTATTAGTGAAACAAAAATACTTGTACAAACCATCAAAGTAATTTAAGAACAAAATCAAACCAAACTAGGTCAAACTAAGCACATCTTGAATTTTTGACATTATAAGAACTACACATGACTTCTAGGCAGCAAGTAAGGATTCAAAAATCAAAATCACATGCAATAAGATAAAATGACCAAAGCAAATCAACACAAGACTCAATCAAATCAAAAATTAGCGCAAGATAGAAATCCTAGTAGCATGTGATTGAGAAATTAAGAAGCAATCACTTAACACACATGGATCTATCAAATAATTGTGCAAAAATTTAGATCCATTCAACAAGAACACATTCAAGAAAATTAAGGATAGAATGAACACAAAATAATCAATGAAAAGAGTACTTGAACCTCAAGGAAGCAACCAATGCTCTAGATACCAAAAATGATGGCAAATCTTGAAGAAATGATGGATGATTCCTTCAAAAACTTGCTCCAAGTCCTTGCACCTTCCTTAAGTGAATTTAGACGTGAAAATGGAGGGGAAACAAAGGTGAAGACATAGAAAACTCTATAGTTTGGAAGCACTTAAGCCAAGGGAGCAAAGGATTGCTAACAAAGGTGTTAACTCCTAAAAGTGTTCTAGGAACTCTAGAATTTCCTAAGCTATTTTGGGACTTTCAAGAAGAGAGAATTCAGCTGAAGCTAAATTCTCTATATAATGATCTCAAAAGTGAATATAAATGAGTGAGGAGAGCTTGATTTATAGGCCAAAGGAAGGATGAATGTGGAGCCATAAAGTGACTAGGTGCATTGGCGCCAAAATTTGAATCCAAATTTTGGCTTGCCAATAGCATCACCATGTGCAGCCACAAAATTAGGGTGCATTTAGGTTGAATTTCAATGTCATTTGGTGTGGATCAAATGCAACCCACCTTAGGCTAGCACGTGTGTACTAAATGCATCACAAATTAAACCTAAATGTGACCTAATTTAGCTAAATTTGCCTAATTAAGCTTTTCCTCTCAAAACCTACTCTAATGGCCTAAATACAATGTCCAAAATATCCTAAACAATAGGAAATAATGAAAGAAGCAAAATGAGCCCAATATTGGGTACCAAAATACATAAGTCCCATTAAGCCCAAAAATAGGCCCACTAAACCTAAGACCCAAAACCCTAATCTATAAGGCCCAAAATAAAAGACCAAAATATATGAAACCTATACTAATATAATATGTACAAATAGTTTCTCTCATAGTGTGGCCCAAGTGAAGAGAAACTTGGGCCCACCAAGCCCACCAGACCCACCATGCTCTAAAATAGCCAAATCTTCATGTCTAACTCATTCCTCTTGGGTTCTTCAATGTTTCACCTGTTGGAGATGATGAAGATCATTGAGATGACAAGAAAACTCCTCAAGAAGTTTTATTTTTGATGATATAAATGTATAAAATGATGTTTGAGCCTATGCAATATTGTAATAGATATAGGCTTGTGTGTGTTTGTTTATGTTTGATGATGATAATGAATGCTTAATTCAAGAACTTGTCAAGTTTTTAAAGAAACCAATAATTTTCTTTTTAAGTATTTCCATGAGTAAACATAAAGTAATATATTATCTTGAAAAGGATAATTTACTACCAAGTATTTAAACATAGAAATATGACTTGATTCAAACAAGAGTTTTCAAGGTAACTTTGTTAATCAAATTACCATTCAAGGTAATAGATTACAAAACCTGTTACTAGAAAAAGATATTCAAATGTCCTCTGTGTTAATAGATTACCACATCTGTTACTGAACATGTTTTTTAAGAACTCTTTGAGGTAATAGATTACCAAAGTTTGTAATAGATTAAAAAAGAGTCTCTTGCTTGGAATTAGGCTGAAAAAATGAAGTTTTCATCGTGTTAATCGATTACCACAAGAGATAATCGATTACCATATGTCGCCACCCGCCGAAACGGACCTTGGCATTCGCGACGATGGTCGGACTCTTTTTAAGTTTTGAAAAATGATGGATTGTTAGAACGACTTATTCTCAAACTGAGACCTCATCGAACTAACAATTTTATTAAATGATTCACCAATCCATGTTAATCCCAAGCGGGACCCTCCATGGATTAGTGGTTTTCGTAAAAAGAAGGGTTCTTGGAGTCGCCACCAATGTTTTACTCAAAACATTGGAAAAAGGGATAAGGCAATTGATTTTCGCAAATCAACCTTGGCCATTACAACCAGAGTTGGGTAAGGGAGTCGGTTACGTGCGGGGAAGGTGTTAGCACCCCACAACGCCCCTTTCGGGTTCCCTATGACGGATTATTTCATAAATAACAGTGTAAAATTACTAAATTACCCCTATTTATTAGAAACGACTATGAATAAGATATCTACATGATGAATAAATTAAACATGCGATGCAACAATCAGAAAGCAGTAAAAGGAAGGATTTTGAAAAAGAAACCTTTGAAGCGTGCTTTTATATATTCAAATGTTAGGAGGCTTTTTGGCGCTCCCTCCCACTACACGCTCGCTCGCTCCTTCCCTAAAAATTAATCTTTACTATGGAAATCAAAAAGATTTCCCTTCGACTAGGTTCGAGACTCAAGCAAATGGCTCGTGACTCAAGAACTTCGTCGGATCGGCTCTCAAAGAGATTCCTAGGGCAGAACACTGCTCAAAAACCCCAGAATACTCAAGAAGAGAGTCCAAGAAGTGTGGAAAAGTGTGGAATGACGTCCAAATGACGTCCTATATATAGGAGTGAGGCGCAGTACGGCCTCTGACATCAATACAGCCCGTACTGAAGATTTAAACTACAGTACGGCCGTATTGAATTCAGTACGGCCGTACTGAAGTTTCAAAAACTTCAGTACGGCCGTATTGGTTTCAGTACGGCCGTACTGAAGTTCAAAAACTTCAGTATGGCCGTATTGGTTTCAGTACGGCCGTATTGTAGTTCAAATTGTTCAGTACGGCCGTACTGAACTTCTAGGAGGCCGTATTGAGCTTCAATCCTCCCACATCCTTATTTTAAGCTACTCTAAGACCTCTAAACCTACAAATAATCATCCTAGGGTCTTCCAGGAGTCCTTCTGGCTGACTTTCCTTCGGTCTTCGAGAGTCTTCGAGTCTTATTTCCGACCCGGACAATTTTAGGGGTCTACACCATAGAATGAAAGGAAATTCGGGGACTTTATAAACACGGGATAATCTAGAGATAATTGACTACCCTAGACAGTTTTATGTTTTTGGTTCAATTTTAAGGAGCAGGTAATAGATTACTTCTGTTATTACTCTTTATAACTGAATCACGTCTTACACTCTATAATATCAATCTTTTTGAAATTAAAAAGAATCTTTAAGAGAACTTTTAGAAATCTTTTGAAAAGAAAACATTTTTAGAAAAGGAATACTTTTAGAAACAAGATTAAAGTGTTACCAAAGAAATTTTCTAAAATTTCAAGAAGTGCAAAGATAGAACGTGAATTCTTGAAATAAGAAATTCAAGAACTATATTTAAGAGTGAAAGATCAATATCTTCACAGATTTAGGTGATATTACTCTAATCTTTAAACTTGTACTTTCTTTTTGATTGGTGTGTCTCTTGAGATAGAGTGTCTCAACAAGAGATTTTGAAATCATGAGTAGGGTTTCTCAAGTAATTTCTGTGGGGTACAGAAATTTTGCTTGTTTTCAATCTTGTGGTGTCAAGATTGATGTTTGTTTGAATTCTTGTAATATTGTGTGTGCAAGGTGTTTGTAAAACAATATTATAGTGAATGATCTTTTGTTTAGTGGGGTGCTAAATCAAGGAAAAATGGGTGTAGGCCAAGTGGATGGCTAAACTAGTATAAATTTCTGCGTTCTTTATCTTCTTACCCTTATCTTTAAGAATCTTGTTGATTTCTTATTTAAAGATTTTAAAGATTTTTGAAAAACAAAATTTTAATTACAATACCAACTCTTATTATGATTCTTGTAATTGAATTTGATTAAAAAGAAGGTAATATAAAATCAACCTTGATTACAAGTGATTGATTCGGTGCATATACTTTGATATTTTGCTACATTAGTAATAAACCTTGTAATCTATTGTTCTTTGTTATTCAAATAGCATAAAGGTTGTATTTTATATTTCTTGATAGGTTGTTTTCAAGAATTGTGCGAAAAGAGAGTTATCTTAGGATAGAATCTATTCAACCCCCCTTCTAAATTCTAGTACACTGGGACCAACATCACCTCTTGACTTCTTTGGCATGATTCCATCATTTTTCATGTATTTGCCATATATATGCATAAAAACATGCAAAATGGTATGGTTATCCATCAAATACGAAATTTATTTGTTCCTCAACCTTTCCTTTTCTTTATTTTATGGTTTTTATGTTTTATACTTTTGTTGCCCATTGCTTGTCCTAACATAGGTGGGACCAAAACTTCCACTACCAAGAACCACAGTTGAGGCTCTAAGTAGGACCTGTAAACTAAACCCCCCCCCCCCCTCTATCTTCCCCAACAAAGTTAAATTCTCCATCACCACCCTTCTTGAAATCACTTGTCAGATCAATGGATTGTGACTCCTTGAAGCTTGCAATACTCTTGGAATTAGCCTTCCTGCCTGGTGTTAAGGGTTGCAACCTTTTTTCCTGTGGTTATGGATGAATAGAAGTTTTAGTATTGAAGTAAAGACAACCACTGGTACAACTACAAGGACAATTATAAGGATCTGGTTGTTCTTTCCCTTTTCTTGCGGTGGAGAATAAGGGTCGAGAGTTAGTGATATAGAGACGTTGGGGTGGGGGATGCTAAAATTGAAGCAAGGTATCATAGGTTTTCCACATAGGAGTTTGTTGCATGTGTTGCACAAGAAACATTAAATTGAGCATGTAAGATAATAACATCCAACAAAAAGAAGAAAAAGAAACAATATTCAGAATTTGTTTGGATACAAGCTTAAATGAACTTCTCTATCGAAAATAATGATATTTTTCCTATAAAAAAAACTCTCAAAAACATTTCTAGTTTGTATCCAAATAGACTCCTAGTAGTTTGTCTAAGATAACTTTAAAGAGTATGTGTACTTGAATGGATGATCAATAAATGTAAATATCTTTGGTATGATTCACAGGTCTTGGTGGATTTACTTCATAATGTGTCCATTGTTACTTATGTTGTTGATCATCCGTAATCTTATGATGTGAGATTGAGAGTGTTTTCTTGCTCATTCCCTTTGGGAGGGTAATAGGTATGTAGATGCTCTAGCTAAGCTTAGGATCTCAAGGAATGAAGATCTTGTTTTTTCACAATTCTAAATAGTCTATTATTTGTTGACTCTACTAGTTCCCCTCTTTAAGGGGTTAGATACACCTATCTTTATATTTGTTTTTGCTATCCCTTTTCTTTACATGTACCAAAAAATAGTTTTATTCTATTTTATTATAACTTTTTCTTTTCCTACAAAAGCTCTAATATATCTCTTTATTTTCATTTATAATTATGCTTAACGTATTCTTTTTTTTCCTTGTTTATATTTGCATTATCCCATCACTCTACACTTTGTGTTTTCTTCTAATTAAGGTCCATTTGTGTAAATAATTAAATTAATATCTTATTTAATAAATTATCATACTAAAACAAAATTGTCATATAGTGACACACACTCTATAGTGACATTATACATGTCACTAAAAATTACTTTTACCCACACAATAACTACAATATATGTTGGTATATTATTAAAAAGTGTGAGTATAGACTATAGTGACACACAAAATATGTTGTTAAATCTCATCCAAAATCAACACTAAAATTGTGCGTAACTATATGTCAAATAGACATATACCTACATATATTGTACCTATAGTGACACTTTTTGTATTTCACTATATGTAACATTTCTTGTATTCAATAAAAAATTATGTTATAAATATTTAAATTTAATAAATTATTGTATTTGGATATAAATATTGTTAAAAAAAAACACATAAAATTTAAACGTGCTTGGTTATATTATTATTTAAAGTTTTTTGTCTCATTTTACAAATTTAAAAATTACAAATTAAACTTTTACTGGAAATAAAATAAAATTTCAAGAAGAAACTAAAATTTTAAAAATAACTATATATAACAATAATATTGAAAATATTTAAATATACTTTTAGTCCATGTAAAATGAATTATTTATTTATTTATTTTAGTTCCTACAAAATATTTTCTTTATTTTTCATCTCTTTAAAATTTGAAATCATTATTTTCGATTTCTAAAAGTTGAGCAAATTTTAGTTTTGGTTCTTCTAAAAAAAATTTCTTTGATTTTTATCCCTCTAAAACAAAATTACTATTTTTAGTCTCTAATGTTCATTTTAAGGTAGATAAATAACCTTTGTTGTAAGGATTTATAAATTTTTTTAAAGGTGTCACATACTAACATGATATCAAATATAGTTTTGAATGTCAGCAAGAATAACCACTTGACCATATGATAAATCCAAAAGTAGTTAATAATAATTACATAATACTAGAGACTAATTAAAAATGATATTTTAATTTTAAAGGGATGAGAAACAAAGAAAAAAAATTAGCGACCAAAATCAAAAATAATTCATTTTACAGGAACTAAAAATATATTTAAACAAATTGAAGAAATTATTAATAACCATTCAACTTGATTTTAGTTTATGAAATATAAAATAATAATCAAATATGAGAAATCAAATATATATATATATATATATAGATAACCATGATTAAAAAACCAAAAAGCATAAAATTTAAAAAATTTAAATTCAAATCCATATATTTTATAAAATAATGATTAAAAAATTATTTATCAACAACAAAAATTATTTCATATGTGCTATATTGTAAAAGGAAGCTACGATAAAAAAAAAAATTATAATAAGAGAATATGGATTTTGGAATGAAGAGATAGAAAAAAAAAATTGGAGGGAAGAAAAAAGAAAATAAAGAAAAAAAAATCTTTTGGAAGCAAAAATGAAAATCTCTAAAAGAGTAACGAAAAAGAATATAAAACTGATTTTTAATAAAACAATGAAAATAATAAAATGATTATTATTTATGTTAGTGATATGATTCAAACATGGAGGAGTAATTTTTTTTTATATAGTACTTTGTAGGAATATATATTTTGTCTTTCAAAAAGTACTTTTCAAAAAAATATTTTTATTCTTGAGGTTTAGGGTAGTGAAACATATTTATGAAAAATACTTTTCAGAAGTGTATTTTGTCTTTCAAAAAATACTTTCTAGAAACATATTTTTACTCTTGGAGTTTAGGGTGTAAAACATGCTTCTAGAAGAACAAAAATATACTTTTGAAAGGTACTTTTTAGAAGGAAAAAAAATTCTTTCAAGAAATACTTTCCGGAAGATAAAAGAATACATTTCCAAAACCTACTTTTCCGAAAACATTTTTTCTCCCAAAAAAATTATCTTTTGAAAAAGGATATTTAAGAAATAAAAATAAAAATAAAAAAACAAAGGTACGAGAGATTTATTATTAATTAACGAAAGTGTATATAACAAATATCTTCTCAATAAGTTATAGCATAAACTAAATAATAAATTATATTAGACAACTTATTAAAATAAGCTCAAAATATCTTATGGACTATCAGAAGATTTTTTATAAGTTTGTCAAAATATTTTCATAAACACTTATTAAATAAAATAAGTACAAATAAATTCTTCATAAGTTATTTTAATATAAAATTACTAAAAAAAATTATATCATAATTGAAAGAAAAATAATAATAGAAGGAATAACACTATCACTAACATCTCACATCTATTATAGAAAGAACAATGTAAATTACTTATTGATATATATATATATATAAATGACACCGGTATAACTTTTACTAATTTGATATTTTATTCTTATAAAACAAAATTGATGTAAAATATTTATTTCAAAATATACTAAAATATGAATATTTTGATTACTCTCAAGTTGTTGTTCAATTTTAACAAAATTTGATATACACATATAAAGTGATATGAATTTTCAATCTAACGGTTGGATTTACAAAATTCACATTTAATATAAAGTTATTGAGCAGTGTAACACTTAGTAAAAGTTACACTGGTATCGTTTGAACCCTCCTCATATATATATATATATATATATATATATATATATAAAGTTTCTCAACATGAAATTAATAAAATCTTAGTTACGACTAATTTCTCAATAAAATTAAACAAAATGACCTTATTGTCAATAAAAAATAAATATTAAATAAGACTCTTTTATTTATCAAAATTACAATGTAGTATCAAATTTGAGTTTTCAACATAAATCTTTACTCCAATTCTAATGGTTAAATGAGATTCATCATGATAAATTGATAATATAAGCAACTTTAATAAATTGTTTTTATTAATTTTGAAAATATCTCATTTCAAATAGTCTAGTTTGTGAGCAGCAATAGGATTTGTACCCTAATAACACCTTGGCTGGTAGCAGATTTCCATGCACCCATTTTTTTTTATTTGTAGAAATTATAATTCAACATAAATAAAATATATAAAATAACTTTGATTGGAACTCACTTCCGGACCAAATAGTCCCTGAAGAGAGGCTTGGCGTAGTAACTTGGGTTCTTATACTTACACTTTGACTCTTCTATTTTTACAATCTAAGAAAATCTCATGCACAAATTAAAAGAATCAAGGAAGCTATTACATCAATTCTCCTAAGTAATTTACACTTTATCCTTGGGATCATTTTCACCCAACATATATACTATCTATTTTGCTGAAGAAGATATTGTTTTCAATGATTCTCAGACAGAGCTTGATGTGTTTTTTGTGCTCTACCCAGAATAAGGAAGTGGAGAACTGGATCCATCCTGCAAAAGGGTCATCAAATTAAATAAGGTCACTTTATGTAAACGGATTAATCAATCACTTATTTAACAAGAGCTTATAGAAAATAAGCAATAGGACATATAGGAAAATCCTATTACTATATTACTCTCATGAACTCATCCAAACATCAGTTACGTGCTTTTGGAAGTTTTTATTTACAACTTATTTCAACTTATCACATAAGCACTTGAGAAAGTTCATGATTGTCCATAAGTTACTTATTTGAATAAGGGTGTGTGTAGATAAACTTATCCCTAAGTAATTCTAGAACAAAATAGGAAGAAAATAAAAAGAAGATAAAATTAGTATGTGTATATGCTAATTTATAGAAGTTTTATCATATTAATTTTTTTGTAAAACTAAATTTTAACTTATGTATAAACTAATTTTAGTTTGTGAATAAATTTATTTTGTTTTTCGTCTTTATTTATTTTTTCTTGAAGTGCTTATAGAAGAGTTTTTCTAAATAACCTTTTAAGTTATCTATAATAGCTTATGGAAACAACTTACAAATTACCTGAAAACGGTTTTAACTTTAATTTCTTCTTAATTGTAGAAACAAAAAACAAGTTATTCTATAAGCACTTAGTTAGGTTGTTTACCAAAATACACCTTATGGATATGATTAAGTAAACTTCTCCAGAAGTAGTTTTAGGTAAGCAAAATAGGAATGAAAAATGAAATAAATTTTTACATAAAATAAAATTGGCTTATGCATAAACTATTTTGTAGAAACTTCCTCATATTAACTTATTTTTAACTCATGCACAATTTAATTTTAACTTATAAAAAAACTTATTTTGATTTTTCTTCTAATTTTACTCTTTTAGAAATATTCATGTAGAAGCTTATCCGAACAGACCTTAAATAAGTGTCATAAAACCTCAAGTCAAGATCCTCGATAATTCCAACATTAACTGAAAGAACCTTACCAGCTGAAGAGAAACTTGGCTCTGATTGGATGGGCTATAATAGCCACTAAACATTGAACACTGATCATTGTTTTCAGCAAGTTCTCTAAGCCTGTTTAGTTCAGGTAGCACTTCCTTGCCAAGATCAGGTCTGTCTCTCCTCCTAAGTTCAGCACATCTGAGACCAATCTTTGCCATGATCAAGGCCTCCTCCACTGGCCAGTCAGGCACTTTTGAATCCAACATATCAGCAAATGTGCCCTTCTCAATGGCCCTCTCAACATAATGTGTCAAACCCATTGGAGCCATTGCTGTCAAAATTTGCAAGAAAATGATACCAAGAGAGTATATGTCAGATTTCACTCCCAGCATTCCTGTCTGCTGGTACTCAGGGTCTATGTAACAGAATGTTCCAGCAGCAGATGTCATTCTATACTGTGTCACATTGTCTGCTACAGAGGGTGGAACCAGCCTGGCCAAACCTACATCACTGATCTTGGACACATAGTTTCTGTCTAGCAAGATGTTGGCTGGTTTAAGGTCTCTGTGCACAAGAGGCTCAGGTTTGGTCTGGTGGAGGAACAACAAGCCTGTGCCGATTTCGGCCGCAATTTTGAACCTCAGCTGCCATGGAATCGGGGGAGTGTTTCCTCGACAGAAGAGGCGATCGTCTAAGCTTCCATTTGTCAAGTGCTCGTACACAAGGCAGCCATACTCAGGGCAGGCTCCTAGGAGGAGAACCATGTTTGGATGCCGAATGCAACTCAGTACCTCAACCTATCATGTTCATACAACAAAAGTATGGTTGTAACATTTGTGTTGTGACTTTTGAATAATAAAAATGCAGAAAAATGTAGGCAAATGTGGCATAATTATGATTACAAAGATTTTTCAAACCACAATTTTAAAGATAAGATTCTTAATTTGAAAATGTTTTTAACCATCACTAGTAAAGGTGAGTAACTTAAGTTACAGTTTCACTTCAATTTAAATCAATTGTAGTTGTAGCTGCACCCTCTTGCATTTTAGAAGTATTAGAAGCCTTTTCACTTTAGAGATACTTAATTACCAATTTAAAACCCTACGAGGAAGTCAACCAAGTTTATAGGCTTTATGTCATTTACCAAATCTCACTTCACCAAAATAGACAAGCACAAGAGAGGTTACTACTTTGGAATTTGGATATCATAAAACTTTGTGCATGTTTTTTCCACATGTATTAGCCATATCTTCCCTACTTGCCTTGTACACACCTAAAACCCCACAATTTCCTTTAGATTTTTACTTTGGTTGAACCTGCAACTTCCATTTATTTTGTAGCATTTAAAATATTGCATATATTGGCCAGGGAGTTTTGTTTGTCTACTGTATTACCTCTCTTTGAAACTGTGACCTTCCTTGAGCTGCGTCAGGACGTAGAACCTTCACTGCCACAGGTGTATGGTCCAAATGGCACTTATAAACTGGACCATAACCCCCTTCTCCAATCTTCAGTGACTCACTAAAAAAATTTGTTGCAGCTTCAATCTCCTCAATTGTGTACCTTCTATACCTCACACTATTTGAAAAAGCATCAAATGCTTTTCTTTTCTCTTCTGATTCTCTAAATGCTTTCATTTCTGCATTGATTCTCTTTTGTGCTTCCAGTTCTGCAATTCTCTTTTGTGCCTCAGCAGTCTCAACGGCTGCTTTTGATCTCGCCTTCTCCTTCTCTGCGATTGCCAATGCAGCTTCTTCAGCGAGCCTTGCCTCCTCCAATCTCCTCTCTTCCTCTAATTTCCATCGCTGGAGTTCCACAGCCTGTGATGCATTGCATAACATGTCAGTCTCAAATCTTCTTGTGCTTTTAAAATGCATATGTAGATGCTATTATCTCATACCTTTTGTTGTGCTGTGAGTGCTTCTTTGCAGGCATTGCTATACATTTCCATTGTTTGCTTAAGCTCCAACTTCAGTCTTCTCATTTCAGCCTCCACATCATCCTACACTTGCAACAAGATTATCCACAGGCTAGTGACAATCAGGAATCAAAATGCTTTACCCTTATAAATAACATTTTAAAGTAACTTAAATATTTGACTATTTGATCATTTGTTTGTAGGGTAAACTACCTTCTACCCCTTTAGTTTAAGAGAAAATAGGCTACCCAGTGGTGATGAAAAACAGTTTTATACTATCATTCGATCGCAAACCATTATGCATGGTAAACTTGTTGACATTTACAATAACTACCTTAAAAGTCATATCAATAGTGATTTTTGATTGGTTGAGAGTATAAAACTATTTTAAATTGAAAATGTCTAATCATTAAACCCTTAGTTTAATACTTGCTCAACTTATCCCTTAAATTTTTTATACTTTTCACTAAACACTTTTAAGTTAAAGTGAAAGTTGTCAAATTCCTTCAAATTTGCGAATCAAGTTACAGGTTTAGGCTATTGACCAGAGGTTAGCTTACCACATTTTTCTCTTAATGTTACTATATTTGTTCATTTTATGAAACAGTTTGGTTAGTCACATAAAGTTTGTTAAACATTACAATAACATTATGTTAAACTACGGTAAAAGACATTATACACTTCTAGATTATCAACCATCATATTGATTTTATGAAACATTTTATTTAATTTAGGTATAATTTAACTTATATAGTTACATATGTAGCCTAAGACCCTATTGATGTCTTCATATTCAAGAAAAACATTTGCAAAATCTATCTTTCTATAAGAAAATGTATGAATACATTTTTTCTAGCTCAGCTAAAATGAGGAGGGTGCATTAGGATAAAGCATAGTTATAACCGTTAGACTTTTTTAATCAATAATTGATATTTTAACTACTTTCATATTTTTATATATGTACACACTACACAGTACATGTATTTCACCACTATCTCAATCATTAATTATTTATCATAATGGGCCTCTTATATGTGAGAGAAGTATTAACACATGCACATGCACAAGTAGAGTAGAAGTAGAGCAGGAAAGAAAAATGCACATAGGCTGTGTTAAGGTTATTTATTTTGAAGACTTGTTTGAGAGGATATATTTATATCAAGAGGAGGGTTATCATTCAAGTCCTCATGATTTTGTTTTTGGTTACTATTCAAAAGGTCTTTTTATCATTAAAGTATGTGTGTACTTTATAAATTGTTATTTCTTCTCTTATTTTATCGATATAGAACCTTGTTTGTATCTCAACAATTCTTCCCTTAACCAAGGGACCTAATCTCTCATTCAATGGAATCTGTCTTTATATATCATTTTATCATTATGTGAAATCTTATTTGTATCCTAACAGGCTGCATGTATTTTCCTTACCATGCCCTGTGATGTAGAGGAGAAGCCATCACTTTCTTGTGAGAATGATGAGAAATCAGAGTTGATATCCATAGACCTTCTTCCAAAATGCACAGATTCAAAGCTATAATTATTTCCATCTATGTCAGAGCTATATGACATCCGGGGATTTGACATAGATGTCTCTGAGTTGTGGTTGTTGTTGCTCTGTAATGAAGGGAATAAGCGATCTGTACTTGACCTTCTAGAGCTTACAAAGCTTATGTCAGTATCTGGCAACGAAATTTCCGCATATGACCTATCATTCACACCTTTCCTAGTCAGTGGTGACCTGCTTCCAATACCATTTTCTGTTTAGTTCATGGATACTTGTTAACCATGCAAGATGAAAGTTGTCATAGCATGAATGAAAAGGGAAAAGAAGAAACAAATGAGTCCAAGTATCTAACCCCTTATCATGAATTATCAAAACTTCCAATTTATATGTTCCCAAATAACATTAGTTTCTTTGAATGAGAACCTTAGTACATTTTAGGGATCAAATAAGAAATATAGTAGTTTATGATAGGACTAATTTGCAAGTGAGTGAAATTTTAGATGTAAGATGCTCTTTCTCGAGTGAAGGAATAAATTAGCCATGCAGTGTATATAATAGAAATGAATATCATTATTACCTGAAGAAGTCTGTTCCTTCCTGTGATCTACGGGGTGGTGCTGGTGTCTCAAAAGACCTCCTTTCAAGTCCTTAAAGAAACCAAATTTCTCATTGATCAACATCATGACAAATCACACACATATAATATAATATAATTCAATAGTTAGATCAGTTAAATTTTTATTCTACAAAGAACTATTGAAAGTGTAATTTTACTAACTTTGACACCTAATGTCAATAGATCATGACCCTATATAAATATAGATGTACCATATTTTAGAAGAGATGAAATTAGATGTTACCTTTGGCACTATTGGCCAGAGGCACACGTGATTCTGAATGGTCTGACCTAACATTGGGTTGACTAAGTTGGCTTTGAAGAGGGGAAAAGGCAGGAGCAGCACGAGAAGCTGATCTCATGGATTGAATCTTCCCTTTGGCAACAACATATACTGTGCAGAAATCTGGTGCTCCTTTTGATACTATTCCAGGAATATCTGCTACCTTGAATCTTCTGATTCAAAAAAATGTTCCTTAGAAAAATGATGTACACACATATTATATGCATGCCCGCTATAGAAATTCTAGCAACTGTTTATGCACATGTTTGGATACAAGCATAGAAGAGAAGTTTCTCTACCAGAAATAACTTTCTATTTTTACTAGAAAACTCTCAAAAATACTTCTAAATTTTATTCAAATAGAGTTTTTGTATGTCCATTGACACACCAAGGTACATAACCATAACATAATCATTTATGACACAAGGTTTTTTTGATAGCTTGATTACATTAAAGGCTAATTTTGCTTTATTTTATATGATTTTATTGTTATGGATTTCATTTATTAGCTGCACTTTATAATATATATATATATATATATATATATATATATATATATATATATATTCTTTTCCAATGATGGTTGCTCATGTATCCACTTCAGAGTGGAAGGTAAGAGTTAGAAAGAGAAGTAGAAAAACGTACCTAAGAAAACCACCTTTGTTTGAAGAGCCAATGACCAAATGCTCAATTGCATATTGAGAAGCATATTCAATTAAGCCTTTGGATACGTCCACATCTTCTAGTACAACGTCCTTGCAGTGTATCTAAAAACCAACAACAAAAAAGAAAATAAAAATGATTAGATCCTCAGATAATGTAAGAATTCTAAAAAATGAAAGCCATTGCCAAATTACTATTATTAATTTATTATTACTATCGCTATTACTTTGTATATAAGTATTTTTAGATAATTTTTTTTAGAAGTACTAGAAGTACTTCTAAGTGAAAACAAAATAAGAACGAAAATAAAATAATTTTTTTATAAACTAAAATTAATTTATGCATAAATTAATTTGTAGAAATTCTCTTATATTAGTATCTTCAAAAACTTTTTTTTTCTTGTACGTATGCTCGATTTAACTTATAGAAAAGCTTGTTTATTTATTTATTTCTCTAGTGTTTCTGGGTAAGTTTATCTGAACACAATCTTATGTATGATTCATAAACATTTTTACATTATCATCACCAGACTTTTCAAAGTGGACCGAATTTGGGATGCAAAATGGAAGCATGTCGAGAGAACAACTAAATTTTGTAGAGGAAATATGGACCAAGACTCCAAGAAATGGGGCTAAAGTTAGTTGAAGTTTGAGTTTTTGTTCCACCTCTTTGTTTTCCTTCCAAGAAAAAGAAAACAAAACTTACATCTTTCCTTGCACAAAATACACGATATGGCCGAAAAATTTCTCTTGTTTGCTCATCTGGGTCCTTGCAAACAAGTGTAAACTTCTCAACAATACTATGTGTCCCTAGCCCTGCAACCAACAAAGTCACTAAATTATCTTCTTTTTTTCCATAAACATGGTTTACATAATATCTCAAAGCTAATAATCAAGGACTAATCTACACTTTCAAAATATGTCTTTTGCTAGTTAAATATTATTTTAACATTGCGCAAGTCATCCTGAGAGCGCTAGGTCAACCGTGTCGTTAAATAATCTAGTACCTAGTAAATGTTTGCCAACAAATGTTTCTTTTTCCCTTTCCTTTTTGAAACATTTTTCTTTTGTTGTAATCTAAACATCAACATGTCATATAGCAAATAATAGACATATACTAATGATGCAATGAGGCATTCATGCATATGCCATTATATTATTCTTACTCGTACAAAAATGAGTTTTATTATTCTTTCTTATACATTTATGTTTCTAGACACCTTTTCCAATATATTTTTTTTTCTCTCCTTTCCTTCATTAGAATAATTATCTTGTTTCAAGCTTATCTCTCTTATCTTTTTGGTTCAATTTAATATTATTCTCCAAAAACTTTTCATAGGAGAAGAAAATAAGGGGAAGTATAATTAACTTTACTTCTTTGTTTCTCTAAAAGAATGTATACATAAGTTAATTTTGAGTCAGAAGAATAATCCATTTTACTTCATTTTGACAAGTTTATCCAAACTAAGACTTATCTATTTCCTAATTGGACAAAGGGTAGTACACAACAATTGTAAAAGTATGTGTCTAGTATTATCATTGTATGTTTCATATAATAGCTTTGAAACCAAATCACTTAACCCAGTGGTTGTAAGGCGTGTTGTGGACATGGGTTGACTTGATATTCTTGGGTTTGATTTCCATCTATGTTAAAAATCACATCTCATGAACACAAATTGGTCATTTTTTGTTAGCTTTAGGACATTGAATAGATCATGTCCATTGACAAAATAAAAATATAATAACATTGAAAAGAACATGTATGAGGTATAATAATGAAAACTTACTTGATAATATCATTGAAAAGAACATGTATGAGGTATAATAATGAAAACTTACTTGATAATATCATTGAAAAGAACATGTATGAGGTATAATAATGAATTCTTACTTGGAGTTACAAGAGAAGTTGTTGCAGAAAGAGAAGAATGCTTTGGCTTGACATGAATGAGAACTAAATTTGAGCCTTTGCTGAGGAGATGATCAATGGTCCATTTGAGTGCATTCTGGCTCCCCTTGTCTGAATCTATTGCCACTGCCACTATTCCATTGACCCCTTCCTTCTTGTCGTGGTGATTCTTTTGCAGCCACATTACTCTCCCTTCCAAACACTATCTTCAACTTTTAGTGCTCTTCTAATGAAAACAAACCACACAAAACAAACCAAGAAGCCAAAAAGTCTTATCAAAGAGACCTCTAAACTTTCTTTCCTTGTTCTCTAATCCCCTTTAATTATCTTATTTTTTTCTTTTCTAATATTTGTTATTTTCTAAACGGGTTCTATGTCACTCTTTTGAAGAGCAATGAAGGGTAACTCAATTGCTTTTGGTTTCTTTTTTGAATCTCCTCTGTCCCTCCTTGAATGCCGAGAGACAAAAGGACTTTGATGTTATGATGTGTTGTATTTGTGTACTTTGTTGAATGTTTTGGTGTTTGAGGCAATGAATTGAACAAAACAAGAAAGAAGAATGAGGAAAAACAAGTTCCTCTAACTAGAATTTGCAGCCATCTTTAGCTAGTTTGAGATTTTCACGGAACCACACAGATTGTACACTCTCTTCTTCTCTCTCCAAACTATGAGAGAATAACCAAACTTTGCGGGTTTCCTTTTCTTTTTTGGAAACCCAATGGTGCATCTTGACAAGGAATACTTTTTCTAGGAAACGGAATGGTGCATCCATTCTTTTATTCACGAAATACAAATTAACGGTTAAAATATTTTTTTATTCTTTATATTTTCATTCGTATTATATTTTAGTTCATATAATTTAAAATATTTTTTTAATATTTATTGATGAATAATTATAAAAATGTTTTATACGTTGATTTAAATTTATATAACAAAAAATATTATACAACTTTTAAATTTTTTAAAAATTTACTAACTTGATATATGTATTATGAGGAGAAATCTACTTAATTCAAGAGTAAGTATACCTATATTTACTTCACACAATAATTCATTCTACAATAAATTTTAATAATCTAACTATTAAATTAAAAGTTCTTAATGTATAGATTAAATTTGTAAATTTTTCAAAAATTTGAAAACTATTTCATATTCATTTCATTAATTCAAATCAACATATAAAATATTTTTATGATTATCTGTTAATTTGAATTAATAAAATAGAGTATCAAATAGTTTTCAAATTTTTTAAAAAAATTGCAAGCTTTATCTATGGTTTAAGAGCTTTTAATTTAACATTTGAATCATTAAAACTTGATGTAAAATGAGTTATTGTGTGAAGAAAATGTAAGTAAATTTACTCTTGGACTAAGTAGATCTTTTATCATATTCACTTACTCCAAAAATAACTTTTAGTAAAGTTACTTCACTCAATAAGTCAAGTTATATGTTGAACTCCAACAATCTCACTGTTAAATTGGGAGTTATTTATATACAAATCAAGTTTACAAACTTTTAATAAATTTTAAAATCATATGATATTTTGTTATTTAGATTCAAATCAACATATAAAATATTTTTATGATTATCTGTCAATTTGAATTAATGAAACAAAGTGTCAAATAATTTTTTAACTTTTTAAAAAAATTGTAAACTTCGTTTATGCGTTAAAAATTTTTAATTTAACGATTGAACCGTTAAAATTCAACATACATTATGATTTATTAAGTGGAGTAATTTTATCAAGAGTTGTTTTGGGAGTAATTTGATCTCTCCTCTCTCTTTATATATATAACTATAATAAAGATGATAGACTTTTTTTGTATACATATTTTAGTTTTAATTTTACCCTTAAACTACTCCTTCATAAATTATAAATCAACCACACCTTTCAAATAACTACCGACATTCTACTATTTTTTTTTTCTTTTTTTGACTTTTTCTAAACAAGAGAGACATACTTTCAAATAATTACCCTTTTATTTTTATTTTTGTATAATAGAGGCACGTAGTACCATTTTTGCTAATATATATAAGAGATTCACTTATTTCAAAAATAAGTTTTAGTAGACTTATTCTACTGAATAATTCATGTTTTATATTAAATTTTAACAATCTAACTGTTAAATTAAAAGATCTTAATAAATAGATCAAGTTTGCAAATTTTTAAAATTTTAAATCTATTTGATACTTGGTTTCATCAATTCGAATTGACGAATGGTTATAAAAATATTTTATACGTTAATTTGAATTAATGAAACAAAGTATCAAATAATTTTTAATTTTTTTTTAAATTTATAGACTTAATCTATGTATTAAGAACTTTTAGTTCAATAGTTAAATTATTAAAATTTGATATAGAATGAGTTATTGAATAAAATAAGTCTAAGTAGTCTTAATGTAAAAATAAATTAGTCCCTCTTATATAATATTATACACACACTACCTCTGTTCCTAATTATAAGCAATAAATTAAAAAAATTTCTAATTATAAACAATAATCATTAATTTTTAATGTTACTCGAGGATAAGTTTCTTCTATATTAATTGTTAATTCTACTTTCTATACACTCACTTATAACTAATATTAAATATAACAATCACTTAAAATAAAGAATATTTTTAGAATAAAATTAAAATTTATAGCATAAACAATTAAAAAAAACAACTTAATTACTTATTTTTTTTAGTTTTATCGCTTATAATCAGCATTGGTGACAGTATTAATTAAGTATTTATGAGATTTAGGTGTCTAAAAATTATAATCTAGAAATAATACCTAAAGAGTTAAAGGTAGAGAGATATTAAACCAATTAAATCATGAGGCAACATAACATATAAAGTCAACGTCATGTTTCTTTAAATTATAGAATAAAAGAAAATTATAATTATTGTAAAGCAACAAATATAAATCTGATTTAGATTATTCACCGAAATGATACAAAGTCTTAAAAATGAATGAAATCTATATATAGCATATAGGAAATCATAAATAAAAGATCTAGCAATAGTTATAGTTATAATAATTATAATAAAATGTTTTTTTACACTTTGTGCAAACACAAAAACAATTTTAGCCAGTGACCACCTTGACCACATCAACAGCAACCACAGCTGTAACAGAATCAGTTAACCACAAGCTCAACTGCAATTTTGAAACTTGAAAATGCAAGTCCTCAATTGAGTTGTTATAGCTTGAAACTCATCAATTAGTGACAGAGAAAGAGAAGTCATCTTCAGTCACATAAGAAGAGTACTCATCATCAGCACTATCCCTCTCCTTCAACTCCTCAATCTTGGCCACAGCCTCCCTCCAATCCCACCTATTCTCCACACTCCACTCACAGCAAAACATCCCAATTTTGAGCAGCTTCAACATCTCACCCTCCCCATTCCTAGTTCCCTTGATGTCATTATCAAACACCTCACAACTCCACTCTTCCCTCACCACTGAGTCCACCCATGTTGCCAGGTCAGCTTTGTTCCCCCCCTTCCCATGCCTCAGGTAGTTTGCTGGAAACTTCCCAGTGAGAAGCTCCAGAATGAGGATCCCAAGACACCACACATCACTCTTCTCATTTGGCCTCCCATGTTGGCTCACCTCTGGGGCCTTGTAGGCTACCATGAACTGCTGAGCATGACTCCTGTTCATCACTGGCACAAGGCCATACTCTGTCAACTGTGGCTCAAAGGAATGGTCCAGCACCACATTGGAGGACTTTAGATGACCATGTGGTAGGCTTTGTCCTGGGAAGTTCTCATAGAGGTAGGCCAAGCCCCTTGCCACTCCTTTTATGATCTTCAAACGGGTTGACCAGGTTAGTTCTGAGCTATTCCTACCTGCATGCATGTCAATGCAAAAATTGATAATCATCATACATTTAAAGCTCTACTAAATTCTAATCATGATAAAGTCCAAACTTGAGCAGTTATTCGTGATGGTTTGTTTTGGAGAGATATATTTTTCAATAGAAGCGTTATTTTATTTTGTTGATTAACTACACACACATTTTTACATTGATTAAATATTGTCCACTTTAATCTTCATCCTCATGGATTTTCTTTTGATCATCATCCAAAAGGCCATAAATCAATAGAGTATATGTATGTTTTATAAAACATTGTTTTTTCTCTTTCTTAATGTTGTGAGACTTTGTTTGAATTTCAACAATTTCATTAATGCATGTTTTATAAGAATGACTTTATTAAATAAAATAAGAAGGGAAATGATATCAACACTCTCTCCAATACTTTTTTTTTGTCTAATAGATATGGTCTACACAATATTCTAATGATGAAAACCAATTCCACTCACCAAGCTTAGCTTTAACATTGCGAGAATCAATCTTGGGACTTTGCAATCATTGAGTCAAGAGGTTTGGTTTCTCTAACACTCTTTTGCTAATACTTGCTCTGTTATTAGTTGAAAATCACAAATTCTAGTGGATTCTACCACTAAATCAGGAAAGACTCGCTAAATGAGATGCAAGACTCACATTTGTGAAAAAGAATATTAGAAAGGGTGTAGCTAGCATTAGTGGTTGTTTTCAACCATGAGATTAAAATACAAGTCTCAAAATAGAATACCCACTTAAAAACTTATGTGTCCTCGTGATTTAACTGGTTAACCTCAAAAATTTCCCAACTATTATATGCTCATCTCTCTACCAACAACAACAAAAGTCTTTTCTCACCAAAGTATAGATTTTAAGATGCTATTAATCTCGGTTAAAAACTAAATTCTCAGCAAAATTATTCATCGTGAAAATAGAACTGCTACACCACCTAATAATGTGCATATTCTTTCTAACAAAATGAGTTAATTCAAGTGGTCTGGAATGATGAACATCTTTAATTCATTACTTGGTTGAAGCCAATCAAAGTGCAGGCTCTATTTATAACTATAACATTTATTACCATTATAAAATAAAACATTATAATACCATGTAGATGACTGGCCAAGCTGCCATTTTCACCGAAGTCATAAACCAAAAACTTATCTTCTTTTCTGTAGTAGAATGCAGCAAGAGGGAGAAGATTAGGGTGTGTCAAACTTCCAAGCCTTTGCATGTGCTCGATGAACTCTTGTTTCCCAACGTTGTTCATGTTCCTAAACCTCTTCACAATCACATGAGGTCCATTCAAAATCATGGCCTTGTAGGTGGAACCAAAACTGCCACTACCAAGAACCACAGCTGAGG
This sequence comes from Cajanus cajan, assembly GCF_000230855.2. Lineage (NCBI taxonomy): Eukaryota > Viridiplantae > Streptophyta > Magnoliopsida > Fabales > Fabaceae > Cajanus > Cajanus cajan. The sequence goes on along the minus strand of NC_138525.1, from coordinate 27,877,347 downwards.
CTCTAAGAAGGTCCTGCAAACTAAACCCCCCTCTGTCTTCCCTAACAAAGTTCAATTCTCCATCACCACCCTTCTTGAAATCACTTGTCAGATCAATGGATTGTGACTCCTTGAAGCCTGCACTGCTCTGGGAATTTGCCTTCCTGCCTGGTGTTAAGGGTTGCAACCTTTTTTTCCTGTGGTTATGGATGAATAGAAGTGCTACTATTGAAGCAAAGACAACCACTGCTACAACTACAAGGACAATTATAAGGATGTGGTTGTTCTTTCCCTTTTCATGAGGTGGAGAATAAGGGTCGGGAGTCAGTGATTTAGAGACTTTGGGGTGGGGGGGGATGCTATAATTGAAGCAGGGTATCATAGGTTTTCCACATAGGAGTTTGTTGCCTGTGTTGCAGAAGAAACATTAAATTGAACATGTAAGATAATAACATCCAACAATAACAAGAAGAAGAAACAATAACTAGAATTTGTTTGGATACAAGTTTAAATGAACTTCTCTATTGAAAATAAAGATATTTTTCCTATAAAAAAACTCAAAAAATATTTCTAGTTTGTATCCAAACAGACTCCTAGTAGTCTGTCTAAGATAACTTTGAGGAGTATGTGTACTTGAATGGATGATTAATAAATGTAAATGAATTTAATTTTACAGTCAAATGCTGATGCATAAATCTGAATCCAATACCAGTAACATTTTCTTAATTAGGAAGTTAGTCTATAAAGCTTCATGTGTGTGTATCAATCCCTTGTTTTTATAAAGGTCGTGGAATATTAAATGAACCAGAAACACAACACCTCATTGAAGTTTCCAAACCAGTTGAAAATCAATGGTAAATGACTAATATTCCGCTAAAAAATAGAAGAAAAAAAATTTAATAAAGTGGGTCACTATTAACAAAATGAGTTGAAGAACAAAAACAGAAAGATATTAAGATTGTTGAGCATCTAAACAAGGTTATAAAAGTTGTGATTGCAATTTCAGCTGCAACATCAAGGTGTTTACAGTGTTTGCAACCGCAATTGTAACAGCATTTGTCCTCAATTTCCCATAATATCAAGAAACACAACAAAATTGTGATCGCAATTTAAAACCTTGCATGTAATTTAAAATCTATTCCTAGGCTAATGACATGGCAAGAGTTTCCAAATGTACTATAAAATTTTATCTATGATCTATGTAGAAAGGAGTTATAGGAGGCAAAAGGTTTAGTTTGGCAAAGGAGTAAGTTATCGGTAAACATGGATTTTCAACTCCATGTAATGAGAAACAACAAACAAATTAAAAACCAAGCATGTGTTTAGAGAACACAGAAATGACTATTTACTTTACTTACCAGCAAATGAACTTCGATCCTTGTCGCGTAGACTTTCTGGTATTTGACCCTTCAATTGGTTATGCGACATATTTAACACTCTGAAGCCCTTCTGATGAAATTCTGGTATGTTGCCTTCAAAACCATTCCCATGTATGTCCAAATCCCAAAGTCTAGGCAAGTTAGCAAGTGACTTAGGAATAGAACCCGTGAAGCCATTTTCTGCCAAGAATACCCTTTTCAACCTTCTCATGCCCTCAAAAGCATCATCCGGAATTTCACCAGAGAAGTTGTTATTGGACAGAAACAATGCCCTTAACCTCACAAGCTTTTTGAACTCAGGCATTGGACCCTCAAATGCATTGTTAATGACACTGAAACTTGTCAAATTTGACAACTCGCGCAAGGCTTCTACATCAACCTTCCCCCCTAGCCCCATATTCTCTAGTCTCAAGCCATAAAATGTTTGGCCATTGCGGCATAACAAACCCTTCCAACCGCATAAATTTGACTCGTTCCCCCAGTTTCTTAAGGCACTGTCATTGGACAAGGAACTCCTGAACCTCATCAAAATTTGAGCATGCGTGTCTCCAAAAGATGGCACAAAACAAATGGCCAACACAATGAGCATAAGAAGGCCATAGTATGGTCTTCTATTAGCCATAATTAGTTGATCAGAGGTTGAACCAAAATGGGTTATTGGTTGATGAGAAAGAAACTAGAAAGAATGAGAACAAAGAACTAGTGAACTATTCCAAGTTTGGAAGGGAGTGTGCATAGGAAATTAAGATTCAATAACACTGACAAAGTCCTACATGCAAAGAATATGAGCTTGTCATGCCGGCCATATACGAGAATTGATTTGGATTTGGACCTTGTTTACTATGGTACTTTTGTTTAATAGCGTATATTATATCTAATTAAGGGCCTAGTTGAAAGCTGTTTTTTCTTGTTATTGAAGACGAATATGTCTTCTACTGCATTGGCCGTTGCTTCATTCATAACAATTTCATGGGACTTTTATTTGTCTGGTGTGCTTTGTTATATTCTCAATCATGTAACCACGGTCGTGGCATGGCTTGAATGCGCCAAGTGTGTTTATTTTGGATCATACCTACATTTCTTCCCCGCATATTGATGAGAACTAAGAAGTTGCCAACGTGCTAAAAAAGAACTAACATATAATTACCCAATGATCGTATAAGAGAATTTCTATATAAAAAGAGAAGACAAGTTCTATCAACCTTTAGTACGTAGCCATTTTTTGTCCCTAGTATATATGTACATAATCCATGTAGTATTTACGGAAGAAAAACAAAATAGTGTTTTATTACATTTTGTTTGTGCAAATATGAATGAGACTCTTACATCAATAGATTTGAGTATATTTAATAGCACATAAGTGAGAAGGCTCATTATAAACATGATGACTTAAAGTTTTGGATTAAGATGTTGGTGAAATCTTCTTACATTCTATCACTCTTGTATCATTGGATCAACTTTTGAATACAAGCAAAAGAAAAGAGAAGAAAAAACTCATGTTTATTGATAACAAATTTTAATTAATATCACTCAATTTAATGTTATAATTCTCAAAAAAAAATATCTATTTAATTGAGATTGTATTTTTAATATTTTTAAAATAATAATAATAATAATATATTAAATAATTTCTTTAGTTAGTGTATTTTTTTCTTTCTGGTGAGAGTATAACTTAAAATTAAGGACCAAATTTCACATGAATTTATAACTACTAAATAATATACGTGCTTTGTACTTATTATTTAAACATATGTAGTAAACACATTATTATTATTATTATTATTATTATTATTATTATTATTTAAATATATGTAGTAAATATTTCATTTATTATTATTATTATAAAGTATATGTATTATTAATATGCCTATCAAAAAAAAGTATATATATTATTAATTAAAAAAATTATAATATTTTTTCAAAAAAAAAATTATATTTTATATTTATAGCTAATATAACTATAATAAAAGGAATATGACATTTTTTTCATACATTTTGTGTCCAATTTTATCTTTGTAACTATTACTTTGTAAACCATTATTTTCATTTTTCTTGTAAATTTCATTTACAAACCACTCACAACATTCAATTAACTATTGACTATTGTATTTTTTATTTTATTTTTATTTTAAAAAAATAGAGACACATAAAGTGTCTTTTTTCTCTCTAATAATCAATAATAAATATATAGTACGTATGTTATTTATTAGTAATAAATTTTATATAGGTATCTTTGGAGTATCTATTTTATCTTAAATGATTCACCATACACCAAAATTGTTGTCCCTTAAATTAATTCATCATTTACACTTTTATAATGCACCCTCTATATCCTAGTATATCACCACAGAACACTATCAACCACCATACACCATCATCGAAGACGATTTCTGGTGGTAGTGCCACTTATTTTTTTCTTTCTTTTTTCCCTTCTATTTCTTCCCCTGTTTGTCTTTCTCCTTTCTTCTTCAATGAGTGTGGATTTTTTGTGACACACAATGCACGTGTGTCGTGACACAACGGAGACACACGTGTTCAGATCTACTACAAGATGATGGTGGATGTGTGACTACGAATGTTTCGTGAATCAACAAAGATCCAAGCATTTGAATCTCTCATTACACACAAATCTTCCACTAAAGAGAAGTTACAATCATGGATCCAACACAACAGAGAAGTTACAAGGATTCCACATGCATGATTATACTAAGGTAGTTTTCAAAACATATTATCACATTGGGATTCTTTGGAAACTATTCTCCACATTCGGGTGGTCAACGAGGGTGTTGTTAGTCAACTCAACAATATTCTTGTCACATTATTTATTTATTTATTTTATTCACCTATAAATGGCTAATGGACATGTGGCATGATGCAAATGTCACTCGATAGCAATACTTGTTTCTGTTGCAACTAGTTAAAGCGACATATATTATTATTTTTATGTGTTGTGGTGGACCTTAGTGAATTTTTTTCTCAAATAATATTTTTTTAAAAAAATTACCAAAGAAACATCTATTACACATTATTTATCTAAATAGACCTCTTTACTGTTCACACTCAGAATTCGATGGAACCGAATTCTGAGCACTATTATTTTTTTTTTTTTTTTTTTGTGTTTAGTTTTTGAGAAAGAGGAAAACTGGATTTAGAACGGGCCGTTCTGCAATCAGAACGACTCGTTCCAAATAAAAAATATACATATGACGAATGGATCAGAACAGACCGTTCTCCATGTAATACAAGTAGAACGGGTCGTTCTCCAAGGAGAACGGCCCGTTCCAGTTGTAAAATTGACAAATTCCTGAACCTAAAACGAAAAATAAAATAAAAAATTAAACACTACTCAGAATTCGATTTTCCGGGAACCGAATTCTGAGTATAAACAGTAACAAAGTCTATTTGGATAAATAATGTGTAATAGATGTTTTTTTGGTAATTTTTTTTTATAAATATTATTTGAGAAAAAAATTCGGGCCTTACTGGCACTATTTTTTTATTTTTTTTTTTCAACACGATTCGTAAAGGACTATTATGAAACATATGTTTTGCTACTTTGACACATTTGTGGTTGTTCCCAATTGCAAAAACCCTTTTTTTAAAAAAATAAATAACTTTAAACTTTTTTCCTGATTTTATTTATTTATTTAATTAATCAAAAGAACTTTTTATTTGGTTAATATGTGCTGTAGTTCTCACTTGCAGAAAACTTTCTTTTAGATTTTTACTTTTAACATTTTTGTCTGATTGTTTATTTATTTAATCAAAACATTTTTTATTTAGTTAATGTTTAAATTTATATTTTTTTATTTTTTAGTAAAAAAATAAATTTTATGCGTATTTAATTTATATATTAATTTTTTATTACAATTGAAAGGTTAAAACACTATTTAAGTATTTGAAATTGTATGTTGTAGACACTTTGATTCTCAAAAGTATAAATTTTATTATAAAAAAAAATAGTTCTTGAAAGTGTACAATTATTTACTTTAATCCAAAATTTAAAAAAAATATATGACATGATAATATTAACATATATTTAAAGACTAAAATGACAAGAAATTGATAATTTTATGAATATAAATGAAACACTTATAGTTAATATTAAAGGTGGGAAATTATTCTAGGAACTTAAAATGAAATAAGTATTGTAAACGTCACTTGTCATTTTTATCCTCCTGTTTTTAGTTTCTATATATATATATATATATATATATATATATATATATATATATATATATATATATAAATATTTTAATTCCAAAATTATTACCAAATAAAAACTGTTTTGATTAAATAAATAAATAAAAACAGACAAATATGTTAAAAACTTAAGGATTAGAAGAAAAAAAATGTTTGCATGTGAGAACAGCGTCATGTATTGATCGAATAAAAATGCCTTCTGAATCGTGTTGAAACTTATTAATTAGACAAAAAGGTTCCGCAAGTGGAATAGCGGCACATATTAATTAGAGAAAACGTATGTTTCGTGTAGTACGGACCTTGCCAATCATGTTGAAAATAAATAAATAAAAATTTAAATATGTTTTCTGTCCTATAAATTTAAAATAAATTTATTTTTAATCTTTAAATTTAAAATTTTAATTTCTAGTCTATTTTATTTTCATAAATTTTGTTTTAATATATCAATGTCACCAATAACATATTTGAATATGAGAAATTGATATAGTTATGTAATATCAGTTAGATTTAATGTAATTTTTTCATTAAAAAGGATACTAGTAGCTAAATTTTATGCAATTGTATTTAACAAATTCTTTAACAAAATTTGAGTATAACGATTAAAATAATATTTTTTTTAAAGTACAGAAACTAAAAAAATCAATTTTAAATTTAAGAGACTAAAAACAAATTTATCTTTGATAGATTAACAATATATTTAAACCATAAATAAATAATAGGATCATTGAGATCCAATGTGACAAAAAAAATGTTCGTTTCTTAATGAATTAATACTACAATAGCAGAAAAAAAAATAAAAAATTATGTCACTACATAAATAATTTCAAAATAAATTCACTTTGATAATATTTTGAAAAATAAAATAATAAAAAAGTCTCATAACTAAGTATTTCTTCTCTTGCATTTTTATCTTTCTTGTCTTTCATACTACATAAACAATTTATTAAAATTAGAAACCTACATACCAGATTGATTATTAAATAATTTCTTAGATATTTTAAACATATCATAAATAAGAGAGAGAAAAAAAAATAGGCGTCATATTAGAAAGTAAATATAATTTAAATAAAAAAATATTAATTACATTGTAAAATTTACTTTTATTTCTTTTAAAAATTTTGAAATTTATTTTTATCCTCCATTTATTTTTTTTATTAAATTAGTCTCCTTAAAATTATAATGCACAAAGACTAGGTTTTATTTGTAGCTCTGTCAATAATGTTGTCCACATGGAAAATCTAAATACATGTGGTAAATAAAAAAAATTATAGTCTCTAAAAATTTTTAATTTGTTTTTATCTCCCAAATTGTTAATATTAAACTAGTCCTTGTAAAAATATAATAAGCTAATAAATTTAGTCCTTAAGAGATGTTAATTTCATTTGTTTAAAAAAATTTGTTCTAAAAGATTAAGTAGTAGATATAATTAAATCATTTTAATGCTCTGTCAAAAATAAAATTTTCATCCCACCAATAATAGATATAATAAAAAAATATTTTGTCAGTAAATGATTTCATAATATTGAATAAAAAAGGATCTAACTATATCAATTGTCTAACTTAAATTAGATGGAATTAACATTTCTCAATATCTAGACTCAATTTGTTCTACTTTCCTAGAGGCATTTAATAGCAAAAAAATTAGAAAACCAAAAGCAGATGAGATTTTCTTGAGGGTCTAAATTTTTTTTTTCATTTGTTACATGTATTTTTGTTTGTTATGTAGGGCACCAACAAAAGAAGGAATGGCCTTAACATGTTAGAATTTTAGAGGGATTAATTTAATATAAAAAAATATGAAGGATCAAAAAAGTGAATTTGAAGAATTTTAGAGGAACTAAAAGTAATTTTTACCCTATATTAATTCATGTGTTATTTTCTATAGTAGAAAAAATTAAAAAAAAAAAATTGAACAACATAAATTACGTCTCACGAACGCAAATTAATCATTCGTTGATCGTTAAATTTTGACATTGTATGATGATTTGTCACCCCTTAAGTAACATGATATTTAGTGAAATGACATATAAAGATAAAAAAAAATAGCATACAAAAGATCTTAATCTGTATATATTTTTATGAATGATTGATATTTATTTTATTAATAAGATATTATTTACATGTTTTCTTATTTTTTCTTTAAATATCATATTATTAAATGCATCACATCTCTTAAATATGAGTAAATATTAAAATTTGACAATTAGCAGATTTCAATTTAACAAAACGACCAAAATTTTGTCTTTTTAAAATTAAAGGAACTAAATTTTTTATTTTAAAATAAAGGGACCAATTTTACAAATTAATAAAAATAGAGAAAGTAAAAATATAATTTAACCTAATTATTATAAATTCTCGAGAAATGCTAAATATATAATCTTGTACATTCTTTTGTTTGATGGTTATGGTTTTGAAACAAGCCTTAAAAAGTACAATTGATAGATATGATTTTATAAAAGAAATCATGTAACTTGTTAATATGAATTCCCACTAATAACTAAAGAATAAATTAATAACGATTAAAAATATGATAAAAATAATATTTAATATTATATTAATATTATAAACTACAATCAAATTCAAACAAATAAACTTAAATAATATCATAAAGATAATGATAGAAAAAATATCACTAATATTTTTTTTTTTTTTAAATTGTTCAATTTCATAAAAAAAATCTAAAATAACTCTTTGGTAGTGGCGTATTAGTATTACCCTGACTTGATTAGCATTAAATATTGGTTCGGGTGGCAACCTATTTGTCGGCGCTATAGAATATCCATATTCGATTCTAATCCGGCAGCAAAGCGATGGTATTGTAACTGCCTCATTCTCTCTCGTCTTTTTTTTTTTTTTTTCTTTTTTCCCTTAAGGTATGCTTATGATGAAAAGAAAAGAAATGAAGGAAAACATTAAGAAAAGTGTGGAGAAGAATATAAAAATAAATATTGTAACATTCCAATTTTTTAAAAATAAATTAATAAAAAAGTTTTAATTGTTTTATCTTTTCTAATAAAATATATTTTCTTAATAAACGATTTAAGGATAGAAAAGTGTCACATTTAGTGGTATCAAAGCAATTCGGTCTATCTGACCAATGTGTTATATGCTTGTTATGTTTTTTTGTGTACTTTGTTTATTTATTTATTGCGTTTGTAAGAAATAGTGATGTTGAAGCCCTGAATGACTTTATCCAAGTTGTGTGTCTCATTAGTAAAGTTCCCTTAGCTGTCATGTATGATTTTGGTGCAACTCATTCATTCATATCACATGCTTGTGTGTCAAAATTGAATTTGTCAATGTCTTCTTTAAAGTTTAAGCTTGTGGTGGAGACACCAACTACTGGACTAGTTTATACTTCTGATGTTTGCCTAAAATGTCCTTTACAATAGAGAAAAATAGATAAAGTCACTATTGTGGCTACACTACACTAACATTTCTTCTGCAAGCTTCGTTTGGTATGAAAAGTTGATAAGTTTCTTTATTGATCAGATAAGAGGTACTATTTGGTAAAATGCATTTAATGTTTGTATTAAATGAGTCAATGGTTACCTGTCATCACAAGAAAAGACAATTAAGATAAATAAAGCAAACTTGTGAGTTGGATTTAAAGTATTGCAACTCTTCTCCAAGCTACTATAAAGAAGACTCGAAGCTTAAGAAAGAAAGAGACACACAATATATAAAAGACACAACATGTAGAAAAAAACTTGTATAGAAACATACACTTTGTAAATTATTCTTGTATATAATACTTATTCCTTATTGTAAAAACTTACTACTCTATATTGGTTGTTATAACGTCACGTGAGACAAATAACATTTATGTAACCTTTATAACCATTGTTATAAGGTTGAGCTTAGAGAGACTTGTTTGTAAAAGAATACTTATTTTAAGCCTAGAGAGGTTGACTATAAAAGAATACTTGGTTTGTAGGCTTGGAGAGGCTTGTTGTGAAAAGAATATTTGGATAGTTGCTTGAAGAGACAAGTCAAAGAATACTTAGGGTGGAGGTAGAAGTGACTTGTTGAAAGAATACTTATATCTTTGTTGAAAGATAGTGAAACTTAGTTTGATTAGATTGAGAATTGGATGTAGTATCGGTGGTTGAGACAAACTAATATAAAAATACCCAATGTTTTGTCTAAACTCTCTTTGCACTCCATTTGACTAATGTTACTACTTTGCTACAAAAAACGTGCAAGTTTTTTATATACATTATTCAACTCCCCTTCTAATGTTTATCTTTTCTTTGCACATACTTTCTTTGAAAGGTGGTGTGAATCTATGTAGGAGGGTCTTTGTAATCCTATACCTATAACTTGGGAGTGTTATGGTAAGGAGTCCCTAACGAGTATGGGGAACAACTATGATCAACTATAATACTTCATCTGGATCTTAATGGATTAATAGATCTCTTTTAGTAGAGAGTGGATTGAGAGGGCCACTTAGTGTGTGATAATCTAATCCATGTGCTCCTAAACTTCCTTGTATTAGAGCACATTTTGAAAATATTGGAGATTAGTACCACATACATATACAATTAGGAGAATAAGTTGCATGAATATTTTATCTTCCTTGTACTTCACTCATTTTGTGATGTTTTCTCATTTTCTTGTTTAGATTGATCGTCATTCAAGAATAAAGTAGGTATATGAGGTTGATCATAAAGGAGATAAAATTTAGTACTTTAGTTTGATGTTTTTGGGGTCTTGCTTGGATGATGTGACATTGGAGCTAGAAGACATTTCACATTTTATTTAATTTGACTTGGATTTATAGTTGTTTCATGATGTTATTTTATTTTGAGATTTTGTAAAAAGTTAGTTTATGCATTCATTTATGAAATCTTATTTTTTTTCTTTGTTCGAAGAGTTTTACTTATGACATGTAAGCCTTTTTTACTTTATGTAGTAATGAAATTTTTTTATTTTATCTTTTCTTATTAAATAAATTTTCTAAATAAAAGTGTTATAATTAACAATTTGGAAGCAGAAAGGTGTTACACTCACCTCTAGTTCTAATATAAGAAAAAAACTCATTTATTAGTCTCAAATATAAGTAAATTTTAATTAAATTTACTCTACTTAATGTTATTATCTCTATAATATGTTTTTCCTTTTGTTAAATTATATTTTCAATTATTTTTTTAGTTTTAATATCGAATTTCAAAAAATGATAATTTAAGAAATTAAGTTATTTTTTTAAAAATGAGATTATTACAATTAAATAATATTAATTAATTTTCTTAATTAATGTGAATTATTATTTTTTATTCATATTCAAAACCGAATGGATTATCTCTTAATTTCTTCCTTACTTATTTTAGAAATTAAAAATATGTATCTAGTAAACAAACAATTTAATTATTTCAAGAATATTATTTGTATTTTAGTTTTTTTTGTAACTAATTTGATTTTTTGGAAAGATGAATTAATTAATTAATTAATGGTGGTAATTGTGACACCCTCTATCTCACATACATATTATACAATAAATATAAAGTACATTTCTTGAGTAAATAAAACATTCTTAATTGAAATAAGGTTTTAAAACACACAAATAGAAAGTTCACATTCATATTTCACAAATGTAGTCTAATGCGAAAATGATGACAAAATAAAATAGTAGCCTTTCCAAAACACAATAACAATAATGAAAATCCTATGCTAATCCTAACTAAGCCCGATGTCACATGTCCTATCAAAAGACACCACACAATGAGACTTAAACCTCACACCAACATCTTCATGCTGATGATCACCTGCAACATAATAATAATACACATAGAGCAACAAGGGAGTGAGAAACATCTCACTCTAGTTCAGATGTAGAAATAAATGTCAGGATACACACACACAATCATAACAAATACCACATAAGTTACACATAATCAAACACAACTCTCAAGTTATAGATACATTAGAATACATGCACATTCACTTATCATGCAATAATCTCATGGACTCGACTCATAAACACATGCATGTGGCGCCATACAAAAGTTGCAAAATTTTCATCACTAGCATGTTGATACAACAACATACCTAGGGGCACATTCACTCATAAATACATCACTGGTGACCTAAGATATACCTGGAATAGCTCAATACATCTCTAGCATGCAGCCCAAGTGGCACACCTAGAATAGCTCAATACATCACTGGTGACCCAAGGTACACTTGGAATAACTCTATACATCATTGGCATGTGGCCTAAGCGACACACCTGAAATAACTTAATACATCACTAATGACCCAAGGTACACGTGAAATAACTCAATACATCACTGGTGACCCAATGTACACTTAAAATAGTTCAATACATCACATGCGGCCTAAGCGACACACCTAGAATAGCTCAATACGTTACTAGCATACAGCCTAAGCGGCACACCTACCAGTCATATATGCACATGATGCATGTCACACATTCATTATTTCATTGACTCAACATTTCACTTATCATGTCTCATCATATCTCATATCACTTGTCACATTTCACATCTCGACAATTATCCCATAAGGTCACGCACATAAAGGTTCTCATCAAAAGATCGTCCCTAATTGTTCCTCATAGGATTTCCCATAGGAATCCACAAAGCACTCTAATTCATATCAAAACTTATTTATTTTTGAAATTAAATACATATTCATGAATAACATCCAACAACGAACACATCAGAAACATCAAACACCCAAACAAAAAACTTTCACATTTTGTCTGTTCCTAGAAACATGTATCAGGCAAGGGATTGGGAGTCAATTATGCTATCAAACATATTCAATATCAAAATTAAACATATATTCATACTCAAAATCATACAAGGAACGTAATAGAACAGTCAAAGAGCAAAACATAAAACATTCATAAAGTGTATGTTTCTATAGGCATACATCAAGCAAAGGATTGAGAGTCAATCTTGCTATCAAACATATTCAATTTCAAAATTAAACACATATTCACACTCAAAATCATACAAGGAATGCAACAAAACAGTCAAAAAGCAAAATAGAAACATTCATAAAGTGTTTGTTTCCATAGGCATACAACAGGCAAATGATTGTGGCCAATACTGTTATCAAACATATCCAATTTCAAAATTAAATGCATATTCATACTCCGAATCATACAAGAAACACAATAGAATAGTCAAAAAGCAAAATAGAAAATATTCATAAAGTATCTATTTTCATAGGCATACATGAGGCAAAGGATTGGGGGTCAATCCTACTACCCAACATAGATTCCCACACCCCCAAGTGAGGTCTCTTACTCCCCCTTTACCTTGATGACTAGAAGTCGAAGCACAACAAAATTAGTTGTTCCTCTTCTCTGGGTACTCCTTGTGAAGTAAGTGGAAAAACACATAGAAAGGAGGGTTAAATATGTGCGTGTGTGAACAAAGGAATTTTTAAAAAAAAATTTCACAAGGTGCTCATTCTTCGTCCAATTAAAAATATTATTTTGAATACTTAGGAGTAACTGTGCAGGATTGGTTCAACAAAAGATTTTTGCGTCTGAGAATTTATTGTCTACACAGGGAAAATGTTTCTTAAATGAAAACCCTTCTTTAAGATAATGAATTGAACAAGTGTGGTTTTCGTCTGAAGATAGTTGTAATGGACGATAAGCATTGGATAAAGTTTTCAGTATATTAAATCAACTAAACAAAAGTGCGTTTGAACTATTGAAAGATAGTGCAAGTATTTTTATACTGGTTCGCTCAAACTGAGCTATGTCCAGTCTCCTTCAAATGAAGGGTTCCACTAGATATTCAATAAAGTACAAATAGTATTATCAACCACTTCTGGCCTGCCAAATTTACTCATTAGTGCTAGTATTCTTTAATCATCCTCTTCAAGCTCTCAGTGAGTATTCTAGACCACCCAAGTCACGACCACTCCTAGTCAGCCAACTTTACTCATTGGCTCTAGTATTCTTTAATCAGCCTCTTCAGGCTAGCAGTGAGTATTCTAGACCACCCAAGTCACGATCACTCTTGGTCCTAAGTATTCTCAACCACTCCTAGTTGGTCAACATCACTCGTCGACACTAGTATTCTTTGATTAGCTACTTCTGGCTCTTAGTGAGTATTATCGACCAACTACTGGCCCGCTAACTTCACCATTAGTGCTAATATTCTTTATTCAGCCACTTCTGGCTCGTAGTGAGTATTCTTTGACAAGCCTCTCTAGGTTTTTACAAGTATTCTTTCCCTAGCCTCTTCAGGCTTTACAAATGATGAATATACGGTTTGGTTTGAGTGTTTGGTTTACTCTCACAAAGAGGATACATATGTTTGTACACTCACTAAGGTATGCAACCTTAGTTTTACAAGGATTGAGTGTGTAGTTTACTATCACAAAGAGGATACATATATTTCTACACTCACTAAGGTTCATGTTCCTAAGTTACACTTGGAACTCCTTAGTCTACAGAGATAAATACACTATGGTACATTTGACTCTACACGTTTTATCTCTTGTTTCTTTTCTTCATGAGCTTGATATCACCCTTTGCTCTTCTTCGTCAAAGCCAACCTTTTAAGATTTGAAGTAGTGACATATATATAGTCTTGTAAAATTTGCCTGTTGCAAATATTCGTTGAAGAAGAATATAGTCGTTCATGACTAGTTCGATCTTCTCATTTAATGCTTAAGATCTTGCATTAAATGTTGCTTTCTGTTTGTAGACATTGCGTGAAGTCTTCTATGTTTTGTTAGCAGCTATTTTTGAGTTTAGTAGAGACCTAGGAACCTTTTGTCCTTTTTCGGTCGCGTAACTGTAGAGCGTTGTCCTTATCTGAAAGAGTAATGTACTTTTTTTTTACACATGCATGCTTTTGCTTCTGCACTTGATTTTCTCTTTCTTCTTTTCATCTTTTACTCACGCAACCATATTGAGAGCTTTTATATGATCGTAGACGATGCCTGAGTAGTCCTTTGAGACTTGATTCTTTAAATACTTGAGTGGTAGTCTTCGTTTGTGTCTATTAGTCCATGTGCATCTCAAGTATTGATCTTCGTCTGAGCATTTGACATTAATGCTTTGACTCTCCTTTCGTCTGGTCAACATTATAGATGGACATACTTTGTTTTCATCTAGAATATCTTTCAGTCTGTGTTGTCCTTCATCTGGTACGTAGTTGACTTTCTTCTGATCTTTGACCAACCTTCGTTTGGTCAGCTAGGCAGATGGAAGACTTTTAATTCCATTTGGGACGCTTTGTCTTAGATTATTTATGTTGCGCTTGAGGTTGTCCTTGACACACCTTCGTCTGATATTTGATTCATCTTCTGGCGCACATGTTGTATTCTGTCTATCATTTGTTAACACTCAATTTCCTCTATCATTTGTTCCGTCTATTATTTGGCTTTGTTTGTCTGATTTTCATGATCTTCCTTGCCTTGACTATTCTTCGTCTGAGTTGATCGTTGGGCTTCATCTGATGTTTAACCCACTTTTGCCTTGTTCTAGATTTTATTTTAGCCTTGTTTTGGCCTTTCGTTAGATACTTCAAGGTTTCGACTTGTAGTATTAGGCCTCGTCTAGTTTTTGTTGAATGTTCTTGTAGCTTTTGATCAGACCTAGTCTTGTTGCTTGATCAACCATCGTCTGATGTTCTTGTTTAGTTCGTCCAGGCTTCGTAGATCTTGTGTTTAATACATTTGATCTTGTATTAAATGTTTGCTTGCCAAATCTGTGTTATGTGAAGTCTTTTGGGCCGTTTGTTCACTTCTATGTCAGACTTCAATCATAACCTAAGTATATATGTACTTTTTCTGGCATTGTAGCTGCAAAGGTGTTGTCTTTTTCTAAAAGGTAAGTGTACTTGCTCTAACACATGCAACTTTGACTTGTGGATACGCGCTAGCCCATTTTTCTTCTCTCTTCTCATGTTTTTGATGACTTTATGTGTTCTTCTGAGAGTGTGGATGATAAGAAACATTTCTCGTTGTGACTTAGTGGACTTCAGACGTTTTTCAATATTCTTTATCTGTGTCTGGAATTTAAGTCTCCGTCTGAGAGGTAGACTTTGACTTTTATTTTCGTCTTGTATATATCCATTGTCTGTGGTCTTGTATCATCTAATTAAGGCTTCATTATTTTCCTTCCTGTGCTGGACTTGGCTTCGTTTGATCTCTTTATCTGATGCCTTGTAGCTTTTACCTTTTGTCTTAGTTCTAGTGTGGGAAGTTGCACATGCTCTGTTCTTCATTTTGCTTGTACTTGTTTTTTTGAAACACTAACACACTTGTTAGAAATAATAATATGTATTATATTTGTCTCATTCAAAACCTTGCTGAGAATTTCTTCGTCTGACTTAACACCTTGTTCTTTAGAAGCATAAGAGAGAAAATGAAGTCAAAAGAATGGTTACATAAAAATGACTACAACTCCTAGTAACTTCCCTTAACCCTTTTTTTCAATTAATAAATTAAATAATAAAAATACAATTTAGTAAATGTCCGAAGTGTCTTCCTTTCCCTCTCATAAACAATTAAAAATAATCAAATACACTTCCTCCTTTTTTAATTAAAATAACATATATATAACTTTAATAAAATACATTTCATAAAAAACTGTCTCATATAAAATAATCAAATATTAATTAAAAAACATGCTTTATATTAAAATAAAGGTCACATAAAATAGATAAATAATATAAAATATACTTCTCTCTTTTAGTAAAAATAACATATATTTTATATAAAAATAAAATTCATATCAAATAGCTAAATAATATTAAAAATCATTCTAATAAACACATTAAAACAAATACTAACATATTATTAATATAATTCATAAAAACTATGGTGTTACAGTAATAGCATGAACTTATTAACAAGTTGATAATTTTAAAAATTAATTCTTGAAAAATATATTTTTAGAAGAAAAAAAATTGATGTAATATGTTCATGGATATCTATAGGGATGACAAAATGGGCCATAGTTTATAGTTTTAGGGTTTAGAGTCATAGTTTACCATTCATAAAATATTTGCATGTTGAGTTAGACATTCTAGTGTGTTAATTCGTCTTATTCGTTCTATCTAACTTATCAATCCTCTTAAATTTTATTTATTATTTTTAATATTAAGTTTAATTAAGTTACAACAGATTTATTATGTGTGTAGTAAGTAATTTTTTGTGCATTTTGATTTATTTTATTTATGTAATTTAAGATTTATTATGCAATAAATTAAACTAAATTTATTATAATTTGAAATTATTTTATTATTTAAATACACTAATTTATGTGTCTCTTTTATACATTGAAAAAGAAATATTTCAGAAAAGATATTTAAAATAAATATAATTTTTTTTAAAATTAATAGGTTGATTCATTGATCTGTCAATCCACTATTAGGTGAGACGGATCAAGTTGTTCAACTCATTTCTTCTTAGTGAATCATTTTAGATTAACCTATTTTTGATGAACTGATGATAAATTATGTATAAATAAATTGAACGAACTCATTTTATCATCCCAAGCATATAGTCATTAATAATCGATAATTATGCATTAACAACTTTTGTTTTTGGGTAGCATGCATCAGCGTATCAATTTATTAAATAAGGATTGTTACTCTTTTAGGAAAAAGTTCATCAATTGTAATGAGAATCTCCAATTCATTCTAGGTAGTAGGTAGACCAATGATCTTTATTTGAATTAATATCTCATAAAGAAAATAATTGTTCTCTTCTGCTCATTTGTTTCTCCGAAGATTCTTCCCTCAGGTGCTTTTCTCACAGTTAATCTTGGTTGATTTTGAATATTATTTGGCAGTTTCCAAATAAAACCCACATGTCATTAAATTGTTTTTTTTTAATACAAGTTAATTCCTGTAAAAAAAATTAATTTTTATTCTCCTTGTCCTTTATATAAAACCTAATTTCCTAATTTATTATGATAAAAAAATTAGCTAATTTAATTGATATTATTAAATTTCTTAAATTTATATATATATTTAAAATAACTATCTAATATTAACGAGACTCTTACTTTATAATAACTATATAAATTTATCTTATTTTATCTTTTACATAAAAGTAAGATAAATACATAATAATTATTATGTTTTATTATGAATAATTAAGATTAAATTCTGTGGGTTTTATGATTTAAGAAAATTCACACGTTTATTTATTTATTTTTTAATCCAAGATAACAATGTAATAATGTAACTTTTTTATTATTTATTTATTTATTTATTTTATTGTGTCATGAGTATCTCCATTTTACTAATCCAAAAACTAATTTCACTTGTTCTATTGTAAAGGTCCTTGGTTTGGCAAATTTTTATATAAGGTAAGAATTGAACACAAATTTCTGTTATATAAATCGTTTTCAGTATAATATGCCTAACAATTATTAATATACTCGCTTTTCATAGTATATATATATAAACACCCATGTATTACCTGCTTTCAAATTTTAATATATTTTTATTTTTCAACCATCTTTTCTTGCAAATTATAAAAAAGTGCTTTTTCCCCTTATTAGTATTAATATAACAATCGGAATAATTGGTAAATAATCGAGTTGATTAAGTATTTCGTTAAGAATTTGATAGAGAAGTATTTGCTCAATATGACAATATGTCTATTTAGATACAGATTAGAAAAAAATTAGTCTTCCACGCATCTCTTTTGCTAAAAAAAATGGTGCCACTTTTAGTAAAGTTCATCGATTGTTCGTAAAATTTTCAATTCATTCTGGTAAGTGGTTAGACCAATGGTCTATATTTGAATTGAATTAATACTCCTTCAGGTGTTTTTTCCCAGAGTTAATTATTGGCTGATTTTGATTATTACTTTGGAAGTTTAGATATAAAACTCACATTGTAAAACAAATCCGTGCTTAGGAGTCAAAAGGGTAAGAGAATGTGGAATTAGTTAACTGGAGGAAACCCACTCGATGTTACTAGCATCTTACAGCTGCAGATAGCTAGATAGAGATACCTTCCCTCATAATGTGGCTTTCCCATCATGTTAGGTACCATTCTCTCTTCTTCTCACTCAGTTCACGTTCTCACCTTTTTTGTGCCTGCACCAGCATTTACTCAAATGCTGAACCTTCAAGAGGGTTCTCCTTCTGTACCAAGTAGGAATTTCTAGCTGTTTTGTCACAAAATGTTTGGCCTCATTTTCATGGGGTTCCAGATCTGAGTCTCTACTCTTTTTCATAATAATGGGTACTAAAAAAGATCTATAAAGTTGGTGTCTTGAGTGAGTTGAGTCCTTTGTATGTATGTGTATATAATATAACTATATGTGTCCTTGTAGTGAGTGTTTTTTGTGTAAAGTGTGAAAATCTGTGCGGAAATGGTTCCAAGCTTTGATTTTTCCAATAGGTGGATGAAGGGCACTCATAAGGGTACCCCTGTGGAGAACCCTACTTTCTCTGTTGTGGAGATTAATGGTGCTGATGCTGCAGCATTCAGGCCAGTGGAGAAAACACGTGGCAGGAATGCTAAGCAAGTAACATGGTTCTTGATTCTCAAGGCTTACCATGCTATTGGCTGTGTTACTTGGTTTGCCACAGTTATGTGGTCTTTGATGGGAGCTATAAGGAAGAGGTTGGTTCAAAGGGAGGGTGTGGCCTTGGAGAGTGACAAGTTGGAGAAAGGGAAGGTGCTGTTTAGGTTCATCAAGGTGTTCCTTGTGAGTTCTTTGGTGGTTCTGGTGTTTGAGGTGGTGGCTTACTTGCAAGGTTGGCACTTTGGGAATCCCTGCTTGCACATTCCTCGTGCTGCGGATTTCGAAGGCTTGATGCACTTGGTTTATGTTGCTTGGCTGAGGTTTCGTGGCGAGTACATTGCACCACCATTAAGGGCACTTTCGAAGTTTTGTGTTGTTTTGTTTCTTATACAGTCGGTGGACCGTATGGTGCTTTGCTTTGGGTGCTTTTGGATAAAGTACAAGAAGATCAAGCCAAGGATTGATGGGGATCCCCTCAAGGTTGATGATATTGAAGGAAATGCATGTAATCATCCCATGGTTCTTGTTCAGATTCCCATGTGTAATGAGAAGGAGGTAAGGCTTCAAACTTTTGTTTCTTACTGTTACTTATTTGGTAAATTAAGCTGTTGCTGTTGTTTAATGCAGCAGCAAATTTCAATATAGTAATTTATTTCCCCAGAAAACTAGATTTCATGATTTTTAAGCCTATGTCAAAAGGGATAGAGGGAGACCAAGAAGAACATTTGAGGAAATTATTAAAAGGGATCTTATGGTGTATAATACGCCTGATAATTAGTTTTTAACTAAGTTTGCGTCATGAGATCCGTGTAACCGATCTCACCTAGTGAGGTAAGGCTATTGTTGTATTTATTTACTCAGGAAGAGATTTGGAAAATGTCATCAGAAGCTATATAACTTATTGTTCAAATTGCCATCTTACCCTAACAATCTAGAACCCTCTTGAATTAGAAACAAAAGTGCTTTTTAACCTACACAACAACTTATAATAATGAGCTCCATATTTTTAGTTTCTTTAATGCATATCATTTCTTAGTAATTTACAAGATAACTCTTCATCTTAACAGTGGTGGGTGGGGTGGTTTGTAATTTTGAGGCATTTGTAAGTATGACACTCTAATAATAAGCAATCAGTGAAAACACATGATTTTCCCTGGACGGAATTTTAATCCTTTCGCGCTTTACTTCTGTTGATTTTATGCAGGTGTATGAGCAGTCTATTTCTGCAGTATGCCAAATTGATTGGCCAAGGGACCGTTTACTGATTCAAGTACTTGATGACTCTGATGATGAGAGCATACAGTGGTTAATTAAGACTGAGGTCACAAAATGGAGTAAAAAGGGAATCAACATAATCTACAGGCATCGCTTAGTTCGGACTGGATATAAAGCAGGGAATCTCAATTCTGCCATGAGCTGTGACTATGTGAAAGACTATGAGTTTGTTGCGATTTTCGATGCAGATTTCCAACCAAATCCTGATTTCCTTAAGCAAACTGTGCCATATTTCAAGGTTAAAAATAGAACAGAAAACATATTCAACAAGGGTTCTTGATAAATCTATGTTTGGCATATTTTTAACACATATGTCTGTCTTCTTTTACAGGACAATCCTGAATTAGGCCTTGTTCAAGCTAGATGGTCTTTTGTGAATAAGGATGAGAACTTGTTGACCCGTCTCCAGAACATTAACTTATGCTTCCATTTTGAGGTAGAACAGCAGGTCAATGGGGCATTTCTCAATTTCTTTGGATTTAATGGAACTGCTGGTGTTTGGAGAATCAGGACCCTAGAAGAGTCCGGCGGCTGGCTCGAGAGGACAACCGTAGAAGATATGGATATTGCTGTTCGTGCTCATCTCCATGGTTGGAAATTTATCTTTGTAAACGATGTAAAGGTAATTATAGATAATAGATAAGACTTGTTTGTTCATTAATGTCTCCATTCATAGCAGTACATACTCTAGTGCTATGCAACTAGAATAATATTCTTGTACATGCTAATATGACTGATTGCTTCGCTGAACTATACTTGAATTGTTCAAATTTGTAAATTTTCAGGTACTTTGTGAAGTCCCCGAGTCCTATGAAGCATATCGGAAGCAGCAGCACCGCTGGCATTCCGGTCCAATGCAACTTTTCAGATTGTGTCTTCCAGCAATTTTGAGATCTAAGGTATATCTGATAGCGATACTCAGCTATAAGTACTAAATAGAATAATGATAAGTGAAAACAAATTATGATAACTTGCAAGCATTGTTTATATTATTTTATATGCATAACAACCTAAAGAACCTAAATTCTCTTTTAATGCAGATATCAGCATGGAAGAAAGGAAATTTAATACTTTTATTCTTTCTGTTGAGAAAACTCATTCTTCCCTTTTACTCCTTCACCTTATTTTGCATAATTCTTCCTCTAACCATGTTTGTCCCCGAGGCGGAGCTTCCTCTATGGGTGATCTGCTATGTTCCTGTATTTATGTCGTTCCTCAACATTCTCCCTGCCCCAAAATCTTTTCCTTTTATAGTTCCATACCTTCTTTTTGAAAACACCATGTCTGTCACCAAATTCAATGCCATGGTCTCTGGACTCTTCCATTTGGGAAGTTCTTATGAATGGATTGTCACAAAGAAGGCTGGAAGATCATCCGAGTCTGATTTGGTAGTGGCCGCAGAAAGGGAGACCAAGTCAACGATAGAACAACAAAAGATCCATAGAGGAGCTTCTGACAGTGTTCTTGTTGATTCAAACCAATGCAAGGAACAAAAGGAAACAAGTGGAACACCTGTGAAGAAAGCTAACAAAATATATAAGAAAGAGTTGACTTTAGCATTCCTCCTTCTCACAGCTTCTGTTAGGAGTCTTTTGTCTGCACAAGGAGTTCACTTTTACTATCTTCTTTTCCAAGGGGTGACTTTCCTCCTTGTTGGTCTTGATCTAATTGGGCAGCAGATGAGCTAGTTTTGATTCGAAATAAGAAAGAGGAGAATAAATGGAAAATAAGTTTCATTTTGTGGCTGCAAAGCAAGCAAAATTGTAAAAGAAAGTTCAGTTCTTGTGATTGGTTTCAAGCATCCTAGAGGTGTTGTCTTTTATTCATAGCTATCAATTCTGTTCTCACAGCATTCATCCCAAATTTTAAATATAGGGTCCTGCGCATTATATTGAATACTTGATTATAGATAAGACTGGAAAAATTTTCAGTTGTGAATTGTGTTATAGTTGGTATATATTCTTGAGTTTTATTTGTGAGTTGGGTCAAGTTTTGTATTTTACAATTCCAAAGGTCTGAGTGGAATGTAACCCAAACTTGCTTGGTGCTTCTTGAACCATAGGTTATTTTGTAAAGGGTTCATCTTTCTGTAAATTCATCATGTTTATCTAAAAACAAATAAATTTTAATTCGCCCTACTCACACTTTGTGCATTGATTTGATTTCTAAATGAGCTTTTTCTTTTCATTTATTATTATTTGAATTGTGTTCTAATTTTAGTTGTGTATATAAATTCACCCAAATGTAATTGGGTTTGAGTATATTTGATTTAATTTTATCTTAGTTATAATTATTTATATTGCTTTATAAATGGGGGTTGGGATGATATGTGTTGGATCTTAGAGTTTCTTCTGATGTTTGAATTCTGTTGTTATTGTTGTAATTCTTGTGAATAAAAAAATATCAATGTTGTCCCAATTAGTTTTTCTCTTATTTATTTTAGTGCAAGTTAGTTTAACCATTTTACACATCATAAAAATAACATAATTATCAACAAGGATTCCTATAATTGTAAATAGTTTAGCTCTTTAACCAAGTGGATAAGAGATTCAGTATCTAATTGTGCATATAGAGAAGACTTAGCTACAAAACATCTTTATATCTTGGAAGCCTCTTTATATTTTGACACATCATTCATAATGTTTTTTAAATATGGAAATTGATTTGCAAATTAACAACTTTTTCACAATGAGTTAAAGTTAGAACACTTTCATCGAGTTGGCCCTAATAAAAATAAAGCATATATTTGATTGTAATTTTGTTTCCAAGTCAGACATCAAATTTCGATCATTGATTACTATTTATGATAATGACCTTTGGTTTCAATTTAATTTCAGTTATTAATAACTCAAAACAGTGTTGGCTCTTTTTCACACACATGCAATTTGTCTGTGTTTTACTTGCATAAGTCAAGGCTCTATAAACCAAAGTAATGTCGGCAGGCAAAAAATACAAGAGACAAGTTCATGTGGCTTGATACTTTATGTGGCCCCACTAATAGATTCATTGTCATTTAAATTGCTTCCTACTTAAGAAGTTTTACATCACTGACCCAGCTAAGTAGGAAATGAGGAGTTCTTGCTAATTGTTATGCTTGTATGGTATTGATGCCACTTGATGGGTGGTTAAGAATGGAATTGGCTTATTACCTTGAAACTTGAAGGGATATTTAAGACATGATATTGAATTAACTTTTAAAAGAAAATAAACACTCACCAAAATTTATAAATTATTCCTCATTTAGAAAATGAAATATGCTTTTAGATATACCCCTTTTATATATATACACGTGTTTTTTCTTCTTATTTTATACATGTTCCTTTCCATTTTTATATTAAATCAAGATAATATATATAGATATGTTTTTTCTTATTTTATACACATACCTTTTATTTTATATTAGATCAAAATATTTTTTCCTTTAATTAATTAGTTAACTAAAATAGGTTTTTAGTTTCTTAATTATTTCATTAATTTAAATATATTTAATCAATAATAATAAGTATAATGAAATATTTATAAATCAATATTAAAATAATATTTTCTTAACTAATTTTTAAATGTATTCAAATTAAAATTTTCAAATGCAAGTATTTGTTTATATAATGATTTGACAAGTCATTACACTTAATACAATACAACACTACACAACAAAAAAAATAAAGTTCTTTACGGGATTACAATAAAATCATGTATGATAGAACTCTTGAAGAAGGGTTGATGTTTCTTCAAGCTCCACCTTCTATGTCCCTTCTTCTCTTGAGGTTCTTCACGTCAATGGAGGATAGAAGAGTTTCAAGCTTAAAAGCTTGAAGAAGCAACCACAACTGGTTCGGTTTCCCTTTGAAGAAGAGAAACTTGAGGAACCAAGCACAAAGGAGAAATTCCTTGGTAGAGTTCCTATGGAGAGAGAGAATTCTCCACGGTTTCTATGAGCTTTGGAGGAGAGAATTTTGAGAAAAATTCTGATTATTATTCATCCAAAGTGAGGGAAAAGGTTAAAGTTATAAATATATAGAAGAAGGTAGCTTAGGGAGCAAGCTAACTTTAACCATGGTTCAAATGAACCATGGTTTAGTTGCTTGACCATCCAAGCTAGTTAAGAGGCTTGTGGAACAAGCTTCTCACTTAGCTTGCTTGGGAAGCAAGCTAAATGAGAAGCTTGTAACACAAGCTTCTCAAGCTTTGAAGGAAGAATAAGCAACTCAGCCAAGCAATGAACCAAGGCAAGCTAGGGGGCCATTTAGGCTTGTTTTCTCCAAATCCGGATTTTGAAAAAGTTTGATTTGGTTTAGTTAGGTTCATCCAAAGATGATGAGACCTAGCTAAATCAAATCTTTGAAAAATTAGGAGCAAAATAAGTCTAATATGTAAAATTTTGCCTAGACCCAATTCTGGCCCAATTACTAGTCACACCCTCAAGCATTGCTAATTGTCACCCCACTTCTACTATTGAAAAACATAGAAAAAGAGTGTACTTCAAAATTAGGTTAAATGGAGTCAAAGTCTCCAAGTAACCTACCCTAGAAACAATATACAATGGTTTTTAAAATGAAATAAAGTGCCTCGCAAATACAAAGGAAAAAATAAGCCTATACAAGGAAACTATGTACAAGTTTATATACAACATATGAAAAGGTCTTCAAAATCATCTCATTCCTCTTGGTTCTTTTAAAGTATCACCTCTTGGATTCCTTGGCCTTGACATATTTCCATCAATGTACATATACAAATATACATCAAATATAAAATACTAATACAAAATAACCCTAGCGTCGATCAAACGTCTTTAAAAAAATTATTGTAACAAAACAACACACCATAAACAAAGCCATATCTAGCATGGTCATCCACCAAGCGTGCCATCCAACCTAATCCTCTCCTTCTTCTATACCAAGTACGATCATTGCAATTCAACAATATGAAAAAACAAGGGTAAGCTTGTGTAGAAAACAACATATCAACAAATAAGAAGTAACAACTTCACCAACATAAGCAACTAAAAACAACAAGTTAGCTTTTCAACTTAGCAGAATAATAACTTCAACATCAGTCATAACTCAACAATATGAACAATTGAAAACCAACAAAGAATTTATCAACTAAACAATTGGAAATTAGCTAAATAACTAAAAATCATCAATGAGCAACTTAACAACTCCAAACACAACAGAGCAATTGCTAAACAACTGAAAACAATAACTAAATGACTAAGAAATTGTTAAACAACTAATGATAACTGCTAAATAACTAAATAATTGATGCATCATCATGCATAATAACTAATGGAGATCTCCTACAATTGGGGTAAACATTCTAAATGGCTTAATCCTACCAAACCACAATGCCTGATATAAAAACCAGAAATAATGGTTGACATGATGACCATAAACAACAACTATTATAAAACTATAAATAATGGTTGGCATGGTGACCATTGATAGCATTGCCAAGTCAATATCAAACAAAACTAGGTTTCTAAAATATTTTTTAATATAGAGAACTAACCTAGGTCATCTCTCAAGGACACAAGTTCATGTTATTTCCGGTTTTTTTTATCATGCAACTGAGTTAGGTTTGTTCACTCGCTACTAAAAAGGACTATGACAAGGTGATTGTTGGCCTTTACTAAGCTTTGCACTACACTCTAAGGAGGCAAGCACACTAAATGGAAATTCAACAAGATGCTATCTTGCCTCTATACCAATCTTAGCTTTGATGAGGAGGATGCCTTATACTAGCTTTTGTTAGTGCCAAAATGGGGAGAATGATTAAGTTTTTGACTATTTTATTGTGCTATGATTTTATTAAAATTTTCAAAATTCTAAACAATATGCTCTAATTAGTATACATTATATTTGCTTTGATTTATGCAAGTTATATTTGTCAAATCATGCACATTTCTAGGGGGAGTCCCCTATGCATTGCATATAGCACCTAAAGTAAGCATATATGGTTTGATTACATGTGATCTGACACCTAGGGTAGAAAAATATGTTTTGGTCCAATATGCTCTAATATGCATGATAAGAAAGAGATAAAAACAAGCATGTTATTCCATATATAAAATTTATCTTGCATGCACTGATTTAGTCTAACATGCTCTAAGGATTAATTAGATATCATTTTAGCTAACCTAGTATAATTCTTTAGTCTGTCTCAAGCATTATTTCAAATGATGATAAAACTAAGTAAATGCGAGACGATACATGTCTTTAAAAGAATATACTCGTAAAAATAAATCTGCATGAATAATCTTACAACGTCTTATATGTGTGTCTTACGTCACTTTGATAAAAACATATCCAAATTGCTTCTGTATTTTTAAGAAAAATTTCTTAGGTAAAACTAAAAAGGTTTTTCAAGGTTAAAAGGTCAAGAACTCTTTTCAAGAAAGGTACCTTTCAAAAGATGAAAACATTTTAAAAAGGCAAAAATCTTTCCGTCTTACTAAAAATAAAAATATATTCTCAAACAAATAAAAATGAACATTTCAAAAATACAAAAACATGTGTGTTATCACCAAAAAGATGGAGATTGTTAAGTCAAAAAACGATATTGGATTCCTCAAGCTTTAAAGTTTTAATGTTAACAAATAAAACATTTTTATAAGAGAAAATGTCTTCAAAAACATCTTGAAAAATATCTTTAAAAATACTTATCAGATGAATTGTAAGATGCATATCGTCTATAAGACGATGTAAATCAAACGAAACATACAATTTGTCTCATATATATTACATGTTTATTATTTATTGAGACTAACAACAAAGTTTGTATTAAATGTTTCATTCCTTAATAGATTGAACCAAAAAGGCATCTTAGAACTCACAAATCTGTTAAAGACAAAATCATGCTTTTGTTAAAACCAAGATCCTTAAAATCATGGAGAAAAGTAGATAAAGTCGCTGCTACAACTATTTTGTGTTGACATTGCTTCTACAAGCTCCGTTTGATATGGAAAGTTGATAAGTAGCCTTCTTGATCAAATAAGAGGTACCATTTGATGAAAAAGATTTAGTGCCCCCATTAAAGGAGCCAAATAGTTAACTACCATCACAAGGAAAGATGTTGAAGACAGACAAAGTAAACTTGTGAGCTAGACTCAAAGTATTGCAATGGTCATCTTCTTCGAACTACTATATAAGAATACTCAAAGCTCAAGAAAGAACATATATACATAAAAATACAGAAAGGGAACAGATACAAAGAAAAGACTTGTATAGAAACATACTCAAAGAAACACACTTTGAAAATCATATTTGTGTATAAATTTCTTCTCTCTTGTAAAAAAAACTTACAGTTTTATACTGGTTGTATAATGTGTAAGTGAGATGAACACAACATTTGTGTAACCTTCATAACCATTGTTATAAGGTTGGACCTGGAGAGGCTTTTCTGTAAAAGAATACTTGTTTTGAGTCTAGAGAAACTTGTCTGTAAAAGAATACATGGTTATCAAGCTTGGAAAGGCTTATTGTTAAAAAAATACTTTGATAGTTCCTTAAAGAGGCAAGTCAAAGTCTATTTAGGACTAACCCAAAAGTAGCTTGTTGAAATAATACTTGTATCTTTGTTTAAAGATAATGGAATTCAATCTGGTTGGATTGAAAATTGGGCGTAGTCTTGGTGGTTGAGACGAACTAGCATAAAAATACCTAGTATTGCATCTGACTGCTCGCATTTCATCTGATTAGTGTTAATACTTCACTACGAAAAATGTATGAGTTTTTGATACACACTATTCAACCTCCCTTCTAGTGTTTATCTTTTCTTCACCCTAACTCTACATGCATGTGTTACCAATCTCCAATGTCATCAAAAGGTAGTCCAATACAAGACACTCTAAGAGTTATGGACCAGATCACCACAAATTAGGTGACCCTCTCAATTCACTCTCAACTGGGGAAAATCTACTAGGATCTCGTGAAGCATTACAATTAATCGTGATTGTCCTCCGTACTTATTAGGGACTATAAACCCCATTTTTTAAATAATAAAGGATTTTTTTAATTAATAAAATGTGTTTTATAAATAATATGGTGGCTTTTAAATGAATTAAGTGTGTTTTATTTAATTAAGGAAGGTTTTGTGAAATTATATGATATTATGTATATTATTTGGGGAGATATGTGTTTTATATTTATTTTAATTATGTTTGTTTTAATTAAAATAAGATAAGGTTGATTTCAAAAAGGTGTTAGCACTAAACAAAATTGTTGTGTAGTTGCACACAATCCTTATAGTGACGCATTACTTGTTACTAAAAATTATTATTACCTACCCTATAGATATAATATATGTTGATATATTACTAAAAAAATGTAAGTATAGCCTATAGTGACACACAATATATGTTGAATCTCATTCAAAATCAACTTCAAAATTGTTCGTAGGTATATGTCAAATGGATTTATGCCTACGTATATTGTATCTATAGTGACACTTTTTAGATGTTATTATATGTAACATTTCTTGTAGTGTAGGGTTATAGATTCTTATTCCCTTCTCTCCTCTCTTTTTTCTCTCAAACATGGAAGCCCTTGAGGAGAATGTAATGGCAATTAGAGTGCATGTTGGCGATCCTCGTTCTTTATCTAACATTTATTGAGGTAAATTAGAGAGAGATATCTTGTTTTAGGGTGTGGAGTAATTGTTTGGGTAGCGAGATTGACTCCTAGTTCCTTTGTTGTGATTCTATTGTTATGTAGGAGGACCTTTGAGATCCCTTTGTTTGGTATGAGAAAAACACAAAAATGTTTGGTACCATATTTTTCTTTGTGGGAGGACCTTGGAGCCCTCTTGTTTAATTGTTTGAAAGAGATAATTATTTGTCTGAATTGAATTATTAATGTTGATGACATATGAATGCCCTTGAATGCATGTTTTTCTTTATGCATGTGATATTGTAAATCTATGAGATCTTGTAGTTCCTATAAGAAACCCTTAACTTATAGAGTAAAATGAAAATTAATGAAATCAAGAGACTTTATTGAAATTGATGTATGCATTTGATTAGTTGGTGATATAAAAGTGTATTTTACGCTTTAATTATGTTTTTAATTAATTGAACCAGGAGGATTGAGTTAGTGTGAGTTATGCTTTGTCATTTAAAAATTATCTTTTTATATTTTTGTAATTTCGTTTTTTAAAATAGACATTCAATTACGATCTCTTGAAATTTCATAAAATATTATTTATGTTTTGGAAGATGGCATAAAATACAATAATAATAAAAATATTTTGTGAAATTTTACATATTTTAAAAAATTTCTAACCACAAAGACTAAATTACAAAAGTAAATACAAAAGGATGAAAAACTTAATTATCTATTTTTTTAATTTAAGGACTTAATTAAAAATTAACTGATGTAGTAAACCTTAAAAAAAAGTGGAAGGCTCGATATCAAGGAAAAGAAATGTTTTATTATTTGAATGTGTTTTATTTGCATAAAAATAATGTATTTTTCGTTGCATTGAATTTAAATAATTACTAATAATAAAATTTAATTATTGTTAATTTTTTTTATCATGTATTAAAGTATTTTTTAGATAAAATAATATTTGAGTCCCTAAAAAGTATGTAATATATAGTTTGAATCTTAAAAGAAAATTCTGAATAAGTCCATAAAATTATAGTTATTTTCTTTAATTACTTAAACTTAATTTATTTATTCTCATTTTAGTCTTTAAACTCACGCTAATATTATTATTTAAGTTACATATTTTTATTTTTTGATTTTTGAACTAAAGTAAATAGCATTTTATATTTAAGTGATTTTTTTTAAAAAAAAATCATGTTTTAAGGTACAAAATATCAACAACATATACCTTTCGGAATCATATTGTGTTTTACCTAATTTTTGCCCCCTTTAAATATATATATATATATATATATATATTTTTTTTTTTTCCCTATATCACATAATAAAAATTGAACAATTATAGTTTTGGAAAGTATGTTATGATGTTGTTGATGGTCAAGTATAGTAAACGCCACTACCAAATATCCACATTGAAAAAAATGGATTGACCTGAAAAGCCTGTAACCTGTGTAGGATCAGACTTTGGTATCAATTTAGAATGCCAAATTCAATTTGATCCTTTTTTTCCCAGCTTATTATAGTCCTCGGCCTGTATTGGGCTAGCTTGCAATAGGGTAGGTAGCCTACATCATGCTTATATCCTCACGTATTATTTTTTTTTGTCATTACTTAAAAGCTCTTATATTATATTATTAGTGATTTTGTGAGTGTTTATAAACTAATGTTCCTCATCTTGGTTTAAAAATGTAAGACTTTTTTTGTACTCAATAATCATCCCATCAAGCAAAGGATCACAATTAACCTTTCTTTTAGTAGAAGTCTTTTTCCCTTTCTTAATTATTAAATATTCAAAAATATCAATAAATTTTCAATTATTAGATATTTAAAAATATTTTTTTAATTATTAAATATTATCTAATATTAAATTTTAAAATTATTAAATATTTAAAATTGAATAATATTTATTTTTATAAAATTTAATTTTAAAATCTTAATATATATATATATATATATATATATATAATCAATTTTAACCATGATAAAAATCAAATTACTATATTTAAATTAAGAATTTAAAATTTAAAAAATTTAAATTGAATTATCCAAACAAAATATTTAAAAATAAATTAAAATAATTTAAATTTTAAATTCTTTCATTCAAACACACGCTTCTCACTTTTAAACTCTTGATCTTTGGGTTAACAAATAGTAATACTAAAATTTGAAAGAGAAAAATAATCCATGACCAACCAAACTAGCTTGATACAAACTAATTTATCACATGAGTTTTATTAAAACAAATTAAAATTAAAAAGAAATTTAACTTAAACTTGAAATTTACCGCTAGAATCCTATAATTCGTCAAGTTTGATCAAATGCCAAAAATTAATTTATGATCCAATAGAGTAGAAAATACCCGTGATTTTTTTAATTAAATCATATTAACCTTTAGACTTTTTTTTTAATATTCTTTATATATTTAAATAACCTGGGTCAGTTTTTAGTTACGTAACTGTCTCGTTTTCCCGATCTAATTGAGAAATCAGTTTCTAGGTAACCGATTTCTTAACTAGGTTTCTAATTATTTTTTTTAGCCCAATGAGAAATCAGTTACCTAGAAGCCGATTTCTCAATTGGGATTTTTTCCGTTATTATTTGTTTTCTATTTTTAATTTTTTTATATTATTTTAATTTAATTTAAAATTAATAATTTGAAAATTATTTTGAAAATTTAAATTTTATATATTAAATATTATAATTGTATATTAGTTATAAAAATTATATTTTTAATATTCAAATTTTATGTTAAAAATAAAGATAATGTATAAAACTATTTATTTAGTAAAAATAGAATTATTTTTAAAAACCAGTTAAATTGAATTTAAAATGTAGAATTAAAATTTAAATAATAATATATTTTTTAAGAGCAGCGTTCAAACGACACTGATGTAATTTTTATTAAGTATTACATCGTTCAATAACTTTATATTAAATGTGAATTTTATAAATTCAACCGTTAAATTGATAGTTCTTTATTCTTAGATCATATATACAAAATTTTATATTAATCCAAGATGATTTGATACTTCATTCTTATCAAACAAAATTAACGTAATATATACATTCCAAAATATAATAAAATATAAATACTTTGATTACCTTCAAGTTGTTGTTCAATTTTAACAAAATTTAATATAAACATATAAAGTGATATGAAATTATAATTCAACAGATAGATTTATAAAATTCACATTTAATATAAAGTTATTAAGTGGTGTAATATTTAGTAAAAGTTACATCGATATCGTTTGAATCCTCTTCATTTTTTAATATTTAAAATTTATTTTAAAAATATATATAATTTAATATTTTAATTTAGTAAATCATTTGTTATATTTTTAAATATGTAAAATATATTTTATTTTTTATTTTCCTTTAATAATTATAGACAAGTAATTAGAAATGAAAAAATTTTGAATTTTTTTAAAATTAAATTTAATTAACTTATATAAAACTTTAAGTTATATAACAAGAAATATTTATATTATATATTAAAATTTGTATTATGAATCAATGAATGTTAGTATGAAAGTGTAATTTTTTCAATTTTTGGGTGACTTTTAAAGGGTGTCAGGAATGTTTTTGAGACCTAAAATGTTAAGTCAAAAGAAAACAAAGCACTTCCCAGCAAAGTTTTGAATGAGACAAATATAATACATATTGTCTGCTCACAAAAAGTGTAGTAGTGTTTTAGATATGTATAAGAGCAGGAAAAGCCCAAATATGGAGCATGGTCAAGCAAAACAAGGTTTTGACAAAAACAAGCATATGCATCAGACGATACAAGACGACAATCAGAAACTTCATATAGACAAACCGAAACAAAGCCTCAAGCATCGAACAAATACGAGTCAAGGCAAAGAATTTAGATAGAAGTCAACGAGATTCATGTTGAGCTTAGAGGAGCCTGAACTTGATGAGGTCAAGATTATCTCTGAAGCTTAAAGGAGTTTTGATGATCACAAAATGTGTGTCAAGGACAACAACAAACAACAACAACTTAGAAGACAAAAACAAAGTCAAAGAAAATGCTATGTAATAGGGATTAGTATATAAATTGTTTTGAATGAGTTTATATGTTGTGTGTGCTGTGTGCATAAGCAAAATCTATATCTAAACTAATTAGAGAGTGTATGATGATGAGTTAAAAAGACTATAAAGTTATTTTGAGACTTAAAACGAAGTTTTGAAAACTAACTCAAAATAATCGATTATCATTAAATATAATCGATTATTCCAGCAACAGGCAGAATGGGATGCCTTGCTGCAATAATCGATTATTTGCCAAATAATCGATTATCCCATAAATAACTCTCTGGAATAATCGATTATCCAGCAAAATAATCGATTATATTGTTCTTGGTTGGTTTCCAGAAAACCTGAAGAACAAAATAATCGATTATTCTTTAAAATAATCGATTATCTGGTTCTGAAACTTTTATAAATAGTTTGAACTTTTAGAAACTTCATAACAGAGTTAGAATTGAGAATCAAATTTAGAAAAGCGTTTTTGTGGAGTCTTTGTGACCATCTTGGAGAGTTTTCTTTGTGAATCCAAGAAGAAAAACGTTTGTGAAAAACTTTGAAAGAAGATCATCATCATCATCACATTCTTGAAAGGGGAAGATTAAGATTTGCCTCTGAATTCCAGGTGAATTCGTTCCTTTATTCTTTGTGAATACATGTTAAATCTTGAGAAGGGTTTCTCAAGTGGTAAGGATTCTTGTAGTGGGTTTCTACAAGGGGTGCTTTCTTGGGATCAAGAAAGTGGTTATCTTGAATGTGGAAGTATATGCATGTGAGGTGTGATTGTAAACCTTCTTCATTGAGATAGTGGAACAAATCTTGATCAGGTGCTGATTGAGGACTGGATGTAGGTCACATGTGGAGTGGTTGAACCAGTATAAAAGACTTGTGCAATCTTCTTCTACCTTTATCTTTTACTTTGAGTAATATCTTGGTTGAACATTAAAGAAGATAATTCTTGATTAACATGTGTGTGTGAATATTGATGGTTTAATCTGAATTACAGCATTACATTTGAACCTCATTATTTTGTAATCAAGAAAGCATATAGCATTCATTTTTCTATAAGCAAGTCTTTGAAGAAACTTCATTGAAAATTCAGTCTTAGAAAAGTTTAAGTGAAATAAAGATTCTAAATACTCTGAAATTATTTAAAGGGTCATAGAATCCAATTCACCCCCCTCTTGGATTGTGCCATTCTTTTCTAACAATTGGTATCTACAGCAAGGTTCTTGAGAGTTATTCAAGATTTCAAAAATGGCCAACAACAACCTATCCTATGGTGAGGGTGTGTCTATTCATAGACCTCCTGTTTTCAATGGTGAAAACTATGTCTACTGGAAAATTAGGATGAGAATTTTCATTGAAGCTATTGATATTGTTGTATGGGATGCAATAGAAAATGGACCCTATATTCCTATGAAAAAAGATGGTGATGAGATCAAAGAAAAATATTGGAGTGAGTGGAGTGATGAGGAAAAGAAAAGAGCCCAACATGACAAGAGAGCCAAAAACATCATAACATCTGCATTGTCAATTGATGAATTTTTTAGAATTTCATAATGCATATCTGCTAAATAAATGTGGGATACATTGCAAGTCACTCATGAAGGAACAAGTGATGTAAAGAGATCAAGAAAGCATACTCTCATTAGAGAATATGAGCTGTTTAGAATGCAAAATGGTGAATCTATTTCTGATTTTCAAAAAAGATTTACACACTTGATAAATCACCTTGTTGACCTTGGCAGGAAATTTGAAAAAGAAGAGCTGAATTTGAAAGTGTTGCAATGCTTGGACAGATCATGGCAAGAAAGGGTGACAGCCATAGAAGAATAAAAGGATTTGACCTCCTTGACACTTGCTACTCTCTTTGGGAAGCTAAGAGAGCATGAGCAAAAGCTGCACATATTTGAAGAAAATGAACAGCAGGACAAGAAAGGCAAAGGAGTGTCATTGAAAGCCTTGAAATCTGCCAAAGGAAAAGAGGTGTGTGAAGAATCAAGCTCCGATGATTCCAAAACTGAGAACTTCAATTTGCTGGTGAAGAAGTTCAGAAAATTCATAAGGAGAAAGAAAAATTCCCCCTACAAATTCAATAGAAAGATAAACAAGAAAGAGGAAGCAAGTACATCCTCCTTCAATTGCTTTGAATGTGGAAAACCGGGACACATGAAAGCTAAGTGTCCAAACCTCTTGAAGAAGCAACAAGAGGAGAAGAAAAGCAAGAGAAATGGAAAAGGGAAGAGAGCCTACATTGCTTGGGAAGATAATGACTCAAGCACAACAAGTGATGAATCCGAATTGGAGGAGAACAACTTGTGTTTGATGGCTGGAGCTGACAAAGACACAATTGAATGCTTGAGGGCCAAGAATCTACTTTGGTATCTTGATAGTGGCTGCTCAAGGCATATGACTGGGGATCCTTCAAAATTCTCAAGTCTGAAATTGAAGAATGAAGGGTATGTTACCTATGGTGACAACAACAAAGGGAGAATACTTGGTCATGACAATGTTGGTAATTCCTCCTCTCAAACATTGATTGAGAATGTATTGCTTGTTGATGGATTGAAACATAATTTGCTGAGTATAAGTCAACTAAGTGACAAAGGCTTTAAAATTGAATTTGATAATACATGTTGCTTGATATGTGATAAAAAGACTAAAGAAATCAGATTCATAGGAAAAAGAATTGACAATATATACATGCTTGACTTAGAACACTCAATAGCAATTTCCAACACTAAGTGTCTAATAACTCAAGAAGAAAACATATAGCTTTGGCATAGGAGAGCTGCACATATTCATATGGATCATTTGAATAAATTGAGTAGGAAAGAATTAGTGGTTGGTTTACCTAAACTCAAGTTTAGTAAGGACAAACTATGTGATGCTTGTCAAAAGGGCAAGCAAGTGAAGGCTAGCTTTAAAAGCAAAAATCAGATTTCCACAACTAGACCTTTGCAATTAATTCACATGGATTTGTTTGGTCCTTCAAGAACCATGAGCTTAGGTGGAAACTACTATGGTTTAGTGATTGTTGATGACTACTCAAGATACACATGGTGTAACGACCCACCCTACGCCGTCACATCAATAACCAACCAAAATAAAATAGTATAAAATAAAGAAAATAGAGCAAAAGCCAGCTACGCTAGAGTGTAAATATACAATAACATATAAATTGTTTTCCAAAATATATAATATAATCTTCTATAGCAGAGTCATCATCCTTAGTAAAGTTATACAGTAATCCAAAAAGATAATATAATTACAATGTCATGAAAACATCAAAATAAGACACCCTAGGTGCTGGTCAAGCTCTAAACCTAGCCACTTCTGAAAGCAGCTATCCAAAAGACTCCTTGTTATTCCAAAGCCTCATACCTGATCTGCTCCCCCACATAGTGAGATCATCACAGTCCACATCATGGAAATATAAGGGTTAGCACATATAAAACCAATCATAGTACATCATAATAAAATATCATTAAACAAATATTTATCCACAGTATTTATCCAGACCAACAAGTCATTTTCAAGCTAAATATAAACCAACCCAAAATATAATGTATACACGTCCATGCCAATGTATACATATTTTATGATAATAAAATAATCCATAACCAATATGTATACAATCCATATCATATGTATACATATTCCATATCCAAAACAAAGTCACACCACTGTATAATCCATGATGTAACCAACACATCCAAACCAAATGTTGGCCTCAACACCATCCAAACCAAGTGTTGATACGGTGAAACATGTCAGCAACCCATGTCCCACGCCTAACCTCTCATGAAAAATATACAGTTGAATTACGTCGTCACGTAACCCTGGTGGGGCCACCTCATCCATCGGTATGACTCGGCCTAGACCCATACCGGTAGCAAATAGAATACTTAGAGGAGTACTTCAGAATCCACCTAACATCTGAAGTGGTTTATTATATAACCTTTGGAAAAGTTCCACATTGGAATCCTCACCATGGGATTCCCAAATTCCATATTTTTCCAAAGATTATATCCTGATCTCACCAAGAGATCTAATCCATACCATAACCTTACTCCTTTAAGTCCTATTTACTTTTCCAAACCACATACACATAGCATATTCCATAATTAAACATAACCATAACCATGCCAATTTGTCAATATAATAATAATATAAATAATTAAATATCCAAAACAACCATCAATTGATCCAAATTATATTATGTTAAATGAAAATCTCCACATAAAATAGCATATTAAAATTATACTATTCCTATCATGCTCATACACACTAGATTAATTTTATAAGCACTACCCTTACTTGGATAAACCTGAACTGAAACTCGGGCAGAACCTTCTCCTCTTTCTTGCTTAAACAAGAACCGAAACTCGGGCAGAACCTCCACCTCTCTCCTTAAGCAAGGACCGAAACTCGGGCAAAATCTCCTCTTCTCCCTCCTCTTTTCTCTCCCCTAGCAGAACCTCCTCTACTAGATTCCTCTTTCTCTCTCCTCTTTTCTTTTCTTTCTCTCTCTCTCTCCCTTCTTTTTCTCTCTCTCTCTCTTCTCTTTCTCTCTCTCTAAGATTTTCACTTCCCT
The DNA here is from genome assembly GCF_000230855.2 of Cajanus cajan. Classification (NCBI taxonomy): domain Eukaryota; kingdom Viridiplantae; phylum Streptophyta; class Magnoliopsida; order Fabales; family Fabaceae; genus Cajanus; species Cajanus cajan. The sequence continues at coordinate 27,839,791 of NC_138525.1, read as the reverse complement.
CAGTATATTTTTTTTCACCCCCCTGGCCCCTATTTATAGGCAACCAGAGTCACCCGGAACGGCCCGTATTGAATTTGGAACGGCCCGTTCCGAATCTTTCAAATGTACGCAAATTTTTAAACTGGAACGGCCCGTTCCAAAATCGGAACGGCCCGTTCCCAAAAAGCAGAACGGCCCGTTCTAAAATCAGAACGGCCCGTTCCGAGACTCATCCAGAACAGCCCGTTCTCCCTCCGGAACGGCCCGTTCTCCCTCCAGAACGGCTCGTACTCCCAGTTGGAACGGCCCGTTCTGGACCCGTTCTCACTAAAAAAATTTAGTATAATTTTTAAGCTTGGAACGGCCCGTTCCAAGTTTCCAAAACACCTCTTAAATTTTTTTTAAAATTGCGAAAATGCCATCAGTAATAAAATTACAAGAATACCCCTATACCTTTATAAAATTTACGAAAATGCCATTGATAATTAATAATAAAAAAAATGGGTATTACAATTCTCTCCAACAACAAAAATTTTCGTCCTCGAAAATTCACTTACTCTAAAAGAGATATGGGTATTGATCCTTCATCCTTTCCTCCAACTCCCAAGTAGCTTCATTAGTAATCTCATCCCAAATAACTTTCACCAAATTGATAGATTTACCTCGCAACTGTTTAACTTTCTTATCTGCCACTGAAACTGGCTGTTTCTCAAAAGTTAAATTCTCCTTAACTTGTACAGCCTCTGATTCCAATACATGACTTGGATCGTGAATATATTTCCTCAGTTGTGAAACATGGAACACATCATGCAGATTAGAAAGGAATGGAGGTAATGCAATCTGATATGCCACTGGTCCAATCCTCTTGAGAATTTGATACGGCCCAATAAACTTAGGATTCAACTTCTTAGCTTTGATAGCTCTTCCCACACCTGTGGTAGGAGTTACTTTCAAAAACACATGTTCTCCTTCTGAAAACTCCAAAGGTTTCCTCCTTTTGTCTGCATAAGACTTTTGCCGACTCTGAGCAGCTCTGATTCTTTCCTGAATTTGTTTCACCTTTTCAGTAGTCTGTAAGATGATCTCTGGCCCCACCATCACTGATTCTCCCTCTTTAAACCAACACAAAGGTGTTCGACATTTCCTCCCATACAGAGCCTCAAATGGTGCCATTCCTATACTTGCATGAAAACTGTTATTATAAGTGAACTCGACCAAAGGCAACATCTCTTCCCAATTCCCTAGATGATCCAAAATACAAGCCCTCAACAAGTCCTCCAAAGATTGGATAGTCCTCTCAGACTGCCCATCAGTTTGTGGGTGATAAGCAGAACTGAGCCTCAACTTAGTCCCTAACGCTTGATGCAAACTTTGCCAAAATCGGGATGTAAAACGAGGATCCCTATCAGAGATGATACTGGAGGGCACACCATGTAATCTAACAATCGTCTTAATATACAATTGAGTTAACTTTTCCAAGGACCACTTTATATTCATTGGAAGGAAATGAGCACACTTAGTTAATCTATCCACGATCACCCAAATAGAATCACAATTCTTAGCAGACCTTGGTAATCCAACAACAAAATCCATGGTTATACTATCCCATTTCCATTCTGGCACTTCCATCATTTGTAACAAACCTCCTGGTTTTTGATGTTCTACTTTAGCTTTTTGACACACAATGCAAGATGCAACATACTCAGCTATCTCCCTCTTCATACCATTCCACCAGAACATTTTCTTCAAATCTTGATACATTTTTGTCATACCCGGATGTACACTCAACTTACTTTTATGACCTTCCTCAAGTATCAACTTCTTCAACTCCTCATCTTGTGGAATACAAATTCTACCCTTGTACCTCAAGATTCCATCCATATCTTCTTCAAATCCTTCAACTTTCTCAGAACCCAACAACTCTCTAACCTTATTCAATCTCGTATCCTGAACTTGTTTTTGTTTCACCATCTCCAAGAAATCACTAGTAATGGTAGTCATACCACAACTAATAAAATCTGAGGCAATCACAACATTAAGATTCATATCCCTGAATTTCTCTACTAACTCCATCTCTTTAACCATCATGTAAGACATATGAAGAGATTTTCTACTCAAAGCATTGTAGACCCCTAAAATTGTCCGGGTCGGAAATAAAGCTTGAAGACTCTTGAAGACTGAAGGAAAGTCAGCCAGAAGGACTCATGGAAGGCCCTAGGAGGATTCTCTGTAGGTCTAGAGGTCTTGTAATAGCTCAAAATAAGGAAGTGGAGGGAATAAAGCCCAATACGGCCTCCCAAAAGTTCAGTACGGCCGTATTGAACATTTTAAACTACAATACGGCCGCACTGAACTCAATACGGCCGTATTGAAGTTTCTGAACTTCAATACGGCTGCACTGAACTCAATACGGCCGTATTGAGGTTTTTTGAACTTCAATACGGCCGTACTGAATTCAATACGGCCGTATTGTAGTTCAAAACTTCAATACGGACCGTATTGACTCCAGGGCCCATATTGCGCCTGTTCCCTATAAATAAGACGTCATTTGGACGTCATTACACACTTTTACACTGAGTTTTAACCCTCTTCTTGAGTATTCTGGGTTTTTTTGAGCAGTGCTCTGCCTAGAAATCACTCGGAGAGTTGATCCGACAAAGTTCTCGAGTTCTGAGCTTTTTGCTTGAGTCTCGAACTAAGTCGAAGGGAAATCCTCCGGATTTCCATAGTTAAAATTTTCTAGGAGGGAGCGAGCGGGCTTGTAGAGCGAGGGAACGCCAAAAAGCTTCCCAGTTTTACTTGAATATAAAAGCACGCTTCAAAGGTTTCTTCTTAAGTCCTTCCTTTTACTGCTTTCTGTGTGTATATTTAACTGTCATCATGTAGATAGTTAAGTTATAATTGTTTAGAATAAATAGGGGTAATTTAGTAATTTCGTACTATTATTTTTAGAAATAATCTGTCATAGGGAACCCGAAAGGGGCGCTGTGGGGTGCTAACACCTTCCCCACACGTAACCGACTCCCTTACCCGACTCTGGTTGTCATGGCCGAAGTCGATTTTTGAATCGATTGCCTTAAACTTCTTTTTCCAATGTTTTGAGTAAAACATTGGTGGCGACTCCATGAACCCTTCCTTTTTATGAAAACCGCTAATCCATGGAGGGTCCCGCTTGGGATTAACATGGATTGGTGAGCCTTTTAATAAAATTGCTCGTTTGACAAGGTCTCAGTTTGAGAATAAGTCATTCTAGCAATCCATATTTTTAAACAAATAAAAGAGTCCAACCATCCTTCGCGAATGCCGAAAGCCCGTTTCGGGCCGGTGGCGACAGATGGCGACTCCACTGGGGAAGCCTCGAGAGTCAGTCCCATTTAGTGACAGATTATTTTTAACAAATAATAGTTAAAATTACTTCATTACCCCTTACTTGTATGATAATATGTTTTATCTATTTGGCTTTAAATAACTGTTGTATGTTTAATTTTACGCAATTGTTTGAAATAAAAACTGCACACAAACCTTTGCACACAACAGTTCCCTCTATACCCGGGGGCATGAGTGGTAAGCCATAGGGAGTGGATGTTAGTACGGCCAGTTGTCGAATGGGTCTATAGGTGCCCGTAGACCGTTGTCGGAAAACATCACTCAAGGTGATAACCATGAACTCGAGTCCGACAGTGCGTTGGAACTTTCCATCGACTTACGACGAGAGGAATTGGGTCCCTATAATGGGGGCACCTTGGGGGCCTCAGACCAGTGAGAACAGTTAGAACCTCCTTGAATATGCACTTTTCTGCAGGATACCCCTACCTCGTGATTCGCTCGTGACTGTTCGTGGATGAGTGAATTGTTTGTGCATTGATTATGTGACATTGTATGAGCATACATTGCATTTCTTTAAACATACAACATTCCTATTCTTTTAAAATAAGAATAAATAGAAATAAGAATCTTCCATTACATGGTGTTAACATCTACCTTCATCACATTCATATAGGTAGTTTCCCTTTTCACCCAAAAATACAAAAAAATAATAATAAATAAAAATACCCAAAAAAGAAAAAAGGGTTATTTATCCAAACCAAGCAATATCATGCATCATCTTAGGAACATCCCGAAAACATGATAATGCTTAGTTGAATAAACACAATGCATGCATATTCAACGTCATCATCTCATGTCATGCATTCTTATCAAAGATCATGGAGGGATCTAGGTTTGCATTTCATACATCCCTCCCAATAAATCATTAATAAACATTAATAAAAAGAAAGAAATAATCGATGCGTATGTTCAAGATGGATCGCACGCCATTTGTTATTTAGTGTAAGCCAACAACCGCGCCAAGCGAGCGCACATCAACTCCGTTGTTGGTAATCAAGACGAATAAAGGGGAAGGTCCAACACCATTAAGGCTCACTGCTCCAAGACCTTTCCCCTACGAATCAAATAAGGCTGTGCCGTGGATATACGACATCCATTCTTCTGCCTACAGCGATATCTCTAACATCGCTGGACTTGGGGGCATGACTAGGAGTGGCAGGATCTACACTCCCGATGATCTTCATGATAAAGCTCCCAAGAATAAAGAAAAGGAAAAAGAAAAAGAAAAAAACCGAGGAAAATAAAGAATCCGAGGAGGAGACTGATGAGCTATTAAAATATATCCGACAGAGCGAGTACTCCATCATGGATCAACTTCATAAGACGCCAGCAAAGATTACTCTGTTGTCGTTGATCCTATGCTCCGAACCGCATCGGCAAGCTCTGTTGAAAGTCTTGAACGAGGCATATGTGTCGCACACTATCTCCCAAGACAAGTTTGAGGGGATTGTTAGTCACATCACGGCTAATGATCACCTCACTTTCACCGATGAGGAAATCCCCGCTGGGGGACCAAATCACAACAAGCCCTTGCACATCTCTGTAAAGTGCAAGGAGTATCACATCGCTAAAGTCTTGGTAGATAATGGATCTTCCTTGAACGTAATGCCAAAAAGAACGCTCGAGCAAGTGGCAATCAAGGGAATCCAAATGCGCCCGAGCAACATGATCGTCCGAGCTTTCGACGGTTCTAAAAGAGAAGTGGTGGGAGAAGTCAATCTTCCAATCCAAATTGGACCCACCATCTTCAACGTCGAATTTCAAGTGATGGACATTTCTCCCGCATATAGCTGTCTCCTCGGCCGACCTTGGATTCATGATGCGAAAGCTGTTCCCTCTACGCTCCACCAGAAAGTCAAGTTCATAGTGGGTGACAAACTGGTGACTGTACAAGCTGAAGATGACATACTCATCAGCAAGCCAGCTGCTATACCTTACGTGGATGCAGCAGAGGAAGCTTTAGAGACCACTTTCCAAGCATTGGAAATTGCCAATGTTGAGACATTTCCCCGAGAAATGAAGAAGGTAGCCCATATGCTCACCAAGAATGGATACTTGCCAGGACAAGGACTTGGCAAGGACTCCCAAGGAATTCCGGAGCTACCCATCATCAAGGATAATCCGGGGAAACAAGGGTTAGGATACAACCCTGTTAAAGATCAAAGAACGAAGAGGAATCAAGATCCTTCTCGACGTTCTTTAAGCCAGATCTTTAGGAAGGCCGGTTCACAAGCATCAAGGCCGGTCGTCGTCATCAAGTGCTCTCCTCCTTCTGATAGGGATGTATAGACCTGATGACTATTAGAGATTACTCCTCGGGGACAGCCCGACCCCCGAGCCTCGATAGGGCACATGTTTCCACTATGATTATAATAAAATCATTCTTTATTCTTTCTTATTGCTTCTTTTCTTGCTTGCAATAAATCTCTAGACCACATTATTTTTAACCCTGTTTGAATAAGCATGAATGAGGTTAAAATTGTCTTAATAACAATAAACCCACATCATTTTTATGTGGAAGTGTGCGTGACAACTTAGAGCACCTTTCCTTGGCCTCGACAAGTGCCATCATGGATAAAAAGAAATCTTTTAAAATAAAAGAAAGCTCGGCAGGAAACCCAAAAAGGGGGCTGCGCAAAAATAAGAGCAAAAGACCCGCTAGGAATCCCACGAAAGGGTGACCTAGGCAAAAGTTAGGGTTGCAAAAATGAACAAAAATAAAAGTCCGCTAAGACGCCACAAAAGGGTGTTTTAGGCAAAAATAAGGACAATCAAAAAATGAAAATAAATCCATGATGGTACCATGAACTGAATTCAAAAAGAAAGGTTCAAGGGAAGCTATCTAAGTTGTCAAATCACAACGTCAATAACAAGATTTGATTAACTTCATAAATGCTTAAACAAACAAGCCTAAACACATAAGCCTACCGTGGCCAGCCATTCTTACAAAAACCATTTTCAAAAAAATAAATCCCCTCTAAAACACAAACTTCAGAACAAAAATATCTTTCCTTTCTTTTCTCTCTTGTCCCAAACGATTTTAGGATAATCTAGTGGAAACATGGAGATATAGTGGTCAATAGGAGGGTTGACACATCTTCTAAAGGAAAGGAAAATCATTTGGTTGATGACACCAAATCTCAATATAACATGCATCATTCCTCGGTTACAGAAATCGGCAGCGCACAGCCCGTCTAGAGGAATGGCAAGATCCAAACAGAGAAACGCATCGGTTAATTCTTTTGAAAAGTGAATCAAATAGAATTAGGTGCATCATACTGCATACATGCATACAGATGATAGGTGTAATGGAAGATCACTTATTCTCTGTTTATTGAAAAAAACAAAAAAATATAAACTTCAGAAAAACAATACGCCCGTATCATGTTCAGTACGCCCGTACCAAAATTAGGGTTATGAACAAATTTTCAATTCAATACGGGCATACTGAAATGAATAACGGCCGTATTGGCAATAACAGAAATCCTCCCTCACGTCAATGACAAAATTCCTCCAAGAAGAAGAGGATAGGGGGAGCCATTCATTTTTTCTAAAAAAAAAAAAACAAATTAATAAAATAATTAAACTTGCATTTTGTGCATCACGCACATTAATTGCACATTCAAAGACCTCATCATGAGGCAGTCGCATAAAATAGAAAAAATAGAAAAATTGCTTGTGTATGACAGCGGCAAACAAAATGCAGAAATTCAGAAAATCAATAAAACGTACAGAATAATTGAGCCTGGAGAGGCTCGCCGAAATAATACTCTCTCAGAATAATTGAGCCTGGAGAGGCTCGCCGAAATAATACTCTCTCAGAATAACTGAGCCTGAAGAGGCTTGCCAAAATAATACTCCTCAGAGACATTTCTGTACAGAAAAAGCCAAAACCAACAAAAAAGGCAAAAATACAGAAAAAGCCAAAATCAACAAAAAATACAGAAAAAGTCGAAATCAACAAAAAAGGCAAAAATACAGAAAAAGCCAAAAAAATGACAAAAAAGGCAAAAATACGGAAAAAGCCAAAAACGACAAAAAAAGGCAAAAGATTTAGAAAATCAATCGCCTCGTACAAAATAACTGAGCCTGGAGAGGCTTGCCGAAATAATACTCTCTTAGAATAATTGAGCCTGGAGAGGCTTGCCGAAATAATACTCTCTTAGAATAACCGAGCCTGGAGAGGCTTGCCGAAATAATACTCTCTCAGAATAACTGAGCCTGGAGAGGCTTGCCAAAATAATACTCCCCAGAGATATCTCAGCTTCCACTCATGGGCCAAATTCCCCAGTGAAAGCTATCAAACCAAGATCAGCAAGATTCCCCAAGGAGGGCTTGATCGTCTAAACAGAATATCCAAGTCGAAAGGACTATGACCTCCTCAGTGGAGGATAGCTTTCCAACTCAAGCGATGAGTGAAGCTAAGCCTGAAGAGGCTTTCTAAATAATACTCTGGGATATATAAACTTCAAATCCCCAGTCGCCTATTAAGAGGCATCCCTACAAAAAAGAGAAAAATCAAAAGATCAATAATCATTCCCCAAGTGGAATCCGGCTCTTAGCCAAACATCAAGCGTCAAGATGATCTGCCTAACAGAAGAGGCTAATCACAATCAATGACAAAATCCCCCAGCGGATAATAGCCTACACAGAGGCAACAAAATCAGAAAATCAAAAGAGTCACCCGAATAAGGATAACCGGGATACTCCACCAACGTCGAAAGGACGTCAGCCAATCATAAGGCACCGCTCATCTCAGAAAGAGCATCTTCGTGTCTACACCCCAGGGAAACAGAAATTCCTCAATGGGCACCAACTATGCAAAGGAAAGTTGGGACACAAGAACCTATGAGTAACTGCACATCCCCTAGACGGATCCCTGCGTTATCCAGCCCTCAGTGGCACAAAAATCAAAAACAATCGTCGAAGCAGCATCGTGGACTGTGGAGACAAAACTATCACAAATCCCTGGAGAGGGCAAACTCACGCTACCCAGATGTCCAGAGCACCGAGGTATGCACAAAGCCTGGAGAGGCAATACTTAGCTACCCAGATGTCCAGAGCACCGAGGTATGCACAAGCCTGGAGAGGCAATACTCAGCTACCCAGATGTCCAGAGCACCGAGGTATGCACAAGCCTGGAGAGGCAATACTCAGCTACCCAGATGTCCAGAGCACCGAGGTATGCACAAGCCTGGAGAGGCAATACTCAGTTACCCAGATGTCCAGAGCACCGAGGTATGCAATGAGCCTGGAGAGGCGACGACTAATACTCACACTGGAGAGGGCAAACTCAACCTGGAGAGGCTACTCAACAATTTTCCCACCTGAAGACACTACAAATCGGAAGGATGGCTTATTCCCCGGACAATTGGGTCAACTCCTTTACTTATCAAACGGTACACCAAAAGGCCGTTTGACTAAGTAAAGGGGGGGCAGCTGTAGACCCCTAAAATTGTCCGGGTCGGAAATAAAGCTTGAAGACTCTTGAAGACTGAAGGAAAGTCAGCCAGAAGGACTCATGGAAGGCCCTAGGAGGATTCTCTGTAGGTCTAGAGGTCTTGTAATAGCTCAAAATAAGGAAGTGGAGGGAATAAAGCCCAATACGGCCTCCCAAAAGTTCAGTACGGCCGTATTGAACATTTTAAACTACAATACGGCCGCACTGAACTCAATACGGCCGTATTGAAGTTTCTGAACTTCAATACGGCTGCACTGAACTCAATACGGCCGTATTGAGGTTTTTTGAACTTCAATACGGGCGTACTGAATTCAATACGGCCGTATTGTAGTTCAAAACTTCAATACGGACCGTATTGACTCCAGGGCCCGTATTGCGCCTGTTCCCTATAAATAAGATGTCATTTGGACGTCATTACACACTTTTACACTGAGTTTTAACCCTCTTCTTGAGTATTCTGGGTTTTTTTGAGCAGTGCTCTGCCTAGAAATCACTCGGAGAGTTGATCCGACAAAGTTCTCGAGTTCTGAGCTTTTTGCTTGAGTCTCGAACTAAGTCGAAGGGAAATCCTCCGGATTTCCATAGTTAAAATTTTCTAGGAGGGAGCGAGCGGGCTTGTAGAGCGAGGGAACGCCAAAAAGCTTCCCAGTTTTACTTGAATATAAAAGCACGCTTCAAAGGTTTCTTCTTAAGTCCTTCCTTTTACTGCTTTCTGTGTGTATATTTAACTGTCATCATGTAGATAGTTAAGTTATAATTGTTTAGAATAAATAGGGGTAATTTAGTAATTTCGTACTATTATTTTTAGAAATAATCTGTCATAGGGAACCCGAAAGGGGCGCTGTGGGGTGCTAACACCTTCCCCACGCGTAACCGACTCCCTTACCCGACTCTGGTTGTCATGGCCGAAGTCGATTTTTGAATCGATTGCCTTAAACTTCTTTTTCCAATGTTTTGAGTAAAACATTGGTGGCGACTCCATGAACCCTTCCTTTTTATGAAAACCGCTAATCCATGGAGGGTCCCGCTTGGGATTAACATGGATTGGTGAGCCTTTTAATAAAATTGCTCGTTTGACAAGGTCTCAGTTTGAGAATAAGTCATTCTAGCAATCCATATTTTTAAACAAATAAAAGAGTCCAACCATCCTTCGCGAATGCCGAAAGCCCGTTTCGGGCCGGTGGCGACAAGCATCTGCCACCACATTTGCTTTACCTGGATGGTACATTAACTGAAAGTCATAATCTTTCAAAAACTCAATCCACCTCCTTTGCCTCATATTTAACTCTTTCTGATCAAACAAATATTTCAAACTCTTATGATCACTAAACACATCAAACTTTGCTCCATAGAGATAATGTCTCCAAATCTTCAAAGCAAAAACCACCGCAGCCAACTCTAGATCATGCGTAGGATAATTTCGTTCATGAGTCTTTAACTGCCTAGATGCATAAGCCACAACCTGTCTATCTTGCATAAGAACACATCCTAAACCTTGATGAGATGCATCACAATAAACCTCAAAAGATTTATTAGGATCTGGCAGAATCAACACTAGAGACGAAGTCAACTTTTCCTTTAACTCTTGAAAAATCCTTTCACACTCCTCCGTCCATATAAAAGGATGATCCTTCCTGGTCAGCTGTGTCAAAGGCATAACTATTTTAGAAAATCCTTCTATGAATCTTCTATAATAGCCAGCCAATCCCACAAAACCTCTAATTTCAGTAACTGATTTTGGACGCTCCCACCTCAAAATCGCTTCCACCTTAGTAGGATCAACTGCAATTCCTTGTGCAGAAATCACATGACCCAAGAACTTAACTTCAGATAACCAAAACTCACATTTTGACAATTTTGCAAATAACTGTTTCTCCTTCAATACCTGCAAAACTATCCTCAGATGTTCTCTATGTTCCTCCATAGATCTAGAATAAACCAGAATATCATCAATAAACACTTCCACAAACTTATCCAGAAAGGGTCTGAAAATCCTGTTCATATAATCCATGAAAATAGCTGGAGCATTCGTCACTCCAAAAGGCATGACAACATACTCATAATGGCCATACCGAGTCCTGAAAGCAGTCTTTGGTATGTCCTCCTCCTTTACCCGAATCTGGTGATACCCAGATCTCAAATCAATCTTGGAGAAAATAGTAGCTCCCCTTAACTGATCCATCAAATCATCTATTCTTGGCAATGGATATTTATTCTTGATTGTCAATTTATTTAACTGCCTGTAATCCACACATAACCTCACACCACCATCCTTCTTATTTACCAATAATACTGGTGCTCCCCACGGAGATACACTAGGTCTGATCATCTGCTTCTCCAAAAGTTCTTCAACCTGCTTCTTCAATTCAGATAACTCCGCTGGTGCCATTCTATAAGGAGAAATGGACACTGGTCCCGCCCCTGGTATAAGATCAATACTAAACTCTAACTCTCGCTTTGGTGGTAATCCCGGAACATCATCCGGAAAAACCTCTGGAAATTCTCTAACAACATCAATACTATTCAACAACTTTTCATTCTCTACACTAATAAAAGATAAGATCATAAACCCAAGAGCTCCATCCTTCAACAACCCATCCACCTGTCTATTAGAAATAAATCTCTCCTGTTCATCAGTAGGAAAGATTAATTTCTTCTCTGAAAAATCTATCAAAATCCTATTGGCAAAAAGCCAATCCATCCCTAAAATCACATCCAAATCGGATAGAGGTAAACAAAACAAATTCACTTTATAACAACGCCCTTCCACCTCCACTGGACATCTCAAACAAACCTCAGAAGTCAAAATAGACCCTGAAGCTGGGGTAGAAACAACTAGATCCACACACAAGGAACTCACAACTAAATTTAACCTTGCCACGCATTCATAAGAAATAAAAGAATGTGAAGCACCAGAATCAAATAAAATAGAAATATCATTACCATCAGCTTTGCCCTTTCCTTTTACCAGCTCAGATGTCGTTTCAGCTTCAGCACCTGTTAAAGCAAAGACACGACCTGCTGCAGTAGGCCGATCCACTTTCTGGTTCTCTCTAGCTGGAATATTTTTGACATTGCAATCTTTAGCCATGTGACCCACCTTGCCACATTTAAAACACGTATAGTTCTTTGTAGGACTGTCCTTCATCATATGTGGGCCTCCACAGATATAACATCTAATACTCTGAACATCTCTTGTGGTAGTAGTCCCCATCGGTTTCTTATTAGCATTTCCAATTTGAAACTGAGATGGTCTCTTTTGAGGATGTTTCCCCCTCCCAAATCCAGTTGATCCCTCTAGACCCTTTGCCACTCTATTTCCTCCTTCAAATCTCTCAACTGTTTTTGCCTTTTCAACTAGAACTGGGAACTCCATAATTTCCATAGGGACAATAGTCTTTTTCAGCTCAAATCTTAGACCCTCACTAAACTTCCTGCATCTCCAGGCTTCAGTGATAGCTTGAGAATAATACCTAGCCAAGTGTTCAAACTTGACCACATACTCTTGTACTGACATATTTCCTTGTTGCAATCTCAAAAATTTAGCTTCCTTAGCATATCTGGCGCTATCTGGAAAATATTTCTCTAGGAATACCTTTTTGAAATTTTCCCAATTTATCACCTCCCCTCTAGCTTCCATCATAGCTTGAGCACCTTTCCACCAGAAACTAGCCTCACCCACCAACATATAAACAGCATAAACTAGCTTCCTTTCCTCAGGACAATGCATCACCATAAAGATTTTCTCCATCTCCTCAATCCATTAATCAGCAACTTCAGGTCCATTAACACCTGTAAAATGAGGAGGATTCCCTTTTCTGAACTCTGACAAGCCTCTATACTCATCAGGTACTTCAGTCCTAGCTGCTTCAGCTGCAGCCCGGTTGGTCTCCATCTGAGTCAACAAAGTATTCTGTTGTCCAATAGCAGCAGCAATTAGCTCCATAGCCTGAGCAATCTGCCGCTCATCTACACCAGAAGAAGGATGAGAATGGTTTCCCCTACCAACCATCCTAATAAAGATAAAAGATCAAGGAACCCATGAGTTTACACTAAAACACATAAGAAATTCCTTTCAAAAAAATCTATTTCCACTCAACAGAAACATAATAAGACCATTTCCCACAAACCCTAAAGAGACTCGACCAGCTCTGATACCAAAATTGTAACGACCCACCCTAGGCCGTCACATCAATAACCAACCAAAATAAAATAGTATAAAATAAAGAAAATAGAGCAAAAGCCAGCTACGCTAGAGTGTAAATATACAATAACATATAAATTGTTTTCTAAAATATATAATATAATCTTCTATAGCAGAGTCATCATCCTTAGTAAAGTTATACAGTAATCCAAAAAGATAATATAATTACAATGTCATGAAAACATCAAAATAAGACACCCTAGGTGCTGGTCAAGCTCTAAACCTAGCCACTTCTGAAAGCAGCTATCCAAAAGACTCCTTGTTATTCCAAAGCCTCATACCTGATCTGCTCCCCCACATAGTGAGATCATCACAGTCCACATCATGGAAATATAAGGGTTAGCACATATAAAACCAATCATAGTACATCATAATAAAATATCATTAAACAAATATTTATCCACAGTATTTATCCAGACCAACAAGTCATTTTCAAGCTAAATATAAACCAACCCAAAATATAATGTATACACGTCCATGCCAATGTATACATATTTTATGATAATAAAATAATCCATAACCAATATGTATACAATCCATACCATATGTATACATATTCCATATCCAAAACAAAGTCACACCACTGTATAATCCATGATGTAACCAACACATCCAAACCAAATGTTGGCCTCAACACCATCCAAACCAAGTGTTGATACGGTGAAACATGTCAGCAACCCATGTCCCACGCCTAACCTCTCATGAAAAATATACAGTTGGATTACGTCGTCACGTAACCCTGGTGGGGCCACCTCATCCATCGGTATGACTCGGCCTAGACCCATACCGGTAGCAAATAGAATACTTAGAGGAGTACTTCAGAATCCACCTAACATCTGAAGTGGTTTATTATATAACCTTTGGAAAAGTTCCACATTGGAATCCTTACCATGGGATTCCCAAATTCCATATTTTTCCAAAGATTATATCCTGATCTCACCAAGAGATCTAATCCATACCATAACCTTACTCCTTTAAGTCCTATTTACTTTTCCAAACCACATACACATAGCATATTCCATAATTAAACATAACCATAACCATGCCAATTTGTCAATATAATAATAATATAAATAATTAAATATCCAAAACAACCATCAATTGATCCAAATTATATTATGTTAAATGAAAATCTCCACATAAAATAGCATATTAAAATTATACTATTCCTATCATGCTCATACACACTAGATTAATTTTATAAGCACTACCCTTACTTGGATAAACCTGAACTGAAACTCGGGCAGAACCTTCTCCTCTTTCTTGCTTAAACAAGAACCGAAACTCGGGCAGAACCTCCACCTCTCTCCTTAAGCAAGGACCGAAACTCGGGCAGAATCTCCTCTTCTCCCTCCTCTTTTCTCTCCCCTGGTAGAACCTCCTCTACTGGATTCCTCTTTCTCTCTCCTCTTTTCTTTTCTTTCTCTCTCTCTCTCTCCCTTCTCTTTCTCTCTCTCTAAGATTTTCACTTCCCTCAGTATATTTTTTTTCACCCCCCCTGGCCCCTATTTATAGGCAACCAGAGTCACCCGGAACGGCCCGTTCCGAATCTTTCAAATGTACGCAAAATTTTAAACTGGAACGGCCCGTTCCAAAATCGGAACGGCCCGTTCCAAAATCGGAACGGCCCGTTCCCAAAAAGCAGAACGGCCCGTTCTAAAATCAGAACGGCCCGTTCCGAGACTCATCCAGAACGGCCCGTTCTCCCTCCGGAACGGCCCGTTCTCCCTCCAGAACGGCTCGTACTCCCAGTTGGAACGGCCCGTTCTGGACCCGTTCTCACTAAAAAAATTTAGTATAATTTTTAAGCTTGGAACGGCCCGTTTTGCTTTTGGAACGGCCCGTTCCAAGTTTCCAAAACACCCCTTAAATTTTTTTTAAAATTGCGAAAATGCCATCAGTAATAAAATTACAAGAATACCCCTATGCCTTTATAAAATTTACGAAAATGCCATTGATAATTAATAATAAAAAAAAATGGGTATTACACATGGGTTATGTTTCTTGCAAACAAAAATGATGCTTTTAATGCCTTTAGAAAATTTGCCAAACTTGTTCAAAATGAAAAGTGTTCAAACATTACCTTTATAAGAAGTGACCATGGAGGTGAATTTCAAAACATAATGTTTCAAAAATTCTGTGAGGAAGATGGTATAAATCATAATTTCTCAGCACCTAGGACACCTCAACAAAATGGGGTTGTTGAGAGGAAAAATAGGTCCTTAGAAGAACTTGCTAGGACAATGTTGAATGAAACAAAATTACCAAAATACTTTTGGGCTGATGCTATTAACATAGCTTGTCATGTGTTAAACAAAGTTCTGATCCGGCCTATATTAAAGAAAACACCCTATGAAATTTACAATGGAAAGAAGCCTAACATTTCATATTTTAAAGTGTTTGGGTGTAAGTGCTATGTGCTAAACAATGGGAAAGAGCAACTTGGAAAATTTGATGCAAAGGCTGATGAGGCAATCTTTCTAGGATACTCTACAAATAGCAAAGCTTATAGAATTTATAATAAGAGAACTCTAGTTGTAGAAGAATCTGTCCATGTGATATTTGATGAGTCTAACAAACAAGAGACAAGGCAAACTGAAATTGAAGATTTGACTGATTTGCTTAATCAACCTCTATTGGAGAATGAACCAAATGAAAAGTCTAAGGAAAGTGAATCACATGAAAACACAAAGGAAACAAGTGAACAATTGCCTAAGGAATGGAAAACTTCTAGGGACTTATCAATGGATAACATAATTGGAAATATTGGTAAAGGAGTTTCAACTAGAAGTGCCATCAAGAATATTTGCAACACTATGGCATTTGTGTCACAAGTTGAACCTAAGAGCATTGATGATGCACTAAAAGATGAACATTGGTTAATGGCCATGCAAGAGGAACTAAATCAGTTTGAAAGGAATGAAGTATGGGATTTAGTGCCATTACCAAAAGATTATCCAATTATAGGAACCAAGTGGGTTTTTAGAAATAAGCTTGATGGATCTGGGATAATTCTAAGAAATAAGGCAAGACTAGTGGCTAAGGGGTATAATCAAGAAGAGGGAATTGACTATGATGAGACTTTCGCCCCTGTAGCAAGGATAGAGGCCATTAGATTACTTCTTGCTTATTCTTCTATAATGAATTTCAAGCTTTATCAAATGGATGTGAAAAGTGCTTTCCTCAATGGGTAGATACAAGAGGAAGTGTATGTTGAACAACCACCAAGATTTGTGGACTTTAAGAATCCTAATCATGTGTACAAACTCAAAAAGGCACTCTATGGCTTGAAGCAAGCTCCAAGATCATGGTATGACAGGTTGAGCAAATTTTTTATTGGGAATGACTATGAAAGAGGGAAGGTGGATAATACATTGTTTATCAAGAAGTTTAAAAATGATACAATGTATGTACAAATCTATGTGGATGATATTGTATTTGGATCTACAAATACCTTTCTATGTAAAGAATTTGCTAAAACCATGCAAGGAAAATTTGAAATGTCAATGATGGGGGAGCTCACATTCTTTTTGGGGTTGCAAATCAAACAAATGAATGATGGAATTTTCATAAGTCAAAGCAAGTATTGCAATGAACTTCTGAAAAAGTTTGGTATGGAAGGGTGTAAGGAGGCTGCCACACCAATATCAAACAATTGCAATCTTGACTTAGATGAGAAAGGAATAGTTGTTGATAACTCAAAGTATAGAGGTATCATTGGATCACTCTTATATTTGACAGCTAGTAGGCCTGATATAATGTTTGCTGTGTGTCTTTGTGCAAGGTTTCAGGCTAATCCTAAAGAATCTCACATGAAAAGTGTAAAGAGAATTCTTAAATATTTGAAAGGTACAACCAATGTAGGTTTGTGGTATCCAAAGGGAGTCTCACTAAGTCTGATAGGCTACTCAGATTCAGACTATGCTGGGTGTAGACTAGATAGAAAGAGCACAAGTGGTACTTGTCACCTACTAGGTAGTGCACTTGTCTCATGGCATAGCAAAAAGCAAGCTTGTGTTGCTTTAAGTACAGCTGAGGCTGAGTATATAGCTGCTGGAAGTTGTTGTGCTCAAATTCTTTGGATGAAGCAACAATTAAGAGATTATGCAGTTGAGCTAAATAAAATACCTTTGAGGTGTGACAACACAAGTGCAATAAATTTGACCAAGAATCCAATTTTGCACTCTAGGAAAAAACATATTGAGATAAGACACTACTTTTTGAGAGATCATGTTCAAAGGAATGATTGTGTTGTAGAGTTTGTAGAGACTAGCAAACAATTAGCTGATATATTTACGAAACCTCTACCAAGGGAAAGATTCAACCAATTGAGAATTGAATTAGGGATAATCAATGAATCATGTTTGAATTGATTATGCTTTGAGAATGATAGTTAGAGATGTATGTTACATTAATGCATAGAAGAGAGAGTTCAAGTGGCAAATTAGACTTGGTGTAATTTGAAAGGTTAAAATTTCTGAGAAGCAAAACTTCTCTGGAATAATCGATTATCTTAAACTATAATCGATTATTTTAAGTAAACTCATGGTAATAATCGATTATTTGGGTAATAATCGATTATCTGGGAGATGAAGAATTCAAAGAGCCACTGTAATAATCGATTATCTGAGAAGGGGAATCTGAAAGGCCACTGGAATAATCGATTATCTTGGGAAATAATCGATTATCTGGGCAAAGTTAGGAGAAACTACTCTCTGTAATAATCGATTATCTTGAAAATAATCGATTATCCATATCAGATTATGTTTTCAAAGAGATTTTGCTGATGCAAATAATTGATTATTTGCATAAATAATCGATTATCTGGGCGACGTTTAAAATTTCAGAAGCATTTGAACGGTTAAATACGCGCCAAACCCTTAAAACCTCCTATAACTCCCCCACTCGGAAGTTGTTAGGGCAAAACTTCTCAAAAACCTTTCCTTCTCTCATTTTCTCTCAAACCCACAAACCCTAACTCTCTCAACTCTCTCATTCTCTCACATTCTTCTTCTTCTTCAATACCCACTCATGGCATTTTCATCAAAGAGACCTAAGAAGCTTGAAGTGAGGGGGAGCAAACGCCCTCTACCCTCAGGGAAATTGATTTCAAACTGGTTCCCGGATGAGAAGACTCAAGAATACTACTTTGAGTGGTATGATGGACGGAGAATCATTCCTCCGAAGACTCTTAAGCTTGAGTGGTTTAAGAATGAAGGTTTCAGTTTCCCAACCCTGCTGGAGCACCAAGAACTTGGGAAGTTTTTGGAAATGGAGGGACCCTATTACCCTGAACTAATCAGGTTATTTCTCTATTTTGCCACAAGCAACGAAGGCATGAGTCTTTATTTTCTGGTATTCTTGATAGGTTTGATGATCTTGATCATGAGGTGAAGCTACTCAAGACTCACCTAGGCATACCTGAGGTTGAAGAACGATTTCTGCTTTGTTTTGTTGACTAGTTTTAATTAGGATTTCTAAATTCTATTTTTGGATTTTAAAGTTCAATTTGGTTGTAATATTTTAATTCTGGAACAATTTTAATGCTTTGTGTTGTTGAACAATTAAATTCTGGTGAAATTTGAAGTTTATATTGCTGATATGATGGTTTGATTGTGGTACAAAATTGTGATTTGGATGGCTGGTGCATTGATGCTCTAGTTTTGAGCATATTTGTTGATGTTCTATTTTTTAATTGCAATATTTTTCATGAGCTTGGTTGATTGCTGATTAGAATGCTCTGTTTTGAGCATGAATGATTGTTGATATATTCTTGATGTTTTGGGTTGTAAAAATTCTGAGTTGTATTTTGTTTTTTTTTATTGATCAAACAACTCTGGCTGAGATGGTGTTGTTCACAAAGATTGAATCTAATGCCTATGTTATGTTATACTTGTTTTGGTATGATTCTGAGCACTTAAGGAATGGCATATGGCTTATATTATAAAACATAGCTTGGTTTGTTTTTGATAATGCCAAAGGGGGAGAAAGGTTGTTGTGTATATAGTTATTGTTTTGCAGGTATTGTGCTTGTGTGTGTGTATGTTTTTGCAGGTTTTGTATGTTGAAATTAGAAGCATAAATGGTTGAAGCCTAGATTGGTTGTCATCATCAAAAAGGGGGAGATTGTTGAGCTTAGAGGAGCCTGAACTTGATGAGGTCAAGATTATCTCTGAAGCTTAAAGGAGTTTTAATGATCACAAAATGTGTGTCAAGGACAACAACAAACAATAACAACTTAGAAGACAAAAACAAAGTCAAAGAAAATGCTATGTAATAGGGATTAGTATATAATTTGCTTGAATGAGTTTATATGTTGTGTGTGTTGTGTGCATAAGCAAAATCTATATCTAAACTAATTAGAGAGTATATGATGATGTGTTAAAAAGACTAGAAAGTTATTTTGAGACTTAAAACGAAGTTTTGAAAACTAACTCAAAATAATCGATTATCATTAAATATAATTGATTATTCCAGCAACAGGCAGAATGGGATGCCTTGCTGCAATAATCGATTATTTTCCAAATAATCGATTATCCCATAAATAACTCTCTGGAATAATCGATTATCCAGCAAAATAATCGATTATATTGTTATTGGTTGGTTTCCAGAAAACCTGAAGAACAAAATAATCGATTATTCTTTAAAATAATCGATTATCTGGTTCTGAAACTTTTATAAATAGTTTGAACTTTTAGAAACTTCAGAACAGAGTTAGAACTGAGAATCAAATTTAGAAAATCATTTTTGTGGAGTCTTTGTGACCATCTTAGAGAGTTTTCTTTGTGAATCCAATAAGAAAAACGTTTGTGAAAAACTTTGAAAGAAGATCATCATCATCATCACATTCTTGAAAAGGGGAAGATTAAGATTTGCTTCTGAATTCCAGGTGAATTCGTTCCTTTATTCTTTGTGAATACGTGTTAAATCTTGAGAAGGGTTTCTCAAGTGGTAAGGATTCTTGTAGTGGGTTTCTACAAGGGGTGCTTTCTTGGGATCAAGAAAGTGGTTATCTTGAATGTGGAAGTATATGCATGTGAGGTGTGATTGTAAACCTTCTTCATTGAGATAGTGGAACAAATCTTGATCAGGTGCTGATTGAGGACTGGATGTAGGTCACATGTGGAGTGGTTGAACCAGTATAAAAGACTTGTGCAATCTTCTTCTACCTTTATCTTTTACTTTGAGTAATATCTTGGTTGAACATTAAAGAAGATAATTCTTGATTAACATGTGTGTGTGAATATTGATGGTTTAATCTGAATTACAGCATTACATTTGAACCTCATTATTTTGTAATCAAGAAAGCATATAGCATTCATTTTTCTATAAGCAAGTCTTTGAAGAAACTTCATTGAAAATTCAGTCTTAGAAAAGTTTAAGTGAAATAAAGATCCTAAATACTCTGAAATTTTTTAAAGGGTCATAGAATCCAATTCACCCCCCCTCTTGGATTGTGTCATTCTTTTCTAACAATTCAGACGAAGACTGGTCAAAGAACAAAAAGTCAAGATTTGAGATGCACAAGGACTGCTAGACGCAGACGAAGACTGCCATGAAAGCAGATGAAGAATCAAGTCTCAAAGGACAAATCAAGGCATCGTCTACAACCAAACAAAAGGCTCTCAATTGAATGCGCGAGAAAAAAAAGAGAAAGTCAAGGGTAGAAGTAAAAGCATGCATGTGTAAGAAAAAGTACATCACTTTTTCAGCTAAGGACAACATTCTACAAGCTACATGACCAGGAAAGGACAAAAAGATTCCTAGGTCTCTGCCATATTCAGACACAGCTGCTAACATGGCAAAAAGAATTCACGCATTGTCTATAAATAGGAAGTAACATTTAATGCAAGAATTAGTGCATTAAATGGAAGGATCAGACTGGTCATGAATGACTATATCAACTTCAACGGATATATGCAACGGGCAAATCTTATAAGCCTATAAATATGTAATAACCTCGAATCAAAAAAGGCTGGCGTTGCCCAGGGGCTTTTAATGAAAAAAATGATATCAAGCCCACAAGAAAAAGAGACCAGAGATAAGCGTTCATAGTCATATGTACAATGTAATATTGTATATTTAACTCTGTAGACTAAGGTGTTCGAAATGTCACTTATGAACAGAACCTTAGTGAGTGTTGTAAACATATGTATCCTCTCTACGAGAGTAACCCAAACACTCAAACACAAGTCTCTATAAGACTAAGGTAGCAAACCTTAAAGAGTGTAGAAAATTCCCAATCCTCTCTGTGAGAGTTATATATGCACTTAAGTCAAAGCTCAAGTTTATTATGTATAAAGTCTGAAGATGCTAGGGAAAGAATACTTGTAAAGCCCGGTGGGGCTTGTTAAAGAATACTCACTGAGAGCCTGAAGTGGCTGAAAAAAGGATACTAGCGCTGGTGAGTGAAGCTGGCGGGCCAGGAGTTGGTCAAGAATACTCACTAAGAGCCAGAAGTGGTTGAACAAAGAATACTAGCGTCTGTAAGTGAAGCGGAGGGGCCAGGAGTAGTCAAGAATACTTGGGAAACCAGAAGTGGTTTAAGAATACTAGAGCTGGTGAGTGAAGCTAGCCAACCAGGAGTGGTTGAGAATACTCGTGACCAGGAGTGGTCGATAATACTTGGACCAAGAGTGGTTCTGACCTGGACGGTCCATAATACTCATTGCTAGCCTGAAGAGGCTGATAAGAATATACTAGCGTTGGTGAGTGAAGCCAACAGGCCAGGAGTGGTCGACAATACTTTTGTATTGAATTGCACATTTAGTGGAACCCTTCAGTTGAAGGAGACTGGACATAGCTCAGTTGAGTGAACCAGTATAAAAACGCTTGCACCAATTACTTATATTTCAGACGAAAATTTCACTTGGCTATTAAATCATTTTATGAAATTTTGTTTAGCGTTTATTCTTCATTGAAACCAATTTTTAGACACAAACGCAAACCTTTCTCAGCCTATTTATCAAACTAAAAGTTTCATCTACTACTTATTCCCAAAAGGCAACTACTCTTAAATGGAAGATGCACACTTTTAAATTTTCATTTTAAGAAACATCTTTCCAAAGCAGACGACAAAACTCTTAGACGCAAACACCTTGAGCTGAGCAAATCTTGCATAATCATCCAACATTTTTTAAATAAAAAAAAACTTGTTAGACGAATCAAACTACCTATTGCGAAAAATTTCTATAGATTCTCCTTGTTCACCCACATACACATATTCAACCCCCCTTCTATGTATTTTCATGTCTAACTTCAAGTGGTATTGTTAGATTGATTGACATAAAAACTACAAAAAAATAATTATACAAAGAAAAAATTAACTTTATAAAGACATAATAAAAGGTCATAAAGTGAGTCAATTAATTTGTATACTTTGCTGGTGTGAATAGAATAATTGATAATACTTTCATTGAGATGAATAGTTTTGAAGTACTTGTGCCAACATAATATTAGATCAAATTATAAGATAAATAAATAAAAAGAACAACACAATCACAATCGAACAAATTACATAACAACAAGCTAGATTTATGATGTCTATGTCCACCAGTTCCACACTTTGGAGGTTATCGGTTCCTTGTTGGGTTTCGACGACCAATGCGTGGTTGTTTTGGTTCAAGTTGGTCTTGATCGTGCTTTATTTGAGCATTATCAGTAGTATGATTCAACGAAGCACTTCCATCGACCTTAGAGTGAAAGGAAGAAAATAAAGGAAAATTTATACTTTGGATGTAATCATATGTGTTTTATGGTGTGTGTACGTCGATGCCAAATAGATAGCTCATGAAGTCCTACGTGGGGCTTCTTGTTGATGTTGGGGTGTACATGAATTGGTCATGTTGCATATGAATTGGTGGATTCATTAAATATAACTGGGTATATTGTTCCACATTATAAGGTGGGTGGTTATCTCCAACCATTGGGGTATGTGATGGTGTTGGATAATGTTGTTGAAATCCTATATTTGTTGGGAGTTGTGCATTTGAAGTGGATGCACCAGATGTAGAATATTGGCTAGAAAGAAATAATTTAGAATTTGCACAAAACCTTTGCAAATACTCAGTAGTGTGTTGGAGAGGCCCTTGAAATGGTTGGCCAAAAACATGTTTGCGTCTGTCTTTCCATATGGAAATCCAATCAGCATGTTATTTAACTCAGTTCGTGTCGCTATGTCCTCTCATGTCTACTTCATGCATTTTGTCAAGATTATGTGCTTCATTGGAAATCGATTGCCACAAACCAAATTGCAGTTAGACTCTATACTTTGATGCTAGGCTACAACTACAAATGTAGTTAAAACAACGCAAGAAGTCCATATTTTGGAATCTTTGTAAGCATGTTTTGGCAATGTGGACTCAAATTCCCTATATGGTATTCAGTAAAACTGAAAAAAGAAAAGGTTTAGGCTATAAATTAATTGAATAAAAGAGAGTATGTTTGAGACAAGTTGACATTGTATTACCTTGTTATGATTCATGTTGTCATATCTTAATTTATAGCCAAGTAAATCTCCATGGGACGTGCTTGTAAATCTTAGCCATCTTCCTGTCCATCTAAAAAAATTGTACATTGATTAAAATTTAGCTAGAATGTACTTGTTCAATGTATTAATGTGGTATATAAGTTAATTCATACCTCAATGCAAAGGAATATGTAATTTCCTGTTCGACTCTTGGTTGGATGAAGGACATGCGATAAATTGCCCTACACATTTCTCTGTACAAATGTGCTAAACAAGCAGAACCCTAACTATATTGTCTTGCACATTCTAAGTTAACCAACAGTGGTAAATATATTAAGTAAAGTCTGTTACCTGATTTGTCTAGCATAATAACGCCACCAATCAACCCTAAAATATATGCCTTACAATGTTGGTGCAATTGTTGTTCAGTAGTTTTAGCTGGTAGTGCAATCATATGATCTCTTAACCAGTTTAATTTTATTGTCGACCCAATTAGAGCTTCCCCTTTTGGAGGTACTAAGCCTAACAACTCATAACACAATTCTTCCCAATCTGTTGACCTTCAAACCTAGTTGTAGTGCAACATCTTCCAAAGTGATCGTGCACTCACCAATTGGGAGGTGGAAAGTATGTGTCTCTAGTCTCCACCTAAGATGTCATCAATTGCTTTGTCCTAGAGTATTAGGAATCAAATGGTGTCATTGTCTTTGTCATAAAGCGTCAAGAATCCAATGACTTTACGTAGGGTGTCATTGTCTTTGTCCTAGAGAGTAAGGAATCAAATGCTTTATGCAGGGTTTCATTATCTTTGTCCTAGAGCATTAGGAATCAATTTTTTTACATAGGGTATCATTGTCTTTGTCCCAAAGTGTCAAGAATCAAATGCTTTATGCATGGTGTCATTGTCTTTGTCTTAGAGCGTAAGGAATTCAATGACTTTATGCAAGGTGTCATTAATTGCTTTGTCTTAAAACGTCAGAAATCGAATGCTTTACGTAGGGTGTCATTGCCTTTGTCACAGAGCGTCAGGAATCCAATGAATTTATGTAGGTTGTCATCAATTGCTTTGTCTAAAGCGTCAGGAATCTAATGCTTTACGTTTGTCCACACTAGCTGAGAAGCATCTTGCTTTACTTCTATATAATATTTTGTAACAAAGGCTAAAATGCGTCAGATTGAAACATCACATCAATGGAGTCGTTAATTGTTCCGACTACTATTTATTATGATGGACAAATTTTCTCCACTCAGTATGGAGCTACATTTGTTAGCAATGAGGTTTAAACCTTATTGGTAAGTAACACGATGACTTATCAACAACTTAAGGAGGCTATTAATAATAACTTTAATCTTCTTCATGGAAAAGTGGTCACAAACATCCACGGCCGATACCCAATTTCATGTATTGGTGGTATATATCAATATAGAGCGTGTTGTCTTAGGGATGATGAAGATGTACAGTGTTGTTTTCATTGTTCACAGAACTGCATGACCTAATAAGTCTCAAATTGTTTGCTATGACGACCTATATTGGATTCTTGCATGGGATGGATGTGATTGAAAGATACCTTGACCAAGCAATGAAGTTGGACAACTAATGTTCTATGGTTATGTCATATGTTCTTCGTTTACTATGTTTCAGGTTTGTTTTAAGTTGTTTGTATTAAAGTTATTTTCATTTTTAATGATGTAACCATTATAATTATTGTAGTTAATATATTATGTCATTGACTAAGAGTGTCATTGATTTATGCAACGTATCATTGATTCATATGTGTAAGGAATCTAATGCCTTTAGTCACGAGTTTCATTGATTAATAGTGTCATTGATTTACGCGCATTAGGAATCCAATGCCTTTAGTCATGAGTGTAATTAATTAAGAGTATCATTGATTCAAAGTGTCATTGATTCATGCGCATCAGGAATCTAATACCTTTATTCACGAGTGTCATTGATTTAAAGTGTCATTGATTCATGCGCGTTAGGAATGTAATGCCTTTAGTCATGAGTGTCATTGATTCAGAGTGTCATTGATTTATGCACGTTAGGAATTCAATGCCTTTAGTCATAAGTGTAATTGATTAAAAGTGTCATTGATCCAGAGTGTCATTAATTTACGTGCGCCAGGAATCCAATGCCTTTAGTCATGAGTTCATTGATTAAGAGTTTCATTGATTCAAAGTGTCATCGATTCATGTGCATTAGGAATCTAATGCCTTTAGTCATGAGTTTCATTGATTCATGGCATTAGAAATCTAATGCCTCTAGTCAACAGTGTCATTGATTCATGCGCATCAAAAATCTAATGCCTCTAGTCATGAGTGTCATTGATTCATGTGCATCAGGAATCTAATGCCTTTAGTCATGATTGTCATTGATTAACAGTGTCATTGATTTATGCGCGTTAGGAATCCAATGCCTTTAGTCATGAATGTCATTGATTAAGAGTGTTATTGGTTTACGCACGTTACGAATCCAATGCCTTTAGTCATAAGTGTCATTAATTAAGAGTGTCATTGATTTACACACGTCAGGAATCCAATGCCTTTAGTCATGAGTGTCATTGATTAAGAGTGTCGTTGATTTACATGCGTCAGAAATCCAATGCCTTCAGTCATGAATGTCATTGATTAAGAGTGTCACTAATTTACGTGTGTCAGGAATCCAATGCCTTTAGTCATGAGTGTCATTAATTCGTGAAAATGATTGAACCATATCTCCACCTTCTATTTAAATGAGAGCATTCTTGGTTTCAAATCCAGAGTGCAATTGAGCCAAGTATTCTTGTTTTCAAATCCAAATATACAAACCCTTTGTCTACTACAATGTCTTTCTCTTCTTTTCGTGTGTTGGTGTTCTATAATGGTGAGGTTATTCAAACAAACGAAAGGGACACTTTTGTACCCTTTAACCCAATGTTTTTCTCAATTAATCCACGTATCACACTTGATGCGTTGAAAAACCAAATCCAAAGAAGAATCAAGTTACCACAACGTTATTTAGTTGATCAACTTTACTTCCGATATCCACAAGTGGTAGGCAGAGGAATGCTTCATTACCAAGTTGTCAAACTTATCTACGATGAAGATGTTCATGACATGATTCAACTGATTCAGAGCTATAAAGTTCTTACTTATGCTGAAATGTATGTGAATCTCACACAAATAAATGATAGTCCTTCACCTTCCTTTCAAAACCAACCTTCATTAGATTATTCCAACAATCAATAGAACACTATTTTCAGCTACACACAAGTTCTTTCACCCACCTGCTTTCTACCCTTTTTCAAAGCAACTATGACTCACCATACCTAAACGAGCAATTACCACATGGATCCTTTACCAACCTCCTTACATTTGGAGTCATAGAAGAAAAACAAGGCATTGGCGACCTATTTGAGTCTGGATTTCTAGAAGAAGAAGTTTGTGGTAGCCTACTTGAGATTAGATTTCCAAAAGAAGAAGTCAATCCTTTTAGTGAGGACGAAGATGATGCAATACTCCAATAAGAGGATGGACAAGATGAAGAAGATCTTGTTCAACAACAACCTTAGTACGTAGGCACTTTGATGGAACAAGCATGAAGAAGTGGAAGATTATTCTTCTCCTTGCTTCCTCCAAGTCCACACAATCTTCTTTGAGGCTCCAATGGACTCTAATAACTTCAAATGACAAGAAGAATGAGGCTGGAATAGTGGTGAATCCATCTCCTTCTTGAAGGAGATTGAAGCTCCAAAGCACAAAGGAAGGATTCCTTTGTGAAGGTGCTTAAGGAGGGAAATATCCCTTTGGCTCTAAGTGACTCTTTGAGAGAATTTGCTCAATGGAAATTCTTATTCATCAAAAAGTGGTCAGCTACATGTCCAAAAGGTATTTATAGGGTATAGAAGCTTGTGAGAGAACCTAAGCCTAACTAAGGTTTAAAGGAAACCATGGTATGGTTACCTTAAACCTTAGCCGCTCAAATTTGAATTTGAAATTCAAATTTGGGTGACTTGGCTGGTTACACAAACTTGCATGCCCTCATATGAACCGTGTGCTCATTGAAATGTAATTTAGACAACATTTGATTTGGATTTGAGGCATGTAGATGGCACCTAGTTGTGACCTATCTTACATGCTTTAAATGCAAATGAAATGTAACCTTAAATTACATTTTAATCAACATTAGGTTCATTCTACCTTAAAATTAACCTAACTATTTGACCTAAAATACAAGGTCAAAAATAAACTATACAATAATTTCTAAAATAAAAAGACAAAGAAAATAAGATCAATATTGGCTATATAAACCCTATGGTCAAAAAACCCAAAAGGCACACTGAATATAAAGAAATAGACCTATTCTATGTACATGTTTTACTAGGCCTCAAGATATGGTGGCCCATAAGAAGAGTAGCTTAGGCCTAGAAAGCCCACTATCCTCCAAGCTAGCTAGTCCCTCATGTATACTCCTGGCCATAGCTCTAGTAATTGGGCCTTTGGCCCATGGTCTTCCATCACACATCTTCAACCACATTCAATTTTCTAGCACACATGCACAATGTTGATCTACAAACAGATTTCACTAACCTTGAGTATAAACATGCACTTAACCATGTTGACGTTGAATACACTCTTGACACCCTCTTTCGGGGTGACTTTCAACACAAAGGAGGAAGTCAAACATGTTTTAAATGAGTACCATGTCAAAAAAGGCTTGTATTACAGGATCAAGAAATTGTTTCCAACATTAATTGTTGCACGATGTGTTAACAATGAATGTGGTTGGAGGTGCAAAGTGGCTTTCATAAACAGAAGCCAAAAATTGGAGGTTCATAGGCTAACAGATGAACATTCTTGTTCATCCCCAGTGATCTCACAAGATCATGTCAACCTTAGCTATGTATATATAAGCAAAAGTATTCTTCCATTGGTGGAGACTGATCCATCAATTTCAATTCCAACAATAATAGCACACATCAAAAGTGTGGAAGGTTACACAATGTTGTACCGGAAAGGATGGATGGCAAAGCAAAAGGCAATTGAAGACTTACATGGCAATTGGGAACAATCATGCCATGATTTACCCAAGTTGTTAAATGTTATGAAAATATTTCTTAATAGATTTATTGTTCAGAAGAAGACAAGACCACTATACAACCAACAAGGTGAAATTGTTCAAGTTGATGGCACATTCTTGTATGGAAAATACAAAGGAACTCTCCTTGTGGTCATGGCATAAGATGGCAACAACAAAATATTTCCAATTGCCTTTGCCATTGTAGAGGGTGAAACAGTAGATGCATGATATTTCTTTCTACATTACCTAAAAAGACATATTTACCCTTAAGATGGCCTTTGCTTAATCTTTGACAGGCACGAGTCTATAAAAAATGCCTACTCTAGACAAGGCAGTGGTTGGACATCGAAGAACTTAATGCACGTGTTTTGCATTCACCACATTGCCCAAAACCTCATGAGGCATTTCAAGAATGCAGAAAAAAAAATAATCATCAACATGGGTATGTAGTTCTTTTTTTTTTATATTTCTTTTTTTTATCAATTAAATATTTATTCGTATTTGTTTTACTATATTTCAACAATAATAAATTGATAATTTATTGCTCTTCAAAATTCACAGCTTATGGAATGATTGAGCCTATATTCAATTACTACTTTAAAATATTGAGAAGCGAACCAGAAACTGAAAGTGTAATTGATTGGATCAACACTATTCCTAGAGAACAATGAACTCTTGCATAGGACGGTGGCCGATGATAGGGACACATGACTACCAACTTGGTAGAGACAATAAATTTCATTCTTAGGAAAACAATAAATTTGCTAATATCTGCAATATTTATCATGTCGACTTATAAGAGATAAGAGATGTAATTTATTATTCATCCAAAGAGGAGAGGAAGTCGATGCTAAACTCAGAGCTAGTCAAGTATATACAAAAATAATAAATAGGGCCATGAAAGATGCATAATCCAAGGCATATAGTCATCATGTCCTCGAGTTTGATCGTTGCAGTACATATTTTCTAGTGCAAGAGACCATTAACCTAAGGGAAGGATGACCAACTGGATCTTTGACAGTTAGACTAAATGAGCAATGGTGTGATTGTGGCAAATTTTAGAAGTTACACATGTCATGCTCACATGTTCTTACTGCATGTAAGCATGTTCACCACCATTACACATCTTACATACATCCGATATACACATTAGAATATGTTTCTAATGTGTATAATGGATTATTTGGTGAACTACCCAACGAATCTTATTGGTCGGAGTGTGACGAATCGCAAATCATACCAAATTTGCAAAAAATAAAAATAAAAAAGGTCATCCGAAATCATCTCGAATACGCACTGAAATGTATATAGTTGAACTAAGACAACCAAAAGGATGTTCTCTGTGCATGAATGTAGGACATTCTAAGAAAAAATATCCTTATCGTCAAGGGAATTACAGTCAACAAGTTTAAATGGACGATTTTTCACAATTTATATCTCAATTTTGGTTATTTTGTTGTGTCTTTCACAAATATCATGTTGTGTAATTTTAATTTGTCTTTTCATACCAACATTTTTTTATTATTTTTAATTCCAATTTTAATATTATATTATAAAAAATATTACAATTTTTTAATAACAAATCTAATTATCTATAATTATTAATGCAAAATAAATGTATTAAATAAATTATACATATTTACAAATATAAAAAATTGATTATTAAATTACATTATTCAATTTTCTATATTTTTAAAATTTTATTTAATATAATTTTAAAATTTTAAATATAATTATACTATTATATATATTAAAAATATTAAATTTAAATAATAAAAATAATATTTAAATTATGAATTTTTAAATTAAATAAAAATCAATTTTTAAATTTTAAAAAAATAAAAATAAAAAATAATATTTCAGTTGTGAAATCAACCGATTTGTCACTGAACTTTTAAAAAAAAAATAGAGTAAAAGTTGAGAAATTGGTTTTTCCCTAATCGATTTCTCAATGGACGCAGGGAAAATGGGTTATTTCTATAAATAATAGTGGGCCCAAATTATTTAAAAAATAAAAAGAATATATATTAAAAAAAAAAAGTCTAATCTTTGTGGGTGTATCAATTGGCAAGAGTATAGAATTAAAAATGAGAGAAAGATAAAGACAAAGGCGTGCCACATATCCGTTTCCCATATTTACAAATTAGAAGAAACAATAAAATAAAGGTCTTATAAAGAGTAAACGCAACGACGCTGCTACTGCTAGGGTTTCGTTTTTCTCCTCTCTCCACCGCTTCCTTTCAGATCTCTCTCTTTCTCTTCTTCTCTTCCCAAGGTACAGGCCTTCGTTTTTCTCTTTTCTCTTCTCTTCTTTCTCCTCTTCAAACCCTAAAACGTTTTCCCCCTTTTCAAATTCCCCTTCCAACCCTAATACTTTTCCCCCATTTTCGCCTTTCCTCTGCAATTTCACCGCTTGAAATTGATTTAACACAATTTGTCGCCATTTTTCAGGTTCTTTCGAAAAGATGTCTCGCGTGTATGTTGGTAACTTGGATTCGCGAGTCACCGAGAGGGATCTCGAGGACGAATTCCGTGTTTTCGGGGTTATACGAAGGTAACAGAAGACGATTTAATTTATTATTTTCTCAATTTTGTGTTTGACACTTGAATTTCTCAGCTTTCATTACGGTGTAATTTTAATTTTGTTTTGGTATTTAGGGTTGTTTCGGAAGAAAAATTTGACTTTTGTGTTGCGTGTGCAGTGTTTGGGTTGCGCGGAGACCACCAGGTTATGCTTTTATTGACTTTGATGACCGGAGAGACGCGCAGGATGCAATTCGTGAATTGGATGGTATGTTTTGAAGGGATATTACAGTCGGAATGTAATAGAATCAAAATTGAAATTAAGATGTGCATATATACATTTATTTACCTCATTCTTCTTATCTGCTAATGTATTATTGTTTTTCCCCCCTGTTTTTTCCGGTTGATATGTTGAAGGGTTTTCCTCAACTAGCTAGTTAACTCTTCTTTTTGGCCTACTATGGGGCAAGCAGATGCTGCTCTCTCTTTCTTCTACTTCTGCCTTGGCATGCAGTAATGGTTTTTTCGTTGTGTCTTCGTCAAAGTCTGCTGATTTGTACAGTTTGACTACTACTACTTCTACTACTGCATGTAAAGAGATTTAAGAATGTGAACACAGAGGATTTGCACTGCTATCGCCAGCTACACTTCTGTTGCATAATGGGTTTGTTTTATGAGATGTGTGCTTCTACACTTAACCTATGGGGACCATGTGAGTGCTGCCTGTGTGCTGTATATGATCCCTGTGGGCAATTTATGTGCTCCCATAAGTTGTTATCGACCAATGAACTTCTGAAAATATTATGGTAACACAATTATTGTCTTTACTGAATGAAGAACTTTTCCTCGTTATGCCTTATGATAATACTGTATTCTCGTGGATTATGATGTGTTTTAGTTTTCTTGTGGTAATTGTCTTCCTTCCACTTGAAATTGAAACCATCAAAAGGATTTGTTGAAAATGTGGTTGTTGATACAGCTCAGTAATGTGGTTTGACCCAGATAGCAAACCCGGCCTAGTGTATCAAGGTTTGGTTGTTGTTGTAGAATTATTTTGTTTGCACTTATTTCAAGTGCATATTATCTGTATTTTTGTTTAAACAATTGATGAACATATCTAATTGTAAATTTGTTATTACAAATTAATTTATGCTTCTGTAAAACTTTTCATGTTAACTCTTAATCTTTACTGAGATGATCAGCCTAAAGGTTAATGTGTTTGCAGGGCTGTGGTTCAGCGCTGCCAATATTGCCAATATTTTTCTGTTTAATACCTGTCTGTGTTTGGCAATGTGGTGCATTTTTGGTGGAAGTTGTTTCATATTTTTTTTAAGCTTTAAAGTATCAACCATATTAACTGTTTTCATTTTATCTAATAAATGTAGTTACATAGGCGGATTACAAGTATTTTTTTTTTCACTTTTTTATTTATTGGGCCTTTTCATTTCTATTCTATGGAGCAGGCAAGAATGGTTGGAGGGTTGAGCTTTCCCACAATTCTAGAGGTGGAGGTGGTGGCCGAGGTCGCTCTGGCGGTTCTGATTTGAAATGTTATGAGTGTGGTGAACCTGGTCATTTTGCTCGTGAATGTCGCTTGCGTGGTGGTTCTGGAAGACGCCGTAGCCGTAGTCCACCCCGATTTCGTAGGAGCCCAAGTTATGGGCGAAGGTGAGATCGCTTTCTTATATTTTCCTTTTATCCCATGCGCAGCTGTATGGGTGCTTGTAGTTTCCTGGGGAATATATTTATATTGTATTTTTCTTTAGTGATCATGTTGTGAAAATTGTTTGGTGATCCGCATGCTTTCGAAACCATGTTATGTGGCTATAATTTGTTTTGAAATTTAACTTTTCTTAAAATGTTATTTGTTACAATGTTATTTTTAGAAATTTTAGTTATTCTTTATGACAAAATATACCCGTATCCTTTCTTAGTTAAAGGGTTGGGTGTGTTTGTATGTTGTGATAATAATTTGGCCTTATACATCTTTGTTTATTTCTCACCTTTCATTGTTATGGCTAGGAGTTATAGTCCTCGTGGGCGATCCCCTAGGCGCCGCAGTTTGTCACCTCGTGGACGTAGCTACAGCAGGTCACCTCCTTATCGTGGGCGAGAGGAGGTTCCATATGCTAATGGGTAGGTTTCTTCTGTCTGGAAGTATGTCTGCCTCCTTAAATTGTATTATTTGGTCAAGAATTTTTTTTTTATGAAAGTTACTTTATCACATTGTGGTTGACCTGTTTTTTCAATATGCATTTTGTTCTATTTGAAGATGTAAAATGTTTAACTATGTTAATTTGTATTTTTGAAAAGATTATTTTTCTCAAAAGTTGAGTCTAGTTAGTGATGAAGGAAATATTGTTTTTAACTTGTAACTTATAAGTGGCAAAAGCATATCATCTTGCTTTGGATCCCATCCCCACCTTTCTAAGTATCTGATCAACATACTCTCCCCCTTGGTCTTTCTTGACACTACTTTTTGTGGCACATTTAAATATCTTTGTTTGACCAAGGAAGAATGACAATAAATATGATGACTGGAGTATGTAGGATCTGTATTCTTTTATTTTGTCTTTTTAAAAGGTAGCCTACAATGCCATGTGTTCTTTTTGCTTGAGTTGATAAATTATTAATTGTGCTATCAATATTTGGCGTTGTGCGTTTGTACTGACATGTGATGCTTCTTAATAATATGCAGAAATGGCATTAGGGAACGACGCAGAAGCAGAAGTTGATTTGGAGAGTTGGTAATTGTGATTGTTAAGAGAATAGTGAGATTTTGTTAATGTAGTGGTGCTTAGACTGAAGTATGAGTATGTTTTGTTGGGCAAGGCCCTAAGTTTTTACTCTTGGATTGGATTAGTTTCTTTGTCTCAGATTGTGTTGAATTTACTAGCAGAATATTTGTAGTTTCATTGCAGGTAATGAATTCTTTAAGGTCTTTGCTACTAGTTTGTTAAAGACTTAAAAGTGTTCCAGATCTTTATACACTACAGTTTATGATTTTCTTCACTGTTGAGATTTCTCCTGGTACTGCTTCATTGGTTTTGTGCTTCTTCAAGCACTGGGATGTAGTCCCTGGCTACCCTTCTCTGGATTTTCAAAATGGTTGAGGGTTGGGCTGGCTAAATATGCTCTTCAATTTCATCAACTTTCCTGTGATGTGCGAGCCACAAATTCTATTGGCGTTTATTTTTTTTTATTAACTTGTATGGGGTTGACGACCTGTATCAGATACTTCTAGCAGGTACTTATATCTGTTTTCTACAGGTATTTGACTTGAGGTTTTCCATGACATGTGATTTTTAAATATAGGTCATAAGGAAAGGGAAAATTTTGTTAATAGATAAGTGAAAATTTGATTTTTGAATTATATGTAATTCCTTTGTGATTACTTTTAAAGCACTGAACATGATTGTCTCCCCTTACAGGCAATAACAGTATTACTTAAAAATAAAAGAACTGCTTACTGTAAATCAGGATTTGTAGATTTTGAACTTGCAGCTAATGTTCCAAAAATTGTAGCCATCTTGTTTAGCATCTAGAATGGTAACCATCAAGTGTTAAATCATTTTATAAATGCAATTTTAACACCAATTTTATAAATATGTAATTATCTGATCTTTGTTGATATGTTATTAACTTAACCTGGTCGAGTTATGAGATGTTTGCCTGAAGAGCTACTTGATGGTATTTATTGAGTTCTTTTTACTGGATGATTTGGCCTCCCAAAACTTGATATTGAACTCGGTCTTGATATTGAACCCGGCTTCTATTGAAAGATATACATTGGATTCTCGTTATTTTTCGTGTTATGTTGGTTTTGAACCGAGTACTGTGTTTGAGACTTGAGAGTAGTCCAAACATTCGAGCAAATGTTGTTGTTTGGGTACATTGGATGCCATTTGAAGAATCGTCAATACTTGTAAGGTTTCTTTTTAAAGACATGGTTATAATGGTGGGTTTGTGAAGTGACAGATGAGAACCAGGCATTTGTTTGTACCCCTTTGTGGACTAAATTTCACCATGCAGTTTATTCCTTTCTTGTCATTTCAGCTTTTTTGGAAATTTATGCATTTTCTGGAAGTCGGGTTCTGTTATACTTTTTTGTGATTTATTAACAGTTGAATATAATTTTAATAGGAATTTACTACATGGTAGTATGGATGTAGATGTAGTTGCATTAATTAACAAAATTTATAAAAACCGCATTTACAAGAGCAATTAAAATATTCAAATTTATCTACAAAATTAAAAAAATTCTAATTTTGATGTCAATTATATATATATATATATATATATATATATATATTAATATTTTAAAAATTGGACTACCATTACATTGGAGATATTAATTAGAAATTGAGTTGAACATTAATTAAACAGTATGATACAATTTTAGTTGATTTTTAAAAATATTTTTATTGTATGTATTTTGTAATTATAAATTTGAATAAAATTTATATAATGCTTTTAAAAAGATCTCAAGCTTGTATAAATTTAAATGTATTTTGATATACGTATTCATATATTTATTACATATGTAAGTATAAAATTTTATGTTACAGCGGTGAGGTGAGTTTGTTACTTTGCTTTTATTTTAACTAACTTGGATTGTTACGTGTAATATTATATGATTTTTAAATTTATTTAAAATTTATAGATTTTATTTATAATTTTATTATGGAGTATTTGATTATATATATATATATATATATATATATATATATATATATATATATATATTATTGTATGTTCTTATGTGATTTATAGAGATGAGAATAGGTTTATATGGAAATATTTTTATAAAGGGGGTGAAAATCAAATTTTTTTTAAATTAATGCGATAAAAATGTCATGTAACATATATATAAATATTCTTAGAAATGTTTATTATATCAAATAGAGTTTTATGATTTATAAGAATCATGATTTTTAGGATTTATGATTCTTATGAATCATGCTCTTCGGCATGAAAATTTTTTGTGTGTATTAAATGTCCTTTAATAGTGATAATTTATGTGTCTATGCATATAATATATACTCAAGCACACAGACTATTACGAAAAAAAATAATCTTATAAAAAAATAAGCTTTTTAAATATTTCTCATATTTTAAATAATTAATTATATAGACTAGTAAGTAACTCGTGCATATGAGTGAGGTTGTTACTAGTTTATATATTATTCTTTCGTATTTTTAAATTATGATTATTTTAAAATATTTTGTGTCTTATTTCTATAATATTAGAATTGTTTTTATCTTTATTTTAAAATAAAAAAAATTATCATGAAATAAAAATATAAGTGAAATATTGAAAATGAATTTAACATTAAAAAATAAAGTTTTTTATTCTTCATCTATAAAAAAAAGTTTAATATTTTAATTCATATTAAAATTACATATACTATATAAAATAATGATATAACATAAAATAATCAAAATTTCAGTTTTAGATAATAATATTTAGTAATCATTACTATATATTACACACAATCAACTATATATATTTTTAATTCATATTTTACATATAAATATTTATTATCACTTGATTTTTTCTTTTTGACTACATTTGTTTTGTTCACAAAAATTTGAAAGTCAGATCTCACTTGAGAGTCCAATTACCCTTTTACTCCAAAGGACAAATGCATGTTTGTTTGTATTTATTAGATAAAATTTTTTAAAAACAGCAGGAGGATTGTTTTTATTTTATTTTTTTATTTTATAGGAGTGCAGTGCAAGAAGATATATTAGTCTTTATGAAAAGACTTGATTTCGTCGTAGCCATTTTAATAACATTTAAAAAATATTAATATTATTATAATATGTTATAAGAAAGTTGCATATAGTTATTTAAAAAATATATACTTTTTATTTTTATTTTTATTTTTTATATTTAAGGAGTATAATGGTTCACTAAAAAGTGAAGATAAAAAATGGTTACATGTTTCGATATTTCTTTTATAATATAATAGATAAGGCAAAAATTTTGTAGAAATATAAAATATTTAAATGCAATAAAATATAAAAAATATTGATAATTTGATTTTATGTATTAAAAATTTATTTATGTAATTATTGTTAAAAATAAAAAATATTTTTTTTATTATATCATATAAATAAGTAAATTAGTCCATCAAACATAATAAACTTTATTATAAGTATAAATTAAATTTTTTTTATAATAAATATATATTTTTAATAATCTAAACTTAACCTTTTATAAAATAAAATAAATTAAATTAAACTTTAAATAGCTTAAATTATAAATCTTATAGAAAATTTGACGTATTCGCCTTCTTAACTACGGAAGAAGCCGTTCCTCTTACGTTTGGTGTGAGATGAGCATCTTAGTGTTTGAATATTCAAAGTGAAGGTTGGTGACACCTGAGTATTGGGAACAATTCAAGTCCCACATCGACTAGAGATTATGCAATTAAATAGTATATAAGTGAAAAGCAACCCTCACCTTACAAGACGGTTTTGTAGGGTTGAGTTAGGCTTAATCCACTATTCTAACATGGTATCAGAGCTATCCTAGATTCTTAAAAATGGGCCACCCACCATTCATTGATACATGCATCATGGGCATGAGGGAGTGTATTTCAAGTCCCGTCAATTAAAAAAAAGGGCCACCTACCATTCATTAATACATGCACCATGGACATGAGGGGGTGTATTCAAGTCCCGCCAATCCTAGATCATTAAAAAAAAAGGGTCACCTACCATTTATCCACGTACCAAGCCCAATAGTGCTGGACGTGAGGGGGTGTATTGGGAACAATTCAAGTCCCACATCGACTAGAGATTAGACAATTAAATAGTATATAAGTGAAAAGCAACCCTCACCTTACAAGCCGATTTTGTAGGGTTGAGTTAGGCTTAATCCACTATTCTAACACTGAGGTTTTTTAAGTTATCTTTTAAGTCATTTAATTTAATATTATCGGGAAAATATTCCCTCATTCTCATTACATACTTCTCTTTCATCGAATTTATCTCTTACATGTATTTTAACGTGTATAGTATACAAAATATTTGTTTATTTTATATAATTAAAATTAAAATATATAATAAATAAATATTTTTAACATATAATTTATTTTATAATTACAGATTTTTAATAAACAAATATTTTGAAAATAATAATAATAATAATTATTATTATTATATTACATATTTATGATAAGTAATGTATTATGTAATTCATAGTGAGATTATTTTGGGTACCTGTACTTCATTTAATTGGAAATAAATAATTAAATAAGAATTCATTTACTAATGGTATGAATGGTAGTGATCATACTTATCTGTATTCATACTTTAAAATTATTTAAATACTTGTAATTATATACAATAAATTAATCAAATTTATGTATAATATATATAAATATTTTAAAATCAATTATTTTTAATTTTAATATATATATATATATATATATATATATATATATGAACATTTGTTGATATAAATAAAATTGTACATATAAAATGATGATGACTCCAATAGAGGTGATAGTGGAAAATGTGACAATGATAATAGTGGTGATGGTGGTGATGACCGCGGAGGATGTGTCAGGTCATTCCCCTCTTCCTCGAGTTTTTGAAAAAAAAAATAATTATTTTGTTATTTTTTAGTTATTAAATTATACTTTATTCTTTTTTATTTTTTTAACTAAACATTAGGAGTGTTCATGGGTCGGATTGATTTGGATTTGAATAAAATGTAATTCGAACTAATTAAATTAATTGATTTAAATTAAAATTCTTTGTTTAACTCGAATCGAACCTATTCGATGTTAATTAGATTGGTTAAGTTCGGATCATTGGATATCTAATGGATTTTAAAAAAGTTAAATTAAAAAATTTCTTTTTCTAAAAATAAATAAATTTTCCAACATTAATTAAATTCATATAGTGTCAAAAATTAATTAAATTGGTAAATTTGTAATATAGTTTCTCTTAATTTATTTTTTTAATCTACTTAAATATTTCAAATGCAGATATGAAAATGACATTCAATATATTGTAATATAGTTCTTCTTGATACATACATATTAATTGTTAATCAAATAAAAAATAATCGAAAGATACATACATATTAATTATTTACCAAATAAAACATAAAAATATATAAATTAATTAATTTGGATTGGGTTGGTCTAGCTTTTAAATGTATAAATTTTGATGAGATTCCACTTGGAAATCTCATGAACACTTCCAAAGCTTCTCGGATTCCTTGGAAGAACTTCAAGGAATAAGACTCCAAGTAGCTTCAATGTGACCTAGGCTTGCTTCTAGCTAAGTCTGGAGAAGAAAAGCTTTCCTAACTCTACAAGGAGAGGAGCTCAAGTAGGGTAGAGTTTAGGAGAGGTGACTTTCGGAGAAGGAGATTTCTAAAGAGAGAAAACTCATCAATTAATTCCAAAAGTGCCTACAAGTTTCGGTCATAAGGAATTTATAGAGAAAAATTAGGTCAAGGTAACCATGGGTTAGCCTAAGGTTAAGTGAAACCAAGGTAGGGTTCACTTAACCTTAAGCGCCCAAAATTTGAATTCAAAATTCAAATTTTGGAGCCTAAACCCGGATCACCACATGTGTAAGTCATTTGGAATGTCATTAGGCTTCCATTTGAGTTGCATTTCGGTCACACCATGTGCATGTGTTGCACATGGCCGAAATGCACACCAAATGTGAATCTAATTACATTCTAATGCAACTACACATGCAACCTAAATAACCCTAAATTCAAATGACCTTCAAATGAAATCCTAAGCTAAATGGCCGTGAATACAAGGCCTAAAAAATTACAAGTCTCTAAGGCCCAACCCTACACTACTCCTAATCTACTTGGGCTTGGGTCAAAGCCCAACAAAATAATGTGATGGGCTTTCCTTGAGCTTGGGCCCACTCCTCTTGTATCTTCCTTGCCATAGTCCTAGTAGTTGGGCCCTTGGCCCATGGGCTTCCTCCATCATCCCCTCCCTCTTGAAGAGGATTTGTCTTCAAATCCAAAGCATCCTCCTCTTGGGTAGCCAGTCCTGTAAAGAGAGATAAATCAGAAACATTAAAACTAGGACTAACACCATATTCAGAAGGGAGATCTAGGACATAGGCATTATTATTGATTTTCCTAAGGACTTGAAAGGGTCCATCTCCTCTAGGACTAAGCTTTGACTTTCTTTTGGAAGGAAACCTATCCTTCCTAAGGTGTAGCCAAACCCAGTCACCTTCCTTGAAGACAACTTCCTTTCTACCCTTATTATTATATTTATGATATTTTTCAGTTTGGGATTGAATATGATCTCTAACCCTCTCATGTAATTTTTTAACAAACTCAGCCCTAGATGTGCCTTCTCTATGAATAAAGGCAGCAACATCTGGTAGGGGCAACAAATCCAAAGGAGTAAGAGGATTGAAACCATAGACAACCTCAAAAGGAGACATGTTAGTGGTTTTGTGAACCACTCTATTATAGGCAAACTCCACATGAAAGAGATAGTCATCCCATGACTTTTTATTGCCTTTGAGGATTGCCCTCAACATAGTCCCTAGAGACCTATTTACTACCTCAGTTTGCCCATCAGTTTGGGGATGACATGTGGTAGAAAATAGAAGTTTAGTTCCTAGCCTTGCCCAAAGAGTTTTCCAAAAATGGCTAAGGAACTTAACATCTCTATCGGAGACAATAGTTTTGGGTAACCCATGTAGTCTCACAATTTCTTGAAAGAATAATTTAGCAATGTTGCTTGCATCATCCACTTTGTGGCATGGAATAAAGTGTGCCATTTTGCTAAAACGGTCCACAACCACAAAGATGGAATCCTTTCCTCTTTGGGTCCTAGGCAAACCAAGGATAAAATCCATGGAAATGTCTACCCAAGGAGAATTGGATATTGGCAAGGGGGTGTATAGTCCATGAGGTTTGGTGGTAGACTTTGCTTGTAAACAAGCAATGCAACTACTACAAAACCTTTGAACATCTCTTTTCATATGAGGCCAAAAGAATTTCTCTCTCAAAAGTGAAAGAGTTTTCTTAATTCCAAAATGCCCCATGAGCCCACCCTCATGGCTCTCCTTGACCAAGAGTTTCCTAATAGATCCTTGGGGTACACAAAGTTTATTTTCTTTAAAAAGATACCCCTCAGAAATATAGTACCCTTGATAAGGTTTTTGAATACATAAAGAATAAAAGTTAGCAAAATCAAGGTCTTTCTCATACAATTCCTTGATGTCATCCAACCCTAGTATTTGAGAACCTAGGATGTTCAACAAAACATGTCTTCTTGACAAAGCATCAGCTACTACATTTGTAGAGCCTCTTTTATATTTGATGACATAAGGAAATTGCTCAAGGTACTCAACCCATTTTGCATGCTTCTTATTTAACTTATGTTGACCCTTCATATATTTAAGTGATTCATGATCACTATGGATAACAAATTCCTTGGTCACAAGGTAATGTTCCCAAGTTTGAAGGGCACGAACCAAATCATATAACTCATTGTCATACGTAGGGTAGTTCAAGGTAGCCCCATGAAGTTTTTCACTGAAATAGGCTATGGGGTGGCCACCTTGTAACAACACAGCTCCTATGCCAAGACCTGAAGCATCACATTCTAGCTCAAAAGTTTTGCTAAAATCAGGTAGAGCTAGAACAAGTGCTTGAGTGAGTTTGTGCTTAAGCTCTTAAAAAGCTAAATTATGTTTTTCTTGCCACTCAAAGACCACATCCTTCTTCACCAACTCATTGAGAGGGGAAGCTAATGTAGAGAAGTTAGGAACAAATATTCTATAAAAGCTTGCCAAACCATGGAAGTTCCTAACTTCACTAACATTAGTAGGAATAGGCCATTCTTGGATGGCTTTGATTTTCTCGGGGTCCACATGAACCCCCTTTTTGCTTACCACAAAACCTAGAAAAATAACATTATCCACACAAAAAGTGCACTTGTCTACATTGGCAAACAAGTGATTGTCTCCAAGAACAAGTAAGACTTGTCTTAGGTGATCCACATGATCACTTAGACTTTGGCTATATATTAGAATATCATCAAAATAAACAACTACAAACCTACCAATACAATCCCTAAGGGCATGATTCATCAGCCTCATGAATGTGCTAGGTGCATTAGTAAGCCCTACCAACCATTCATATAGTCCAAATTTAGTCTTAAAAGCAATTTTCCACTCATCACCTTCCTTGATTCTAATTTGGTGATATCCACTTTTAAGATCAATTTTGAAAAATATGGATGACCCATGCAATTCATCAAGCATGTCATCAAGCCTAGGAATTGGGTGCCTATATTTTATGGTGATGTTGTTGATGGCTCTACAATCACAACACATCCTCCATTTTTCATCTTTTTTTGGCACCAAGATGACAGGCACAGCACAAGGGGTTAGACTCTTTTGAATCCAACCCTTATCCAACAACTCTTGTACTTGCTTCTCTATCTCTTTAGTCTCCTGTGGGTTGGTCCTATAGGCTGGTCTATTTGGAAGATTAGCCTCAGGCACAAGATCTATTTGATGCTCTATTCCCCTAAAAGGTGGAAGTCCCACTGGGCCTTCACCAGGGAATACATCATCAAACTCTTTCAAAAGATTTTTCACCTCAAGAGGTAGAGAAGTTTCCAAAGAGCTTGTGGCAGTGCATGTGAGTGTTCCTCTACACATGAGGATATGAGAAGATGGTTCAAGGAAGAGAGAGGTTTTGTGTAAAGGTTTTGAATCAAAAATATCTTCTTGAACTATCTCTAGAGAGGGAACACTAGTCTCTCTAGAATCCTTTTGTTCACTAATTTTTAGAAGTTTTTTTTTTCAATTTTTTTTTTGTTTTCCTTTCTCTTGCTCACGTTTGGCCTTCATTTATACTTGATCTTCCATCACTTGTGAAGGTGATAAAGGATGAAGCACAAACTTCTTACCCTTGTGAGTGAAAGTTATCTTATTGGTTAGGCCATCATGATGAGTTTGTTTATCAAATTGCCAAGGCCTAC
This sequence comes from Cajanus cajan, assembly GCF_000230855.2. NCBI lineage: Eukaryota > Viridiplantae > Streptophyta > Magnoliopsida > Fabales > Fabaceae > Cajanus > Cajanus cajan. Next base: position 27,796,702 of record NC_138525.1, on the reverse strand, counting down.
CCAATAAAATATGGCAAGCTTCCATGGGAACTACATCACATTTGACTTTATCTTGATAGTTCCCAATAGAAAACTCTACTTCCTCTTGTTGGTTGACCACCATATCCCCATCATCATTAAGCCAATGAAGTTGATAAGGTTTGGGATGGGGTGTGGTAGTCAAGCCCAACTTTTCAACCATCCTAGTGCTACAACAATTGCACCAAGATCCCCTATCCACTATGAGAGAACAAGCCTTGTTTGAAATATTACATCTTGTGTGAAAGATGTTCTCTCGTTGGGATTGTGTATCACTAGGTTGGTTATTGAGGACCCTTCTCATCATAAGAAGTTCCCCATTGTAAGGATAAGTGACCTCACATGACTCCTCCTCACTTGCTTCTTCTTCATCCTCACTTGAAGATGGAGAAGTAGTAGCTTCATCTTGGCTACTATAAATGTCTTGGCCCCTTAGAATCATGACCTTTTTGTTAGGGCATTGAGAAGCAATATGGCCTCTCCCAAGACATTTAAAGCACTTAATGTCACTAGACTTAGTGCTAGTGTGTGAGGTGTTTGTTTTTTTGTCTTTGTCTTTTTCCTTACCCTTGTCTAGATTTTTTTGGGAGTCAAAAGTATTTTTCTTTTCAAAATTGTTTTTCTTACCCTCCCTCTTGTAATCAACCTTTGAGTAAGAAGATGAGTATGAGCTTGTTTTAAAACCTTTTCGCAAATTTTGTTGTTCAACCTTGATACAAAGTTGAACCAAGTCATTTAAATCTCTATAAGGAAGAAGCTCAACTTTATCCCTTATCTCAAAAGTCAATCCACTCAAAAATCTAGCAATAGTTATGTTTTCTTCCTCCCTAATACCAGCCCTCATTAAGTATAACATCGTTTGTCTATACTCTTCCATAGTCATATTTTTCTGATGGAGTCTTTGGAGCTTGTTGATAAGCTCCCTAGTGTAATAAGAGGGAATATGCCTCCTTCTCAAGGCACTCCTTAATTCATTCCAATATTGAATTGGAGGGTCATTATGGAGACGCCTATACCTAACAAGGGAAGTCCACCAATACATGGCATGACCTTGGAAGCTTAAAGTGGCTAGGGATACTTTTCTTTCTTCACTCACTTGATGGCAAGTGAAGATTTGTTCAACCTTCATCTCCCAATCAAGGTACCCCTCAACATCATCTTTGCCATCAAAATAAGGGAGATCTACCCTAGATTCCCTTGGTTTGGGAGTCCTATGAATTCTTCTAGGAGGTTGTTGGTAATGGTCACCTAAAGCTAGGCTATCATCATGCATGGACTCTCCTAGGGTTCAACTAGTTTGTGAGCTATGTCTACTTCGGTGCTTATGGTGTAATTTTTCTTCTTTCTCCTTTAATAAACGAATCTCTTCCTCTAAAAGAGCAAGTTGAGCCTCCCTTTCAAGTTTTTCTTTGAGTCTTTGTTTGGACTCTTGCTCTTTCCAAATTTTAAGTGATCTTAATTCATGTGTTACTTTTGACATGTCATTGTAATCACTTGAATTACTATCACTTTGAGGAGTAGAAAATTCTTCCATTATAGGAGAAAGGTTTCTTTTAATGAAAGAAGTTTTAAAAGCAATGTTTTTATGCAAGGTTAAGACTAAGTACTTGGAGGACTAAGTATACAAATTGAACTTTGGAGGGATGTGAGCTACTAAGAGCCACTTAATAACCAAGCCTCTTCAAGTAAAAATTACTAATCCCCCTTGTAGTTAATCTCTACCAAATTCTTTTCAATGAAAATTATTTTGATGATTTGTGAACTAAGATATGCTAGGCGGATAAAAGAAATTAAAACAAGTATTAATGCAAGAATTAAACTACCTAAACGTGTCCTAGGGTGAGAGCTTGAGAGATACCAAATATCAATCAAGGACCACTCTCACCAAGTTCTAACGAAAATGAACACCTAAGGAGAGATGGTTGTGTACCAAAGACACACCCAAGACACTCCTTCAAATGGCCAATTACAAGGTAAATACAAAGTTGAACAGCAAAGAAACAAGTGGCTTAAAGAGAAACTAAAAACAACCACCAAGAATTAGTGAAGGATTAGTGACCAATTTTGCAACAAATTCAATTTAGTAAGGAAAATGTGGTCTCTAAATCCGTCACTAATCCTATATTTTTTTTTTTTAAATTCAATTACAAAACAAATTTTAAACTCCAAGGATCTCCACGGATGATCAAGTCCAGCCACCACCAAAATTTCCAGCCACAAGTGTTTAGTGTTTGTGCTTTTTAGTAGCCAAATCCGAGAGCCACCTATGTCCTTTCCTCCTCCTTTTCTTAGTCCTCTTTTGATGACCCTTGTAGAACTAGCTTCTAGGGAGATAGACTAGGTCAAACATAGGTCACACTTGAGTTTAAACAATGATTATGAACAGCAAAGAAATTTGAGAATTAATGAAGACAAGAGTAGAGTAGAAGAAGACAAGATAGATGACACAAGACAAGAAATGGCTAGGACAAGAAAGAATTGACCTAAGAAAGGTTCTAGAATTGATTCATAAAACCAAAACACTCAATACATATGTAAGCTGAAAATGTTATGTGAACAATAAGCAATGACAAACCGAGAAGAAAAATTGTAAACTCCTTAAATGGCTTTTTCTTTTGAGAATTAGGTTTAGCACTTTTTTTTAATCACTTTGTCTTTGCATTTTCTTTTGGATCTTTCTTCTATAATTTATTTTTTATCTTAGGAGTTGCCTTTTTCTTTTAATACAATATGCACACACTAGTCTCGGTCACACTTAAAAGAAACTCCAAAAACCGGATTCAAATTTGAATTCCAAATGACAACCAAATTAGGTTAAAATGTAATGAACATGCAACATGCTTTGTATGCTTGCTTGTTTGGTTTAGCACATGCATTGTTTTTGGCTCCAATTTCAAATTTCAATTTGAATGTAAACACAATTTTCAGCACACATCCAAAACACACAAGATCAAACTCACGGATAAGGGAGAAAAATTTTAAGACATTTTCTAGAATAAGAAACCTAAAATTTCTAAGAAAACTACTAATGAACTAGTAGTAGTTTATGAACTCAACTTGAAACAAAAAAATTATGAGCACATACCAAAACTAAGGATCTCGGCCAAATCCAGAAAATATTTCAAGATGCAATTCAAACAAAATTCAAAACGGTTCAACAAGCATAGGTAGGAAAGATGAACACAACAAGAACTACACATTACTACTAGACATGGATTTAAAAATAAAAATAGACTCAAACATGCAATGACCGAATAAAATTCAATTATGACTCAAACAAATCAAAAAGCTCATAAGCAGAAAATTCCTAATAGGCAAGAAAATTGGAGCATGATTCATGGAAGCATATAGTCATAGGCGCATAAATGAATCATTCAAGCAACATGATACTATATCTATCAAATTTAAGGCAAAAATTAGATCTAGGAAGGATTAAACTCTAAATGACAAGAACTCAAAAAGGATTAATATGAACACAAGATGAACACAAGAAGAAGATAAACACGGATCCACAATTCAAAAGACAAGATAATGACTTATCTCTTGAAGAACCGAATGCTTTTGATACCACTTGATGAGATTCCACTTGGAAATTTCATGAACACTTCCAAAGCTTCTCGGATTCCTTGGAAGAACTTCAAGGAATAAGACTCCAAGTAGCTTCAATGTGACCTAGGCTTGCTTCTAGCTAAGTCCGGAGAAGAAAAGCTTTCCTAACTCTACAAGGAGAGGAGCTCAAGTAGGGTAGAGTTTAGGAGAGGTGACTTTCGAAGAAGGAGATTTCTAAAGAGAGAAAACTCATCAATTAATTCCAAAAGTGCCTACAAGTTTCGGTTATAAGGAATTTATAGAGAAAAATTAGGTCAAGGTAACCATGGGTTAGCCTAAGGTTAAGTGAAACCAAGGTAGGGTTCACTTAACCTTAGGCGCCCAAAATTTGAATTCAAAATTCAAATTTTGGAGCCTAAACCCGGATCACCACATGTGCAAGTCATTTGGAATGTCATTAGGCTTCCATTTGAGTTGCATTTCGGTCACACCATGTGCATGTGTTGCACATGGCCGAAATGCACACCAAATGTGAATCTAATTATATTCTAATGCAACTACACATGCAACCTAAATAACCCTAAATTCAAATGACCTTCAAATGAAATCCTAAGCTAAATGGCCGTGAATACAAGGCCTAAAAAATTACAAGTCTCTAAGGCCCAACCCTACACTACTCCTAATCTACTTGGGCTTGGGTCAAAGCCCAACAAAATAATGTGATGGGCTTTCCTTGAGCTTGGGCCCACTCCTCTTGTATCTTCCTTGCCATAGTCCTAGTAGTTGAGCCCTTGGCCCATGGGCTTCCTCCATCAAATTTGATACCCGAATCAATTAATATCAGATCTAATTAGTTTTATTTAGATTAAACCCAAAAAAAACTCCGAACCAATTTAATTAATTCATTATATTGATTTGATATGATAAACACCCCTATTAAACATATATTTCTTTCGATGTCTTTTTTAACCTTAATTTGTCATATTATAGTTGTTAAAAATATATATTTTAATTTTTTGTAACCTTAATTTATTTTGTTGTTTCAAAAACTAAAGACCACCGTTGATAAAAGAAAATACATTAGTTTTTTAAAAATTAAAATAGTTTATTATATTTGAATTGATATAACTAAAGCTGTATTGTATGGTTTAAGTTGAGTATTTGTATTGTATATAACTATATATTGTGTGAGTAAAAGTGTATCAGCATTGTATTGTATTGTGTGACTATAAAACCTAATTAAATTAATTATTTTTATATATAAATTTGATTATTTTAACTTTTGGTATTGACGGTTGTTAATGGCAAATCAAAATAAGTTTTAAGGGATATCAGTCAAATATAACATATTTATTAAAAAAATATAATTACATATTTGTTAAACAATTTCAACAAAGGCATAATACATTCGCTTAGGAACTAAATTGAATATAAACTTCAACTACATCAACCATAAGGAAAAGTTGGAGGACCAAATATCTCAAACTTTCGAAGCTAATCAGGAGGTGCACAATTAATAAACAACTTCATATGATTCTGGAGAAAAGTAAACAAGGGTAAGCAATTAACCAGCCAGCTGGTGTATGCATGATCAAAAGTAGTGTTATCTAGGGGTGGGCATGGATCGGTTTTTTTTAAAAACCGATCCAAACCGATCCGATCCGCTTTTAAATGGATTGGTTTAATAGATTCCGATCCGATCCGGTTTATTGATCCGATTCTGAACCGAACTTAATTAATGGATCGGATAGTTGATCCAGATTTATGGATTAATCCATTTCCAAAATGGATCGGATAAAAACCGGTTTAAAACTGGTTTAAAACCGGTTTTTTGAAACCAGTTTTTTGAAACAGATTTTTAACCAGAATTTTTTAACCAGATTTTTAACCAGATTTTTTTAACCAGATTTTTAATCAGATTTTTTTAACCAGATTTTTTTTAACCAGATTTTCAACTTGTTATTCCTGCCGATGCAACGACTATTATATGTGGCTTTGAAGATTGTTTTGCTGTCACATTGAACACAAGCAAAATTTCATAGCATATCAAAGGCTAAAAATGTTGGCCCCATGACGCCTCAACCTTGAGATTCACTGATATGGCTATTGCGCATATCCATTTCCATTTTAGCAAGCTTGTTAGAGACAATTTTGAGTTTCAGGGAAATCCCAAGTCTCCAAAATGCTAGTCTTCCCTAGGACTATCCCATGAAACTAGTCAAAGCAGAACCTCAACCATATTTGATCAAATTGTGTTATGTAATACATACGGAAAGATCAGAAAGAAAAAAAGACTATCCCAGTATCTTCCTTGTTCTCCTCAAGATAATTGACAAGCCTCCTAGCACAAGTTGGGCCACGAACTTGTATATATAAATATTGTAAGTTTCTATGAAATCATGTGGCGTAAAATAAGCAATTACTGTAATAGTCATAAAATCAGAAACCAGAGAAAATAGCTACATACTGTTTAGCACGTTTTGTATCAGTTTCAGAGGCAGATATGATCATACCCACACCCTGCACCAAAAAAAATGCATGCAAAACAAAGATATATACTAATATGTAAAATGTATGACAAGAAACCCCTGAATTTTAACAATGAGGCAAACAGATAGAGGGAACGCATCACAAACCCCTTTTGGGAATTAAGGATTTAGCTAATTTTTGCCCTTCAGAATCGCGTGATGGAGTCGTGGACTCAGGGCTGGGTAAGGTAGGAGATTGCGTAACCCTTCACTTCAGAATCGCGTGGTGCCGTGGTGGAGTCGTGGACTCAGGGCTGGCCGGCTGGGTAGGAGATTGCGTAACTTCGTTCCGTGTTTCGGTATTTGGATAAAATGAACTTTCAAAAACCGTTTTTATCCGATCCGTTTTAAACAAAATGGTTCGGTTAATTAATTTTTTTAAAACCGGTTCGGTTCGGATATTTTTTGTTTGGATCGGTTATTTTTTGGATCAGTTCGGTTCAGTTTTAAATGGTTTGGTTTGGTTCAGTTTTTTTGCACACCCCTAGTGTTATCTTGTTTCTTTCACAGCCTTAAGCATAAGAAAACAGTTCTGCATAGTTTGCCACTCTTTATGGTTTATAAATTCATAAAGATTACCAGAGTCGTTGATACAAGTAGTACTCAAAGATTTTGGATTCGAGTTTTGTGGACGATGAAAATATAGTTGAAACGGGAGATCTTGTTAAAGATGATTAGTCAAATTCTATATAATGATAGGTGAATACTTTGTATTGAATAATATGGTTAAAAAAAATATAGACTTGGGTTACACAAGGAACTTATCTGTTATAAAAACTAGACTCTGCATCATACATATGAAACTTATGGAAGTACAATTATGGATTGGAAGAGGAAAACCGTGAGCTTTGAAGAGAATGGTCGTGTTATTCAAAAAGATTAAGGGACTGCCACCACAACGAGTTTATGATCATGCTATCAGATTGAGGCCTCATTCGAAGCCTGTCAGGGTTCGACCTTAGCGCTGTTCAACATTGGAAACATTATCTCTTAGGCAGAAGTTTCAAGGTTGTTGAGAATATGAATCATCATCAATTATTTGAGTTTATTTCATATTAATAGAGCATTCTTAGAATTCCAACGGTTATGAATTTTTAATTATAGGAATTATAGGTGTTGTTACACTTTTATGAGTATTTATATTTATCATTTAATTTTATGTTTATGAGCAGAATTTGTATCAGTGTATTTTATGTATTTAAAAGGTTGCAAGTATGAATAAAATATATAAGTTTCAGACTTCTAATTTTTCTAAATTCCAACAATTGGTATCAAGAGCTTATTTTGTTCTTGAGGGACTTGGTAAGGTTGAGAGTTCCACTAAACACTTAAACCCTTATATTGAGAATTGAAAATGCAATCTGATTATTCAGTCCAAACACTACCAGCATTTGATGGTGAGAACTATCACCTATGGGCAGTCAGAATGGAGACTTTTCTTGATGCAAATGATCTTTGGGAAGCCGTTGAGGAGGATTATGAGGTTGGTCAATTACCAGAAAATCCAACACTTAATCAAATCAAGTATCATAAGGAAAGAAAGCAGTGAAAATCAAAGGCAAAGTCTTGTCTATTTTTTGCTGTTTCTCAATCAATCTTCACTAGAATTGTGACTCTAAAGTCAGCAAAGGCTATCTGGGATTTTCTCAAACAAGAGTATGAAGGAAATGAGAGAGTCAAAGGGATGCAAGTGTTGAATTTGATAAGGGAGTTTGAGATGCAACAGATGAAGGAGTCAGAAAGGGTGAAATAATATTCTAACAGACTTCTAAGCATTATAAACAAGGTGAGGTTGTTTGGGATAGAATTTTCCGATACAAGGATAGTGCAGAAAATCCTTGTGACTCTTCTTGAGAGATTTGAATCCACCATTTCCTCTTTGGAAAATTCCAAGGATCTGTCAAATATCACTTTGGCAGAATTGATGTATGCTTTGCAAGCCCAAGAACAGAGGAGACTCATGAGGGAGGAAGGCGTGATTGAAGGTGCTTTATAGGCGAAAATGAAACTCAGTCATGGTTACAAAGGAAAGAAAAAGGAAGCTCAAGGGAACAACTTTGAGCAAGGAGAAAGTTCCAACAAAGGTGGTAAAGAAGATGATGAGAAACCAAATCATCCTCCTTGTCAGCACTGTGGAAAAAGAAACCATCCCCACTTCAGATGTTGGAGAAGACCCGACGTACGCTGTAACAAATGCAACCAGCTTGGTCACATTGCAAAATTTTGCAATAACAAAAGGCAATCTCAAACAGAGGCTCAAGTGGCTGACCAACAAGAGAAGGAGGAGCAGTTATTTGCAGCAACTTGTTTTGCCACCAACAACAATTGTGAGAGTTGACTGATTGACAGTGGATGCACACATCATATGACCTATGATGAAGAATTGTTCAAGGAGCTGGATAGGACAATTGTTTCAAAAGTCAGAATTGGCAATGGAGAGTGCATAACTGTTAAAGGGAAAGGCACTGTTGCAATTGAAAGTTGTTCAGGTACAAAAATAATCATTAATGTACTTTTTGTGCTTGAAATTAATCAAAACTTGTTAAGTGTTAGACAGTTGCTTGAAAAAGGTTATAAAATTTTGTTTGAAGACAAAATGTGTTTGATCAAAGATGCAAGTGGACATGATCTGTTCAAGGTCAAAATGAAGGGAAAAAGCTTCTCTTTAGATTTAATGAAGGAGAGAGATAAGAGACAGGGGAGTCATGTTGAGATTGATATTTCCTCTGAGTCCAATTCGCTTGTAGCGAAGGCAATTGTGGCTCCACCACTGCCACCACCCTTGAGTTCGGTTTCTGTTCCTAATTTGAATGTGACTCCGATTTTGGATTCAGATTTTAGTTATGGGGAAAGGAGTAAAAGGGTTTTGGATGGTGATTATTCTAGTTTGCAACCGGTTAGGGCGTCTTCAGTTATTGTGGATTTAAATAGGTCACCTTTCAAGGGGAATGGTAGTTCTATTTCAAGGAAGGAGGTGAGTGTGCAGAAGACTATTGATGGTAGTTCTTCCCGACCTTCTGCCAGGGAGGTTGATGATTCTCGCGGGAAAAATAAGGTGTTGAATTTAGTTAAAGCTGGCAATGTTTCTTCAGGAAAATCGGCCCCGAGGGTTGTCAAGAAGAAAATTGTTAAGAGAATTATGAAGAAAGGAATTGCAATTTCTAAAAATTCAGTTTTTCATGGGAAGACTAAACATTTCAATGTTAAGTTGTATTCTATTAGAGATTTAAAAAAAAAAAAGGCAATGTTGTGTTAGTATATTGCAAGACAGAATCAAATGGAAGACATCTTCACAAAGGCACTTCCAAGAGGAAAGTTTGAGAACTTGAGAGGGAAACTTGGAGTCAATAGCTATTGATTCAAGGAGGAGTGTTGAGAATATGAATCAACATCAATTATTTGAGTTTATTTCATATAAATGGAGCATTATTAGAATTCCTACGGTTATGAATTTTTAATTATAGGAATTATAGGTGTTGTTACACTTTTATGAGTATTTACATTTGTCATTTAATTTTATGTTTATGAGCAAAATTTGTATCAGTGTATTTTATGTATTTAAAAGATTGCAAGTATGAATAATATATATAAGTTTCAGCCTTCTAATTTTTCTTAATTCCAACAAAGGTGTACACTAACCACATGAGCCTTAAACATTTGTTGCACCAGAGAATCACTACAACATATCAACAAGGCAAAATTCAGTGACTCGAAGGATCAATCCTAAGCTGTCCCCGTGGTATTTTAGACCATTCCAAATTGTCTCTCGCATTGGTGAGGTTTCTTATAAACTTCAGCTTATTGTTTCTGCATGCATTCACCCGGTGTTCCCCGTGTCCTAGCTTATACGGTCCTTGGAAAGTAGTTCAATGGTAGGTAGTTTGCCTCCTGGAATGGAAGTTGATGACCTTGAATCACATAGGCAGTTATGTGTTAAACCCAATTTTGGAACAGACCGATCTAGTTTCAGAACGGGCCGTTCCAAGATACGAAATTAACACATGACGTACAGATCCAAAACGGGCCGTTCCGAATCTGGAATAGGCCGTTCTGGAAACTTTTTGATGTCTATAAATAGCATACTCGGGCACAATTCTCAAGGCGGCCGGGAAATTTCGGATAAGACTCCTTTAAGCACGAAAATTCTCTATCTCTCTCCCTCCTATTGTATTTCTTTCTTGAGATTGGTGAGACATATTGTAGTGTGAAAGGTTGTCGCAAAGCACCTAAAGATCTCCATATTTGAAGATTCAATAGAGCTCGTTTAAGTGGTATTTCAGTCGATTCTCTCTTCCTTTCTCTATTCCCTTATTTCAAATATTGTTATAATAAAAACAATCATGTAGAAGTTTTAGGATTAACCATGTAATTTAAATTTCAAGCATGTAAATAGCAATTCATAAAGGAGATTAAATATTTAAATTATTAATTCTTACTATGCTAACTTCATCATAAGGGTACCGACTAAGGGCGTTGTAAGGGTGCTTAATACATTCCTTATACATAATCGACCCCAAACCCAATTTTGGTTATCAAGGCCATTATTGGATCTTTAAAAACCTTTTCTTTTTCTAATGTTTGGAGTAAAACATTGGTGGCGACTCCATGAACCTATTTTCAAAATCATTAATTAAGGATTAGTCTGGTGTCCGGACATTCCTTAATTGATGAGATTTTCAAAATGATGTCTAAACCATTAGTTGCGAGATCAGAAATTTTCGGGTTGCAACAGTTGACAACTCCATCAGGGAAGTTTAAAGAGGGTCAGACTCATATAAATGATGAAGTTAATAAAATAAGAATAATAATTTAAATATTTTTTCCCTTTACTTTGTTTGTTTTATTTGTTTGACTTTAATATTTGTTTGTCTGTTTAAATTCTACACTTGTTTGAATAAAAATTGTACACAAATCTTTGCACACAACAGTTCCCCCTACACCCGGGGGCATGAGGGTATTAAACATAAGGAGTGGTTGACGTACGACTGGCCCAAGTTTGGCCTTAGAGCCTACGAGCCTTGTCGAAAATCACACTCAAGGTGATAACTGGTTACTCTAGCTCGAAATACTGTGACAAGCCTTAGAATTTGTCAGGTGACGGCGACAGAGATACTAGGTCCCTATAATGGGAGCACCTTGGGAACCTTAAGACCAAAGTGAGGATAATTAGAACCGCCCTATACAATCCACTTTTCTCCACACCGTTTCCTCTTTCTCAAACAAACACCTTTCGCTCCCAATGCAAAAATCATGACCAAATTCCCTCTCCTTTTCTGACTCCCTTTGCTACGTTTTCTCAATTCTCATTTCCCAATCGCTTCGTGCTTTGTCGCAATCTCTGTTCGATCCCTGTAATTGAGCATTTAAGCATTCACGCATATCGTTAATTTCATTTCAAACGTGTTATCTCGGTTGGTTGGATTGTTTGGGTTTTGTGCCAGTGTTGTTTCGAATGTCTGCTCTTTTTCTCCAACTGGGTCCAACATGTCTAGTTTCGTGGACGTTCTTGTTTCCGATCAATGGCTTCAGAGCCAGTTCACTCAAGTCGAGCTTCGGACCCTCAAATCCAAGGTATGTTTCTTGCTTTCTCTTGTTTTGAGTTCAAACCCAATTTTGGACTCTAAACGCGCGTCTGTGTTACGTTGTTTGTAGTATGTGTCGGAAAGGACCCAATCGGGACGTGTTACTGTCAGAAATTTGCCACCTATTTTTAAGAAATTGAAGGGTTTCGCTGAATTGTTCACCAAGGATGAGATTAAGGCGGCCTTGGCAGAGTCGTATCAGAACATGGATGAAGAAATTGATTTTGAGTCCTTCCTGAGGGTGAGTTTTTTTATACCCCTGAAAAGTTAAGACATGGTTTCTGCTCTTATGTCTTTATGTAATTCTGGATTTATTTTAACCAACTTATTTCATATTTTATCATGATTGTATGTATTTACTTCCCCTTAATTTGTTTCATTTAATGTACAGAATTGGAGTATTGTGGGACGTGTATATGATGTTCTGAAGGCCACAAATGTCTGTGCCTTGTAGAATTTATGCAATGTTTAGGAAGGCCACAAATGTCTGTACCTTGTAGAATTTGCATTTTTAACTTTATGCTTGATGTCTGGGAATCAAGGCTTCCTAAATTTGTTAAATTCATTATATTGACATAAAACATGTTCTCTGGCATTTTGCATACCTGAAAATAAAACATTATTTAAATCTTCACTGGATGTTGCTATCATATGTAGATCTTAATTTGTTTGAGTCACACTTTTTGTTTTGCTGCTTGAACATTTAAGGCTATCTTGAATTGGAAATGTGATTAAAATTTGAACTAGTTGAGTTGGCCTCTAGAACATTCTTCTAAAATATAAAATTGGCATGAAATTGTGGATCATTTATATGGGTTCTTGATCTTTTCTCCATCTGTTATGAATATATGCATTGACTGGTAGTCTGTAATTTATGCAGATGGAAATAGTGCCTTTCCCCTTATTATGGTTGGTGGGGTTCTCGAAGCAAATAGGAGGAGGTGGGATATAGGAAAAGAAGTAATGAATTGCATTTCCAAATACTTTCCTGGGGTAATTCCCATTAGACCAAAGGTCAGCATTCTTTGTCATTTTATCCTGTAGGTAGTATTTTAAATTTCTATTATAGCCTCTTTTTTTTTTTTTTTTTATGGTTCACTTCTCTTCCTCAACTGTTGGGGACAAATATTTAAAAACAATTGCATAAAAGATCATATATCATTTCTTTGTGATTTAGATGATATTTACTGCATCTGATCACTAGTTACAAAAGAGAAAGGTCACGATTATTGTTCCCTCATAAGTGACAAAGTAAAGGGAAAACTACTTAAGGAACAAAAAAAGACCCTAATTGTGGAGGAGTCTTGGAAATAAGTATTTTGGTTAGAGATCACAGGCATCCTCTGAGAGGATCTTTTCAAGTCTAATAAGATCATTGTGGACGATAAAACTTTTCTTTCAAATATTTAATGCAATTGATTGAGATGGAGTCATGCTTGGGTATAAGTGAGTGATGATAGAATTACAATTTCTTTGTAAATTCTACTCCCTCTCCGTTTTTCTTTCATAGTCGTTTTGTCAGAGTTTGTTGTTTTTTTTTTCATTGTCATATTACTAAAATCAATGAGTTATTAATTTTTTTTCTTTCATTTTTACCCTTGATAATTAATACATGTTTCCTGAACAATGTGTGTATTTATTTTTAATGTCTACCTAATTTTTCTCTAACTACTCATATAAAGTTAATGTGCATTTATAAGAGAAATATGTTCCCAACAAAATACTATAAAAAAACAAAAAAAGGGACAACTATTTAATGGAGTAGTTCAACAGTCTAAAAAATTAAAAAGAAAAAAGGGTAAAATAGGAAAGTAAGTAATAAATATTTTTGAAAACTAAAATATCAATGATCTCCTTAATTCCCGTGCAAAACCTTAAACGACTATGAAAAAAAACGGAGGGAGTACTAGTTAATTGTTGGACATTGTGAATTTAGAAGATATAATTTTTGGATTGTAATAATACTTTCTGTAATTTTAATTAGGGTTCTTTTAGGATCCAATTGTAAGGTATGGGGCACGAATCTCACATTGGAAGTTTGAGATTCTAGTGTGTGGTTTAATGCCTAAGGCTCTCCAATTAGCTTTTGTGATGTAGTTTTCTCACGTTTCTTATCAAAAATCAATAAGATATGAAAAATCAATTTTCAAATACTCTTTAAATATCAAAAATCATTTTTTTAACATCGTTGGTTTATTGCACAACAGGTGGAGCCTGCTGTGGGTGCAGCATGGTTAGCTTGGAATTTTTTCATGAAAGATTATCAGAAGGCCTATGCTTAGTTTCTTGATGATTAGAAGTGTAATTACTCAATGCCAAAGTGTGAAAATCATATAGTTAATGTACCACCCAAAATCTATATTGTTGTCATTATATTAGCTCATGGCACGTGGTAGGCTTAGTTTCTTCTGCCTACCATAAGTTAGTACCTATTATTGTGTAAATGAATTATAGTGGCATAAACACGAAAGAGAAATGTCTTCGTTGAAAAGCTTTACATGGTGTATATATTGGAAATTCCTTATTTATTGTATTTATACTTGTGTATATTTGGTTTATTTGATTGTTTATACTTGTGTGGTAGTTGTAAATTCCTGGCTGACAATTATATATATTGGAAAGATTAAGGAAAATCTGCTCAGAGGTTTTTTTTGGTTCCCCCATTAGAAGTTCATATTATTGTATTTATTTCATATTCTTTTTTCAGTTTGGTTACTGCTCCTAACCAGCTCCTTGGGGATTAAATATGAAATATGAAATTTTTAAAGCTATATATATGTTCATTACAGGTAATAAGAAATAATCCAAAAATAAGCATGATTTTTTTTTAAATGCAATCTACATCGGTTCTCAAGAAAATCGATGTAAATTTAAGCATAAATCTACATCACGATAAACCTCCTATCCAACATCCTTGGGGAAATATCTACCACAAATTAAGCAAACCAATGAGGGTACCGACAATTCCCTCAAAATACAACAAAGGTCTGGAGAGACGGTACTCACATCCCAATTCGGTATACGACAAAGTCGTGAGGGAAAGGTCTGAAGAGATGGTACTCATCTCAATCCGGTATACGACAGTCGTGAGGGAAAGATCTGGAGAGACGGTAATTACATCCCAATTCGGTATACGACAAAGTCGTGAGGGAAAGGTTTAGAGAGACGGTACTCACATCCCAATCCGGTATATGACAAAGCCGTGAGGGAAAGGTTTGGAGAGACTGTACTCATATCCTAATCCGGTATATGACAAAGTCGTAAGGGAAAGGTCTGGAGAGACTGTACTCACCTCCCTATCCGGTATACGACAAAGTCATGAGGGAAAGGTCTGGAGAGAATATACTCATATCCCAATCCGGTATACGACAAAGTCGTAAGGAAAAGGTCTGGAGAGACTGTACTCACCTCCCTATCCAGTATACGACAAAGTCGTGAGGGAAAGGTTTGGAGAGACGGTACTCACCTCCCAATCTGGTATACGAAAGAGCCGTGAGGGAAAGGTCTGGAGAGACGGTACTCACCTCCCAATCTGGTATACAACAAAGTCGTGGGGCAAAGGTCTGGAGAGACGGTAGTCACCTTCCAATCCGATATACGACAAAGCCGTGAGGGAAGCTGAGCTACGAAAATACTCCCTCTTCAACAAGCTATGAATAAAAGAACGCACTATTACAAGAAAAACAATGGAGCATCTACTTGAAGACTGAAGATCAGGTGTACAGTTTGTCAACCTTGTTACTTAATAGAGTACGCAACCAACACTCAACTGGTCTAAAGGGCGAGGATATGAGCAAATACACCTATCCAAGGGAAACAAATGTAGAAGTGCTAACACCAAAGAGACGAGGAGAAGACCCGGATGAAATGTCTACGTCTTTACTTGCCTTCAAAAAAGAAACACATAGCTATTCCAAAGGACAAGTAAAGAGGGGCAGTTGTAGACACCCAATTTCGTCCAGGGGCATACAAACAATGAAATGGACGTCTATTATCAAGGAAAGGAGCTCCTGAAGCATGGAAACAATAGGACATGACATCATAAGGCCTAAAGCCCAAATAAGCTGGTTTTAGTAGCCCGGAACGGGCTGTTCCAAAATTGGAATGGGTCATTTTCAAGTTGGAACGGGCCGTTCCAAGTTACAAAAAGGCCTAAAACCTTAGTTTGGAACGGGCCATTTCAGCATAGGCAGTTATGCGTTAAACCCAACTCTGGAACAGGTCGTTCTAGTTTCAGAACGGGTCGTTCCAAGATACGAAACTAACACATGACGTACAGATCCAGAACGGGCCGTTTCGAATCTAGAATGGGCCGTCCTGGAAACTTTTTGATGTCTATAAATAGCATACTCGGGCACAGTTCCAAGGCGGCTAGAAAATTTTGGATAAGACTCCTTTGAGCACGAAAATTCTCTATCCCTCTCCCTCCTATTGTATTTCTTTCTTGAGATTGGTGAGACATATTGTAGTGTGAAAGGTTGTCGCAAAGCACCTAAAGATCTCCATATTTGAAGATTCAATAGAGCTCGTTTAAGAGGTATTTCAGTCGATTCTCTCTTCCTTTCTCTATTCCCTTATTTCAAATATTGTTATAATAAAAACAATCATGTAGGAGTTTTAGGATTAGCCATGTACTTTAAATTTCAAGCATGTAAATAGCAATTCATAAATGGGATTAAATATTTAAATTATTAATTCTTACTATGCTAACTTCATCATAAGGGTACCGTTTAAGGACGTTGTAGGGGTGCTTCCCTATACATAATCGACCCTGAAACTCAATTTTGGTTATCAAGACCATTATTGGATCTTTAAAACCTTTTCTTTTCCCAATGTTTTGAGTAAAACATTAGTGGCAACTCCATAAACCTATTTTCAAAACCATTAATTAAGGATTAGTCTAGTGTCCGGGCATTCCTTAATTGATGAGATTTTTAAAAGGATGTTTAAACCATTAGTCGCGAGATTAAAAATTTTTGGGTTGCGACAGATGGCAACTCGACTGGGGAAGTTTAAAGAGGGTCAAACTCATATAAATGATGAAGTTAATAAAATAAGAATAATAATTTAAATATTTTTCCCCTTTACTTTATTTGTTTTATGTTTTTGACTTTAATATTTGTTTGTCTGTTTAAATTCTACACCTGTTTGAATAAAAATTGTACACAAACCTTTGCATACAACAGTTCTCCCTACACCCGGAGGTATGAAGGTATTAAACATAGGGAGTGGTTGACGTACAACTAGCCCAAGTTTGGCCTTGGAGTCTGCGAGCCTTATCGGAAATCACACTCAAGGTGATAACTAGTTACTCTAACCCGAAATACTGCGACAGACCTTAGAGTTTGTCAGGTGACGGGAACAGAGATACTGAGTCCCTATAATGGGGGCACCTTGGGGACCTTAAGACCAAAGTGAGGATAATTAGAACCGTCCTATACAATGCACTTTTCTTAACAGGGACCACAGACCATAGATTTATACACGACTGTTTGTTGATTGTATGAGCATATATTTGTTGCATTTTGTCTTTTCAAACCATTCATTTATTTTTTTATAATTCCCCTGAGGTAAAGAAAATGACAAAAAATAAAAATGCATTATCATGTGAGAGAAAACCTAATGTGAAAATAAGATCTTTGAGAAACATACATCCCTTCTTTAAAAAGGGGGGCATCATGCATTTTCTAAAAAATAAAAATGTAAAAAATAAATAAAAAGACAATAAAAAAGAAAAAAAAAAAAGGGAACATGCATATCATATATTTAGGATCACAAGGGGATTTGTATCAAAGACGAGAAATTAGTGTAACTTCTGTCACATCGTAAAGTATTATGAAGAGGAACACCGATAACTCACCTCTCAGACAAGGATGAGCCATCATTTACAACTAAAAGTAAATTCATTATTTATTACTAAAGAAACCAATGAGAGGGCACAACAACATAATGATTAAATTGGATGTGTTATATAAAATTATAGTAATAATAGCACAAGGTGCTTATTACCTTTTTCCACTAAGATTCAGGTCTTACTAAGAATTTTACTATTGTAGCTCTTCTTTTTTTGTTTTTTTTTATTATACAATTTAAGCATCTAGTGGTTATAGAACAAGAAGGTTGATAAGTGTATTTTTATCAAATAATAATTTTTTATAGTAATTAATATCAATGTAAGATGTAAATATTTATAATTATTTGTGGAACTCACTTAATTTTGTTTAAATTTTAGAGTTGTTGGACTAAGGGATTTGTTTGTCTAAGTTAAAAAAGATCTAAGAGAGAGAGAAAGAGAGAGAGAATTATCTACACAAGTGAACCTATTTAAGAATCCAATAACTGAAGTTGGGTTGGAGATAACATAAAGGAAATAAACACATATAACAGTATAATATATTTATATATTTCCCACAAGTTTTTTTCTAGTTCATTTTTATTGTTAAGTAAGATAAAAGAATGATGCATCGCTAATTTAGTTGCCAAAATTGTAATGATAGGTCAATCTATCCTTAAATTATCAAAATGATAAAATAGTTCATCCAATTATAATTTATTAGTTAATTTAGTCCATAAAATTATAATAATTGATGAAATTAATCCCTAAAATTATAAAAACCCCTAAAAATACAAGTCATCAATCAACTTTATCCCTTTATTATTAACTAATATCGTCTAACGTTATTAAATAAGTAAACACATGTAATTATCATGTCATGTTGATGAAAATTAATGAAATATTTTCCATTAATCTTTTTTCTACCCATTTAATTTGATTTAGGGGTTAATGTGTGACATTTACTTTACAGATAAATCAAAATATTAATGCAAAATGGGTGGAGGAATAACAAAAAAATTTAAAAAAGAGAAAAGTCAATTACTATTCCACCAGTGTTTCTGTCATTTTTATTCATGTAATGTTGAAATCACTTTTGGTGGGGGTTCAGATCCTTCCCAGTGACATATTCACTAGATGATATCTTGGCTTTTTGGCCATAATAAATAAATAAAATATAAAAAAATTATTGAAATAAATTAATTAAAAAGTTATCTATCAAAAAAATTATTTTGGTTACGTAGAAGACAAGAAACGTGTGACAAGTTTCAAATGCATCACTGGTTATAACGTCTTGCATGTAAACATGCATGCTTATATGACAATCGGTGTCGAAGAAAATAAAAGGAAAGCGTCACGAATTTGAAAAAAAAAATACACAAAATGTTAAGTCAGGTGACGTTTCTCATGTAGCTAAAAAACATCCGTCTAGTTGACGTGTTCCAAATTATTTATTGCTCAATTTTCAACTTTTCTCTTCCCTACCATAATGAACAACCTCCATTATTAAATTGTCAAAAAAAATTACATTAATGCTAACAAATGCCACAATATAAAATGGATCCCTCCCCAATCCCAACATCCCGCACTTTACTATTTCCCATTTTCTTAACACTTTTTTCTTCTTCTTTAACTTTATTTTTCCTTCATTCTTTATCATCTTAACTTTCAAATACCTTTTAATTATTATCACTCTATATTTTAATTTTCGTAATCATTTTTTCTTCCTTGAAATATTTTACGTTCATTTTTCAAAAGAAAAGATTATGAATAAAGTGTTTTTAATATTTTACTACTTAATCTCTATTAATCATCATTACCTCTATATTATTGAATATGAATCATCATTATTGAATTATAAAAAAAAAAATTCTTTTAATGTCACCAGATTTGAGGAAGGTGAAGAGTAGAGATGTCAACACAATTAAAAAAACTTATAATCATATCATATTTTATTATATTTTCATGCATTTGTTTTACACTATTGTATTCTATTTTACTCGCATAACCAACTCTCTTAACCACTATATTTTTTTCCAGTATCCTTTTTAACTTAATTTTTGTTATTGCTCTACTTCTTCATGGATTATACTCATAAAATATTTCACACCGTCTATTACAAAAAAAAATGTTAGAAAATAAACATGAAATGTCAAATATTACAAATAAAATATTTCAAAAAATAAATCTTATATATAAGTTTGCCTTATATAAAAGAAAAAGACATAAAATCATCACTTGGAACTCGTCAGCCAGATAAATTGGGCAACAGATATAAATTTGCCTTATGAAATGGCAGGAAAGAGGAAAGTTGAAAATTGGGCAATAAATAAATTGAAACTCGTCACCTAGGTGAATATTTTCTAGCTACATGGGAAACGTCACCTGATTTAACGTTTTGTGTAATTATTTTTCAGGTCTTCAAAGTCGTCATTTATCCTGATGCTTTCTTTTTGTTTTCTTCAACACTGGTTGCCATGTCACAACCGTAACGCCTTTAAAACTCGTCACTTCCATTGACGTTTCTTGTATCTTACGTGATCAAAATAATTTATTTTGGTAAATAGTTTTTTAATTAATTTATTTCAATAATTTTTTTTTATTTATTATGACCAAAAAGCCTGATATCTTAGTCATTAAAATTATTTAATTTATTTTGTTAAAAATGCTATAAACTAATGTTGAAAATAAGATCGATGATATGTATTGAATGGAGAGAATCCTTACTCCTTTTGTGTATACCTAACAACCCGTTGATTATGTCATCAAACTGGTTAAAACCAATGCAGCTTTATTGTTTGTTGAAAATCCTTGTGTGTGGTGATGTTGTTTGTTTCGCTTTAAGATCAATTTTGTAAAATATACCTAAAAATGGCATAGGTAAGAATCCAACCCTAGAACCATGATTGGGAACCTCATGTACCACCACTATACTATTTGTTTTCTTTTTGTTCATATTTTCAGGCAAATATAATATATTATACTTAAATTAAATTATATTTTATCCTACATATTTAACTGTTATACATTTGATTTAAATATGATAATTTAATTCAAGCAATTTATGTACTCGCAGACGATTTAACCGATCCTGCTTTATATATTAATTTATTTGATTTAATTGGTCTATAATTTATTGATTTCAATTTTTTAGATGTTTATTTAAAATTATTAAATTTATAAGTATAAAATACATATAACATGAATATTTTTATAAAAAAATATTAATAAAAATAATTTAATTATTGACTTATTAATTCAATCTTTTATCTACTAACCCAATACTCTTATGAATTTAATAACTTATTTGATTTTCAAAATTGGTGGCTAGTTGATGGACACTGACACTTGACATATATCAATTCAATTTTATTTTATTTTTTTATAATTGGATGACACTAACTAGTAACAAATAAAATATATTGATCAATGGTTTATAATTTCATATATCATTCTACTATTTTTTAATTGTAAGAAATAATTTTACCGACCAGCACAATTTAAAAAATTAAATTGGCTGAAAGTTTACTATTTCAATGATATTTTGTAATTTCATTAATTTCAAGACCAATTTGACTGATTTTTACATTTGCAAGGATTAAGACAATAATACATTGCTTTCAAAAAAAGAGGGTCAATAATACACATTCAATAAATATATGTAAATTAGATTAAAAATGTAATCTATACTAAAGTATTTAGCGAACTACTCCAATGTCCACACTAAAATTTTATTAATTCGTTTCACATCTTACTAAAAAAAATGTATATTATGCTTATAATATTATCTACAATAATTATATAACCAGATTTGGTATCCTATATATGGTTTAAATATTTCTTATATTGATAATATTTTAAAACTTTCACTTCGTAAATTGCTTTATTATTTTTAGAATAACAATAATAATAATGTACTATTATGTTCTTTTTTATTATGTTTATTTTCTTTTCTTAATATTTTTATTATTTTAAATTTCAGACTATTGTTCATTATTATTTTAATAACATGTTTATTTTTTAAAATTATACTATTTAACTAGTTTTTTTAACGCGTAGTTCATATGCCAAAATGACCCTCTTTTAATGATTTTATTTGTCATTCAATTATACTCGACAGTTTTTTATAGAATATAAAATATATTTCAGGAGATGTTTATTTTATGTTATCTTATTGTATTTTTGAGAATACATGGATATGGAATTTTTTTTCCTACGTTTTTTTTATTTATAATTTTACAAATTTTATTTTCGGACATGAAATAATTTTCATATCCCATGGTTTTATTTCTAAGAAAGGAAGTAAGTAAGTTCATTCTTATGATGTGACAATTACAATTTTTATTTTTATTCATTTTAATTTCATTTATACTCATTTTTATAAAGTTATTCTTGTCACTAATTAAACACATTTTTTTTAATATACCTGAAATGTCATTCTCATCATTATATTCCCAAAATTAGTATTCCTAAAATGAAAGTTTATAACTTCAAACAAACGCTCCATTATTATTTGTCAATGGATTAATTAAGCAATACACAATATAAATTAGCTCAAGTCTTTTGACATGAAGAGAGTTATTTTCTATTTCTACTTCTTCTATATTTTTTTTTCTCTACAATAATTTTTAGGACATTGATTTTGAGTATGAATTTTTTTTATCATAAACAAAGTTTATCCTAAAATTAACAATTAAACGTGTTGACTTCAACATAACATATTTCATTTACTTTATTTTATAACATGTTCCATATTATATCTTGTAGGAAATTGTTAAAGTCGCGGATGAAAAAACATTTTGTATTAATACTAATTTTTTGTTTTGGAAAATTCCTATATAAACTATTGTTAATCAAACAAAATTGTGAATCAAACACGTACTGCACTGACTAGGACCAATTAAAACCACTCAAAATCTGGTCGAATTATTCAATTCATCCAATCACACGTGTAAACCAATCATTTATTTAAAAAACAAGAGCTTAATTTCTATGTACTCTTAATATTAAAGTTTTTACACTTTCAACCTACAGTAAATTATGATACATATTGTAGCATAGTATTTTGATGCATAATAATTTGTAATTAAATTTCATTATAAAAAATCTTTTTGCGTTGTAATACATATAATATTCTTTTCCCTGGAAGAACCGAATGAGACACATTTCTTTTTAACCCTCAATCATTTGAAAAATACACTCCAAAATCCTAAAATTAAGGTCATGGTCATGGAGATCAACAAGTGAGAGGTGACTTATTGAAAACCAAATTAAGCTTCAAACAATTTTCGGATCATAGTCCACGTTTGTGACTTATAGCCCCTAGTGGGAACATCATGAGAGCCAATTAATATCCAACATACATTACTATTTTCTCTTTCCTCCTTTCTGATCATTGCACACCAATTGCTTCCATTCCTCTCAACCATCCCATGACCTAACCACAAAAATTCTTGTAAGTAAAAAGCCTATGTGCTCTTGCACTTCCTCAAGACATTACAATAGTTAACAACAAAATATTTTCCTTTTGCTTTATGATATGCATTTCTTATGTAAGTAATGAATAAGTGGTTTTCTTCATTGTCTATTTGGATTTACCAATACCATGTTCATGTCTATAGTTTTAGCCCTTAAATTTTACAAATTTTTACTTGATATGTTTACTTTCACATTCATTTATAGTGCAAGAGGTTATGCTTCTTTTTGTTTCTTGAGACTAATCATTGGTTCTCTTTGTTCAGTAACAGAACATTGTAGATATAACAAATCATAGACATAAAGAAGAAAAATGTCATCAAAGGAAAGCATGTATGGACCAAAAAATATCCTCATAACTGGAGCAGCTGGTTTCATAGCCTCCCATGTCACTACTAGGCTAATTAACAAGTACCCTTGCTACAAGATTGTGGCTCTTGACAAGCTAGATTATTGTTCCACTTTCAAGAATTTGCAGTCATGTAGTTCATCACCAAAGTTCAAATTCATCAAGGGTGATATAGCTAGTGCTGACATTGTGAATCACATTTTGATAGAAGAGGAAATTGACACCATTATGCATTTTGCTGCTCAAACACATGTGGACAATTCATTTGGAAACTCCATGGAATTCACCTACAATAACATCTATGGCACTCATGTGCTCCTTGAAGCCTGCAGGGTCACCAATTGTGTCAAAAGGTTCATTCATGTTAGCACAGATGAAGTGTATGGTGAATCAGACTTAGAGGCTGATATTGGAAACCATGAGGCATCTCAACTTCTACCCACCAACCCTTATTCTGCAACAAAAGCAGGTGCAGAAATGTTGGTGATGGCTTATCACAGGTCTTATGGTCTTCCAATTATAACTTCTAGAGGCAACAATGTTTATGGCCCCAACCAGTACCCAGAAAAGCTTGTTCCTAAGTTCATTCTTCTTGCCATGAAGGGTGAGAAGTTGCCAATTCATGGAGATGGATCCAATGTGAGGAGCTACCTCCATTGTGGGGATGTGGCAGAAGCTTTTGATGTCATACTCCACAAAGGAGAGATTGGCCAAGTTTACAACATTGGTACCAAGAAAGAAAGGAGTGTGCTACATGTGGCAGAGGAAATATGCAAGCTCTTTAAGTTGAATCCTAAAGATGTTATTCAGTTTGTCCAAGATAGGCCTTTCAATGACAAGAGATATTTCCTAGATGATCAAAAGCTCAAAAAACTTGGTTGGGAGGAGAGAACTCCTTGGGAGGAAGGACTCAAGATGACAATTGATTGGTACAAAAAGAACCCTGATTGGTGGGGTGATGTGTCCACTGCCTTAAACCCTCATCCAAGATTCTCAGCCATCAATCTCTCTGATGAGGCTCAATGGTCCTTCCAATATGGATACTCAAGGCTTGCAAGGTCATTTACTGAAATTGGTAGAAGCAAATCAGGGTTGAAGTTCTTGATATATGGTAGGACAGGTTGGATAGGGGGGTTGTTGGGAAAGATTTGTGATGAAGAGAGGATCAATTGGGAATATGGGAGAGGAAGATTGGAAGATAGGAAATCACTTATGGAGGATATAAGGAGGGTGATGCCAACCCATGTATTGAGTGCAGCTGGTGTTACTGGAAGGCCTAATGTGGATTGGTGTGAATCACACAAGGTTGAAACAATAAGGACCAATGTGGTGGGAACTTTAACACTGGCTGATGTTTGCAAGGAACATGGTTTATATATGATGAATTTTGCAACTGGTTGCATATTTGAGTATGATAAAGAGCACCCTCTAGGATCAAGCATTGGGTTCAAGGAGGAGGACAAGCCAAATTTCATTGGTTCCTTCTATTCAAAGACCAAGGCCATGGTAATATCTTTGAAATTTCCATTTCATCTTATTTATAGCAGTACCATGGTCTAAGTTTATTAGTTAAAATTGAACTCTGACACATCATGCATTTATAAAGAGCTTAATTACAGTTTTCGTCACCTAACTTTCTCAATTTGGTAAAATTCATGTTCCAATTTTTTCTTTTGCGAATTTAATCCCACTATTTTAATTATAAAATCTTAGTTCATGCGTTAACATCTTACACTTAACACAATAGTGAAGGGTTATTTTTTAGTTTGTAGAGAGATATTTTTTGGAAGAAATATATTGTTGTTGTTGTGCAAAGGAGATTTCCATGCATCATCTCATTGATGTGATATTATCCACTCTGAACTTAAATATTCATAAATTTATTTTTGGTTATTATCCAAAATATCTCATACCAATGGAGATTTTATATGTACTTATAAACTCATATTCATCTTCTTATTCTAATAATATGAAACTTTATAGTATTCCAACAAAATATTGACATGAGAGTGCAATAGAGTGGTATGGTAATACTTTTTGTCAAGTATTTGATATTAACAAAAAAAAATAAAATTGTACAATTAAAATAATGGAAATCAAATTCAACAAAAAAAACAATGACAAGTAAAATTTGCAAAATTGAAAAAGTAAGAGGGATAAAAAACACAATTAATTCTTAATATTTTCCTGCAATAATCACATTTAAGGATATGGAAAAATGCATGCAGGTGGAGGACCTTCTAAGGAATTATGAGAATGTGTGCACATTGAGAGTTAGAATGCCAATATCATCAGATCTTAGCAATCCAAGAAACTTCATCACAAAGATCTCCCGTTACAACAAGGTGGTAAACATACCTAATAGCATGACAGTGCTAGATGAGCTCTTACCCATATCCATTGAAATGGCTAAAAGAAACTTAAGAGGGATATGGAACTTCACCAACCCTGGTGTCATTAGCCACAATCAGATATTAGAATTGTATAGAGAATACATAGACCCCAAATTTAAATGGGAGAATTTTGATTTGGAAGAACAAGCAAAGGTAATAGTTGCTCCCAGGAGTAACAATGAAATGGATGCTTCCAAACTCAAAAATGAGTTCCCAGATTTGTTGTCCATCAAAGATTCCATTATCAAGTTTGTCTTTGAGCCTAACAAGAAAACTTGAATGTGTTGCAATTTTTGCACTTATCATATACCTTTGTATCTAAATTTTCATGTGGAAGACTGATTGTAAGAATCCAAACGTAGGTTTGTGTTCATGTTCATTTTGTAATTTATATAGTCACCATAATCATACTCTTTTGTATCCAATGTTTTGTAGTTTTCAAGTTTGTATGTTAAAAAAAGATTTAATTACTCATTTGATTCTTGTAATTTATCTGTTCGAACTTTATTACGTTGGTCCTATACATAAAATTTTTAAGTTTTAGTTCAAATTCAGTGCATCTTGATCCTCAATGTCAGTTGTCCTCTAACTCTATTAACTTTGGTTACTAAAAGTGTCAAAAAAAAAAAAATAAGAACATTTTTAATCAGGGAAATAATTTATTTACAATTTTACGCAGCTATTTTTTTTTTTATGGTCTTAACTTTACAATACCATGTACAGATGTCAATGTCATGGACTGAAACGCATTAAACTTCTATGCTAGTTATGTTACTAAAGTTCAATTTTTATGTAATAGGGTCAAAATAGTAAAGTTCAAATAAGTACATGGGAAATTAAACTTAAAAGAATTATTGGCATTTTACAATTTTGGATTGACTCCATGCTAAGTTAGTTGCCATGCTTTTAACTTTGATGCTAATTATGTAAGGTTTTTTTTTTTTTTTTTTCCAGAAGTTATGCGAGTTTATAAAAATATTAAGAATAGATTAATGACAAAAAGATTATTATAAAAAATATATATATTATAAATAAAAAAAATAAAAAAAACATCTAGGTGCGGTTATTAATTCAAGAAAAAGGCGAAATCTTTCTGAAAGCAAAAAAAAAAATAGTGAATTCACACATCCACACTTAACTTTAAGTGAATGTTGTAAGATAATGTAAATTTTTTTAATAGATCGCAGGACGATTAAGTGATTTTTATTTGGAGGATATACAATTACTTTTAATTCAAACTTCTATATTATACCTAATAAGTTATTGATTTAAATAGTACTGGTACTGCACTCAATTTTTTAAATTAAAGTTTCATTATGTTCAAATCTTGTTTGGTGTATTAAAAAAATGGTTGGAAAGAAAGATCTCCAATAAGAGTGATTAGGCAATAAAGATTAATTATTGACAAAATTGATGAATATTTCTTATTAATAACATAATTACAAGAAAAAACTTTACTTGAATGTATTTTTAGTTCCTCAAATATTGTAATTGTACAATTTTAGTCATTGACTTTTAATTATGTCATTTAGTCTCTCAAATATCATAATTATGAGATTTTGGTCGCTCAATTTTAATTGAATAATTTTAGTCTTTTAGTAATTGTGCAATTTTACAGTCTCTCATAAAAAATCTAATAATTTTGTTGATGCAAGGTTAGCGAGTGATATAATATATTGATATTTTTTATTAATTTTCTTCCAATATATTTATTTTATCTAGTATATTTATATTTTTTATAAAATTATTAATATATATTAATTTATATTTATGAACTATTAATTTATCTATTATAATAATAATAATAATAATAATAATATGATTGATATTAATTTATTAATAACATTATAATACTATATATATATATATATATTATTTAGTGATAATAAATATATATCATTTGATATAAATAAAAATCGTAATATATGTAACTTAAATAGGTTAACAAATTATGTAAGTTTAGGTAGACTTATTTTACTTGATAACTTATGTTTAATATTAATTTCAACAATCCGATTATTGATTAAAAGTTATTAATGCATAGATTCAAATTAACATATAAAATCATCTTTCAATTTTTATACATTGATTTGAATCTATATGACAAAACATCATATGATTTTTAAATTTTTAAAAAAATTAAAAATTTAATCTATACATTAAGAACTTTTAATTCAATGATTGAATAGTTAAAATTTTATGTAGAACATGAGTTATTGAGTGGGATAAATCTACCTAAATTTACTCTAAGAATAAACGGATCTTTTCTCATATTATAATTTAAAAATTATTAATTTTTAATGAGAGAAACTAAAATCGTAAAATTATGATATTTGATGAACTAAAATTGTTCAATTAAAATTTAAAAAACTAAAATTACACAACTATGAGACTATTCATTAACAAATATTCAATGGCAAAAATGTGTATATCAGCAGTTTAAAAATTTTCTAAATCTCCAGTTTTGCTATGAAAAAAAAAAGTGAACAATATCTACATATTATGAATTTAAAAATCAATATAAAATTATAAATAATATGAATTAATATTATTCAACTTCAAAATTAGATACGAGTTTTTATAAATAAAAAAAAAAAAAAAAAAAAAAAAAGAAAAAAAAAAAAAAGATAACAGTAATGTTATCAAATCGTACTTAGGTAAATCAACATGTTAATATGAGTGACAGAGTATAGTTTCCTTAAATACATATTAAACAAATAAATATCCACAAAAATTCACATGAGAATAAAAAGTGAGAAGTGTAAATTCATGTGACTTTTTTAATAAAAATATTTTCATTTTTAGTACATTGAAGTGTGAAGATTAAATGTTATATCCATGAAAGATAAAATAGTATAATTCTAATGAAATGAGACTTTGATTGTATTCTTATATAATCTAAATTTTAACAATATTTTTTGGATATTAAATTATATTTTTCAATAGAAACAACATATTTTTTAAATATCAAATTGTATTTTACTCTTTAATTATATGTTTTCATGATTTATAAGCAATGCTTTTTGGACATCGAACCAGCAAGATATTAGTTCAATAGTTCAACCATGATTAAATCATAATTGATCTAATATTAATAAAATAATGTGTTTAATTATAATTTTAATCTTCAAATATTATAATTATACGATTTTGACTTCCTTAAGGTTTTAAATGAATATTCTTAATCTTTCAAGTATTATAACTGTATAGATATTATATTAATATATATATATATATATATATATATATATATATATATATATATATATAATTTTAAATTATTAAATTTTTAATGTGAGAAACTAAAATCATACAATTATGATACTTTAAAGACTATAACTATTCATAAAATTTGAGGGATTAAAATGAAACAATTGTAGTTCTTGAGAAATCACAAATACATTTTAACCAAAATAAGAATGCTAATTAAATAATACACAAAATAATTACATAAAAAAATACACCAGTTTTTCCAAGTTGTATCTATCACCAGACCGATTTCCAATCAGATCGATTGAACCGACCAGTGACCAATCCAATTATGACAATATTTATAAGTGACTTCTCAAATAATTATTAATATAGTTGAATTATTTAAATAGCACATCAATCATTATTCGATAATATTGCAAAAACAAAATTGTAAAGAATGGGGATCAAGATTAAACCTCTTTTTTCTTATATACATATATCCGCAATAAACTGTTATATGAAAATTTAAACCATTAATTTTATCATCACATTTTCAATCCAATACTTGAGGATTCTTAAAAATACACCTGTCAAAATAATCCAAATAAAATATCTTGGGTGGGTTGGTTTACCAGTTAACAATGGAGTAGGTAGAGACAGAACCTTTAATCAAGTTAACTTGTTACGATGGAAACCCCCCCTCCTCTTTCCCAAAATGAAAGAAACGTAAAGAGTATCTACTTTTAGTTGATCCAATCACACCACAAAAATGCAACTTTTCATTTCTTTGATCTGTCAATGTTATGGGCCATCAATGCTTAGCATTGGAGAAATCAAAAGCTGGTTTACTACTTGGAAGCAAACGAAGCAAGCATGAAGGTCAAAATCTAAATATATTTGGAGTTTACAAGTAAATATATATTTTAATGCTTGACAAACTGCCAAAAAAAAAATATAGCAATGCTATGATTGATGTGAGAATACAAAGAATGGCAACTGAAATTCCTAATGGCTAAGCAGATAACAAAAACCTGAAATTTCAAAAGAATTGTTTTTCTATACCTAACTGGTCATTATACTGCTCACCGAATGTCCCAATATGTTCAAGATTTACAAGAACTAACCCTCCGAAAGATGGCCTTCTCATCTGTCTATAACTCTTTCTAGCAGCTGCATCTTTACTTTTATTATACCTGTACTGCCTCACACCGCAACAAGAAGCAAGCAGAAGGAAGATAACTGTACAAATTAACTGAGTACTTTTTTCAAGCATAAGTGGATTCAATCATGGAACTCTGGTCTATAAGGTGGCACTTCCTGTAACCGGCTTAGCATTTTAAAGTAGGCCAATTAATCATATAAAGCCAAATCAGGGCCTCTCGCCTCAAACAACAAAAAAGGCAAGGAGTGCGTGCATTATGGCCCAATAAATTATAATTCCAAGCCGCAAGATGGGTTGTCTCATTAGAGCCCGATCACAAGAAACCCTGCAAGAATGCGACCGGAAACCGTTCATCAAATTGAAAGAAATTTCAAACCATGAAAACATAGGGAAAAATATGCTTACCACAAGCCATCAATCAAGTCAGTCAAAGGTCTAGTAAATCTTGGGACAATTTTGGATGTTGTGAGGGATTTGAAACCATGGACTGCAACAAAAAGTGGGAAACCAGAATTAGATAAAAGGATCCATAAAGCATTGCTGAAAGCACAGAAACTAGCACACAGGTTTAGTGCAGAATTACCTTTGTCATCCTCTTCATCTTCCATTCTACTAGTACTACCAGGGTCTTCATCTACTGCAATGGCTATATGATCATTATTATTGCCCTTGCGCAAACTGCGAACTTGAGGTGTTATAAAAGCACCTGACGACGACCACTCATTCATCTAGAAAACAAAAAAGCCAAATAAATTATATCCTTTCAAATTCAAATGAACCATAACTGTGTCAATAACATGTTTACCAAAGAGAAAATATCTTTAATTTCCTTTAACCACTACTCATAGTTTTATTTATTTATTATTTTTAAAAGCATGTATTAACTATCTCTTTTAATTAGAGTAAAAAGATCCTGTCCCAGAAGAGGAAAAGTACACATCTTAACCAAGATAACCCTGCCATAAAACTGAACTTTGAAACTGGTGAATATATATTTATCTGCTCTAAATTGACAAACTTAATGAGATTGTTGTTAATCATGACAAGAAAATGTACAAAAACATTATATTTTATGTTCTAATCCAATTGAAGTTCTAATTTGAATAAGAATTTAATTTAATCCAGATTTAATATAAGATTCTTGTACTGGTGTGAATCAACTATTAAATAAATAACTGATTTCCTCACCACTGGTTCAACCTCCACAATTTCTGAGCTTGTGCCAGCTCCCTTGGCAGTTTCTTCCACACCTTCAAGCAAATTCAATTGCGATTCTTTCTCGTGTAAGGATGTCTCAAGGGTTTCTGTTCTGCGGTTTAATTCTTCTACCTTACTCTTTTCTACTTGCAACATCACATCCTTGCTTTCTACAACTTCTCTTAGATTCTCCAATTCTGACAACAAAGACATCAACTTCTTATGAAGTATTTCTTTGCATTCATGAACTTGACTATTGCTCTTCATATCTGGATGTATATCATGCACCCCATCATGAGCCACAATCTTATCAACCCACATCAAGAACTCAAAGATCTCATCAGTACTTTTTTGGTTGTTCATTTGTGATGCAAGAAGAACATCATTAGTGCATCTAGTAACTTCTTGCCTCAAGAAAGAAATTTCAGTATCTCTTTCTTGTAACTGAGATTGCAGCTTTTCAACCTCGGAAAGAAGACTTGCAGAAAGTTGGTGAAGCTCATCAAACTTGCTAACAGTTATGGAAAGCTTTTTCATAACCTTACCACGGGAAGATTCAAGGTTTTCAATCTCTTGATTCTTTTGTTGAACAACATTTTCAAGAGTCACAATCTTATTTGTCAATTCTTCCATTTGCGCCTCTTCCTCATCAAGTGCATGCATTAGTGCTTCAATTTCTGCAATAAATCATTAAGTTCCAGAAATATTGTAAGCTTCTCATTTATAAAAGTAATATTACAAGTTCACTTTAAAAAAGACACAGGAATCAAAGAAAGCCCACCTTGGTCTTTGGAAGACAGTAAATTAGTCTGAGACCTCATTTTCTCCTCTAATTCATCTGCGGTTTTCTGCCTCTCCTGCAGCTCATCCACTCTCTGTTCCAGTATCTTCCTTTCTTCCTCAATTGCTTCCACCTGTTTCTTTAAATTGTGTTCTTGACTCCTAAAAGCTTGAAGATCCTGAGAGTAACTGCTTGCAGCAGCTTCAACATCTTTGATCTGTTTTACAAGTTCTGAGCAAATCTTATCTCTTTGAACATCCTTCTCCTGAAGCTCTCTCTGCAAATTTGTTATAGTAGCCTTCATTTCCTTTTGATTAGAATCTAAAAATTCAGTTTTTATACTAGCAAACCCTTTTGCAGCTAACAGCAATCTATCTGTCATGGTTTTAACACATTCCTCAAATATGCCATCATCAAATGAAGGTGTTTCCAAGTTAATTCCTACATCAGAAGATTCAACCTTCTTTCCGTCCAGTTCAGCTTTTCCATTTTCAAGTACAATGATAGAATTAATGCATGCTTCATAAAGGTAGGCAATGTTCCCACGTAATGCAGCAATTTTCTTATCTTGCTCACTTACTTCTTTCTTCATGGTTTCACAAGACTCTTTTTGGGAAGTCATTTCCCTTTGAATACTTGCCATGAGTTTAGATAGAGTTTTATCTTGCTCCTGTGCCAAACTTGAGTGCATATTTATTCTTTCCTTAAGAGAATTGACCTCCACCATGAGCTCTTTCAGTTGATGCCCAAATAGATGAATAACTTCAACTATAGTATTATCATCATAGTGGTCAATTGTGTCAAAATCTGACCAAGGATCTGCAGACACAGAGCTCCTCTGGAGAACAAATATCACAAGTATTTAGGAAGGGAACTTGATCATATTACAAAAAAATAGTAATAACAAGGAGTGTAATTAAGCCTTACATAGAAATGACACAAACCGGAAGGCACATTATGCAAGGAATAAAATTTGAGTCATAAACTTAAAACAGCGGGAGGGATTCAGTGTTGGCATTGCAGTTGCAATAATCCGCTATATAATATAAATACGTTACACTTCTAATTACAGACTTAAATGCTAAGACAACAATGTACCCAAATTTACAACTAATGCTTTAAAAGACAACATATTTCACACTACTAAAAATTAAAGTGAAGAAAATTACATTTAACAAATGAGTGATTGAAAGTAATGCCACCAAGATAATGAAACATACACAAAAACTAAGAAACCAAAGACAACAAATATCTTAATTTAAAAAAACACATTATAACATATTCCACTGCTCAATCTGTTCTAGTTTGAAAATTCAGTGTTCATTTACAAATATCCAGGACAACATTATAATGAAGGTTGTGGAAAGACAACAAAAATAACATCAAATAACGAGCCTAAAGATCCCCAAAGATGCAATAAGCTGTTCAATCAATCAGCACATCAGAAAAGGAAAATCCCTAGAAATACCATTCACGGATCATCAAACAGACCACAAACACAACCTTATCCCATCAATACGTGTAAGCACAAAAGAACATCCTTGAAAATGTTGCATTCAAATCAGGGAAGGTTCCAGAACCCTATCAAAGGGGGGCTTGGTTTTTTTTTAATAATAGGTTTAAATAAATATTACATCATAATTGTTAAATAGATCATGTTATTTATCTAACTTGTAAATATCATTCTATTAAATCATAAAATCATCAACAATATAAATATATATATATATATATATATCATTATTTTAATAAATCTTTCAATATAATCATATATTTAGTATAATAAATAGATTTTATTATATTTTTTTTTAGTTAAAGCCCCTGCTTGCCCCACTTGGATCCATCTGATTCAGATGGAACCAGATATATAAGAGACCAATAGCTGAATAGCATATTCAAATAGCACATAAAGCAATAATAAAGACCACCCACCCCCAAAATTTAAAATAGTACATGAATTCAAACTAACACAACATTGTCACACAACAGCCGACTGCATTGTATGTTATATTTGTTATTCTCACTATACCACATGAAAGACAGTAGAAACAGATACAGAAAATGTCAAAAATTGATGCAAATTATAATTTAAAAGTAGTTGAATATCCATGTGATGTTAATACCTTATTAGCAGATGACCAGTGTAAAATGCCATCATGTTCTTTGGTGACCGATGAAACCACCATATATGTAGCATTGTTTCCTTCCATACATGACTCAAGACCAGCCCCCAGTTTCCGATAAGATTCCAAATCCACGAACAAAGCATTAGACAGCAAATTCTGAACCTCACCAAAGCTTTTGCAGACTTGGTTCATACCAGATTTTAATTCCATGATGTCAGAAAAATGGCTCTTTTTTCCCTCCTCATGCAAGGCTGATAACTTTTCAACATGTGCAAGCGCTTCCAGTTTGGCAGCCTCAGCTGAATCCCTTTCTCTTCTGAGATCCCACAGTTCAGCAGTCACCTTTGCGAGCTCCTCCTGAAAACTATCATTCCTTTCTTGAACCTCATTTAACTCTGCCAAGAGGAGTTCTGATGCCCTTTTAGACTTCCTGGAATCTTGTTCTAAAGATGCCACAGCACTTTGTAGATCAGAGCATAATTTCCCAACCTGTTCTAACTTCTTCACTGGATCACTTATATGATCTTCACCACCAACCTCAATCTCACCTAACTTGTTCAAAATCAATTTCAAAGAATATTCTTGCTCCTGCAAATGGCTCTCAGTTTCTTCCAAATGTTTCTGCAGAATCAAACTCTCAGATTCAAGAGCTTCTAACCTATCTGGGTAGGTTGACAACTGTCTCAACTTCTGTTCATGCTCTGCAAGAGTTTTGTCCCGGTTGTTGATCTCAGATTTCAAGTGCTCCATCTCAACAGTCATCTCTTCAATGGTTTGTTTTAGACTGTCTCGTTGTTGAACCAATGACTTACCTTTCCTGACCGCAACATTTAACTTCTCTCTAACAGAAGCTGATTTCTGCTCCTCCTGATTAAGAAGCCCTTGCAATTCCTCAATTCTTTTATTCAGAGCTTCAACTTCACCAGATAAAGATATATGTTTTTCCAAAGATCTATCTCTCTCCTCCTTCACATGCATCAATTCATTCAAGGACTCTTCAAGATCTATTTTATATCTATCAACATCTGCCTCCTCTTTATAATGCACATCTGTACTTCTTTCCAAATGAAGTGTAGCATCATCCTTCTGTGAATGGAGTCCATCACCTAAATCCGCATGTGCAGGTTGCATTGATGAAAGATTTGCATGATTTTCTATAAGCTTTCTCAGCATTTCTTCCAAGGAATCAATGCTCACACTTCCAGAAACCAGGTTTTCTGTTTCAGATTCTGACAAGGCATCACCAACTAAGTCTTGCAATTTTTTTATCTTACCATTAATGGTGAAAAATTGTTCTTCAATTGCAGCTTTCTGTTCCAATTTATCCTTCAAACTAGTTATTTCATTATGCATCTTTTCATTCTCATGTTCAGCTTCCCTTCTCTGTGCTGATAGTTTCTGTTCCAAGCCCAGCTTTTCTACAAGCTTTCCCAGCAGTTCTTCCAAGGAATCAATATTTGCACTGCCAGAAACCATATTTTCTATTTCAGATTCTGACAAGGCATCACAAACCAAGTCCCACAACTTTCTGATTTTACCATCAATAGTGGAAATTTGTTCTTCAATTGCAGCTTTTTGTTCCAATTTATCCTTCAAACTAGATATTTCATTATGCAGCTTTCCATTCTCAAGCTCAGCCTCCCTTGTTTGCGATGATAGTTTCTCATGCTCATACACCAAAGCCTCCATCTTTTCAGAAAGGTGCTCTCTCTCAGATGTAAGAGCGCTAAGGTCTGCTTGAAGAGCAGATACTGCCCTCTGGGACTCTTCAAGATCAGCATTTAGCAATCCACAATAGGTATCATATTTTTCAATCTTCAGCTGCATAGAGTCTATATGATGATTAGCCTCGGTGAGCGCTGTACCTATACATTCAATCTTATCCTCTGTCTCCAAAGACTGCAAATGTGAAGGCATTTCAACCCTATTCACAAGCTCTTCCCATCTTTGAACTAAGCTGTTTCTTTCCATCAATGATTGCTCCAGCATTTCATTTTGCTCAGCCAACCCATAATACTTACTCTGCAACTCCTCAAACTTTTTTCTAAAGTCATCTGAATCTGGTTGTAGTTGACTATCATCTTTCCATGAATCTGTGACAACATAGCCAGCGTCAGAGTATGAACCTCCTCCCACAGCATCCTTTTGTTCCCAATCATTCATTGGCAATGAGTTTCCAGAAACTGAACTAGCCAACCAATCAATCTTTTCAATTATATCTCTTGAATGAAACTGCTCTGGAAGATCTACATCTTCCAATATCTCTTCTATTCTCTGAAGCATTGAATCTTTAAGAAGAAATGACTCTCTCAAAGCATTAGATGAATTACGAATGTAAAAAAGCTCAGATTCCAGGGCTTCCACACGTTCACCAGCCTCTGCATATGTCTTGAGTTTTGTTTCAACCTCATGAAGTCTTGCATCTTTCAACTGTAACTCTTGTAAGCATCTCTCCAATTCACTAGAGTTCTCTGCCAAGGACTGCTTGAGGCCATCTCGCTGTACAACCAACCCTTTCCCCTTGGCAACAGCTATGCTAAGTTTCTCCCGAATGGATGACACCCGCTGTTCTGAATGCTCAAGTTCATTTGCTTTCTTGTGTAATTCAGAACGAGCAACAGTAAGAGCTTCCTCTGCCTGATGTAAGCTTTCCTTCAGAACAAGAATTTCATTTTCATTCTCAAGACGCAGTGTGTCTAGATAATGCATTTTTTCCTTTAGTTCAGCCAATTCCATCTCCTTAGATCCATATCCTTCTTTAGTCATGTGATACTGGATTTCAGCCTCTCTGGTTTTCTGTACAAGACTAGACACTAATGAATCTAAGCAAGAAAGGGGCGATTCATTTATGTCAGTCTTTGAAATGTCCATATTCAACACACCTGCCACATCTTCTATTAGCTTATTAACAGAATCTAAACCAATGCACTTCATCTTCAATTCTTCCAATTCTGTTTCCCTCTGCATCAATTCTAACTTCATCTCCTTGGTAACAGACTCAAGTTCCTGCTTCTTGGTCAATATATTCCCAAGACTTTCCAAGATGGGTTGATAGCTATTATAGTTCAGAAGATCAGGCAGTGCTTCACTTAGCACATCTATCTTATCTTCATCAATAGTCCCACCATTACTGAGCACGAGGTTCCTCAGGTCACTGTACATTTTATGCAATTGACTGTCAGCCAATTCATTCCTCCCAAGCAGATCATTACATTTTGAATTCATTTCTTTATACGATGTGCACATTATTTCATGATCTGAACAAGTAGCTTCAAGTTTCTTCCGCAGATCAAAAATCATTTCAGCAGCTGCATTAACCGAAACTTCTAACTGATGACTGATATCCAAGTTATCACAAGGATCAGAAGAGACCGTTGTGCACAAAGCTCCACCAACTGATTCGTTCAGCTTCCCAACTAACTCAACAATCTGGGCAATAGTCATATTCCAGTCTTGTTCAAGTAGGATTGCCCTCTCTGTCACCTCCTTCTGCAAATTTTCCAGTTGAATGCCAACCATAGAAGCCATATCATTTGAAATTTGTTTCACATCATTCATTTCAGTATGCAATTCACTAATTTTTGACTGACAATACCCAAGCTTTTCATAAAGTTCATTATTCTTGGCCTTGAGACGGATGTCTTTTTGCTTTAAAGCATCACAGATTTCCTCAACAAGACATTTCTTTTCTTGAATATGACCCAGATGTTGCTTTGCAGTTTCATATTGAACTGAAAGTTCAATGTTGGATGCTTCCAAATCTGAACAATGTTGCTTCAATTGTTCAAACTGGTCCCTGAGATCACTGTACTTTGCATCACCAGTTTTCCGATTGTCTCTCTCTCCCTTGAATAATGCACCTGCAATCTGCACATCCAGCTTCCACTTTGAAAGCAATTTTTTCAAATTTTCAATTTGCTCTTTGGTTAACATAATAAATGAGTTTGATGATGACTGAACATCACTGGAATCCCTTCTTTCTGCCTCATGCACATCTTCATGTCCTTTTGATTCAAAAGCCTGTATCAATTTCAATACAACGGGCGAAGAAACTTTATCCCCAGACCTGCTGGAGGATAATGATTGAGAATGCAACTCATTAATTGCCTTTTCAAGGTTTATTAAACCCTTCTCTGCCTCATCCAAGCAAGCCTTCAACGAAACAAACCCAAGAGAATCATCAAAGACTTCATGTTCAAGTATGTTCAGATGTGGTCCCCCTGGTGCACCTTCATCTGGCCCCTTTTCCATATGCAGAGAATCTTCAGTAATAGTGATTTCAAGCCCCTTACTTTGTTCACATGCAACATTGGCTTGATTTCCAAGGTCCCTTGGTTGAGGTAGTGGTTGGCTTTGTTCCTTGGAAATTTGTCCCAAGTGTATTGTGGCTTCCTTAAGGTCAGCTTCAAACCTCATTCGTTCCCCTTTTTCTGTAGACAATTGCTCATTTAAGGCAACAATTTGAGAAGACAGTTGTTGATTCTCAATAACAACAAGTTGATTCTCATCTTCAAGATTTTTAATTTTATCAGCTGACAATGTGAGGTTCCCACTTAAGTTGGAATTTTCTGCCTGTAGACTTGCAACCAAATCTTTATTAGAAACCAAATCTAATGACAGCCTGTCAATCTCATGTTTGAGATGCTCAATCTCCGCTTCAATCTTATTCCGCTCTTCAGTCACCAAAGAGATCCTGTCAATTAAGTTGGTATTTTCAACTTTTACTCCTTCCATTGAACTCTTGAAGTCAGCTAATTCAGTTGCCAGATTCCTACTTTCACATAGATGAAATTCCTTCTCATCCACAAGTTTATTTTTCTCAGCAATCATCAAATCAAGTGTTTCATTAATGCCCTTCTTTTCCACCTGTAAACTTGAGATCAAGCCTCTGCAGTCAGCCAACTCTCTGGACAAGTCTGAAGAATCTTTTTGAGACATATCAAAACTATTCTGCAGCTCAACCACTCTAACAGAAAGAGCTTCTACCTCACCCATGGCAGCATTAAACTGATTTTGTAGTTCAAGATTCTTGTTAGAAATATCATGTAGTTCAGCACGACAATTAGCAAGTTCTTCAATAAGGTTTTGATTCTTCTCATTAACATTATCATGAGACGCATGGAGCTGAGATATTTCATCAATCAACTGGTGATGTTGATTATCAGATTCTAGTTGCTCAGCTAGTTGAGTGTTAAATATATTTTTCATTAAATTTGCAAGAAACAATTCTTCCTTGAGACTCTGAAATGCTTCTGAAATGTCATGGTCTGATAGAGCTGTACTACTGGCTAAAGGATCCAAATTAGACTCAGCTCCTCTTGCCTTGAGCAGAAACTCATACTCTTCTGCTTTAAGCCCCCTTATAATTTCAGCCAGCTGCAAGATATTAACTGAGTTTGCATCAAAAACAGACGAGACTTCTAATGGTCCGACCGAACCAACCTCACGTGCTCCCATTGACAACTTGTGGGTTGGATCCTCAACTGCAAATATGACACGATTGCATTGCTGATTAAGCCCCTCCTGAAGCCTCCCATCCTGTTCACCAAGAGCTACTTTGCTATTCTGTTCTTGATTAGACAGAAGGAGCATTTCTTCATGAGATGAACCTGGTAATGTTTCTCTCACCAGATTCCTCGTAATAGGCCCCACAGTTGCAATATCATCTCCCAGGCCTTTATCAAAACCTGAAAGCTTATCTGACACAATGTCCTGATGAGAGGAGAGTAATTCAATTGACTTGACCAGTTGCTCAGCTTCATGAGATTCCTCCTCAATTCTAGTCATCTCTGAAGTAATTCCAGAAAGAGCCTGATAACTCTCACCAACCTCGGACAAAGGAAGCTCCTTCTGATCATCTATGAAAGCTTCAGTGCCTTGACAAGATTTCTTCATGTCCAAACCATCAGCTTCCTGCATTGCCCCTACCCAGCAACAAATGAGAATATAAATTATAAATCAAATCCATGTATTACTTTTCCCAGCCTGCCCAACTAATATCCTAATACCTAAAGATTTAATGTAATATTAAATTAGGGGAGGGGGGGGAGGGGGAGAGAGAGAGAGAGAGAGAGAGAGAGAACAACCTAAATCTGTTACCTGATCTTCCCTTGTTTGCATCACAGATGTATTGGGTATATCCTCAGATAAAAGCAACAATTCTTCCCTCTTTTCACCCTCTCTTTCATCCGTAACAGACTCACCAATTGCAGTTGTAACAGCAGTGGCAACAGGTGCCGATGCATGATCAACCATTGTTCCACCTTCAGGAACCAGATTATCTGAACTTCTCAAAGACACATCCTCTGGTACATCAGCACCAATGTCTTGAGCAATTTCCCCTTCATCTTGGGCAGATAACTCAGAAGAATCATTCTCACGGACCTCATGAACCTGATGTGCTAGCTTCGCATTAGAATCCAACATATTTTCATCGCCAGTATCATATGTAGTGACCAGTGATGATGAATCACCAGATGCATCAGTATTGTCAGGAGCTAATGAGTTTGCCAAAGACTGTGACTCTGATGACGATTCTGTATTACCCACATTGGAGTGACTGTCAGCTTCAACATTTCCATCAGTAATCTGAGATGATACCGTTGAAATTGAGGCACTACTTGCGGCATCAGAATCAGACTCGGGTAACTGAGGTTTACCAGCTTGTTTTGATGATTTTCCACGGCTACTACCACCTTTATTGTCCTTCTTCTGACGGTATTGCTGGAGCTGAAAATGAAAACATGAAGGAAAATTATGAACTTCAACCAGTCAATTGTATATACCCTATATATGTTGAAATCATACAGTAGGAGGAATCAAATAAAAAGAGACAGATAAAATCATATGCTTTCTGATCATATATTAAAAATAATATAATGCAATCCAGTTTACACATCAGCCTTCCAAAATGAAATTAACCCGTGAATGCCACAGGGTACAATCCCTTCCACTGCTTTCTTATGTGGATTTGGACCCTCTAAACAAGTCGGTGCATATAGTAACCACTCACAAGTAAAACAAGGAATTAGATTCACATACGTGATTCATTATATAGCTCTTGGTATATAAGACCTATTTGGATAAATTTCTTCAGAAATTTTTAGGAGATAAAAATAAGAAGAAAAAAA
The DNA here is from genome assembly GCF_000230855.2 of Cajanus cajan. Lineage (NCBI taxonomy): Eukaryota > Viridiplantae > Streptophyta > Magnoliopsida > Fabales > Fabaceae > Cajanus > Cajanus cajan. Next base: position 27,755,387 of record NC_138525.1, on the reverse strand, counting down.
TGAGATAAGGTTCTCCATAAGTTAAAATTAGCTTATGTGTAAACTCTAATTTGTAGAAGTTCTCTCATATTAGGTTCTCCAAAATCTTATTTTTAATTTATGAATAGGCTAGTTTTAGCTTATGAAAAAAATTATTTCATTTTTCCTTGCTATATTTTTCTCCCAAAAGTGTTTCTGGAAAACCCTTAATTAAATTCTAAGCCATTGATACTTGACAGTCTCATCACTGGTTATCAAATCTACATTTTCCCTCTAAAGTACAGTGTACAGCCCACACTCCTCAGATCCAAAAACCCATTTAACATATGATGATTTTCTAATTCCTATATAGCAACTCCCTCTAACTCTATTTGGAACCAAATCCAATTATCAAAAACTTGCTCCAGAAACACGAGCTACACTTCATTCTCCCCTACACACACTTAAAAAGCAAGAATTGAAATTCACATTGTAAAGATGAAATACCTTCTTTCTGCCAGCTGCGAGTAGATCGGTACGACTCTTGCTTCGGTCCATTTTCCGATCCACTCTCCGGTCCACCCCGTTATTGCTCCCCACGGTAACTGCGGCAATCACCAGAATCGCGTCCTGGCCATCGTTCAGATCCTCCTCTTACACTGCAACCCAAAAAACAGGACCAAAAACCACCCAATCGAATCAAATTCTACGCAGCCACAATCGTTAATGCACTTCACAATCCAAAACAAATAAACAAAAATAAAATATGCATAGCTCATATCCTCCCAAAATTAAATTTATAATCAACAACATGTTCGTGCGGTGCGTGAAGGTGTTAAATATTCATTTCTATTTCAGCAGCAACCAAACAGAGGAAAACCTAATCATCAGATTGGAAACGCGCGGAGAAGAACGAATTGAAAATTGGATAGATGAAAAATATATAGCGAAAGCGAAAGGGTTTGGAGGGAAGAGAGAAGAACCTTGATTGAGGGTTGTGGAAAGGTATGAGACGACGTCGCAGCGTGTGTCATTCGAGGTGAGGGTTGCGGTGGCTATGAATCGTGAATTGTGTTTTCTCTCTTCGTTGTGTTTTCTGTGTGAAGAAGGATAGCAGCGTTTTTCAGATCTAAACGCAACGCGAGCGTTATTTTCTCGCTGGTTTAAGCGTCGAATCAAGCAACGTCGATTTTTTTTTTTTTAAAATAAAAATAAATAAATAAAAGGATTCTATGACCGGAAAAAAAAACACACAATAAAAATAAAAATATATTTGTTTTTATTATTTTTTATTGTTTTTTGGGTTTGGAGGAGTAATGGTTGTGGTTTGGTGTCGGTTTCTTAGGGAAGCAGCATCAGACAATTTTATTTTATTTTATTTTATTTTATTTTATTTTATTTTATTTTATTTTATTGGGTAAAGATTTTAATTTAATAATAATTAAAAATAAAATAAATAAAAAAATAGTATCTGCACATTGTGGTATCTTGTGAAAAAATTAAAACGGATTAGGGTTCGAAACTAATGATGTCTATATATCCTGCATATTGGATTTTTCTTTCTCTTTCTATTTTTTACTCCCTCTGCTTTGAAATTAAAAATGATTTTAAAAAATTAAGCAGCGGATAAAAGTTATTTTTTTTAAGAAAATAGAAGTTTATTTTTCTTTAAAAATACACATCAAAAAGTAGGTTTTTTTATTTTATTTAAAAATGAAAAAGAAATGAGATAAATTTTTCCATAAATTAACTTATGCGCGTATTAAATATAATCCTTGAAATGTAAATTAACTTTAATATATAAAAAAAATTATTTCTTTTTTTATATTATTTTCTCTTATTAAGTATTTCTTGAAAAATTTATTCAAATAAATACTTAATTATAGAAATGTTAACACGCTTTCTTTTAAGACTCTATTTCTTACATTGTCCTTATCATTAACTAATTTTTTTTATAAGTCTCACTATTAAACAAGAGTTTGTATGTTTAGGGTTTAGAGTAGTCCTAAGTCAATTGAATGAATAAATATGTGAAAGGGTGGATTGAATAATATACGGCTGAATGATATGTACAAAATATCATGTTATTTTTATTATAATTTTTATAATAAAAAAATTCAAACACAACATCACTAAATAAGATGTATATCTATAAAAATAAAAAATAAAAAATAAAAATAAAAAGTCTTACTTTCAATAAATTTTATCAAACAATAAAATTATTAAAAATAATATGTTAAAAATAGTGTCGTTAACATCTTTCTTATTACATATCATTCTTTTTTTTACTGATGTATTTTCATTTTTTTAAAATTTTTCTAACAATAAATTACAAACAAAAACAAAATAATTACATTCAATTATCGAATATTTTATTGCAACCAATTGTGTTGATTTTTAAGTTAATTCAATCAAGTAAGTGATTAATTAATTATTAAAATTTTGGTATCATTTTTTCCAAAATATTTAACACGTTATTTGCTGTTTTTACAAACCTTTTAGGCAATAAACATTATTAATTGACTTAAAAAAGAATATCGATATGTTATGTATATAATAACATTATTTTTAGAATATTTTATGACAGACAATCAGTTAATTAACTTGAAATAAACAGTTAAAATATTTAGTTAATTAATTGTTGATTAAAATTTATTAAATTAATTATTTGTGAGAATTGCTACCAGTTTAATAGTTAGAAATATAGGAAAGTTGAACAAAATTTTGTAGTAACATTTGAATTTAATAAGTTCAAAAACCATTTGAATTTAATTTTATGAATATCAATGTTTTTTAATGAGATAGGATAAGATATTGGTTTAAGATTCATTAAACTCTAATCAAAATAAATACTTATTATTCTTTAGACTCGGTTCATTTTAAGAGCGATGTGGCGTCTGGTAATGATATACTCACATCTAGCGTAAAGAGATTAGGGGTATTTATGTCGCATTCATGTCCAACGTGATTATTCCCATGTCCAGCATGGAGAAGTTATGGACCTCTTTATCCTAGTCACACATAGCGTGATTACTTCTATGTCTAGAGCTAAGAAGTCAAAGGCTCCTCTCCCATAAATACACTTTATGTGATCCTAGTCACACTTGACATAGTCTCTCTTAAAAAATAACATCAATTAGTGTCCGGCAAAACACTCATCACCCAATGCAAAAGAGTCAAAAACCTCTTTGTCATTCTTATGTCTGGCATGGTTTTATCCATGCTACACGTGAAGAACTCCACTCATCACGCCCAACGCCTTAAATGTGTTTTTGGCATTGTTGTAGATTCTACACTTACACTTCACATAATCGTTGTAACACCTCGAGTTTTTCTAAATAAATTAATAATAGAGTTTAATTAATTAATTGGGATGTTTTATGCATATGAGTGATTTTAATTGAATAAAAAAAGTTTAGGACAAATATTTTATTTATGTGTTGGAAAAAGCATGGTTTTAAATTATGTTGCTTTAATGTGAGGGAAGAGATATGTAGTTTTGGTTATTTATTTTAACTAATGAGTTAATTGTGGGTTAGGGAGTTTTATGAGGGGTTACATCAGTTTTGTTTTTACACTTCAAACATTTCTTTTTGTACATATGTAGATCTTGGAGAATTAAAGGCTACCAAAGATCATCCTGGAATTTCGCACCCAACGTCTAGCGTTCATTGAGGTAAGGAATGAGTGAGTAGTCTTACTCTAGGGTGTGGAATATCTACAAGATAGGGAGATTGACCCTCAAGTTTCTTATTTATTCTTATATGTTGTGAGGGAGGAACCCCAATTAAGATTGTAAAGTATAAATTTGTGTTATATACTCTTTTTATGTGTCTTATTTGTGATGATTATTGAGATATATGTATGTTTGATTTCATGTTAAAGGCCTAAATCATGAATCTATAAGTGTTTGTAGTTCTTGTAGGAACCCTAAGTACATAGTAAAGTGAATTAGTAAATTATAATGATGTTTTTTTATGTAAGGATGTTTAATTGATGGCTTATTTATGTAGAATTAAGCTTTATGTGCATTTTTACCAATTAAGTTGCATGAATAATGTTTTGGATTTTATATATGTATTGTGTAATTTTTTGCACTTTTCATAGAGGAGACGTTTTTGGTATGGCACCAAGTGCCTTAAAGTGCTTCAGAAGTGGGGGCGACAAGGAACATAAGATATTTTGTGTGGCTCACAGCCATGTGTGGGATGGTCCTTGTTGGGAGTAGGACCTCTAGGGGCTCCTTGGTGCAATCTCGTCAAGTGTGGGTTTCCTCACGCCATGTGTGGTCCTTTTAGAGAGCAACATATACTCTCTATGTGAATTGTGTCAAGCGTAGGGTAATCGATACTAGATGCCACCCAACATGCATTTACCTACTTATTTTATGTACATACCATGTATTTTGTGATACTTAATTAATGTAAAACATACAAGGAGAAATAGAGAAAATCAAGACACATTTGGGAAAAATCACTCATTCATAGACATACAACAGAGATAAGATTGAGGTCAATCCCACTATCAACATACAATCTCACACTCAAATCGAAGTTTCTCACTCCCCCTTACCTTGGTAAGTAGAAGAAGATGGATGCATGATCTCGGGGTGGTTTCCTTCTTGCTTTTGTTCTCTAAGCTCTAAAGCATGAAAGAACGCATACGTAAAATGAAAGAAGCATGAAAACTGATTAGGGAAAAAACACTTTTTTAAAAACTTAACCTCCCTTTAACCCCATAATTAAAATATTTAATCATAGTTACTAATTTCTTTCCCCTCAATTAATTAAATAAAGAATTTAAATAAAACTTTCAATTAAAACAACTTATATTATATTTCAAAACATATCAAATGATTAAAATAAATATCAATCATCTCCTATTAATTAAATAAAAATATCAAAATTATTAGTTAAATACTTATATAATATTTTATGAAAAATGGGGTGTTACAAAAACTTAATACTTCAATTTTTCTAACTAAATCTCTTTTCAAATCAATTTTAAAACTTTTTTTTATCATCAAACATATATGAAGATTTAATGTTAAGTCAACTAAAAATCACAAAGCAAACATGAAACAAAGCATAAACACATAACAAGATACAATTTGCACTTTTATCATTCAATAGGCTTATATTTGTAATTAAAAAAACTCAATGCAACATGTCTTCATGTTAAGCTTGGTCAACATTAAGTTATAAGGGAACCCCTAATAATCTTCCCTTCATGATTGGTGGACTCAGACGACAATGCCTAATCCAGCCTTGAACCAAATTCTTCCAAGTTGAGGCTAAACTCAAGGTTGTGCAACATTCTTTCTACAAAGGGAAGGAGAAGAAGCCCAATTACCTTAAGGATGTCAGGTATTTGAGGTATGCCAAATGTCATTAGTCTAGTGCCTCAACACAAATAAGAACTACCTTTTCTACGCCATGGGCCGCTATTGCCAATAGATTCCACCTCCTCCAAATACTATTCCCTCTACTTGCAACATTCTCTACCAACCATGCCACATATTCTTCTATCACACTACTTTTACCTTTCAATTTTATGTATGTATACCTATAGATATTATTTTTGTGTATTCATATCTTGCTTTTACCCTCTACTCTTGTTGTGTCCTTTGAACCTGCTCAAGAAGCAACTACAAATGCACTTGATCATGTTACTTTACTGTAGACATTGGTCAAACGTCTCTCTACAACACTCCTTGCAACCATTCATAGACAACGTTACTATGAATAGAAGTTTCAAGAGCTTCTTGTCTGACTCAATGTGGAGATCAACTCGGATGAGGATTCAAGCTGAATGGGACCAACTTTTGCTAGTGCCAAAAAGGGAGTATTTTTATTATTTGAATTTTTTTAGGTCTTTGTTCTAAGCACTTTGCAATTTTTAAACTACTTGTTCCATCTCATGGGGAACGTACTTATGCTTTGATAATTATATTGAGGTTTACAATGTTTCTACATGACATCTGCCTAGTATAGATAATTATATATATGTTGATAATGATGCATTATTTATTTATATGCTTCCATACTCAGATACCCTTGAGTAATTCATTTAAATATCATCTGATTCATAATATATACATATTGCTCTGATATCTATATGTTATAATATATAGGATTTATTTTGTTTCATGACTTTTTTAGGAATCTTTGCTTTGATCACTATTGCTCTAATGTGTCAAAATAAACTTTTTGCAATGAGTAAAATACATGTACAAAGTACTTAGAATGATATCACTTACTATGATAGAAATGTGCCTTTTGATATGATAAATGACAACTCATTCTTAAGCTCTAAAAGTTTTTATTAAAATGAACATATCATTTTATCACATCAATTCCCTTACTTTGGAAAAGTTTTTCTAAAACAATTTCCTTCATCTAAAACTGAAATCAATTAGATTTGTCTCACTTAAAATTTTCTCTTTTTAAGAAATGTGTTTATCACCATAAAAAAGAATGAGATTGTTAGGTCAAAAGACAATCTTAAACCCCTTAAATCTTAAGTTTTAATGATAACAAACATGGACATTTTTCTAAAGAAAAAATTTTAGATCAATCATTAAGACGATATTTGGTATAAGACAATAAGTTATCTTGACATCAAGTTTCACATATGAAACACTTAATCTATAAGATAAAATACTATTAAATTATATTATTTATGATGTTTGATAACAAAATTATCTTTGTTCACATGATTCCTTAACAAATTGAATTGAAAAAGCTTCTTTAGCACTCACAACTAACTAAAGGAACTAAAGACATACTTTTCTTCGGAAAAAGGACTAGCATATCTTGTAAAGCACATAAAATTGCAAGAAAAATTGTTTCAAATTGACACACACATATATGGTTGCTCTATTTTGGTACCTAAAAGGTTATAAGTAGCTTATATGATCAAATAAGAAGTGACAATTTGGTGAAATGTATTTAATGCACCAACAAACACTTCCTTCTACAAGGAATGAAGATGAAGATAAACAAAGCAAGATTATGAGAGATGCTTAAAGATTTGCAACGGTCATATTCATGAAGCACCTATATAAAAAAACTTGAAGTTTCAGAAAGAAGAGGAAACATATTCATTGTAAAAATACATTCATTCTTTCTATAAGAAACATTGTACTTAATAGGTTGTATTACATCTTGATAGTAAGATGAAACAATATTCTTAGGTTACTTAGCTTTAACTCAGTGTTATTGCTTTGAGCCTGAAAAAGGATTGACTATAAAAGAATACTCGGTTATTTGAAGCTTGGAGAAACATTGTATTAAAAGAATACTTGGTTGTTTAAATGTTAAAAAATACTTAGATAATTGCTTAAAGAAACAAGTTAAAGAACACTTACATTGAGCTAGGAGTGACTTGTGAAAGGATACTTATATCTTTGTAAAAGATAGTAGAACTTAATTAAGTTGATCAAGAACTAAACGTAGTCTTGGTGATTAAGACGAACTAGTATAAAAACACTTGGTGTTCTTCTTACTTATCCCTTTGTTTACACTCTTACAGTCACGTTACTACTTTAATGTTTCAAAAAATATTGAATTTTTTTATTGACACTATTCAATTCAACTCCCTTCTAATATCCACAAAGACTAACCCTTTTTTCTCTTATTTTTAATAAATCTTCGAGTTGGGGTCAAAAGTCTAACCCAAAAGCCCATCTACTAACCCACTGCATATTTCTTTTTATTTTATTTAATAAAAAGTATTTTATTTAAATTATAAGCTAAATAATTAAAATAATCAAATAATTAAGTGCATAATATAAATTTATTCAAACCACTTATTTTATTTAATTTTTGAAAATTTGGATGCTATATAGAGAGAACATTAATGAAAGAAAAAATAAAGAAAGGAGAGGGAGTAATAATATGAAAGAGAGAGAGAGATAAAACATAAATGAAAGGAGGGAAAATAGAAAACATACATGAAAAAGATAATAAAAACAAAGAAGAGAGAGATAATATTTTATCTCATAATAAATGTCATGTATGAAAACAAAATAAGTTATAAAATAAATATTATATTAGTTTTTTATATAATATTAATTATCACTTTTTCATTTATACTCCTCGTAATAGTTTTTAGAAAATAGTTATTAAGTTGCATTATTTTAATTTTTTTAGCAAAGAAGAATAATCTTAAGATTAATATTATAAGATTACTATTTCTTTTATCTATCTATTATTTTTCTAAGTATGGGTAGAACCTACGAGTCTACGATGTATGGGAAGCTACTCAACCACTTTACCTCTTTAACTGCATGTATGAATTTGACAAAATATTATATACTTAGTATTAAATTATAGGTTTAAATATATTTTTAATCTTTCAAATTTAAAGTAATTTTGATTTTGGTTTTTTAAATCTAAGATCGATTTTTTTATTTTGTGTAATTACCATAAATCTTATTTTTGTTTTTTAAGTTACCAATGACATATCTGACAGTAATAATTTGAGATAATTATGTAACATCAATTAATTTTAATGTGATATTTTAATTAACAAAAACACTGACAAATAGATTTTGTGCAATAATATTTGATAAATTCACTAAAAAAATTTGATCTTAGAAACTAAAATAAGAGTTTTAAAAATTATGAAATTAAAAAAATAATTTTAAATTCAAGAGATTAAAAGAAAATTTATCATAAATTTAAAAGAATCAAAATATATTTAAACTTAAATTATATATCACTTCAACCAATTCATGCATAATGTGATAGAGAACCAAATAGTCCAAGCCCAAAAGTGAATAGGCCCAAACGTGTCATATCCAAACCTTGTTGGATGAGAGACTATGTCTAGTTATTAAGGTTTTATTTGGCTTTTAATAATTGCTAGTCCTACACGTGTAGGGATAGATTACATGGTTATTTTACATATATATTGTAGTGTTTATCATGGAGAAGGGCATGAATGAATTTCCTGAGTTTATTTTCTTCTTAGTAGTACTAGTGTAGCCCTAATTCTCTTTCACTCATCTATCATTTGGTGCTTTCATCGTCGTTCTTCATGCCTCCAAAAAAAGATGCGGACTCCAAACAAGGTGATGATGTTATTTCTGCTTTATCTGCCCAAATCAGTGCTCTTCAATCTCAAATTGAACAACAAACCCTTATCCATGATACACGACATGATTCATTGACATCCGTGATTGGTTCTCTGGTAGATCATATATCAAACCCTACCCAACCAAACCCTTCATCCCTTCCTTTCTCCCATACCCAAAATGCCTTTATCCCTTCTTCCCCCACCTTTTCACATTATCATCCGCCCTTCATACCACCATCATTATCCCAACCTTCACAAACCCTTCCCAGTACAAATCTTTTATACACTGCCCCTATTATTACTACCCAAAACCTTCCTCCACCTTTTGACACCTCTGGCCCCTTTACATCCCCTATTTCAAGTTCGGGCCCACCACCCTTTATCCCCACTGTTCCTCACCCATCTCCTTATCCTTTTCCGCATGCACTTCGTCCACCCAAATTACAATTGAATCAATTTGACGGTCTCGAGCCCTTGGATTGGTTGTTCCAAGCAGATCAATACTTCATGTTTTATCAGATTCCTTGGGAACAACGTGTTTCTATATCCGCTTTTTACATGAAAGGAGAGGCACTTAGCTGGTTCAAATGGATGTTCAATAACAATCAATTGGGAGATTGGACTTCTTTCAGTAGAGCTTTACAGCTCCGTTTTGGCCCCTCTTCTTACGAGAACCATCAAGCGGAATTGTTCAAACTGAAACAAGTAGGTACGGTTTCTGAGTACCAATCTGCTTTTGAAAAGTTAAGTAACCAAGTTTGTGGGTTGCCTCCTGTTGCATTTATGAATAGTTTTATTTCAGGGTTAATTCCTGAGATAAAAAATGAGTTAGCAATCCTAAGGCCCCAATCTGTTTCTCAAGCTATTGGGTTGGCTAAATTAATTGAGGCTAAACTTCAAGATTTCGTGTCACGTCCACATCGTACCAATCCATCTCCGACAAACCCATCCACCCGCCATCATCAGACCGCCCCATCTATTAGTGTTTCACAAGCCTCCACACTCAAATCATCCATTTCTACGTCTTCCTCATCCTTACCCATCAAGCGCCTTAATACTCAACAAATTCAGGAACGCCGTGCTGCTGGCCTTTGTTACAATTGTGATGAGAAATTCTACCCAGGCCATAAATGCAACAAACCCCGATTTTTGTTACTTTTGTGTGATGAGGAGCCTAATCCTGGGCTCGAAATTGCAGATCAATTACAAGACCAACTTGAGACGGAACAGGTCTCCCCAGCCATCCACTTTCAACTTTCCAGCCATGCACTTACAGGGTCTCCATCATCGCAAACTCTCAAGTTTCGGGGTCACATTCAAGGCTTTTCAGTGGTGGTTTTGATTGATACGGGTAGCTCCCACAATATTATACAACCACGCATTGCCAATTTTCTTCAGCTTCCATCTGTTCCTACACAACCCTTCAAGGTTATGGTGGGAAATGGTGACCACATTTCCTGTACACATTATTGTCCTAATGTTCCAATTTCATTTCACCAAACTAGTTTTCCTGTTCCGTTATACATCTTACCAATTGAAGGTGCTGATGTTGTTTTGGGTCTTGCTTGGTTACGTTTGTTGGGACCTGTCATGGCCGATTTTTCAATTCCTTCCATCACTTTCACTCATCAAAAGAAACCCATCACCCTCACAGGTGAACCCTTCCATACCCCCTCCCCCACTTCCTTCCACCAGCTTCGTTCCCTTATACATCAAAATTCTGTGGCTTCATTTCATTACCTCACCATGGCCCAACCACATTCACCCTACTGTCCTCCCAATATTACCATTCCTACCCTAGAGACTGAGCCTCCACCACCATTTTTTTCTTCCCAACTTACCAATTTGCTAAATTACTTTGATAATGTTTTCCAACCACCTAAAGGTTTACCTCCAGTTCGCCCTCATGACCACCACATACCCTTACTACCAAATTCTACCCCAGTTAATATTCGACCATATCGTTACCCACATTCTCAGAAATCCATCATGACTACCCTTATCTCAAATATGTTACAGGAAGGCATTATTACTCCTAGCACTAGTCCCTTTTCATCCCCTGTTATTCTTGTTAAAAAAAAAGATGGCACATGGCGCTTTTGTGTGGATTATCGAGCATTAAATGCCATTACAGTTCGGGATCGATTTCCAATCCCTACAATAGATGAGTTGTTAGATGAATTAGGGGAAGCACGAGTATTTTCTAAGATTGATCTATGCTCAGGTTACCACCAAATTCGAGTTATTCCATCAGATACTCATAAAACTGCTTTCCGTACTTTTGATGGCCACTATGAATTTCTAGTGATGCCATTTGGGCTTTCCAATGCCCCGTCAACTTTCCAATCTGCAATGAATGATTTACTAAGACCGTTTTTGCGAAAATTTGTTTTGGTTTTTTTTGATGACATACTGGTCTATAGTGAATCATTTTCTGCACATGTCACTCACCTTCGTTCTGTTTTGCAGCTCCTACATTCTAATCAATTTTACGCCAAGTTACCTAAGTGCGTTTTTGGTGTTACAGCGGTTTCTTATTTAGGTCATGTTATTTCTAGACAGGGGGTTCATCCTGACCCTGAAAAAATACAAGCTATCCTAGATTGGCCAGAGCCTCGTTCTCTCACGACATTAAGAGGATTTTTGGGTCTTACCGGTTTTTATAGGAGGTTTATTTGCGGTTATGCAGCCATCGCCACTCCCCTCACCGATCTCCTAAAAGCTACTCAATTCAATTGGAATACAAGTGCTCAACAAGCTTTTACACAATTGAAATCCCGAATTACTTCTGCTCCAGTCTTGGCTCTCCCTGATTTTACTTCTTCCTTTGTGGTGGAAACTGATGCTTCTGCAACTGCCATTGGCGCTGTTTTATCTCAAAAGGGCCACCCAATAGCCTTTTTTAGCAAGAAACTCTGTCCAAAGATGCAATCTGAATCAGTATATGTGAGAGAGATGTTTGCAGTTACTGAGGCGGTAAAGAAATGGCGACAATATTTAATTGGGCATCACTTTCAAATTATTACTGATCAACAAAGTTTAAAAAACTTACTCTCTCAAGCTATTCACACTCCAGCCCAGCAGAAGTGGGCCACCAAGTTGCTTGGTTTTGATTTTGATATTATTTATCGTCCTGGGAAGCACAATCTTGCTGCTGATGCTTTGTCTAGGCCTGACCCTCCTGCATTGTTGGTGTTAGCTGTTTCCAACCCGGTGGTTCCTTTTATTGCAGAGTGGAAGACATATTTTGTTACTGATCCTGATGGCATGGAAATTAAAAATAAATTGTTGAGTGATCCTAAGGGTAGATACCTATATACCTTCCAGAATGGCTTGTTGTTTTTTAAGGGCAGGTTATTTGTTCCTGATGTTGCTGATTTTCGTCGTAAGCTGCTTTTGGAGTTTCATGCTACCCCCGTGGCTGGTCATTCTGGTGTTAAGCCCACATTGAGTCGCCTGGCTGCATCATTCTATTGGCCCTCCATGGCTGTAGATGTTCGCCAATTCATTCGTCACTGTCTTGAGTGCCAACATAATAAATACCCTACAAAAAAACCATTGGGATTACTTCAACCATTAACCAGCCCCAACAGAGTTTGGGAGGACATCACCATGGATTTCGTGACCCACTTACCTAGTTCCTTTGGCCACACCACTATTTGGGTGTTCTGTGACAGATTAAGTAAATATGCTCACTTCCTCGCATTGCCAACAAAGTTTAGTGCTCCTCAGTTAGCCCATCGATTTTCGGTGGAAATTTGTAGGTTGCATGGCATGCCGAAGTCCATTGTTTCTGATAGAGATCCAATCTTTATCAGCACTTTCTGGAAGGCCCTTTTTCGTGCTCAAGGTACAACATTGCGATTTAGTTCGGCATATCACCCTCAGACGGATGGCCAAACAGAAGTGTTGAACCGTAGTTTGGAGGCATATTTGCGCTGTTTTACTAGTGATCTGCCTCGCTCTTGGTATAAGTTTTTGCATCTGGCTGAGTACTGGCACAATACCACCCTCCACACTAGTATTGGCACCACTCCATACCATGTTCTTTATGGCCGGCCTCCGCCTTCCACGGTGGACTTCATTCTTAGTTTGTCCGCTCCCACCTCAGTTGCGGCTATTCTACGTGAGCACAAACACATTATTAGCATTGTTAAGGCTAACTTACATCGCACTCGACAGAGAATGAAAGCTTATGCCGATCAGAGTCGCCAGGATTTTACCTTTCAAGTGGGAGATTGGGTGCTTTTGAAACTCCAGCCTTACCGTCAGGTTTCGGTTTCTCGTCGTTCTTCAGCAAAGTTGGCAAAGCGTTTTTATGGTCCTTTTCAGGTGCGACGCCGCATCGGACAGGTGGCGTATGATCTCGATCTTCCATCTTCATCTCGCATCCATTCCGTAGTCCATATTTCTAAGCTTCGTCCATACCATGGCTCAAGTCCTCTGGAACATTACAAGCCTCTTCCACCGCTTTCGTTTGATAATGAAGAAGACCATTCACTTTTCAAGGGTGGTCATAATGTGTTTCCTTCGTCAAATTCATCTACACCATCGACCCTTAATCCTACGGCTTCAATTTTGCCAACGGATCCACCAACCAACTTTAATGTTGTCCCATCAATGTCTCCCACCAAGGAAGTCCACGTGCAACCACCACTTCATGTTTCTTCGTTGGATTTGGTACCAAGAAACACAAATACATCTCCGTCGTCCAATTCTTCAATGATCTGTGCCATTCCTCCCTCCACTTACCCGCAGCTGCCACGTCATGACCTTGAGGACAAGGTCCCTTGTGAACGGGTCGGAAATGATAGAGAACCAAATAGTCCAAGCCCAAAAGTGAATAGGCCCAAACGTGTCATATCCAAACCTTGTTGGATGAGAGACTATGTCTAGTTATTAAGGTTTTATTTGGCTTTTAATAATTGCTAGTCCTACACGTGTAGGGATAGATTACATGGTTATTTTACGTATATATTGTAGTGTTTATCATGGAGAAGGGCATGAATGAATTTCCTGAGTTTATTTTCTTCTTAGTAGTACTAGTGTAGCCCTAATTCTCTTTCACTCATCTATCATTTTAACACTACAATATATATGTAAAATAACCATGTAATCTATCCCTACACGTGTAGGACTAGCAATTATTAAAAGCCAAATAAAACCTTAATAACTAGACATAGTCTCTCATCCAACAAGGTTTGGATATGACACGTTTGGGCCTATTCACTTTTGGGCTTGGACTATTTGGTTCTCTATCATAATGATTGATGACAAGTTACTCTACAACTAAACTATATTATTTTATAATTATATATTTGACAAACATAATATATTATATGAAACTATATTTTATTTATACTTATTCATATGGTTTAACTTTAAAATTATGTTTTATTATGAAACTGACTGAAATAATTTATATACTATGTTTTTAATTTAAAATTATATATTTAATTATATATTAATTTATGTGATTCTATTGGTTTATAATTTAGTTGTTTTGTTAGTATTATATTGACTACAATATTTTTAAGAGTTTCTTTAAGACATGATATGAATTTTATTTAAATTTTTAAGGATATACTATATATATATAATATCATATGAATTATTTTTTTAAGAAAATAATAGAGATCGAGCCATACATTTTAATTAATACTGGTTTGACTTGTGACTCAATACTATAACCAATTTGATGATTAGTCTAATTTTTAAAATATTATTTTTAAAATTTATATTTTTACGTGAATACTACTTCAATGTTTTCCACATTGATTATCTATATTGTTAGATTTATTAATATCTGTCTAGTAGCAATGCTTTAAATAAATTACATAAAATCTATAACAAAAAAGTTAATTTACATATTATTTTTATCTAATAAGAAGATATAACTTTTTCCATCAAATTCACCAAGTAATACTTTTAATTTTTTTTAAAAATCTTAATTTAAAAGCACATATGGTAAATCACGTGAGCTTAACAGTTTTTAATTACATAAAATCTTAGATTTAAAATTCACCGCCAAGAAGTGCATTGTCAAATTATTTATGGAGTGAACGAACTCGTGGGGTCGAGGCTGGTAACGGTATAGACTTACCTTTTAAGCGATTTAGTGGTTGGATATTCCCACTATCAGATTGCTTCAGTTCGATGTCAAGTGTCAACACATGTCCCTTTCATTTAAACAACGAATCAATACTTTAATTCCAATTTCAATATATATATATATATATATAAAGTATAAAAATATTATTTTGAACAAAATCAATTTAATCAACAATAGATTAGTTTGTCAGTGATAAAAATTACCGTTGATATAATCATTTTAATTTTATATTTTTGAAAATTAATTAAAATAAGTAAATGAGTAAAATATTTTACCAATAATTTGTAAATATTTTATTATTTTTAATGTTAATTGTTTTTTAAAATTAATTAAAATAAGTAAATGAGTAAAAGAAATACACATGAGTAACTCAACGAAGAAAAAATGCTGATATGATAAGTAAGAACATATGCACTATATTATTAAAGAAACCAAAATTTTCTAAGGGGCGCTTGACTCGCAACCTCATTAGACAAACCCTAAACCATAATCTTCTCCTCTTCAAGTGAGGTGCAAAGGTAAGGATCATGCTTTACTTTAGTGGTGCATTCTATGTTGAACATCTACAAGTCTGGTTTTGATTTTTCCTAAGTCAATACAGATAGCAATTTTGGTCGTGATTTGATGGAGGTTGTTGGCTTGGTGGAAGGTTTGGACTTGGCAAACGTGATGTTGACTGTAACATCCTATTTTTAAAATAAAATAAAGTTTTTAAATAATATTTATAATATAGGTTTCTTTAATTTATTAAATTAAGTTTATCATATAAATAAAGAGGTTTTTAATAAATAAAATAAGTAGTGGGGTAGAGACAAGTCTTTGTGTGAGACTATTCGGTCCAATTGGAGTCTTATTAAACAAGAGAAAAAGGGTTAGGTTAGTTTTCATGTCAGCTATAAACCTTAAGAGTACATGTAGAGGAAATCATAGAGAAGACCTTGAGGAACATGTGAAGTAGTTACGAAGATGATAGAAGATCGGTTCCGTGCCTTAGATATCATCATTTGAGGTAAGAAGGGGAGTAAGAATGTGTCACTTATGGGCACACATAAGGGGTATGAGTAGTAAAGTGATCCCTAAGCCTCCTTAGAGTTTATAATTGTATGTGTTTGGTTAATTAGTTGTTGATATGAGATAATTGTTGTTTTCTAAATAAAATATGAGATTGCTTTTCATAAATTTATGATGTTGAGATATGCTATACCATGTGTTGGAATATTTTAGGGTCAAGGTTAGATGTATGATTTGAGAGTTTTGTAAGAATGGGATGATTTGGTTATAATTGTTGTCAAATAAATATTTTGTAATTGAATTGAGAATGATTAATTGAATGATTCAAAATAAAAAACCTTAAAGATGGATTTGGAGAGGCTAGAGAACCCTAATTTTGCAACGTTGTTGAGTAAGAAGGAAAGAATGAGTCTTGAGAGAAAAATGATAAGTGAAAGAGCTTGTAAAGGAGTGTTTTAATTAGTAATTAAAAAGAAGAAAAAGAAAGTGAGTAATCATGAGTAAATAATTAAATGAAAAAATGAGAATGATAACAGGGGAATGATAGAGAAAAAGAGATGAGCATGACAATCATAATTAAGAAAAGATGAGAAGAGACAAAGTACAACTATAAATGAGTAATTAAAGAGGAAAAGTATGAATGATGAAAGAGATAGTAAGAGTACAGACATGACCATGCTGAGATGAGGAAATTAAGGTGGGGGCTTGGTATCTTGTGGAGATGTCCAAAAAGAGAGGCTTGGAAAATTGATGATGTTGACACTGAACATTGCATTATTTATTGTGTTTGATTATGTTGTATGAGAGTTCATGCATTCATGTATAGGTGGTGTGTATCTATGTTAAGACAAAAGACAAATTTAGATCCCTCATATTTTATAAGTTTTAATGATAATAAACATTACATTTGTAGTAAGAAAACGTGTTGTAAAAGTCTTTGTTTTAGATTGAGTAAGACAAAGTAACATCTGTAAGACAAAGCTAATCAGATGAAGCATACAAATTGTCTCTAACAATCATTATTTATTGTGATTGATGAGTTTAAATATTCAAATGAATGCTTTATACCTTAACAAATCAAAAGTTGTTGTTTGGAACTCACACTCTGTTAAAAGTGTACAAAAGCATGAAGAGTGGTAGAACAAATGACAAAGATCCTAGATTTCACGGAAAAAGTGCTGAAAGAAAGACTGTATTCTCGCCTACATGTTGACTTTGCTTCATGTTTTTCTCCCTTTACTACTCTACTCTGACAAGTAGCTTGACCTATCAAAGATAAGAAGTACATTTAGGTTAAAGACATTAATTAAAGCATTTAATGCACCAACGAATACTTCCTCTCTCTAAAGAATTGATGAAGGAATAAGACAAAACAGTTCTATGAATCAAACTCAAGAAGCTACAACAAACATCTCTTTCAAAGCTATTATATAAGAAGTTATAAAACTCAGAAGAAGATACAGAAACACATACAAATAATAGAAATGTAAATATAGAAAAATGATTTGTACTCATTTCTTAGAAAACCTTCTTCAAGAGTTTCTTATACTCAAACGAATTGTTGTAATCACATCTAAAAGAGACGACAATTGCAATCTTGTAATACCTTTATAACCATTGTTATAAGGTAGAGCCTAGAGAGTGTAGACACCCAATTTCGTCCGGGGGGGCATACAAACGAAGAAATGGACATCTATTATTAAGAAAAGGAGTTCCCAATCATGGAAATATCAAGACATGACATCAGGAGGCTAAAAGCCAAAAAAAAAAGCTAGTTTTAGTAGCCCGGAACGGGCTGTTCCAAAACTGGAACGGGCCGTTCCGATTTTGGAACGGGCCGTTCCAGGCTCTTTAAAGAAGGCTAAAACACATATTTGGAACGGGCCGTTCCCAAATTGGAACGGGTCGTTCCAAATAACAAAAAAGGCTTGAATTTTTCATTTGAAACGGGCCGTTCCAGAGTGGTTTTTATGTGTTAAACGCGCCTCCGGAACGGGCCGTTCCGATTTCAGAACGGCCCGTTCCAATACACTAAATTAACTCATAACGGCTAGATCCAGAACGGGCCGTTCCGATTTCGGAACGGGCCGTTCTGGACCCTGTCTGAAGCCTATAAATAGGAATCTCGGCCACATTTTTTAGGGACTCCAAAATTTTGTCCAGAGCTCGAAATTTCTCTCTTCTTCTCTCTTTTTCTCTCTCTTTCTCTCTCTTGTATTTCTTGAGAGTTTGTGAGGTATTGTAGTGTGAAAAGGTCGCCACAAAGCACCTAGAATCACCATTAACAAAGCTTGATACGAGGTATTTCAGTCAATCTTCTTCTCTCTCCTTTATTTTTATCTTTGTTTCTTATTTCTGATAAACATCATTATAATAAAAATAATCATGTAGATATTTTAGAGTCAATTGTTTAATTTAAATTTCAAGCATGTAAATAGTCATCAATAAAAGGGGATTTAATATTTATATTATTATTATTTATAATGTTAACTTCGTCATAGGGTACCGATTAAGGGCATTGTAGGGGTGCTTAATACCTTCCCTACACGTAACCGACCCCCGAACCCAATTCTGGTTATCAAGGCCATTATTGGACTTTTAAAAACCTTTTCTTTTTCCAATGTTTTTAGTAAAATATTGGTGGCGACTCCATGAACCTATTTTCAAAACCATTAATTAAGGATTAGTCTGGTGTCCGGGCATTCCTTAATTGATGAGATCTTTAAAAGGATGTCTAAACCATAGGTCGCAAGATTGGAAATTTTCGGGTTGCGATAGATGGCGACTCCACTGGGAAAGTTTAAAGAGGGTCAGGCCCATTTAATTGATGAAGTTAATAAAATAAAAAATAATAATTTAAATATTTTTTCCCCTTTACCTTGTTTATTTTCTTTGTTTGACTTTAATATTTGTTTGCCTGTTTAAATTCAGCATTTGTTTGAAATAAAAATTGTACACAAACCTTTGCACACAACAGTTCCCCTTACACCCGGGGGCATGAGGGTAATAAACATAGGGAGTGATTGACGTACGACCGGCCCAAGTTTGGCCTTGGAGCCTGCGAGCCTTGTCGGAAATCACACTCAAGGTGATAACCGGTTACTCTAGCCCGAAATACTGCGACAAACCTTAGAGTTTGTCAGGTGACGGCGACAGAGATACTGGGTCCCTATAATGGGGGCACCTTGGGGGCCTTAAGACCACTGAGATTAGAACCGTCGTATACAATGCACTTTTCTTGTAGGGACCACAAACCAAGGATTTAAACGTGACTGTTCGCGGGTGTACATTTGTTTGAGCATATGCGTGTTGCATTTGTTTGTGTTTATTTATTTCAAATAGATAAGAATTACAAACAAACAGATATCAATAAAAAAAATTAAAACTAACGCTCTTCTGTATACCCTAACTCTAAAGCATCATATAGGGTAGTTTATTTTTAAAAAAAATATATAGCAAAAATCATGCATCATTCCCCTTTAGTAACAAAAAAAATGATAAAATTTAGGCAAAAACAAATATCATGCATTTTTTAGTTTAGCATATGCATTCATTAGAAATGGAAGGCACATATAATAGTATGCAAAGATGTTCTCTACTCAAAAATCAATGAGAATGATATTCATTGAATCTCTCAAGTGACCTTGTATCCTATTCTAGGTTTCATATAGATAACACGCCTTCTTTGTAAATAATAAATAAGAATAAAAAGGGAAATCTAATTTGTGCGTGTTAGTCGGATAATGGAAATTACTGTAATCAAATGCGAGCCCGACACATCAAATCGGGGAACACTTATCAGTAATTGGGGGCATCACACGCCCAAATTGACGATTCAAACATCGAGACTTTCTCATGCAGAAACAACAATTGTCGGGATAAGAGGAATGGTCAAGAATGGACGAATCCTTGCTTTTTAGGGAATTACATGACAAAACCCAATTGAAGAATAAAGACATTGCATACAAAAAACCCGTTAGGATGAAAACCCGTAAAGGGCGTCCTAGGCAAAAATTAGGGTGAAAAAAAAAATCAAAATCCTGATAGGATACGTCCTATGTAAAAGTAGGGATATATAAAAATAAGAAATGTCTATCTGAGTTGGAATTGAAAGGTGGCTCGAGTATTCCCTTCGAAAGCAAGAATTCACAAAAGTTTCACTCCAAATGCAAAACACCGACGTTCAAACAAGTGGAAAGGTTTTCTTTTGGAAATTATCAAATCATTCATGACTCTCTAGGGGGCAACTTCTGTCTATCTCTCTGTGTATGAATCACGAACTCGGGGCATGCCCGGGCCTTCGAGCTTTGCTAAAGGGGCACGTGTAAATTGGAAGTACTATTTTAAATGCTATAACATTCTTTCATTTCTCTTCTCCCTACAAATATTCACTCTAGACCTCATCCATCAACCCTTAATAAACAAGTTGTATTTGCGACAAAGATGTTACTCGATAATAGCATGGAAAGGATAACAAAGTAATCACATGAATCCAGACATGACTAGGGTTTGATAAAATAAAGACATCTCATACCTCACAAACGCTGCAAAAATGAAAGCCTGGCAGGAAACCCACCAAGGGGGCTGCGCAAAAGTTAGGGCAAGATCTGCTAGGCAACCCATAATCAAAAAAGGGTAACCTAGGCAAAAGTAATGATAAAAAAAAATGTCCGCTAGGGAACGCATCTCAAGTAACCTAGGAAAAAGTTAGGACGTCAAAGCAGTGACCTGAGTTTGAAAACTGAAAGGCAGCTCAGGGGATCATCTAAACAAAGCACAAACCCAAGTCATCACTCCACTTTCCAAAAAGGCTAAAACACAATAATAGCTTCCTTGCAGCAAATACGTTTGTTTAATAACCCTAAACACCAAAGCCTACCTTGGCCAGCCCTTCTTCTAAAAACCCCTTTTTTGAAAAATCCTTTCTAACAACCCTTTTGAAAAGGATAAATAAATACAAACATCCCTTCTTTTTCTCTTAACCCTTATGGCATTAAAATGGTACCGAAAAGATACACGAAAAATGCATAGTGAATACTCACGGAGGGAAGGCCGAGATGTCCTCAAATAGAGGTTAGAGACGCTTGACCACACATCGACTGGATAGTCAAGGAGCCATTGAAGCTTGGGCTCAAAAGAACATATCTCGACGATAATCACAAATGACATGGATAAAAAGGAATCGTCACCATTAACCTTAACACGTACAGGTTAATTTCCCGACAAAAATAAATTGCATCTTTAGGAACAAACACATGAGCATAAACTGTATCGCATGCATATGAGTTAGGGGCATATGGAAGGGCGTTACACAAAAAATAAAAGAATCATTCCTGTCTTGCATTTTCATTGCATCCATGCATCCATGCATTCTACTTGTTATGGGTCAGAAGGAGCCCTCAGGACAAAACACTCGTCAAAGTAAAATAGCCGAGCATGAGCCAAGCAGTGGCAAACGACAAAATGAAGTGATTCTATGTGCCCACTAAGCAAAGACATATCAATAGTGGAATAGAATCAACCAAATAAGCAGACTCATAAGCATGAAGAGGCCATCGCGCCCTACTCCTCAACCGAATAATGGAAGATTCATGAAAGTGCCAAGACCAGGAATGTTTTCCTACCAAAGCCAGGAGTGGCTTCCAAAATAATACTCATCAATAAAGATTCAGCAGATAACAACATCATAGGAATAGATTCCTCCATCAATGATGACAATAAAAAAAAAGAAGCAACATGAGAAAAAGACAAGCTTCGAAAATGTCAAAAAAGCCGAAGCATTCAAAAAATGATAGCAAAAAAGGCAAGCTTCAAACACGAAAGAGCCGAAGCTAAATAAAAATGAAATTCAGAAAAAATCCTACCATAAGCAGATGCCTGGAGAGGCATCACAATACTCACCTTGATAAGAACAACACCAAAAACTTACCAGCCATCCCACAATAAAGGCGCCTGGAGAGGCATCACAATACTCATGTGGCAGGGGCAACACTGGAATCCCTGCTAGCCATCCACTTCTCTGCCCATCAACACAGAGGCATCACGACACACCTCCTGCCCAACATCCTTGAGGTAATATCTACCAAAATTCAAGCAAGCCAATGAGGGCACCGACAGTTTCCTCAAAATACAACAAAGGTCTGGAGAGACTGTACTCGCATCCCAATACGGTATACGACAAAGCCGTGAGGGAAAGGTCTGGAGAGACTGTACTCGCATCCCAATCCGGTATACGACAAAGTCGTGAGGGAAAGGTCTAGAGAGACTGTACTCGCCTCCCAATTCGGTATACGACAAAGCTGTGAGGGAAAGGTCTGGAGAGACTGTACTCGCATCCCAATCCGGTATACGACAAAGCCGTGAGGGAAAGGTCTCGAGAGACTGTACTCGCATCCCAATCTGTTACACGACAAAGCCGTGAGGGAAAGGTCTGGAGAGACTGTACTCGCGTCCCAATCCGGTATACGACAAAGCTGTGAGGGAAAGGTCTAGAGAGACTGTACTCAAATCCCAATCTGGTATACGACAAAGCCGTGAGGGAAAGGTCTGGAGAGACTGTACTCGCATCCCAATCCGGTATACGACAAAGCCATGAGGGAACGGCCTGCAGAGGCTACGAAAATACTACGGCATGCAGAGGCTACGAAAATACTACGGCCTGCAGAGGCTACAAAAATACTACGGCCTGTAGAGGCTACGAAATTACTACGGCCTGTAGAGGCTACGAAAATACTACGGCCTGTAGAGGCTACGAAAATACTACGGCCTGTAGAGGCTACGAAAATACTACGGCCTGTAGAGGCTACGAAAATACTACGGCCTGTAGAGACTACAAAAATACTACGGCTTGTAGAGGCTACAAAAATACTACGATAGCGAGGGTACCGCCGAGTTCCTCGAAGTCAAAATCGGGATTGCCGTCGAGCTTCCATCAGTGGGCCAGCTAAAGCCCTAAATATCAGTCCAGCCTGGAGAGGTTGAGCTCATAATATACTCCCTCTTCAACAAGAAATAAATAAAGGAACACATTATCACAAGGGAAACAATGCAGAAGCACCAAAGAGACGAAGAGAAGACCCGGACAAAATGTCTACGTCTTTCCTTGCCTTTGGAAAAGCAACACATTACTATTCCAAAAGGACAAGTAAAGAGGGGCAGCTGTAGACACCCAATTTCGTCCGGGGGGCATACAAACGAAGAAATGGACATCTATTATTAAGAAAAGGAGTTCCCAATCATGGAAATATCAAGACATGACATCAGGAGGCTAAAAGCAAAAAAAAAAGCTAGTTTTAGTAGCCCGGAACGGGCCGTTCCAGGCTCTTTAAAGAAGGCTAAAACACATATTTGGAACGGGCCGTTCCCAAATTGGAACGGGCCGTTCCAAATAACAAAAAAGGCTTGAATTTTTCATTTGAAACGGGCCGTTCCAGAGTGGTTTTTATGTGTTAAACGCGCCTCCTGAACGGGCCGTTCCGATTTCAGAACGGCCCGTTCCAATACACTAAATTAACTCATAACGGCTAGATCCAGAACGGGCCGTTCCGATTTTGGAACGGGCCGTTCTGGACCCTGTCTGAAGCCTATTTAGGGACTCCAAAATTTTGTCCAGAGCTCGAAATTTCTCTCTTCTTCTCTCTTTTTCTCTCTCTTTCTCTCTCTTGTATTTCTTGAGAGTTTGTGAGGTATTGTAGTGTGAAAAGGTCGCCACAAAGCACCTAGAATCACCATTAACAAAGCTTGATACGAGGTATTTCAGTCAATCTTCTTCTCTCTCCTTTATTTTTATCTTTGTTTCTTATTTCTGATAAACATCATTATAATAAAAATAATCATGTAGATATTTTAGAGTCAATTGTTTAATTTAAATTTCAAGCATGTAAATAGTCATTAATAAAAGGGGATTTAATATTTATATTATTATTATTTATAATGTTAACTTCGTCATAGGGTACCGATTAAGGGCGTTGTAGGGGTGCTTAATACCTTCCCTACACGTAACCGACCCCCGAACCCAATTCTGGTTATCAAGGCCATTATTGGACTTTTAAAAACCTTTTCTTTTTCCAATGTTTTTAGTAAAATATTGGTGGCGACTCCATGAACCTATTTTCAAAACCATTAATTAAGGATTAGTCTGGTGTCCGGGCATTCCTTAATTGATGAGATCTTTAAAAGGATGTCTAAACCATAGGTCGCAAGATCGGAAATTTTTGGGTTGCGACAGAGAGGTTTGACTGTAAAAGAATACTTGGATTTGAGTATGGAAAGGCTTGTCTATAAAAGAATACTTGAGTTTGAGTCTAGAGAGGCTTGTTTGTAAAAGAATATTTGGATTTGAGCTTGGAGAGGCTTGTCTATAAAAGAATATTTGGGTAGTATTACTCTTACTGATCCTTTGTCTGTTGTAAATACTACTTAATGAACTTGAAAATATGCAAGTTTTTGATAAATATTATTCAACCTTCTTCTAATGTCTATCTTTTCTCCACAATCTATGTAAGAGTGTCTCTATGGTCTTCTAGCTTGACCTCGAGGATGTTATGGTAGGGAATCTCTAACAAGTATGGGATGTGATCACGACTAACTATAATGACCCGAATGGATCTTAACAGATCTCCCCTAGTTGAGAGTGGATTGAGAAAGTCACCTAGTGTGTTCGATTGATGCGCTCCTGAGCTGTCTTGTATTGGAGCACCTTTGGTGATGTTGGAGATTGGTACCGCATGCATAGGAGTAAGAGCATAAGTTGCATAAGTCATTGAATGGTGAATGTGGATGATCTTGAGTTTAATGTGTTGAATGAAGTATTATGTATATTGAGAATTGAATGTCTTACATTGATATGAGATATGGTTTTGAGTTGTGTTAGTATGCTATCCACATGTCTTATATGTGACACACACATGTGAGATATATGTCTTAATTTTTAGTTGAGATTTTTATCTCATTTTCAACCTAGTTTTTTTTTTAATTTTTTTTTTTTACTTTTATGGAATTTTTGTTAAATTATTTTTCAATATTATTGTTTTATAATTATCTTAATGCTAGATAAGTATTTACTATTAGAAAAAAAAGTATTTAACATGTGATAAGTGAGATTAAATTATTTTAAACTATTATATTTTTATAATTTAATAAATAATAAAATCATAACTTATTGACTATTACAAAAAGAAACTCAAAAATTAGTTTAAATTTTTTTTAAGAAACGACATTTTATTTTATTTTAGGAAGACAAAATTAAACTTACAAAAATATCAAACTAGATACAAAATGTCTCAAAGTTTAATTGATAAATTAAGTATTTACATAACATATTCACAATGTCATCAAAATGAAATAAAAGTTTTCATAAAAGAAATATCACACACCCTTATGCAAACAATTATTCACAAGTCTTTAATGTATAACTTTTAAAGCATGAGATTAGCTCATTTAAATGAAGCCTTATGTTAAGTTTGTGTGTAACACTCCTTAGATTTGATGCCTAGTGACATCACTCTATGGTACTTCACACGGTAACATTTTACACAACTCCTCATTGGTAAGAATTTTCACCTGTCAGAATCCTTCGTGAGTAGCCTTTATTGAGATGTCCGGTTGCCTTTAGGATCAACAATTGTCCTCATAAACTAACAAAAGACTTTTCAATGTACTTTGTCTTTATTCACACGCTTTTTGAAAAGCCTTCTAAAAGGTCACCCATTCTTAAATCCCTCCAACTCAAGTATGTTTAGCTGTGAAGTTTTTAAATGATGAGATACCAAAAAGTAGATGCAATAATTTTTTTAATAATATTTATATTATGGATTTAGTTAATTTATTAATAAAGTTTGTAATATAAATAATAGATGTTTTTATTAAATAAAATAAATATATACTAGGGGTTTGCCGGAAACCTTGGGGTTTAGACTCTTAAGCCCAATTCAAAATCTTATTTAATAATAGAAAAAAGGAAGGGTTAGGTCATATACATCAATTTTTTAACCCTTATAGTGCTTACAGAGGAAAAACCTAGCAAAGAATTTTATGGAACATGTGGAGTAGCCTCAAAATAGTGAAAATTGTGTCCATTGTCATGGAGGTCGTCATTTGAGGTAAAACAGGGAGTGAGAATGTCTTATCTTGTGGATGCACATAAGGGGTATGGGTACTAATGCAACCCCTAAACCTTCCTAAAACTATTTATTATATTCGTTTGAAGAGATTGACTTTACTTTGGGCTGATTACTATTGAAATATTAGGGGTTAGGATTGGATGTATAATTTGGGAGTTTGGTGTAATTTGTTTAATTCTGGAAATTTTTGTATGAACATGTCTCGATATTAAGGTGATTTATCTCTACGTTATAAACCAAATAGAGTTCCATTTGTTAGGATGGAAATTAGACATTTGGGGACAGTGACAGATCCAGAAATTTTACATAGTGGGGCAATACTTATTCATATATTTGTAATATTAAGAATTTTACATATAACTTTTAAAAGTATAAATATATATATATATATATGTATATATATATATATATCATAATTATTTTTTGCAAACTTTTATATCTACGATTACAACTAAAGATGAAAATAAATTAGGTCAGACTATATTATATTATATATCCTAAGTATGACTTATTTATCTGCCATAAATATTTTTTAAAATATTTGGTTAGAGTTACAATCCTAAAGACCTACTTTATAATAATGTAACACTAATAAAAATATAAAAATAAATATGTTAAATTTTATAAAAATCAAGTTTAATTTATTTATGATATAAACATGTATTTAATATCTAATATATATTTTTAGATGATAATTTATTTTAAATATATTTTATAATAAAAATTCTAAATAAAACATAAATCTTTCGATTTTTCCTATTTTGATTTTTTTTAATCAACGTATATAATAAAGAGAAAACACAAAAGGTAAACATGCATGCTGCATATTTTATTTTATCAAAAATTGATTTTTTTTAACATATTACATTATATATGCGAGTATTAAGATATATATATATATATATATATATATATTATAATTAAACATTTAAAAAAATTGATTCATTATTGAATTTTTTACACAAATAATACTATTTTAAAATTTTTTTTACCCAAATAGCAACTGTACAAGTTTATTTCCCCAACTAGCATCATTCCGGATTAAAAAATAACACATGGAAAACGGATTAGAACGGGCCGTTTCAAAATCAAAATTAGCACATAAAAAGTGAAACTAGAACGGGCCGTTCTGCATCCAGAACAGGTCGTTCTGCATCCAGAAAGGACCGTTCTGGCCTATTAATAATTTTTTTGTGTTTGATTTTCACTTATCAAATACCAAAACTGAGAGACTACCATCAAGTGATTAAATTTATTGAATATTAATATTATAAATATAACTAAATAAATTTATTAAAATTCATTACAATAATAAAGATCAATGGTGGCAGAAACTGAATTCATGACCAATATTTGGATATGTCTTCCTAGTGTGACAATAGGAACAATTTTTTACACGATTATGTTGTTCTCTAATGTCCATCTCTGTTCTAATCCTGCTAGACTTTGGCCGACCCTTGAAAGTTCTCTTGAGTTCTGGATTTGGCCACAAAGTTGAATGAAACGCAACATCCGAGAAAAATTTGACCCCCTGGGAGATTTAAAGGCTAAATGAAATGTGGTATGATTGCGACAAGTTTCAGAAAGATATACGAATGACAGTTTGGAGAGCTTCGACATGAAGATTATTGGCCTACTTTCACTGGTCCAACTTTGTGGCCAAATCCAAAACTCAAGCGAACTTTCAAGGGTCGGCCAAAGTCCAGCAGGATTAAAACAGAAATGGACATTAGAGAACAACATAATCAATTTCTACCACCATTGATATTTATTGTTGTATTGAATTTTAATAAATTTATTTAGATATATTTATAATGTTAATATTCAATAAATTTAATTATTTGATGTTAGTTTATGAGTTTTGGTATTTGATAAGTGAAAATTGAAAAAAAATTATTTGTAGGTCAGAACCGCCCGTTCTGCAAGCAGAATAGACCGTTCTGGTTCCACTTTTTATGTGCTAATTTTGATTTTGGAACGGCCCGTTCTGATCTGTTTTCCATGTGTTATTTTTTAATTCGGAACGGCCCGTTCTGATTTCAGAACAGCCCGTTCTGAACGTGAACAGTAAATAGTGCTAGTTGGGGAAATAAATTTGCACAGTTGCTATTTGGGTAATTTTTTTTTAAAATAGTATTATTTGAGTAAAAAACTCTTCATTATTAAGGAATATTCTTTATCACATAAGAGAATTAATCTCCTTCAAAAGTTTGACCGACATCAAATAAATAAACATTTCCTCCAAATTTATATTTTATACATACGATAATTTAAACATATATGTTTATTTTATTAGAATGTAATTTTTATTTTCTGTGCCCTCAATATAGACAACATAGATTCGTCCTTGTTTGAGGATAAAGTTTTGACTTAAGAATCACAAAAAAATGTTAAGAAATGACTGAATTACGCGAGTCACAAGATAAGTCTCATGTTCTTTGCGTGAAAAGTAATGTTTGTAACTTGAAAGTCTTACAAGTACCCTTGAATGATGAACTTAAGTTATGTAATATTTATAAAAGTTGTAGCCTTAAATTTTAGCTTTTTAATGACTCTAGAATCATCCAAAGAGGTGGTCTATAACTCATGTTATTATCAAATTAATGAGTAAATGTTAAGTTATTGTATTTAGGCTTAATTGTGGTTTTGTAATTTTAAAAATAGTAAATGATAAAATCAACTTTTGAGGTTAACATAGAAATAATAAATAATTATCTTAGATTTTTAATAAAATTAAGATCAACTTGATTATATAGATAAAACTCTAGATGTCACATTCAGATTACATGATGTCATAAAAGCTTAAGATAAGAAGAGATAATTTAAGTTGTAATGATTAGTTGTTTTATCTTTTAAGTACTCAAATGCACAATTTTATGCATGTACAAATCTTTGAATCCTTCTCATTTTAATGTATCCAAGTTGTTACATTATATTTATTTATTTACAAGTGTTTGAACTAGTATTTAACTAGCAAAATCTGAATAATTCATAAATATCTTAATTTACTTACATTCCTAACTTAAATTATCATTTTTTTATGAAAATAAAATTCAATATTAAAAGAGTTTACAACAAGTAACAACCTAGTCACCTTACTCAACAAATTTATGGGAAAATCATCTATCATAGAAATCGACAACAAAAACAAGAAAGTCAATTACACGTGCTAGACCTATTGAGTTCTGGATTTTATTCATAAAGTAAATTAGACGAAATTTAAAACGTTTTCTTTAACGATAAATTAAGTTATGAAAAGTCATCACATTTTAAAATTAGAACATATTATCAGTTCAAACGAATACTTACTATTATAAAAGAAGACAATTTAGACAAATTAATAAGAAACTATGTCTATGACAGGTTAACACTTGGAACAAGAACACATTGTGAGCTTCAACTAATCCTTCATTTATAATATACAAAAAGAAATTCACAAATAAGATAATGGCTGTTTGATATTCGATACATCAAAACAAACTCAATTTGAAAGTCAAGTGAAAGACAAAGCTACTAGAATCAATTTCAGGTTTCTCCATTGTTAGACAAATTTGAAAGTCTAGTGAAAGACAAGAATGTGGTTCCCAAACATGCATTTAGATTCATGAAATCTATAAATAAATAAAAAAAACCAAAAATAGTATTTTTTTCTAATTTCCCATTCTTTATTTTCTTATTTAAATTATTTTAAGAAGTACCTTTAAATTAAGAATAAAATTCAATAAATTAAAATTATTGAAAATTTATTTTATTTAATTTTTTTTATTATTTTTGATTTCTTCACTAGCACATGATATTTCATTTCTTTACAAAATCCTTTTTATTATATTTTGGGCTCGTTGCTATGAACTGGGCTTTATCTTTTGTGGGCCTCCTTTTCTGTAAATGATACAAACCAACGATGCCATAATCAACCAAGAAAAAGAAAACTTAATATATATATATATATATATATATATTGTTCCTGTTTGAGGATACACACTTCAATTATCTTCGTTGTGACGGGTCGGGTCTTCGGTCTCTGTTTCTTTGTTCCAATCCGGGTAGTCCGAAGGGGGTGTGCCTGCAAAGACACTCCAACGCTCAAGTTAGTGCTCGGCGTAATAAATGCGGTAGTTCAGAATTAATTACGTACCTCGTTGAGGTCCTATTTATAGTGGTTCTTATTGGGCTGCAATTAGGGACTGGGCCCCGGAAAATTAGGGGTTTAATCTTGTGCATTATATTAATTAATCTCTCCGTAACCATCTAGATGATGTCGACAGACTCGGCCGACTCCGCCGACCCGCTTCACCCCATGTAGGGGGTGGTCGGCGGGTTCGGATACTCGGCATAATCAACGATCTCGGGAATTCGGGCGTTTCGGCCATTATACGGTCAACGATCTCGGGTATTCGGGCGTTTCGGCCACCATACGGTATACAACCCCCGCAGCGTCAAGGATGAGAAAAGACGAAGACGGTATGGAGGAGATGGTGACGTGGTATTCGTTGTCCAGGAATAGGGGTCGGTATAGGAGTATCTCGATGCTGTCTTGATTATGCTTGGGTCGACCTTGACCATGAGCTCCAGCCGAGGTCTTTTGTGGGCGATGTCTAGGCCGAGACCTCAGTCGGTACTGGCCGAGACGTTGGCCATGTGAGGTCAGGCCGAGGCCTTTTGTTGGTGGTCTAGGCCGAGGCCTTGGCCATGTGGGGTCAGGCCGAGGCCTCCTGCGCTGGGGCTCTGAATCTTGATGACTTAGACCGAGGCCTCGGCAGGTGTGTCTTGCCACGTTGGCCCTAGCGGTTACGGGCCCAACGGTTACTAAATCTGAGCCGTTGGATGATGTAGATCGAACGGTTGTGGCCCGGGGGCGTCTTTTCACCTCCCCTGATTTACCTTGCCTATAAATAGGGGTGTTGATGTGAAAATTTACGCGATGTAAATTTTCCGAGCTCTCCCAAGATCATATTCTTCCGAACAACCCGAGCAAGGTAAAATTTTGTATTATTTAATTTTAGCAATAAATGGATAAAGGTTACGATTCGGCTAGGAGTTGGACGTCTTCGGAAGCGTCGGGTGCTTCATTAGACAAAGAGGGGTCGACTTCAAGTGAAATATCGAGGTTACCCCCGCTGCAATGCGAAGTTGTCTTCCCTTCCGATCGCCCCGAACAAGAGGATAGCGGGGATGAGGTGGTCGAAGTATCGCCTCCGACAACATTGGCGGTGGCCTTGGCACGGGCAACTGAGGTGGATGACCGAGGTCTAGGTCTAGTCGGTCAACCGCACCAGCAAGCGTTGCAAGTTGATGTGAGCAGGGACGAACTGGAAGTGGTCGGCGATGCGCGAGGCAAGAGAGCTGGTGGACCGAGCACTCGGGTAAGAGCACGGATCGACTACGGAACTGTGGAGATTCCTGGTTACGAGTGGGTCGACGGGGAGGTCGGCATTTATCTTTCGAAGTTGTCCGACCAGGGGCTATTAGACACATTTGTCTCTTTGGAGAACTGCTTCGGGAGTGGGGAGGATCAGTTTCCCCTACTTGCCAAGGCATGCATGGACGACGGGCCGGAGACTGACTTCGTGTTTTTGGAGTCGGGGGACGATGAAGACGATTACTTCTACGTGTACATGTGCTGGTTCGAAGACCTCGGTGTTCAACTACCCTTTGACGATTTTCAAATGGGGGTTCTCCGAGTGCTCAACATGGCACCGAGTCAATTGCACCCGAATGCCTGGGTCGCGATGCAGGCGTTTCGGAATTTATGCTTGTGTTTGGGTCTGACTCCCTGACCCCTGGCTTTCCTTTACTATTATACCAGTCGCCCGAGTAAACCGGCAAAGTGGGTGTCATTGTCTCGGGTGCCGAAGCGAGGATTTCTCCGAGCCTTCACTTCTTCCTACAAAGGGTTTAAAGACGGATTCTTCAAGGTTCGCTGGGGGTCGGAGATGAAGAACTGCTTTTATGATCGAGAAGGCGAACCGCTATTTCCCTTTTATTGGACGAAGCGCCCGACGCGTTATGAAGCGATGTCGGCGTCTAAACTCCCTGCCGAGGACAAGGAGATCGTGGACTTGTTAGATCAGCTACCGAAAGGCTTGCCTGTCCGAGGCCTTTTGGACATTTTTGAAACGTCTCATTTTGAGACGGGTTTGCTAGGTATGCGTTTTAGGATTCGGTTACTTAATCAGTTTAAATTGATGTTAAAATTTACTTCGTTGCAGGTTTAATGGCCGGAGGTAAACTAGACGTGACCGCCATGCTCGCGAAGAGGGCGAAGGATGCAAAGGCTAGTGGGCAGGTCCCACCGGCGCGGTCGGGTCTGAGGATGGCTCAGGATAAGCCTTCACAAGCGGGCCAAGCAGCTGTCTCTGGAGCAATCTGGTTGCGGCAACTTCGCTATCCCAGCTGTTGTCGCCGGCTCCAACTTCCTTGCCCCGAACGTGTAGACCGAAAATTTGGTCGGTTTGGATCTTGCTACTGGGGGCGGACTGCAATACCTGGAGGCCATGTCTGCCGAGGCCGCATATAAGCTGTTTTGCGAACTCGATACTCGGACCTTCCTTGTTGCGAAGCATGTCATGAACAGGCATGCTGTGTCCGAGGAAAGGATCCATGGCCGACTCAAGGAGGCCGAGGCCACGGTAAAAGAGGCGTTGGCTACGAATGCCAAGTTAACTGAGTCGGCTGAAGAATTAAAAAGGATTGCCGACGCCCACCGGAGGGAGGCTGACGACTTGAAGTTGACCGTACAAAGAATGAAGGCCGACGTTGTCGCGTCGACGAACGAGATTGCTCGGTTGAAAGAGGCGGCCGCAAAGTTTGAAGCCGAAGCTACCGAGCAGATACTTGAGCAACATGATGCCGGCTTCCGGCATGCGGTGAGGCAGGCTTATCACTTTTGCGAGGTTCCGGCTGATTTTCAGTTCGATGTTGGCCGGGACTTTTTAGGCGGCAAGTTTATGAGCTATTCTAAATTCCCCCAAGGGGCTCAACCCGACGCCGAGGCCCCTCGTCACGGTATTTCCGTCCAAGCTCCCTTGCAACTAGCTGAGGATGAAGATCCGATCATTGACGTGGTTGGCGAAGGCGACGGAGGTAATCCTGGAAGCTCGGCAGCTACTTAAGGGGTCGGCCCGTTGACAGTTTAGGATTACCTATTTTTTGTAAGCGGGCCGTAAGTGCCTTTTGTTGTTTTTGGCCATCGGTGCCGGTAGATTTTAGATTTTTTGTAAGTAGCCGTTTCGGTCGGCCATACTCTTATTTCTATAATACTGATTTTTTGCATGTTTATAGTGCCTAGTAATGTAGACATAATCCGACCTGTATGGGTGATGATCAGTGCATATTTCGTGCGTTTAACCGGGTGTATTGTGTTTCGGTGAGTGTTCGGTTGCAATTACGTGTTTCGAACTATTACTCGAGATTTACTTTGGATGCGGTGTGTTCGGAGTGCTTGGCATAGGGCACGAGTGTTTTTCGTATGATTAAACGAGGATTGGTCGGGCTCGTTACGGATCGCGCGTAGTGCTCGACCTGGGGAACGAGTGTACTTCCCGTAATCGACCAGATATTGGTTGGCGTCGTCGCGGTCGTGCGTGGTGATTGGGGGTAGTGCTCGTCCTAGGTACATCCTTAACCGAGTAGGGTACTCGGGAGGGAAACCTGGGGCCCGAGTTCACTTTGTTGCCGCAGGCTGAGTATTGCTCGGCCTCGTCGTGGTTGGGGATAGTGCTCGGCCTAGGTACGTCCTTAGCCGAGGAGGGTACTCGGGAGGGAAACCTGAGGCACGAGTTCACTTTGTTGCCGCCGGCCGAGTATTGCTCGGCCTCGTCGTGGTTGGGGATAGTGCTCGGCCAAGGTACGTCCTTAGCCGAGGAGGGTACTCGGGAGGGAAACCTGTTAGGCACGAGTTCACTTTGTTGCCGCCGGCCAAGTATTGCTCGGCCTCGTCGTGGTTGGGGATAGTGCTCGGCCTAGGTACGTCCTTAGCCGAGGAGGGTACTCGGGAAGGAAACCTGTTAGGCACGAGTTCACTTTGTTGTTGTCGGCTAAGTGTTGCTCGGCCCGTTGTATTTGGGTGTAGTGCTCGGCCTAAACATAGAATAAAAACAATATGAAAAATTCTGAACTTTTATTAATGAAGTGCCTCGTTAAAAACCTTGCCGACCCAAAAACCCTCCTTAGGGAAAAAATAGTCGGTCAAGGAAAAGAGTGCACCATTACATCAGCTGTAACACATCTTTAAGTGTGTCGAATTCCAAGTCCTAGGAATAGGTTCTCCTGATAGGTATTCTAGCTTGAAAGCTCCATTGTTTAGGTTGTGTCGGATGCGGAATGGTCCATCCCAATTTGGGGCGAGCTTCCTCTGTCTCGGATCTTTTCTTGCTTCACCTGTGGCTCTCCAAACGAGATCTCCTTCTCGAAATTCTCTTGGTTTCACCCTGCTGTCGAATCTTCGCTTGTAGCGTTGCTTGGTGGCCTCGGCCACGACTAGCGCTCGGTCACGAACCTCTTCTACCGTGTCCAAGTTTTTTCGGAGTTCGGCTTCGTTGCTTGCTTCATCAAAGTGGGCTCGGCGGAAGGACGGTTCTCCGATTTCCACTGGGATCATCGCGTCGGATCCATAGACCAACCGGAAAGGTGTTTCTTGCGTGGTTGACTGGGGGGTGCATCGGTATGCCCATAACACCTCGGGTAGCTGCTCGGCCCATGCTCCCTTTGCTTCCCCTAAACGTTTCTTCAGTTCTGAGAGGATGACCTTGTTGGCTGACTCGGCCTGACCATTCGTTTGTGGGTGTTCGACCGATGTGACCTTGTGCTGCACTCCTAAGTCGGCTAGGAACTCGTTTAGTTTTCGGTCGGTAAATTGCAGGCCGTTGTCGGTCAGAAGAGTGCTTGGGACACCGAAACAGGTGATAATATTCCTCCATAGAAACTTTTGGACTTGATGGGCCGAGATACACGCCAAGGGTTCGGCTTCGATCCATTTGGTGAACAGGTCGACAGCAACGATGAGGAATTTGCATTGGCCCTTGGCGACCGGGAAAGGTCCAAGTATATCGGCACCCCAAGTGGCGAACGACCATGCTGGGGGAATGCAATGTAATTGTTCGGCCGGCTGATGGACCAAATTGCCATGCTTTTGACACGGCAGGCACTTCTTTACGAACATAGCGCAGTCGGTGTTCATGGTCGGCCAATAGTACCCGGCTCGTAGGAGTTTGGAAACGGTTGTCCTCGCTCCCGAATGCAGTCCACATATACCCTCGTGCACTTCTCTCGTCACATAATCAGCCTCGGCGGAGTTTAGGCACTTGAGTAACGGGGTAGAGAAACCGCGTTTGTACAACTGGTCGGCGATGACAACGTACCTGCCGGCTTGGGTTCTTAGCCGTTTGGCTTCGGACGGATCAGTCGGCGTGTTTCCATTTACAAGGAACTCTTTTATTTCGGCTCGCCAGTCTTGAGAATCGTCCTGATCGGCGTATCCGGCATTGACGTTTGACACCACTTCTGCGTCGACACTGGGGCGGTCGATCTCTTGTTGGATTATCGTTCTCAAGTGCCCCGGCTTTTTGGTTGCGGCGAGCCGAGCCAACTGGTCGGCACGGGCATTGTCTTCGCGTGGAATGTGCTCCACCGACACCTCCTGAAAGCCCGCTTTTATTTTTTGATAAGCGTGATAATACTTCATCATGCTGTGATCCTTTACTTGGAAGCTTCCACCAACTTGCTCGGCCACCACTTTGGAGTCGGTTCGACATTTGACTTTTGATGCACCCATGTCCTCGACCAGTCTTAACCCTGCCAATAAAGCTTTGTATTCGGCTTGGTTGTTCGAGGCTTTGAACCGGAAGCGCAGGGATTGTTCCAATGTTATCCCTCTCGGTCCTTCTAGGATCACTCCTGCCCCGCTCCCCTGGCTGTTTAAGGATCCGTCCACATGGAGGGTCCACCATGGTTCCTCGAATTGGCCTTGTGGGTGGAGTTCATTTATAAAGTCGGCCAAACATTGAGCCTTGATCGGTCCCCTCGATTTGAAGGTGATGTCAAACTGCGAGAGTTCTATCGACCAGGCCATCATTCTTCCAGCGAGTTCGGGCTTCCTTAACACCTTAGCGACGGGGCAGTCGGTGTGCACAACAACTCGGTGGCTTTGGAAATAATGGCGTAGGCATCGGGAAGTGTGTACTAGGCCGAGCGCCACTTTTTCGATCAATTGGTATCGAGTTTCTGAATCTTGTAGCAGTCGGCTGACAAAATACATGGGAGCTTGGTTGCCTTCTCTTTCCTGCACCAGAACCGAGCTGATCGCCTCCTCTGACACAGCCAAATATACCAGTATTGGGCTGAGAGGGTCAGGCTTCGTAAGGGTCGGGGGTGTCGCCAAAGTCGTCTTCAAGGTTGTGAAAGCTGCTTCGCAGTGTTCGTCCCACGAGAAGGCCGACGCCTTCCACATGAGCTTTGTCATCGGGCTAATTTTGTCGCTTAACCGTGGGAGAAATCGGGATAAGGCGACTAGTCTCCCAGAGAGGCGTTGCAATTCCTTGAGATTGCTTGGGCTTCTCATGTTCAGCACGGCCTGGCATTTGTCTCGGTTCGCTTCTATGCCTCTTGCTGATAGCATAAAGCCTAAGAATTTGCCTCCCTTGACCCCAAAAGTACATTTCTCGGGGTTTAGCCTCATGTTGTGCTTGCGGAGTTCGCCGAAGATTTCGGCTAGGTCCGTGATGTGCTCGGTGAGAGAATTGGACTTGACCACCATATCGTCCACGTAGATCTCGATGTTTCGACCGATTTGTCCCTCGAATACTTTATCCATTAACCTCTGATAGGTCGCCCCGGCGTTCTTCAATCCAAAAGGCATGACTCGGTAACAGAAGTTGGCGTTTTCAGTGATGAACGCCGTCTTCTCCTCGTCGGAAGGGTGCATCCTTATCTGATTGTAGCCGGAATAGGCGTCGAGGAAGCTGAAGATAGAGTGCCCGGACGCTCCGTCGACAAGTCGGTCGATGCAAGGGAGTGGATATGCGTCTTTGGGGCATGCTTTTTTGAGGTCGGTGTAATCGGTACACATTCTCCATTTTCCATTCGACTTTTTTACCAAAACTACGTTAGCTAGCCAAGTCGTGTACCTGACTTCCCTTATGAACTTAGCCTCTAACAACTTCTTCACCTCGGCGTCCGCAGCTTTTCGCTTCTCCTCCCCCATCTTTCTTTTCTTTTGCGCGACGGGTCGTGCGTCTCGGCAAACGGCTAACCGGTGGCATAGGAACTTGGGGTCTATCCCTGGCATATCTGATGCCCTCCATGCAAATAGGTCTCGGTTATCCCTCACAACGCACTTGACTCGTCTTGAGTCGGCTTCGCTCAACTGAGATCCCATATTTGTGCTTTGTTCGGGTATTTTGCCTAGTTGAAAAGGTCTGAGGTCCTCGGTTGGCTCGATCCGTTCTTCTTCGCCTAACCGAGGATCCAGTTCGATGTCTTCCGTCGTCTGCTGCCCTACTACATTCACACCCTTCGTCCTTGGGGAGTCGGACATTGGCCGTACCTTGAGACTGGAGAGATAACATTCTCGTGCCGTTTTTTGATCGGCATGCACGGTTATCACTTGTCCATCTCTCGACGGAAACTTCATGCACAAGTGGGGGGTCGAGACAATCGCCCCGAGGGCGTTAATGGAGGGTCGACCTAGTAGGATGTTATACGACGTGTTTGCGTGCATCACGATGTACCGGATCTTGATCTCTTGGGAAGGCTTTTGATCGAACCCGAATCGGGTATACAGGTCGATGCACCCTCTCGTCATCACCCTTTCGCCTGAGAAGCCTACCAGTGGCTCTTGGTACGGCTCTAGGCTCTCCTCAGGAATTCCGAGCTGTACAAATGTATTCCAGTACAATATGTCGGTCGAGCTCCCCTGATCAACCAAAGTTTTCTTTACGATGCAGTTGTGTACTTCGACGGAAATCACCATAGGGTCGTCCTGAACAGGATCAACCCCCCGGAAATCTCGGTCGGAGAAAGTTATGGGTGGCATCCTGGGCACTCTTGGCTGGTTCACACTATTTACCGACCGCATTGCCCGGAGGTGTCTTTTCCTCGCCGAAGAGGTAGATCCTCCCCCGGCGAAGCCCCCGGCTATTGTATTTATTATCTTTCTCGGTCGGTCATCGTCTTCTCGAGAATGTCTTGACTGGTCTCTCCTTTCATTTGACCGGGATCGGCGGCGTCGGTCTCTGGGTAGGGGTGCTTCCCGTGAGTGGTGGCGGTTACTCCCCCTCAACTGGTGGTCCTGGGGTGTGATGAAGCTCGATAGGTGGCCCTGTTTGATGAGGTCCTCGAGTTTGTCTTTTAATGCCGAGCATTCTTCGGTCGAGTGTCCTCTGTTTCGGTGGAACCGGCACGCTTTCGCCTTATCGGCTCTCGGGGGAGTGTTTGCCCTTTTCGGCATCGCAAGGATTTCGGAAGCGAGGGCCTGCTCCATCACCTTGACCCTGCTCGTATTCAGAGGGGTGTAGCCGGTGTAACGTGGTCCTCTCGGTGGTCGAGTGGTCGGGGCCTCGGCATTCGCCTTTTTCAGGGGCTCTCGGCCTGGCTCTTTTCGGCCGTACCCTCTTCGGCCCTGGCCTGGTTTCGGGTCTCCGCCAGTTCCTCCATTTGCATATACTTCTCAGCTCTTCGTCGGAGGTCATTCATATCAACGGGTGGTTTTTTGCACAAACTGTTCACGAATGGTCCCGGCTTGAGGGCCGTGCTCAGCCGATCCAACGCCACGGCAGGATTAAGATCACCAATCTCCATTGCAATTTTGTTGAATCAGTCCATGAAGCTTCTTAGGCTTTCTTTCTTTTCCTGACGAACCCCGGCTAAGGCTAATGAGGTCGTCTTGTACGGCTTACTTGTTGCGAACTGCAAGGTGAACTGGGATGACAACTCACCAAACGAGTCAATGGAGGCACTCGGCAGTCTCGTGAACCAACTCAAAGCTCTTCCTTTTAGTGATGTGGGGAATATTCGGCACAAAGCCGAGTCGTCCTGAGTGGACAGGGTTGCCTGGGTCAGGAAAACGTTTAAATGTTCCTCGGGGTCGGATGATCCGTCGTACTTCTCGATCGGCATGCTTTTCCAATGGTCTAACAGGGTTGCCTCCATTATTCTTCGGGAAAAGGGGTGCCTTAGGGAGTGAGTGGTGGTATCGGCCTTGTTGGCTATCAATGAGCTGACGGGAGTTCGGGTCACATGGTCAGTCGGGGGGTGATATGCCGACTCCTCTTGGAGAGTAGGGGTTGACGGCACATTTGTTTGGTTAAGACCTCGGAGCTTGGCATTTTGTCGTCGCAGTTCGGCCAACTCCCTGGCGTCGGCCTCTCTCTGCCTTCGGATAGCAGCCATTTCTTCTCGTAAAGCACGCAAGTCATCTTGGAGGTCAGGTTGGTCTCGGTTAGTGTTCGGCCGGACCTCTTGTATCACAGGTTCAGGTTCGGTTTGAGGCATTCCATACGGGTAGCGTTCTTGGTTGGTCATGACGGGGTTGCTATCGGGATTAGGAACCGGTTGAGTTGCTGTTGATTGTCCTTTGCGGGTTACTACCATGTCTTGGTCTCAGTCGCAGAGTTCGAAAGGGGCTGAAAACGTCTTCTCGACCCCACGGTGGGCGCCAAATGTTCCTGTTTGAGGATACACACTTCAATTATCTTCGTTGTGACGGGTCGGGTCTTCGGTCTCTGTTTCTTTGTTCCAATCCGGGTAGTCCGAATGGGGTGTGCCTGCAAAGACACTCCGACGCTCAAGTTAGTGCTCAGCTTAATAAATGCGATAGTTCAGAATTAATTACGTACCTCGTTGAGGTCCTATTTATAGTGGTTCTTATTGGGCTGCAATTAGGGACTGGGCCTCGGAAAATTAGGGGTTTAATCTTGTGCATTATATTAATTAATCTCTCCGTAACCATCTAGATGATTTCGACAGACTCGGCCGACTCCGCCGACCCGCTTCACCCCATGTAGGGGGTGGTCGGCGGGTTCGGATACTCGGCATAATCAACGATCTCGGGAATTCGGGCGTTTCGGCCATTATACGGTCAACGATCTCGGGTATTCGGGCGTTTCGACCACCATACGTATATATATATATATATATATATATATATATATATATATATATATATATATATATATATATATATATATATATATATATATATATATATATAAGGGTGATGTCTCTGATAGTGCAGTTTGAGAAGTGGTCCATCCGTGCTGCATGTTTAAACATGAATAATGATCGTAGATATATAATATAAAAATAATGAATGGTTGAGATTATCATTTAATAAGTAATAGTATATTATACACCTTCACACACAGGATCAAAATTTCGGAATTTTTTACTGAAATTATTTTTTTTAAAATTATCAACAAAAAAAAGCACGTGTTACGATGCACAGGTGCAGCTGCTTTTCGCTTTCGGAACGGGCCGTTATGAAATCAGAACGGGCCATTCCAAATAAAAAAATAACACATGAATATTGTATCAGAACGGGCCGTTCCAGATAAAAAAAATGGAACGGAACGGGCCGTTCCAAAATCAGAACGGCCCGTTCCCAATTCAAAAATAACGAATGACTAATTAAACCAGAACGGGCCGTTCTAAATTCGGAACGGGCCATTCTAACTACAAATTTGTCATACGAATTTTTTTAAGCAAAATAATTTTTTTTTCATTCTACTAAATTATATCTAAACCTAAACCCTAAACCCAAAAAGTCTTATACTAAGACCCATAATACAAGACCAAACAATATAAATTCCTATACTGCCAAAAATATGAGAAAGGTGGTCATCCATGTAAAGTCCAAGTAAAAAGAATCCTAGGCCCACCAAACCCATTGGGCTCACTGAGCTTAGAAGCAGTCAAAAGCCTAAAGGCCCATGAAGTCCAAAACTAGGCCCAATAAACTTAAAACCCAAAAAGTCTTATACTAAAGCCCATAATACAAGACCAAACAATATAAACTCCTATACTACCAAAAATATGAGAAAGGTGGTCATCCATGTAAAGTCCAAGTAAAAAGAATCCTAGGCCCACCAAACTCATTGGGCTCACTGAGCTTAGAAGCAGTCAAAATCCTAAAGGTCCATGAAGTCCAAAACTAGACCCAATAAACTTAAAACCCAAAAAGTCTTATACTAAGGCCCATAATACAAGACCAAACAATATAAACTCATATACTACCAAAAATATGAGAAAGGTGGTCATACATGTAAAGCCCAAGTAAAGAGAATCCTAGGCCCACCAAACCCATTAGGCTCACTAAGCTTTGAAGCAATCAAAAGCCTAAAGGCCCATGAAGCCCAAAACTACGCCCAATAAACTCAAAACCCAAAAAGTCTTATACTAAGGCCCATAATACAAGACCAAACAATATAAACAACTATACTACCAAAAATATGAGAAAGGTGGTCATCCATGTAAAGTCCAAGTTAAGAGAACCCTAGGCCCACCAAACCCAATGGGCTAACTAAGCTCAGAAGCTGTCAAAAGCCCAAAGGCCCATGAAGTCCAAAACTAGGCCCAATAAGCTTAAAACCCAAAAAGTCTTATACTAAGGCCCATAATACAAGACCAAACAATATAAACTCCTATATTACCAAATATATGAGAAAGGTGGTCATCCATGTAAAGCCCAAGAAAGAGAACCCTAGACCCACTAAACCCATTGAGCTCACTAAGCTCAGCAGCAAACAAAAGCCCAAAGACCCATGAAGCCCAAAACTAGGCCCAATAAGCTTAAAACCCAAAAAGTCTTATATTGAGCCCCATAATACAAGGCCAAACAATATAAACTCTTATATTACCAAAAATATGAGAAACGTGGTCATCCATGTAAAGCCCAAGTAAAGAGAACCCTAGGCCCACCAAACCATTGGGCTCACTAAGCTCATAAGCAATCAAAAGCCCAAAGGCCCATGAAGCCCAAAACTAGGCCCAATAAGTTTAAAACCCAAAAAGTCTTATATTGAGGCCCATAATTTAAGACCAAACAATATAAACTCCTATACTACCAAAAATATGAGAAACGTGGTCATCCATGTAAAGCCCAAGTAAAGAGAACCCTAGGCCCACCAAACCCATTGGGCTCACTAAGCTCATAAGCAATCAAAAGCCCAAAGGCCCATGAAACCCAAAACTAGGCCCAATAAGTTTAAAATCCAAAAATTCTTATATTGAGGCCCATAATACAAGACCAAACAATATAAACTCATATACTACCAAAAATTTGAGAAACGTGATCATCCATGTAAAGTCCAAGTAAAGAGAACCCTAGGCCCACCAAACCCATTGGGCTCACTAAGCTCATAAGCAATCAAAAGCCCAAAGGCCCATGAAGTCCAAAACTAGGCCCAATAAGCTTAAAACCCAAAAAGTCTTATACTAAGGCCCATAATACAAGATCAAACAATATAAACTCCTATACTACCAAATATATGAGAAAGGTGGTCATCTATGTAAATCCCAAGTAAAGAGAACCTTAGGCCCACCAAACCCATTGGCTCACTAAGCTCATAAGCAATCAAAAGTCCAAAGGCCCATGAAGCCCAAAACTAGGCCCAATAAGCTTAAAATCCAAAAAGTCTTATACTAAGGCCCATAATACAAGACCAAACAATATAAACTTCTATACTACCAAATATATAAGAAAGGTGGTCATCCATGTAAAGCCCAAGTAAAAAGAACCCTAGGCCCACCAAACCCATTGGGCTCACTAAGCTCATAAGCAATCAAAAGCCCAAAGGCCCATGAAGCCCAAAACTAGGCCCAATAACCTTAAAACCCAAAAAGTCTTATACTAAGGCCCATAAATCCTAAACCCTACTGGTTTAACTCGTCATTTGTTATTTTTGAAACTGGAACGGGCCTAGGATTATCTTTACTTGGGCTTTACATGGATGACCACTTTTTTCATATATTTGGTATTATAGGAGTTTATATTGTTTGGTATTGTATTATGGGCCTTAGTATAAAACTTTTTGGGTTTTAAGCTTATTGGGCGTAGTTTTGGACTTCATGGGCCTTTGAGCTTTTGACTGCTTCTGAGCTTAGTGAGCCTAGTGGATTTGGTGGGCCTAGGGTTCTCTATACTTGGGTTTTACATGGACAACCACCTTTCTCATATATTTGGTAGTATAGGAGTTTATATTGTTTGGTCTTGTATTATGGGCCTTAGTATAAGACTTTTTGGGTTTTAAGCTTATTGGGCCTAGT
This sequence comes from Cajanus cajan, assembly GCF_000230855.2. Classification (NCBI taxonomy): domain Eukaryota; kingdom Viridiplantae; phylum Streptophyta; class Magnoliopsida; order Fabales; family Fabaceae; genus Cajanus; species Cajanus cajan. The sequence continues at coordinate 27,711,845 of NC_138525.1, read as the reverse complement.
TTTGGACTTCATGGGCCTTTGGGCTTTTGTCTGCTTCTGAGCTCAGTGAGCCCAATGGATTTGGTGGGCCTAGAATTCTCTTTACTTGGGCTTTACATATTTTTGGTAGTATAGGAGTTTATATTGTTTGGTCTTGTATTATGGACCTTAGTATAAGACTTTTTGGGTTTTAAGTTTATTGGGCCTAGTTTTGGACTTCATGGGCCTTTAGGCTTTTGACTGCTTCTAAGCTCAGTGAGCCCAATGAGTTTGGTGGACCTAGGATTCTTTTTACTTGGCCTTTACATGGATGACCACCTTTCTCATATTTTTGGTAGTATAGGAGTTTATATTGTTTGGTCTTGTATTATGGGCCTTAGTATAAGACTTTTTGGGTTTAGGATTTAGGGTTTAGATGTAATTTAGTAGAATGAAAATAAAAATTGTTTTGCTTAAAAATTTTCGTATGACAAATTTGTAGTTAGAACGGGCCGTTCCGAGTTCAGAACGGCCCGTTCTGGTTTAATTAGTCATTCGTTATTTTTGAATTGGGAACGGGCCGTTCTGATTTTGGAACCGCCCGTTCCGTTCCATTCGTCATGTGTTTTTTTTTTCATCTAGAACGGCCCGTTCTGATACAATATTCATGTGTTATTTTTTCATGTGGAACGACCCGTTCTGATTTTAGAACGGCCCGTTCCAAAAGCGAAAAGCAGCTGCACCTGTGCATCGTAACACGTATTTTTTTTTTAGTAATTTTAAAAAAAAATTTCAATAAAAAATTCTAAAATTTTGATCCTGGGTGGTAAGGTGTATAATATGCTATTTATTTAGATGAATCTTATGGTTAAAAGTCATGATACACCCATACACCACTTATTTTATTGGTCCATCAGAGAATTTACCATATATTAGAACTAAAAAATTGTAATTCATGGGATCGCAAATTCGCGACGCATGACCAAGACGACCTTAATTGGCATTAAATTATAACCTTGTCTAGTGTACATCCGTGCAACACGAGTATTTAATTAAGGTTAAAATGATGTTTAACATTGTCTTTTATAGTTTAAAAGTTACTTTAAAGAAAAATAAGAGTGTTAAATATAAAGTTACAGTAATTTGATAATTTGATAATTTTTTAAGTTAAAATTTACTGTTAAGTTGATTTTTGAGTGTATTTCTGGAATTTACAAGAAAAAAGGAGAAGTATAAGTCAAAAGTTTTTAAAATTAGCTTTTTAAAGAATTAGCACCTTTATTTTATAATGTTTTTTCAAAAAAAAAAACCATTAGTAGTTTATTTTCTAAAAAAAATTTTGGCTCATTTTTTATTCTTTTAAGAAGAAAATAATCTTAAAATAAGCTAACCCAAATATTATCTTAAGACAATGTTTAGCTATTTTTTTTTCTTTTTAGAAATACTAATAACACTTTCTCTAACACTTTTTTTTATTAATTATAATTTATTGAAAGTTATAAATTTTGGCAATTAATCTTTCTTCTCATATAATGAGCTTCTCACCTAATTAAAAAGTGAAACTTACTAAAAATTATGATTTTCAATAAATTTCAATTAATAATAGATGAAATATTAGAAAGAAAGTGTTAAAAAATATGTTATTAACATTTTTTCTTCTTCTAATATACTAATAATATATTGATACATGTTCTCGCACAAATTACATTAGTTTTTATGCATGCATAACTTTTAAATATATATCACTTAATTGGAGTAAACAACTAATTTTGGAGGATAAATTTAGTAATTTGATCATTAGTGATAAAATTACTAGTTACTATTCCATGCACATGTATAATAAATCACAAATTTATTGAAAAATATTTTTTTAATAATTGAAATTACTTACCTTACCATTATTTATTTTAAAATAATCAAATCTTAATAAGTTGTTATATATCAAAGAGGAGTGTTAGAAATATTTTCTTTTTTATTGGTTAAAATTTATTGAAAATTCTATAATTTTGAGAAAGAATAAAATGATATATTATATTACATAATACTAAGAATACGTCATGTATGTATATATAAATACATAGCTTTGTAAGCTAATTTAGAAAATAAAAAAAATAGTTTATTATGAAATCAAATCAGATTCCTATAATTATGGGATATATAAGATCTATATAATTATGAGATATTTTCTAATTTATTAAACCTACACTAATAGGAAATAAATACAAGATTTTCCTAATTATATATGCAAGATTTCTAACACCTCTCTCAAGGGATTTGTCTTCTCAAACTTGACCCCATTACATGAGGTAACATTCTCAAATCTTTTAATTTCTAGTGACTTAATTTCTGAATCCTTAGTTGAACAAGTGGAAATTGAAATTTCCATTTGAACTTTGAAAGGAACCAGAAAATGCAACAAACAACCACTCTACTCTTTATAGAATTACCTATCCTTTAAAAAATTTCACCATCCATAAAAGGCTTCCTCACAAGCCTGAGCACTACAACCACACCTACCTTCCTATTTGAGGCATTATCTGACAAAAGGTAAAAACAAGTCATAGACCTAGAAATGAAGGCATTGAAAAAAAAGTACTTGGGAGTTAGTCACCCTACTAGTTGGAAAGAAACCAATAGGCTGCAAGTGGTTGTATGTCATAAAATACAGGACTGATGGGTCTATTGAGAAGTATAAGGCAAGGTTGGTGGGAAATTCACTTAAACGTATGGAGTGGATAACTTCGAGACATTTGCCCTAGTTACTAAGATGAACATGATCAAATTGATATTATCTCTAACTGCTAATTACGATTGGGACTTGCAATAATTCAATGTAAAAAATTCCTTTTTCCATGGAGAACTTGAATAGGAGATTTACAAGGAATTACCCTTGAATATGGTGGGCAGGTTGCTTCAAACACTATTTGCAAGCTAAAAAGAGCATTGTATGGGTCGAAACAATCATAATGGGCATGGTTTGACAAGTTTACTAAAGTTATGATAGGTTTAGGCTACAAACAAAGCCAATGGGAGCATACTCTATTCACTAAACACTCCAAGGCAAGGAGAGTAACAATGTTATTAGTTTATGTGGATGACATTATAATGATAAGGGATGATAAGGAAGAGCAACAAATGTTAAACCAGTGCCTAGCCAAGGAATTTGAGATCAAGACCTTGGGAAAATAGAAATATTTTTGGGGATTGAAGTGGCTTACTCCAAACAAGGGATTTTCATACCCCAATAAAAATATATTATTGATCTACTTAGAGAAACCAACTAGACAACTTGCAAACATGCCAGTGCACTAATTGATATAAGTATAAAATTGGGGAATATGAAGGAAGATGTAATGGACAAAGAGACATATCAAAGACTAGTTGGAAAACTCATATACTTATCTCATACTAAGCTAGATATTTCCTTTGTAGTGAGTTTGATCAATTAGTTCATGCACCAACTGAAGGATATTCATTTACAAGATGCACTTAGAACTATGCAATACCTAAAAGGAACTCCAAGAAGAGAAATTCTATTAAAATGAAATAGAAGTGTGAGCCTTGAAGCATATATATATGTTGACTATGTAGAGTCAGTTATGGATAGGAGGTTAACTATAGGGTACTACACCTTCCTTGCGGGGAATCTAATGATTTAGAAAAACAAAAACAAAGTGTGGTAGTTAGATCCACTCTTCAAGCAAAGTTCTGCACAATGGCCTAAGGGATATGTGAACTTCTTTGGCTAGAGATTATCTTGGAGAATTTGAAGATAAAATGGGATGAACCAAACAGACTTTATTGTGATGATAAATATGTGATTAGCATAGCCCATAATTCACTGCATGATAGAACCAAACACATTAAAATAGATAGACAATTCATTAGAGAAAAATTGGACACTGGCCTAATTTGCACTCCATATGTGTCCTTTCAAGGACAACTAGCAAACATTTTTACTAAGGGGCTAATAACAATAACTTTGAGAAGATTGTATTCGAGTTAGGAATGAAAAACATTTATTCACTAGCTTGAGGGGGAGTGTCAAAAATCTTGCAAATATAATAATTACAAAAATTGTGTATTTATTTCCTATTAATATAGGTTTAATAAATTAGAAAATATCTCATAATTACAAGAATCTTATATATCCCATAATTATAGGGATTTGATTTGATGATTTGATAATAGGCTATTATTTTATTTCCTAAATTAGCTTACAAAGCTATGTTTATGTTGAAGATTGTTGAGATGATGAAGATTATTGAGATGACAAGAAGACTCCTCAAGAAGTTTTAGTTTTGATGATATTGTATAAATGATGTTTGAGCCTATATAAAAGGATATTGTATTGATTGTAATATATATAGGCTTGTGCGTGTGTTTGTTTATGTTTGATGATGTATGCTTAATTCAAGAACTTGTCAAGCTTTTAAAGAATCCAAGAATTTGCTTTTTAAGTATTTCTATGAGTAAGCATGAAGTAATAGATTATCTTGAAAAAGGTAATTTACTACCAAGTGTTTAAACATAGAAATAGAACTTGATTCAAACAAGAGTTTTCAAGGTAACTTTGTTAATCAAATTACCATTCAAGGTAATAGATTACCAAACCTGTTACTGGAAAATGATATTCAAATGTCCTATGTGTTAATAGATTACCAAGTTTGTTACTAAACATATTTTTAAAGAACTCTCTGAGGTAACAGGTTACCAAAGTTGGTAATGGATTAAAATAGAGTCTCTTGCTTGGAATAAGGCTGAAAAATTGAAATTTTCATCATGTTAATTGATTACCAATATAGATAATAGATTACCACAAAATGAAATGCAATTCTGGGACTTTTCAAGCTCAGGTTAATCGATTACCACTTGGGATAATCGATTACCCTAGACAGTTTTCATGTTTCTTGTTTAAATAAAGAACACGTAACAGACTGCCTTCACAGGTAGTAGATTACTTCTGTTATTACTCTTTATAACCGAATCACATCTTGCACTTTATAAAATCAATCTTTTTGAAATTAAAAAGAAACAAATTAGAAACCTTCTAAAAATATTTTGGAAAGAAAAACATTTTAGAAAAGGAATACTTTCAGAAAACAGAGAAAAAAATGTTACCAAAGAAATTTTTTGAAATTTCAAGAAATGTAAAGATAGAACATGAATTCTTGAAATAAGAAATTCAAGAACTGTATTTAATTGTGAAAGATCAACATCTTCACAAAATTATGTGATATTACTCTAATCTTTAAACCTGTATTTTTTTTTTTGATTTATGTATCTCTTGAGATAGGGTGTCTCAACAAGAGATTTTGAAATCTTGAGTAGGGTTTCTCAAGTAATTTCTATGGGGTACAAAAATTTTGATTGTTCTCAATCTTGTTGTGTCAAGATTGATGTGTGTTTGAAATTCTTGTAATATTGTGTGTGCAAGGTGTTTGTAAATAATATTATAGTGAATGATCTTTGATTTGGTGGGGTGCTAAATCAAGGAAAATTGGATGTAGGCCAACTGGATGGCTAAACCAGTATAAATTTCTGTGTTCTTTATCTTCTTACCCTTATCTTTAAGAATCCTGTTGTATGCTTTGTATGAAAAGGAAAATCCCAATTTGTGACTTATGATGTGTTGTTGTCTGTCACATGATTCTTTAACTCTCTAATTAATGTTATTAACATATCTGTATGGCTAATTTTGTACATTGAATTGATCTTATGGATCTTGGATTGTCCATGGGTTCTTATGGGAGTCATAAGGGAATGCATTTTTGCTAATTGTATGAGGATATGATATGAGTGTGAAAGATGGTTTCTGATACGACGATGGGCGCCACCTTGGGCTCGTCGAGCTCTATCGTGGTCGAGAGTATAGGTTGCACTCTATGTCACTTACATTGGACATGGGTTGGTCCTTGTCGGCCTTGGGAGTTCTAGGTGCTCCTTGTGGCTATCTCATTGGGCGTGAGATAAGTCACATTAGGCACACATCGTCCCAAGAGCTATGAGTGCTCTCTAGGTGCACCATGCTAGGCATAGGGTGGTTGTTGCCAGCACCATCCTACATTTGGTACCTTTTCTTTGTTGTGTTAATGGTGAATGATAGGGATGATTCTTGTGCTATTTGATCGATATGATTGAATTTATGATAAATGAATGTTGCAAATGAAATATGATTGAAAAATCATTGTGAATGGAAAATAATTGGGTATGCATATTGATAACATGATATTGCATCGGGTCTTGTGTGTGACATGCATCATATGCTTATTGGAAAATCATTGTGTGGATCCTATAAAGGTCATTGTAAACACCCAATTTCATCCGGGGTACCAAAACCAAGGACAAAGGTCTACTAGAGCGAGACAAACAACCCTTGATGTGACACCCTTCTACCCCATAATAGATAAGTAACAACAATAAGAATAATTCAATAAATATAACATCAAGAAGGGTCCACATATTTTAATAAAAACTCATAGGTTCACGAGTCTTGAAATAAATAGAAATAATAATAATAATAATAATAATAATAAAGTTTTACTCTTAAAAGAAAATTATCAAGGTCTCTAAAGAAAAATGAAAGGGATCCAGAATTTACAAATATAAGGTGAATATAAAACTCCTAAAAATAAGTCTCCTCAAACGACAAATAACAATTCATAACTAAAGCATCCTAAATTCATGCCCCAATGTCACATCCTATCAGAGCAGAACCCTTTCCCTTTAGAACTCAACACTATGAGTGCCTTCATCTTCACCTAAAAGAAAACCACATAAAAACAGGACGGTGAGAGATAGATAACATCATATATGAACATAGAGCTACCCAATTCCCACCCCACACCGTGCACCAAAATATCATCATTAACTATAAACAACAAATATATCTCATATAATTACCAAACATCATTTTTTTTTTCAATCATACAAGCTTTCATACACATGCTCACTATATGCTCATACACATCTCCTCTCCTAAGAGTCTCAACTTGGCACTCCGCACAATGGGCGTACCTCGTCAATTCCCTTAGTTGTTGCCAATGCGGGCATACCGTTCTCACACCCTCCCAGGGCCGGTATGTTGCACGGTTAAACACCCAGCGGCCCGTGCAAAGGCAATCCACCCACCGTTAAACCCTCTGTGGCCAGTGAGCTGCGCAGTTAAACACCCAACGGCCCACGCATGGAATGCCTCCCGTCATGGTCCCCCCTGTCTCAACCCCTCTCTGGGCCCAGGGTCCAATGCAATATAGCCACGTCTGGCTTCTCAAGCACCACATGCAACTCATAAGTCTCATGCAACTCATGCATCCCGCGTAACTCATAATTAATGCATCTCCATTATATAACATCATCACATGTCAATAACAATCCATGCAATATCATCCTCACATGCTAGGTACCTATCATTAAGTTATCAACATCATAGATCACAAATTTCACATAATTCTTCACACACATCACAATATCTATGACATTCAGTTAATAATTTAACCATAACTCGAGATATACATATCCTTTCTAAGTGATCCCAACTCCATTAGAATCCTAACATCAATATCTACAACTTTCATGAAGAACACAAATCCTAATAAAGTCTTTTAGGTTACCATTCAGGGCTCACAAAAATTGATGTTGTGGTTCGCACACAGATTGGAAGGCTCAAATTTCAACTCACATAACTTGATCAAATATTAATATTTTTACACGATTCTTGTGTCTAAATGGTAGCCCCAGATGTCTAGTTTCTAACAAAACAAACGGCACTCCATTTGGATAACTACACAGAAAGATATCGCAAAATTACAAACGTATGTCGGGGTCCCGACGCCCGACGCCCAAAACTGGCGCTGAGCGCCCAAATCTCTGCCCAGACTCCCCTCTGTGAAATTAAACCTGCGTTTTACGAGTTTCAACAAGGTTTTTTTACCAATTTTCACTACTTCTACACCCCGTTGGCTCAGTTTAACTCCATTTATATTCTTCATACGTTCCAAATCAATCCATACACATCTCAAGCCTCAAAAATTGGTTTCCATTGGTTTTACAAAAAAAAATTTAAACTCTTCTTAACACATAAAATTCAAGTCATCAAATTTAAGGATAAATAATTAACAAGAAAGCCCCAATGGAATTCAAAGACAATTCAAGAAATAAGTTCTTCTAAATGAATTAAGAATTTAGAACATCGATTGCACAGATAATCGTTCAAAATTTTAAATAGAGTTCCTAGAGGGACTTAGGGATTGCCCTCACTACCCGAACACCCCTATATTCACATATGAAGAAACCCATCTCCCCCGTACCTGGATGAGCAGAAGATGAATGGTCTTGGTGTGATCTAAGATCGTTCCTGAGTACTCTTCCTTAGAGCTCTTTGTTTCTCCTCTTTTTTTCCCTAACCCTTCAAACGCAAATGAGGCAGATAGGGTTAATACCACCTGACTCCTTTCTTAAAATTAATCCATTGGACTGGGTCAACCCAACCCATTTTCCTTCTCTTCTAACCCACTTCTAATTTTCCTCAAAATAATTAAATAAAATAAATACATGTATATTATAAAATATTTTTTCTCTATAATAATAATATATTTCTGACCCTAAATATAATAATATAATTTCAATAACAAAATATCATATAAAATCAACCTTCTCTTAAAACATATAAATATTTATTTAAAAAATGCTAATAAAAATACTTATTTAATACGTACAAAATAATTGTCCAAAATAATAATTATTTAAAACGTACAAAATAATATTCCTCTATAATTATTAAAATAATTATGACCAAATACCATCTAATAATAATAATAATAACCTTTTTGAAAATTGGGGTGTTACACTTGATGGGCCCAATGCATTGGACAACATTTTTGTTATGATAATATCTCTCGTTACTAAACTAATTTTTATGATTCGACCGTTAAAGTTAAAGATCAATGTGTTGAGAAGATATCATCAAAATTTCAGCATGATCCAACGGTTAGGAATTCTCTAGAAGCTCACACTACAACTGGAAAAAATAACACGTACGACCCCTAAGGACCTAATAGAGTACCTAAATGGGCCAAGATGGCTCTGGAAGGCCCAAAAAACTCACAAACACTAATATGGGGCCGTTCCCAATGTTGGAATGGCTCATTCCGAAACCGAAACAGTCTGTTCCCCTTTTCAGAAAATTTTGCATTGGGCCACATTTTTGTTCTAATAATATCTTTCGCTAAAGACCTAATTTTCATGATCCGATCGTTGAAGTTAAAGATCAATATATTAATATGATATCATCAAAGGTTTAGTATGATCCAACGGTGAATGATTTCCCTAGGGGCCTCGCATTGCAACTAGAAAATATGAGTCTTGTACCAGACAACGTTTTTGTTATGATAGTATCTCTCACTACAGACCTAATTTCAACAATTTAACCATTGAAATTTAAGATCAATATATTTTGAGGATACCAGTAAAAAAAACAACATGATCCGATGGTTAAAGATTTCTCTAGAGGTCCTGCATGGTGCCTAGAAAAAGATTATATTTTTATAAAATTTAGTCCATTGGATAACTCTCTTATGCTTTTGTCTCCTAGTTGGCTATATAAGAAACCCTCTGGCCAAGGGATTAGGGATTGGAAAAGATTCATAGCTTCCCCCCCCTCTATAAATCTCTGAGTGATAGTGAGGATTTTGTAGAGCGATGGGCTACCAAAATGCGCCCTGCACGCATTTGGGAAGATTCCCTTATAAAAGGCTTGCTTTAGAGGTTCTAAATTCTTTTCTTTTATTTATTATTTTATTTATTTATATTATTTATTGTTTTATTTATTATTTCATTTATTATTTTATTTCTTTATTTATCATTTTATTTTTAATTCTTATATGCCAATAAATAATCATGTAGATAATAGATATTTTTTGTCATGTAAATAATATTAAATAATAAAAGGGGATAAAATATTTAAAATATTATTTATTATTATGCTAATATCATCATACAGTATCGATTTAGGGCGTTGTAGGGTGCCTAACACCTTCCCTACATATAACCGACTCTCGAATCTAATTCTGGCTATGAAGGTCTTTATTGTAATTTCAAAATCTTTTCTTTTTCTGATATTTTGAGTAAAATATCAGTGGCGACTCCTTTGAACTTTTTTTCAAAAATTGTTGGTTAGGGATTAGTCTAGTCTCTGGATATTCCCTAACTGATGAGATTTTCAAAACGAAAGTCCAAACTATCTATGGGTAAGATCGAAATTTTTTGAGTTCTAACAATCATGTAAATTGACAAATCAACAAATCGATACATACATGTTTATACATATATTTGATTGGCACCACTTGCATATGCATATTGTAGTTTGTGCCCATTGTATTACGTGTGTGAGTGTGTATTGTGCGATGATTTAGATGATGAATGATGTGGTGAATTGTGGTTAATTTAATTGTATCTTGTTATGATTACTTTATTTGTTTATATATATATATATATATATATATATATATATATATATATATATATATATATATATATATTGAAAAAAGATAGATATGCTAAGGCATCACAATGTAAGGAAGAGATCCTAATTAGGTTAGCACCTCAACCCACAACAATCATCTGCAACATATTAAAAGACATATAACAGTAAATGAAAAATAAAAGCAATTACAGAAAGATACCGACTTCCTATCCTATGAGAACCTAAAGTGTGGAAGACCACACCTTTCTCTAAAATAAGAAGTAACAATACAAGTGATGGAATCATGCCTAGGAAGGCAAGAGGTGACATATTGAAGGAGTCAAGAGGAGTGGGCTAGACATGGAAGATTGGGCCAGTCTAGGCCCAATGGGCCCTATGGGCTTGGAAGGCCCAAGTTGAACTTTTCATGGGCCATATTTTGTTATAGCTATTTTCATATATTTTGTATACATCATGTTAGTATAGGTATCATATATTTTGGTCTTGTATTTTGGACCACATAGAGTAGCATTTTAGGTTTTAGGCTTGTTGGGCCTAGTTTTGGGCTTCATGGGCCTTTGGGCTTTTGGTACCCAATATTGGGCTCATTTTCATTCTTGTAATTTTTCCTTTCCATTGTATTTGTTTGACCAATGTAATTAGGTCATTAGAATAGGAAAATACAAGGAATACTAAAGTATGCTAATTAGGTTAAATTAGGTTTAATTTGGAAGTCATTTAAGTTACATTTGAGTCACATGTTTAGCACCATGGGTGGCTGAACATGTGCCACTCAAATTAACCCTAAATGACTCTCAAATCACACCTAAATGCACCTTGGTACCTAAATTTTCGGACTTACACATGTGCACCAAAGTTTGAATTCAAAATTCAAATTTGAATTCAAACTTTAGGCGCCATTTTGTGAGGCTTTAGTTTAGGCACCTATGGGTCACAATTCCGTGCATACTTAAGCCATTCTTTCACATTTTGTATTCACTTTTGATCATAATTGAAATTTGTGAGCCATTGGCCGAGTTTCCTCTCTCAAAAGTCCCTTAGAGTTCATCTTCAAAACCTTAGGATTTCACCTTAGAATCCTTCTCTTTGAAGTGTGCTCTCCATTGATGCTTGAGCTTGGATGCTTCCCTCCTAGTTCTAGGTTGAGTTCATCCGTGAGTTCTTAGCTTCTAAGCGTTCTTGAGTTGAAGAATCAAGTCTCCATTGAAGAAGATCCGGCCTAAGCAAATCCGTGGAGAAGATCATCCATCACTTCTCCTAAGTTTGCTATCAACAAGGGGGAATAGAAGTCCACCAGGAATGACTAGGATTAAGACCAAAAACCTGCTAAGCTATTTGCACAACTATTTCCCTTCCTATATACATGAGAGAAATGAAATCTCATACTCCTAATGGAATCCAACATGTTAAGCCACTAAACCTTAAAACTATAAGGACTCTGGAAAGCCTTGATGACAAACAAAGAATCTAACTCTAGCAATAGAGACATCTAGCCATGAGCACGAGCTATATGAATTGCACAAATGACTGCTAAAACTTTTGCTTCCAATGTTGAATTGACCACCACTAACTCAACTAAACATCCAATTATATTTGTTGAGTTATATATATATATATATATATATATATGATTATGATATGTTGTTTTGGTGTGTGTTTATTTTTTGCATGTGTTGCTATAGGTGAGACTCATTAGGATGTTGATACTATTGGTGATGAGGTTTAGTTCTTGTGTGAGAATGTTCTGCTAGGATATGTGACATCAGGACATATTTAGATTGTTATTTATGTTATTCAGGTGTGTTTAAGACATGATGATAGACAATTTTATTATGTTTTTATTTTGGAGTTATTATTGGAGTTTTGACATGAAGAGTAAGTTACGTAATATCCTCTGTCAGATTTGATATTATTCAGTTGATTACTTAAGCATAAACTTAATATTGATTTAAGAATTCCCTATTATACTTATTGTCAAATGTGGAATAGAGGTTGTCACATTCATTATTGTTACAAACCCTAGACAGTAGCCTCTACTACTGCAACAAACCCTAGATGGCAGCTTCTATTGATATTGAAAACCCTAGATGAGCAGCTTCATTGTTGCCTCAAATCCTTGTGGCTTCATTTCACAAGCACTATATTGTTGCTGCATAGTTTCTTATTTTCTTCATCTAGGGCCTTCGTTGCAAAATATACCATGGCTAAAACAAAGGATTATAAATCTCAAACTTAAAAAGAAAGCAGAGGAGAACCTGTCCAACTCAATCTGGAAGAGTTAAAAAGAGTAAGATCCTTCCTCAATAAACTTGAGAAACCAACATGTACTTCTTCTTTGGCCTAATTAGGTAAGTTCCCATTTTCTTTTAGACAAAGTTAGGTCATTTTGAGTCTTAAAAATAACCCACCAATTCATTTTGATTTAGTGAGTTATTAGGTCTTTTTGACTCATTTTTTTTTTCTTTTAAAACCCATAAGCTTTTGAAAAAAATTAAATAGGTCAATTCTTGACGAGCTAATGAGCTAGGCAAGGCCGACAACAACATGGACTATATAAAAATTGAACTAGATTAAGCCATGTTCTCACTTCTTAGCCTCTTAGGTTGAGACAGATGACACATTTTAACAGGTATATATGTTCATGTGAGAATAAATTGTTGTTTATTTTTGTTTGTATATTTAACAGCCATAGTATCGAATCATACAAAAATCTTTTTGTGAACAAAGTAGAAACTAGTTACATTATTTTTCTGAAAGTAAATAAATTAATAAAATATAGAAAAAAAAAGTTAGATCACGTGGTTAAACTACCATTCTATTAAATTGACATACAGTAGAAACTCTTTAAATTAATAATGTCAGGACCGAAGCAATTTATTAATTTAGAGAGTTATTAATCTATCGATAAATTAATAATTATTAATTTAAAGATTTTTTAAGTAATTATACTGTACATACCAAATAAAAAGGCAAATTAGTCTATGCCTCTTAGAATTACGTTACAGCGAACCTTGGGACTCAACGTAAATTAGTAACTTTTGAAGTACATATGTATTGAAAATCAATACGTAATGACTTTTGAAGTACATATGCATTGGAAATCAATAATGACTTTTGAAGTACAGTAAATGTAAACAAGAGGAACAAATGTGTTCAATGTATTCTTAAGTAAGTTTGGCATATATAAATTACACGAATGTGTTAGAGTATTCAAACCATATCTCATAAGATGGCTTCTCATCTAAAAGGTGTTGCAAAATCAACTGTGTCAGATCAAATACGTAAGGAGTTGTGTGAGTATAAGAGAGATAATCCTGCAAGCACACAAAAAGACTTGCAGAGATGGCTTGAGGGAAAATTTTATTTGAAAGTTAGTCAAGGAATAATATCAAACACACTTAAGCGGTCAGATGACTATCTCTCTACTGAAATAGAAAAGGGAAGAGCAGAGATCAAAAGACACAAATAGAGATGAGCTCTAAATAGACTTGAACTTTAAAGGAAAACAGACAACTATTGAATCATATTTCAATAGAGTGTAATATATTTTTTTTCAATTTCTATGAATTATTAATTTATGATTTTCTTGGGACCGAAAATTATAAAGGGATCTCCCGAAAAATTATTATCTTATTATTTTATCAAGTTTTTCAATTTTTTACATTGGTCCAAGTCGGGACCGGACAAATTTATTATTTTAGAAAGTTTATTAATTTACCGAGTATTAATTTAAAGAGTTTCTACTATACTTACATACCAGAAGTCAAGATTAAATCCTATAAACACAACTATTAATTAAAAAGAATGGCTAACTAAATTTGAAAATTTAAGTTTGACCCGGTGTGCTAGTCTAATTCAAACAACATGTTAATAAGGTTGGGATAGGTTACTAAAATTTAGGCTCGAAAAAAATTGGGCTAATTGTTTTGGTTTGATAGGTCTTGGCAGACCCATAAAATTAGTCCAAACACAACTTTCATATTTTAGCTGGATATATTTTAATTTTTTCTTTGTAAATTTAAGGAATAAATAAATTAACCTTTTCCTATAGACTTTATGTGATGATATTTTGATTTAGGATCGTACTAAAAACAAGTAAATAAAAGTAAAAAGAACTTGATACTACTTGTCACCTATCAATAAAATCAGCACTATAAAGTCCCAGACCTAAAAGCAATAGAAAACTCTCAAAATGAACAAACACTCGATTTGATTATATGCAAATTTTGCCTTGGTTACTTATATGAAGTTCTTTTTTTATAGGCCAAGTTGGGTAACTTTTAAAGTACATGAAGTAAATTTTCCACTAAACATTAAATCTCTACTAGTATCGACTTCTCCTAAATAACCACTAAGCATTCATTCCCAACCAAAATTTATTTTCCACTAACCATTGCAATGGTTCATTAAGTCTCACTAACTATCATAATGTTTAAGGAAGTTTTAAAATATTAAAATCTAACCTAGAAAATATAAAAGACATGTAAACTTATTTCAACAAAGATAACTACGAAAATTTCATGGAAAAGAAAGAAGAAAATTATGCTTATTTAACTATTCAACACAAAAACTAATTAAATTTCAACTATTGTTACTTCTTTATCATATGAATTTGGACTTTTAATATGTTGTTTTTATGTTAGGCTAAGATTTTCATTAACTTGTAGAAAATTAACCAATTTTGATGCAATATCTAATCCACTTTGATATTAACTTTTTATGAATTCATTGATCTCCACATAAGTAGGCAATGCAGAACTTGCTTTATCATTTTAGTTTTGAACCAAGTTATGGGACCTCAAATGTCTCAAAGATTCTTTGAATTTGTCGGTTGTAGGGGGTGTTTGTGGGGTAGATTTGCTTGTAATCCTATACTCAACTCAAGCCTTTTTTTAGGTCAATTTTATGAACCCGAACTACATTTGATCAAAACCCAACAAATATGAAAATAATATTAGGTTAACCCTACTTGTTAGCATAATATATTAATTCAATATTACGTGAAGTTAAACTATAATTTATTTAAAAAATTTATAACTACAATTAAGGTATATTTTATAATATATATTTCAAAATAAATAATATCATATCAATATAATATTATGTTAGATAAAGAATTGTTTATATCTAAGAAGTTATATTATTAATACATAATTATTTAAAAATTACTAATAAGAAAAAGAAACTTGTGTCTCTATATAATTTATTTAAAAATTAATAAAATAAAATAAAAAGATAGACAATTATGACACATAAAGAGAGAAAAAAAAAATTTGAAGAGTCCTAGTGGTTGATTTTTAAAAAGAATGAAAGAGAAAATAAAAATTGGGTGAATTAAAAATGAAAATGTCTATAAATAAAATAAAGACAAAATAAAGTTACAAAAATATGCATCACCTTTAAGCATAGGTATTAGTTAAATACATGATTGAATCATTAAGATTGACCTAGTGGTGAGAGGTTAGGATAGTATATACGTGGTTCTAGATTCAAACCTAGTACTGTTATTGAAATTCTAAGGCTCATGTATATACACCTCCTTTTTTTAATTTGTAAGTACACATATTTATTTTTAAAAGTTCCTAAAATATCCTTAATCTTTCTTTATTCTTTAATTTTTTTAATTTTACATCTCTAACTTTCAATTTACCACTCTCTTCTTCTTTTCCACACAACTTCTTCCTTCTCCTTTTTTAATTTTTACATGCATCCCTTTGTCTTTCTCGTTCCCCACCTATTTCAGTAGATATTTTTAATTCTCTCAGTTTTCACATTACTCTCTTCCCCTCTCACCTATTTCACTTTTCACACGCACTTCAGATTGTAAAATTGGTGCATGATGACCTTGTAGGCATATGCAACTTCCTCAATAGTTTCTGTCGAGCCAAACACATATTTTTTCTTTGAACACTTCTTTCCCTTTCACACTTCCAAAAATCTTAACATTAAATTTAATGTTATGAAAAAAGCCATTCTATAATACTAATTCCACTAATCTAGAGTACTTTCAAAATAATGAAATTAATATTTCAGAAAATATTTTCTAGAAATATATTATTTTATATACTTTCAAAATATATTTTAATGATGCATACTATTTATCTTTTAATTCTTAGGACTCCTTCAACAAAATTAAAATAGTATACATAATATGTTCCTAATATAGAGTTTGTTAATTTGAATATATACTTAAAAAGAATTTTTGAGAATTTTTTTAATTAAAAATAAAAAGTTATTATTATTATTATTATTATTATTATTATAAAAAAAATCTAAAAAATATCTTAAATTTGTATTTAAACATACTTGTGTATTATTAGGATTTAAGATGTGTCCTCCAAGTATTATTAACAAAATTTAACTATGTATACTATTTTATTTTTAATTTTTCTTCTGTCAATTTTTTTATCCTCTTACCTGTCGACGTAGCTTTAACCCTTTCCTCCATGAATATATACTCAACTAGCATTTAAGATTTTTTTTTTGCTTTTTCATACTGACGAAGTATTTACTACTGTGTGAAACAAAAATAATTTATTAATTTTAGTGGCGAATTTAACAGCTGACTTTTGTAAACCCCTTCGTGGCAAGTCATGAATATTTAATAAACCATCCATTCGAAAATTACTATTTAACAACTTTCATTTTGCTCAACCTTAATGCTTAATTTTTTCACACTAGTGTTCACCAATTGAATTTCAACAAGGAAAGAAACAAAAAGTAGATGTGGAATCTTCATCATGGAGTTGCAACTTGCAAAAGGTCCCATGCTCATTTCCCAAGTGCTCACCACATAATGTTCCTCAAGTTAATTAAGAAACATTTAGGTTAGGTCCTTAGAACAACATCAAAATATAGTATGACATATATAATTTTATGTTCAGGGTGGACAAACGACTAATATACAGTAGGAATATATATATATATATATATATATATATATATATATATATATATATATTTGATTTAATGGTGAAATCAACAAAGAAAAAATATTTTATGTTGATATTTATATAATTTATTTTAAGGTTTTATAACTTAAAAGTCATTTATTATATTCTTAAAAATTTACTTTAAAATATTTATCTTTAAAAGATATAAAAATATAATTTTTTTTTCAAGATACATCTTTAAAATATATTTCTCTTTTTTATCAAAAAAATAATTATTAATTTCAAAAAACATCACATTGAAATTTGCTTAAGATTTAATATGTTAGACTGAACTTTTATATATATATATATATATATATATATATATATATATATTAACTATATTATTAATACAAAATATTATCATTTGCAATAATAATTAAAGATAATGAGTACAGATAAAATAAATATTTTATTTTTAACATTAATTAAGATTAAAATTTTAAATAACTTAATTAAAGAATATAAATTACTATCAATTATATTAACTGGTATTACTAAGTAGAATATGCTATCAGCTGATTAAAACATTTTAAAAAGAAAACAATTTAAGTTAGACTTTGTGCTTGATTCTGATGTGATTTTTGAGAATCTCGAAAACATAATAGAATAACTCAAAAATTGCATTAAAAAAATGAGGGAGTCCTCTTAAACACGAAAAGAGAATACAATAAATTTTTTTATTGACCAAATTGCATACATACGTAGGAATCAAATCCTATCACTAAAGAAACAAAGAATAAAATCCTCAATTATGTCCTTTATAATGTTGGTTTTAGTGTCATGAATTAATAGAATAATCAATCAAAGATTGTGGTCATTTTCTTATTTAAGGAGAATTTACAATTTCCTATACATAAATTCTAATTATTTTTAATGATAATAACATGTGGAGTTAAAAAAATTTGACATATCTTTATATAAATAAAAAAAAACTAGTAAATCATAACTTATGGTTGAAGCAATTGAGATTATTTTTTGTTAAAGAAATGCTATAAATAGTTTTTCTTTTTAAAGGTGAAGTTCCGTGGCCAAAGTGAAATATTTCACAAGCTTAGTCATTGTCAATTTGTCATTCTATAAACTATAGTTTGAATTTTAAATTGCTAAATCAAATAAATAATTTATAATATGAAACCGTGCGATATCTTCCTTGTCTATTTTTTAAACACAGAATAATTACCCTCCAATGTCAACGTTTAAATGCAACTACGTATTTTTCAAATTATGGAACATTGCCTTATAATAAACAGAGGAAAACAAAAGTTTATTCCCTCACAAATATTCACGGGCAGACACACTAATGTTGACTTCTGTTGTTTATTAAGCTAATTTGATTCGTGTATTTGTATAAAGAATAATCCATAGAATATATAAGATATAAATAAAAATAGAAAGATAATCTTTACGATAAGCTTCACATATTTTATTTGACTAAGCCTCTAATTATATTGCATGCTGCAATTTTATTTTTTTTAACCAATTTATAAGCATAGACTTCAACACTTTATGTAACTATTAAAAATCTACTTTAGTCGATATATTTATTCAAAGAAATTTCTTAATGTTAAAGGTAGAATTTTTTGGTAATTAAGTCTGTATTGACCTTTAATTTGCGAAGTAAAAATTTAAGTTAAACTAAATCTTATTAAATTTCACCAAAACATCATATAAATGATCATATTTAATTTAAATATTATCAGCATCATTAACTTTTTGTCTAACAGCTATGAGGTAATAACCTCTATATATATATATATTTTTTTTTTTTGTAAATAAAAAAATAGAATGATAATCATGGTCCACTAATAAATCTGGATTCGGATCGAGTGACATGATTAAAATACTACGAACTAATGATATACAGATCATCGAAGGGTTATTAGAGAGATTTGCAAGATTTCTTCTCTCACCGAAATAGTTCACATGCTAAAGTCAAAACATATATCTATATAATAATGCTTCTTGGTATATATGCTCTTTATTTTAACTCGATCCCCTCCAAGTGGAGTTGAAAAATATCAAAATATTGAGCCAAATAATAAAGAGTTATGTGGGTTTGGAGGCTACTTATGATGAGTTCACAAAGAATAAAAAGTATTTAATTACACTTTTCACCTTTTATTGTAATTATGTTTTTTCTTTAACTTTTATGTTCTTTTAGTCTTAATTATATAAGTTGAGTCTTTCAATTATTACATTTAGGCAAATTTAAATTTTCTACTATTTTTTTAATCAAATATTTAATAAATTTAACTAACATGATAATGAATATACTATTACTAGTATAATGATCTAGTAGGTCATTGCATTTTATAACTTAGCAACTAAGTGGTGAAAATAAATAATTAATTCAACTACATTAAGGTTATCATGAAATAATATCTAAACATTTATGCAACAAATATATGTATAAAGTGCAAAAAGCATAAAATAGTTTCTATCAATATAACTTGAAAACATAAAGGCCCTTAAGGGATTACAATAAATCCTTGTACATATATACAATATACATCTAGTATAAATATTGAAAACATAACCCTAATGTTGATCAAACATCTATTCTATACAAGCTACACCAAAGTAGCTCCAACAAAACATCGTCATCTTTAGTATTATATACTCAAGTAGTTAACCCTCAAGTCTATCCTGCCTTGCTCCCATAATAATATGATAATCGCAGTCCAACAACTAGGAAAGTATAAGGGTAAGCTCGTAATTAAATGAACAACATAATATAGAAGCAATAAACTAATTATACAAATAACTCAATCAATACCACATAACTTTAGCCCAAGGCCCAATTTAGCAAACACAAAACAACATATCATATCAACTTCTCAACTTAATATCATCATCTCATTTTGCATCACCACTAGAAAATTACTAGCATGACAACTTAATAACTATTCAACACATCAGCATAATATAAGAACATCACAACAACTCACAACTTAACAACATATCACCTTAAACAACTTTACAACATAGCAACAAAATAACATAATGTGTCATCACGCATTTCAACTAAGAGATCTATTACAACACAAGTGAGCTATCAAAGTGGCTTGACCTGATAAAACCAACTTACCAACAATGTCTTTTTAAGCTTGCTAGATCAACAACACATTTTGATATCAATCCACAACACAACATGATTTTTCAAATTTTTCCTCTTAGACTAGGAAAGTCCAGTATACCTATCAACAGTAGAACAAGTTGGGTGTGAGTCTACCAGGACCTTAGCATGCATAACTAAGATTATATGGATTAGTCTACCGATTACCCTTTAAATCATGTGCACCTTTTTCTCGTACTTAGTTAGGAATTTTGACACTCGACCTTGTACCTTACTCGATTGGTCGCTTCTAAACTAATATGGCTTGACCTGACCCTCACACGATATCAACTAAGAACATAGAGGAGAATCAACATTCAACTTTAAGAGACAATTATACTTAAGAAGGGTTTTTCAACAACTAGACTCTTAGAGCACCACAACACATATATGCATAATGGTATATTTCAACTTTTAAAAATAACACATCTCCTTTAGCCATAAGTCCATAACACAACTTCATACAACAACATGCTATATGCATAATTCAACACAACAATACTCAATCAACATGATATCCATACATTCACAACACAACATACCACAATATACAACTTATACACACTTAACACATCCACTCCCGACGAGATTTGCTCACATGAAGCGTCCACTCCCAATGTCAATAATGTAGAGAGCCTCTAACTCATCCATTTATTGATGCCAATTCACTTGTGCTGGGGTCTTTATGTAAACCACAGTCGACGCTACCAAACTTATGCCTGATGTCATTCATGCAAACAACCTCTGTCTGACCCACGTTTGATGCTACAAACCCTACGCCTGACATCGTCAAGGTAGAGAACCACTGACTTGATCACGATCGAAACTACACAACCCACATCTAATGTCACCAAGTTAGAGAGCTCATAAAATAATCACGCCTGACACCCTTCAATCAACATCCAGCGTGACAAAGTCAAAAGATCCTTTCTAACTCATGCCCGATGCTACCAATCCCACCCTCGACATAAGTGAGGTAGAGAGTCTTTGACCTACATCATGTTAGGTACAATGGAGCTACGCTCGATGCCATGGCAATTTCTCCACTTGGCATAATCGCAATTTGGCTCCAGGTACTTGAAAATCAATGCAAAACTAGCATGCCACACACAAAGCAACATATATACACTACAAGTAACTCAAATGCAACGACCACAAGAAAATCATTGATTCACAAGGGAATTTAGCAATGGAATACTTCCTTTGCCAATTTGTCGCTCTTTAGTGAGGGATTAGAGATAGATAATATATCATCGCGAATCCATCGCTAAATAGCGACCTCTTGGCATGAGATAATTTTCCTTGCTAGTACCTCACCAAATAATGAATCATTAGTGACCATTTTGTATTCCTTCACTACTTTCTTACTAAAATCAATAGAAAATTATCGAGGGGTTTATGACCTTGCTAAATCCTTGCAAAATCCTCGATGATTTCTTAGCTAAATTTAAAGTGATAAACTTTTATCTGGTGAGTGAGGCAGTTATCTCTTTACAAATCCCTCGCAAATAGACTATGTAGTATTTTACTTGCAAATCCTTCACAACTCCCTCGCAAAATAATGAGGGAATGTTTTCCTCACAACTCCCTCGCAAAAACAGTAAAGGATTGTTATCTTCGTAAATGCCTTGCAAATCTACAAAAACAAGTCCATCATTTTAATTATAATGTTTTTCACTCACTTTAATGATACTTCATTATATACATTGAAATTAGCATATAATATATATATATACATATATATATATACTTCATTATATATATGTATATATTAAATATACATTAATTTGAATTAATAAAACATAGTATCAAATAATTTTTAAATTTTGTAAAAATTTATAAACTTAATCTATTTAATAAAAACTTTTAATTTAATAATTGAATCATTGAAATTCAATATAGTTCATGAGTTATGAGTGGAGTAACTATACTATTAATTACTCTTAGTGTAAATAGATCTTTCACACACACATATATATTATTTTTAAATTAAATTTAAAATGTCAAAATTTAAAAACATGAACAATATAAATTATTTATCATAAATTAAAACTATAATTTACATATATGTTCAAGATTTTTTATTATAAAATTAATTATAATATAATTTATACATTTAAAATTATTTATTTATTATAATTTTTAGTTATCTATGAAATAAACCCTTATCTTGCATGTGGACAAGCATTGTTACGTACGATAGTAGATATATCATTGATTATGTTTTAATTATGTTAAAATGTAATTGGTTTATGTTAAAAATGTTTAAATATGAGGTTAGTCTGTGTAGGTTTGCATTTTTCAATTTTGATCCTTGTAAGTATCTTTATTAGTTTTTAATCCTTGTCAAATTTTAGTCCATATAAGTTTGTGGATTTCAAATTTTAGTCCCTATAAGTTTTTTTTTTTTTTTTTTCTGTTCATTTTTAGTTATTGTAAGTTACATAGATCTAAAGTGAAAAAAATAGAATCTTAAAGACACTAAGATTGAATTAAATATTCACAAAGGACTAAAAATGAAAAAAAAAAACTTATGATTTGAAGCTTTAGGAGATAAGGGAGAAAGGTTTGGAATTCTTGAGTCCTTCCTTTTCTTCTTCATCTTTGGAAGATACGAGGTAGGGGAGCTTGTATATTTGATTATTGGTGTATTATATATGATGATTATAGCTTGAGTCCATCTTATATTGAGATCAATAACCCATAAGTAACACTATTAAGCAACAACAATACAACGCAATACTCAGCACAAAACAATTTCACAACAGAATAAAGGAATCTCCCCCACAGGTTGTCCAAAAGACTTAACAAACTCTAATATCATAAAAGTGTAATAATCCAGCAAGTCACTGCACTTTACGACTCAACAACTAAGTAGTGGAAATAAATAATTAATTCAACTATACTAGTGTTATCATGCAACAATACCTTGATATTCATGCAACAAATATATGTAAAGGGTATAGAAAACAAAAAACTAGGTCTTGCCAATATAACTTGAAAACATGAAGTCCCTTAAGGGTTACAATAAATTCATATACATATGTCTAATATACATCTAGTATAAATACTAAAAACATAACCCTAATGTTGGTCAAGCATCTACCCTATACAAGCTATATCATAGTAGCATCTAAGAAAACATCACCATCTGTAGCATGACACTCAAGCAGCTAGCCCTCCAGTCTAATCCTACCTTGCTCCTATAATAATATGATCATTGCAATCTAACAACAAGGAAAGTGCAAGGGTAAGCATGTAACAAAAAGAATAACATATTGTAGAAGTAATAAACTAACTTTGCAAACAACTCAATCAACACCACACAACTTTAGCCCAAGTCCCAATTTAGCAACACAAAACAACATATCATCTCAACTTCTCAACTTAACACATATCATCATCTCATTGTGGATCATCTCTAGACAATTACTAGCATGACAACTTAATAACTATTCAACACATCAACACAATATAAGAACATCACAACAACTTACAACTTAACAACATATCAACTTAAATAACATAACAACTTAACAACACAACAACACAACAACATAATGCATCATCATGCATTTCAGCTAAGAGGTTTCTTACAACACAAGTAAGCAATCTAAGTAGCTTGACCTTACCGAACCAGCTTAACAGCACAATCATTTTGGGTTGCCAGATCAACAAAAAAAAAAGTTATATCAACCCACAACACAACATGATTTCTCGAATTTCATCACTTAGACTAGGAAAGTCTAGTATCCCTGTCAAGAGTATAACAACTTGGGTGTGAGCCTACCAAGACCTTAGCATGCATAACTAAGCTTATATGGATTATCCTGTCGATTACCTCAAAATAATATGCACCTTTTCAATACTTAGTTAGGGAGTTTGGTGCTCGACCTTGTACCTTACTCGATTGGTTGTTTTGAAACTAATATGGCTTGACCTGACCCCTATACAATATCAATTAAGAACCTAAAAAATACTCAACATTCCACTTCATAAGACAACTATACTCGAAAAGGGTTTTTCAAGAACTTGGCTCTCAAAGCACAACAACATATATATGTACAATGGTATATTTCAACTTCTAAAAATAATGCATCTCTTCTAGTCCTAAATGCACAAGACAACTTCATAGAACAACATGTTATATGCATAATTCAACACAATGCTACTCAATCAGCATGTTATCCATACATTCACAACACAACACATCACAATATACAATTTATACACACTCATGCTTGAAACCAATCTATTTGTGCCTATTGAAATCAAACAAGGGGCCATATGTGTGCAATGCTACTAAACATGTGTTCAACGTCATTCAGTTAGAGAGCCTTTGCCTGACCCACATCCAACACTATACACCTTGTGCCCAACGTCATCAAGGTAAAGAATTCCAAAGAAAAAGAAGAAAAAGAAGAAGTTGAGATTTCCAAACTTCTTATACAACGACTTCTCCATTTGATTCTTAGTTCTTGAAGCTTCAAATCATAATATAACTACTCAAACTAACCCTGGGGAAGGATCTAAACACTCTAGAGGTCAACAAAAGGAAAGAAATCCTAGTAGCTCCAAAGCTCCTCTCTCTAATTTCTTTCTAAGTTTCTTAAGAACATGAACTTATGAAGTTCAAGTTTTAAGAAAACCTTATATATCCTCCCTTAAACTTGGTCAACTTTAACCTCGACTTAAAACAATTCACAACCAACTAAAATCATTAGAATTTCTAAATCCTTAGAGTTTTAATGCATTAAAACAACAAGTCATATAGTCAATTAATTAATAAAATTAACTAAACAATCATAAAAGTCATAGTGTTACAATTAACCCATGTTGATTTGTTTAAATTACAATTGTTATATCCAATTGATAGAATTGTACTTAAATTAGGTCCATGTACATGTTAAGTAACATGTTATTTATCTCATCATCATCTAGTTTTAATTAGCAACATTTGTTGAATATCAAATAAAAATTGATACAAGAACCAAAATTATATAATTACAATCCAAGAAGAATTAAAAGTATAATTAAATTAATAAATAATTATTCTAAAAGTGACTCATTGCCCCACTAGTATTTTTCATATATTGTCAAATATTGCAATATAATATTAAAAAAATCTTTTGGAAAATTTTCATCTTAAAAAATTTAGTTTGATGGAAAAAGAAATTATATACTCAAAATGTTGCCCATAAATCACATGTAACACGCAACGAAGAGAGTCAATTATATTGACTTTTGCTCATGGAAAATGTAGAATTTAAATTTGAATTTAAGAATTTCCTTTTAATGAGTTACATAAATAATGACTTGACATGGGTCAGCCATTTTTCACTTGAAAATTTTTGGTACCCAAAAACACATAAAACCAAATTATTGAATGTCTCAATAACCAGGAATTTTGTTCAGTTGGTTAAGGCTGTGTAACATTCTATTTTTCAAATAAATAAAAAAAGTGCTTAAATAATATTTATAAAATTAAAATATTTTTTAAATCTTATAATTTTACTTTATCTTTTAATATTTATAATTTAAAATGGACCTTTCTAATCTTTATACTTATTTTTCTCAATCATTTTAGTTCTTATATTTTAAGATAGATCTTTTTAGTCTTTATACTTACAATTTTTTAATCATTTAGTCCCAGTCATTAATTTATTTGTAACACTATCTAATTAGTATTGACGATAAAAAGGCATTCAACTTTATGTTTCTGATGTCAACTTTATTTTGTTTCCTTAATTATGTCCCTCGATACTTTGTACACTTTTTTCCTTTCACATGCGACGTCCATTGTTGAGACATTTTTTTTATCCTTACAAAGTTAAAGATCTCTATCATGTCAACATAAAAAAGATGATGTTACAAAATAGTTAATGACAAAGATTAAATAGGAGTAAAAAAGATAAGTATATGGACTAAAAAGATATATCTTAAACTATTAGGAATAAAAAGGATTAATAAAGATAAATATAGACACTAAAAATGTCTATTTTAAATTATAAGGACTAAAAGGTAAAGTAAGTGAAACTATATGGATTAAAAAGATATTTTAACCTATTTATAATATAGGCATAATTAATTTATTTAGTTGAGCTAATTATATGAATAAAGGTATTTTTAATAAATAAAATAACATAAAGATAAGTGATATGTTAGATACGAGTCTTTGGGTTTGAACTCTTAATTAACCTAGATTCTTATTAAAATGAGAGGAAAATGGTTAGGCTAGAGAATTATGCTTGTGCCTCGAAAAGAATTATGCTCTTGCCTCGAAGATTATTATCTGAGGTAAGAGGGGGGGAGTGAAGATGTTTTACTTGTGAGCACATATAAGGGGGCGTAGTGAAGTGCTCCCTAAACTTTCATAAGATTATTAATGGTATGCACTTGAAAAAATTGACGATGTTTGGTTTGATCATTGTTGTATGAGTATGAGATGTCATGAATTTCATGAATTACGATTGTGTTATGCTATGTTGTATAGTTGAATATTTGAGGGGTAAGATTGAATGTATAATTTGGGAGTTTTGTACAATTTGATAGATTATGAAGTTATTAATGTATGATGTTTATTTTGGAAGTAATTATCTTGAGTATTGAGTAATTGAGAAGAACCTTTAAGTAATTTTTTTTTATGTTGCAAAAATAGAGAAGAAGAAAGTGAGAATCATGTGCAAATCAGTCGAGGATGATGCGATTTCGTGGTTCTAGACTGTTAAGCATGATCGTGCTTAAGGGAAACATACTCGTGCATATAATCATAAATGTGATTCCCTCACTCGACCCAGCACAAGCGTGTTGCCTCTTGCATAGGCATGCATGTGTGTGCTTCCCTCTACCTGGATTTCCCCATCTCATCACCAACATCACCTCGAATGTGCTTACTGTAATAATTCTTTAACTAAACAATGATGTATCTCACCTCATCACATCTCATAGTTCACATTTATGCATGTATCTTTACTCTCATTACTCACTAAATCATTACTTTTATTTCTCCTCTTTAATTATGGTTATTATGTCCATCTTTTTTTACTTTATCGTTGTCCTTTATTACTAAGTATTATGTCTCACTATTTCTCATTTCTTTACTAGTTATTACTCTCATAAAGGCACAAGTTTCAATTATAAGGTTTCCAATAAATCACTTATTAGTTTTCCTATTATTTCTTATTAATCTCACTTTCACACAACCTTCTCCCATTAACAACCTTTTTTTTTATAGTTGAATTAAACTAATGTAAATATGATTTACATAGGCGAGCACAAAGCAACACAAGTGTGCTCCTTGGAAGCATGGATGTGCTTTGGTCTAAACATGAGTGTACATCCCCCTAAGATATTCTCCTAATTGAGAGTGGATTGGGAGGGTCATCCATTATGTGGTGATCTAGTTCATGTGCTCCTAAGCTACCTTGTATTCAAAGTGCCTTTGGAGATATTAGAGATTAATATCATATGCATGTAGAAGTAATAACATGAGTTGCATGAGTCATTGAATAGTGAATGTGGTTGGTTATGAGATTAATGCATTGAATGTAAATTTGAGTATTATTTATGAATGTTTGTGTTGGCTTGAATGGAGTTATTTATGATTGTAAATGCTATTCATATTGCTTATATGTGTTATACATGTGTGAGAGATATTCTCTCTCCTCTTGTTATACACGTATGAGATGATAAATAAAAACATCAACTCAACTAGTTTCCAAACACACTTATTATCTTCAGCTTTGCGAGTTAGAAAAATGTGTATGACTTCACTATAACTGCTTGGAACATTTAGAAGAACATAAATGTGACTTTATGGGAAGATAAACCTCTCAACCTGAGGAACATTGTCCATGAATACAAACTTTTCATGCTAAATGTGTGTGAATGGGAATCTTACATTTTGTCGGTGACTATCAACTAGATAAGAAGAGAAGGCACATACCCATTTATCTACGAAAGTGATTGCATGCAGGTTGCAAATGAATCCCATAAGGACTCCTTTAACCATACTAAATTTGGTACTATCATGAATAAATGTAGAAGTCTCCTTAGTTTCATGCCACACTGTCAAGTTGTTTTTTTTAAGGGGGCAACCAAACTTAGCTATAACAATGGCCTCTAAGAACTTCTTTTGCCCCTATTCCACTAATCTCATTATGCTTTTTATTGCATACTTTTTTCAGATGGAAATAATTAGTTCATTTTTATCAAAAAAAAATAAAGAAGAAATTTTCAATAAAAAAGTCTAGTCTTGCCATTTTATAAATATTTGTGTTTGGATGAAAGATTTTAAGAGAGTAATTTTTTTTGGTTAATTTCTTTATTTGGATAAAGAATTTATAAGGACATTGACATTTAAGTATTTGTAAAATTCTTCAAAAGGGTAGAAATTCAAATTCTCTAAAAAAAATTAAGAATTTCAAATTCTTCATTTCTTTTTCTTGTGTCACCAATAATTTTTTTATATCTCATTTCTCTCCCTCCCACCCTTTTTCTCTCTTATAAAGTCAGTAAAATGGAATGGGTTTATTGAGCTAGTCCAAACTTGGTCTATAAAAATATCAATAATTTTTTTTAATTATTATATTTCAAGAATATTGTTTTAACTAATAAATAATGTCTAATTTTAAAATTATTTTAAATATTAAATATTTAAAAATTGACTAATGTTTATTTTTATAAAGTTTAATCTTAAAATTTTAATATATATGGATTAAATATATTTTTAATTCTTAAATTTTTGTCAATTTTTACTTTTAATTTCTGAAAGTATTTTATTTGATTTTAATTCTTCAAAATTTCTTTCATAAACAACAAATTTTGATGTTAGTGACCAAAACTTTGATGGGAGAAAAAGTTTAAAGAGTAAAAGTAAAAATTGAGAAAATTTTGAGAAAAAAAATATTTAATCATATATACATATATAATAAAATCAATTTTTCTTATGTGAAATTAAATTATCCTATTTAAACTAAAAATTTGGAATTTAAATCAATTTATCCAAAAAAAAAATAAACAATGAAAATTGAAATTAAAGTAATTTTAAATTTCAAGAATTAAAAACTCCTTGAATCTCTAAATTTTTCCATCCAAACACAATCTAGGAGATATTATGGATATTTCTAATTTAAGTTAAATCTTCTCATTAAAGAATATTTATGTTACCCAAAATAAAAAACGATTTATAGTTTTAGAAAATATATGAATTTTCCTTCACTTCACTTATAACTAATTAAATTTTAATACTTGCTAATTATCACAAAAAAATGATACATGTTGGCAAACATAAAACCTTTACGCTACAGTGGGTTGAAACAAATAGTAAGAGATTTAGTTTGACCTTGTTTTTCATGAGACAAATTTGACATATTTTGTAATCGTAAAATCCTATTTTGGTAAGTATACAAGTCTCTTTGATGTAAGAGGTAAAATTTCTTTAATATATCTCTAACACTTAATTCAACAAGTCTTGGATCCAAGTGAACATTGTTACGACTAACCACTAAGTGGATAGTGATGCTAAGTCTGAGAACCTCCAATATATTATTAGCTCCCTATCCATATTAGTCATAAATTTATTATCTACTATCTACCATTTTAATGTAAAAAAAAAACCTTTATTTATAATAATAATAATTATTAATTATTTTTTACATGGTTTCCTCTTTCAATTAAATTTTACTTTACTACATATTATACCAACAAGACGAAATTATAATTTTGTTATTTACCTTGTCTAGAAGAAATCAACATATAAAATATATTGTCTGATCGACGATCAGCTTAACATTTCAAACCCAAACTTACCACTTGTTTTTCTACAAGGAATTTACAAACAAGAAAAGTGACACTAACTTTTTTATAACTTCTTTTTCTACATAAATATTCCATTATAATATACATAGGTGATAGGCAAAAGAATATGTATGCATGAATGATTATCTAAATAACAATTGCATCCAGAAGGCTATTGATTATTGAATTTGACCACTTATAAAACATAATAAGTACAATTATAAAATGTTAGAGTTTCTTTAATAATGAATATATATTATGTATTTTCTATAATTGCAGTAATGCAGGGTTTAAAAACATAATTCTAAATCTTAAAAAAGAATAACATAATTATGGAAATGTTTGAATTTTTCACCTTCAGTATTTAAATTTTAAAGAGGGAGAATCGAAGATTCTAAATATATACATTGAAATATTTTTTGTATTTAATATTTTATTTTTCGGTCTATCAATTTTGTCTTAATGTTATATTGTCGTGATCAATTTCAAATAGGCATTTTGACCAAAAGCAAACGTTTTTTAAACTATTTTATTAGAAGATGTAGGAAAAAACTAGCTACAAGATTGAGATAATTTGTGTCATGCTAACGTGTTGACATGAACATATATAAGTTGATAAAGCAATTATCAAAGAAGGATTGAAACAAAAGAAGATTTTAGTAATTTATACTTTTTAAGAGAAATTTTTTTCAAATTATACTATTAGATGAACACCGATAAGACGATTAGTTATTATGAAATTAACTCTCTCACACGAATTATTTTGATTGTAAGATAAAAGGCTTTCATTTATATTATTTATAATATTTGATAACTAAATCATCTTTATCTATATTATTCTTTAACATATTGAAAAGAATGAAAAACTTCTTTGATACTCATGTTTCACAAAGGAACATAAACATGTTAACATCAGAAAAAGGACTAACATATCTCTCAAAGCATGCAAAAAATCTCAGAGAAATTTGTTGTTGACTAACACACACATAATTCCTCTCTTTTGATATTTAAAAGGTGATAAGTAATTTCCTTTATTAGATAAGAAGCAATAATTTAGTAAAATGCATTTAATGCACTAATAGACACTTCTCTCCACAAGGAACGAAGATGAAGACAAATGAAGTAAGCCTATGAAAAATGCCTAGTGTGTTGCTAGTGACAAAACACAAGTGTAATATATGATATTTTTATTAGCGCCACTTGCATGATAAAATGTAGTTCATGTCCATTGCATATGCATTATGATCTTGTCTATTGTTGCTTACTATGTTATGAGTGAGTTAAATATGATGATGTGTAATTATGTATGCTATATCATGTTGTATATGTTGTTTATGTTTGGCTAGCCAATTTGCATTCTTGCACTGTGAGCTAGAGTGATATGTTTCTCATTCCCTTTTCTTTTGTGTTGTTTTCTTGTGGCTATTGTAGGTGATAATCAACATGGTGCTGAGGATGTTGGTGATGAGACCTAGTTCTCAATATTGGGTTTTGCTCTCATAGGCCACATGACATCAGGGAATTAATGAAGACTAATGAGGATTTGATTCTTGCTATTTACTTTGAGTAGTTTGATTTTTATTTCCATTGTAATTGTTATTTTCGCTAATCCTAGTTTATGTTAAAATGTGATTTTCTCTATCTGTGTGAACTTTGAGTTTATTTATTATATTAAGGTTATTCAGTTTTATATTGTATTATGTGTTATGACATGCGGGTTAGAAAGTGTCACACGTAGTATTATTAATTTAATGTGATAATTTATTATAAGTCAGGTTAATCTAGGTGTATTAGATAGAAAACCTCTTGACCTATTATCCAACCCATTTGTAATTGTTTAATGAAAAAATTACCCAACACAACCCACAAAAATATAGTTAGGTTGGTTCATATAGGTTTATATAGTTGGTGTGTAAATATCCACTTAGACCCTTAATGACATTTCTAACGAGTCAGAGGAAGTATTTTTTTTAATCTTAATAAAATTATATGTAGTTATTCTATTTTGCCTTTCCCATTTCACTCATTCGATTGCACAATTTCTTTATTCAATAAAGTACACATAATGTAATGGTTTTTTTTTTTCATTTCTCTACAATTAGTAACACATTTACTCCATGTGCCGCATAATGGTTCACCATTGTTGATTTCACTCTCTATTCTCTCCTTCCTTTTTTCTCTCTCTCAAACAACGTACCTATTTACTCTCTTGTATTTTTTTGATATTTAATGAAATTATATGTAGTTATCCTATTACGGCCTTTTCATTTTACAATTTCTTTCTTTACAACAAAGTACAAGTAATGTAATCGCGTTTTCCTCACTTTGTAATTAGTAACAAATTTACTTCACGTGCAAACCCAATGGTTCACCATTGAGAAATTTCTCTTTCTGTCTGTCTGTCAAACAAAGTACTCATTGTGTTTGTGATGGAAGAGGCCTAGCTAGAGGACCCACCACTAGGACCATGGCTAGGAGGATACAAGAGGATTGGGCTAGTGCTGAGGATGGTGAGCCCAAGATATTTTTGCGTTGGGCTATTTCTTAACGCCCATGTAGTATAGGATTTTCAGCTTACTTAGGCTTTAATTATTTTAGGCCTTGTATTTTGGCCAATTGGAGTAGGAACTTTCTTTGGGTCGTGTATTTAGGCCATGTAGAAAGGAAGGAGTCTAATTGGCATGTGAGATTACATTTAGATAGGATTTAAGTTTCATTTAGAGTGTATTTGAGCACCATGTGACTAGCCAAGGGTGGTGCACATGGCATGCTCCAAATGCAACTCCAAATGCCACATAATCACATCCAAATGCAACCATCACATGTCTTAGATCCAAAGGCACATGGAAGCACATGAGGAGCAAGGTTGACGGACCAAATTTGAACTTTGAATTCAAATTTGGTGCTTAGAGTTTACTTAAACCATACCATGGTTTAAGTTAAACCCTAGGTTAGCTTAGCTTCCCTTGGACGTTTCTTTTCCTATATAAAGACTCCTAGTCATGTAATTCCTCCACTTTGGAGATATATATGAGATTTCATTATTCAGAAATTTCTCTCAAATTTCAGAGTCAAGGAAGCTAGAGGAATCTATCCTCCTTAAGTACATTCACAAAGAAACCTTCCTTGTGTGCTTTACTTCTTGCTCTTCCTTCTTAAGGAGAATTTGGAGTGTGTCATCTTCTTCAAGTGATCATCATTTTGCGTCAAATTGTAGTCTAAAGGAACCTCAAGAAAGCTAGTTGGACGTTGAAGAGCTTCAAGAGTGAATTAGTCCATGAATTCACTTAGGAGCTCCATCAATTTGTGAACTTTACCTAACTCAATCCAACTCAAACACAATCATGTTGGGTCAAGTTTGGTCATCAGGTTGAACAAATAAAAAATAAATATATTAAAAAATTGAAATAATATAATATAGAAAAAAAGAAAAATACTCAATTCAAATTTTGATACATGATTCAAAGTACAAATAACATAACAACAATTATAAATAAGAAATCCTAAATATCCTAAACAAGCAAACATAATGTCACTAAGATAACAAATTTTGAATTACATAATAAGTGGAAGTTATTCTTTATGTTTCATGCCTTCTTTAGTTGTAATAGTTTTTGTGTGTATATTTACTCACAACAAAACTCAATAAAAGTCTATTTAAGGTGTATTATGTGTTGTACTATGTGTAGTATAATTTGATAAATTATTATAGGTCGGGTTGGTTCTGGTTCATCGGATAGAAAATCCCTTGACTTATTATGCAACCCATTTATAATTGCTTAACGAAAAAATTATCCAACATAACCCGCAAAAAGGTAATGGGGTTCGTTTAGGTAGGTTGAGTTCTTAGGTGAGTCACTATCAACTTAGACCCTTATCAACACTTATGACACATGGAGAAATATTTTTTTTTTTAATTTTAATAAAATTATATGTAGTTATCTTATTACACTTTTCGCATTTCACTCCTTCGATTGCACAATTTTTCTCTCTTCAATAAAGTACGAGTAATGTAATATTTTCTCATCTCTCTACAAATTAGTAACACTTTTACTTCTTGTGTCACACCAATGATTCATCATTGCATGATTTATGTCTCTCGTTTTTCCTCTCTCTCTCTCTCAAACAAAGTACCCATTTTCTCTTTTATAGTTTTTTTTTTAATTTTAATGAATTTATCTGTAATCATCCTTTAATACCCTTCAAATTTCACAATTTTTACCTCTTCAATAAAGCATAAGTATTTTACTTGTTATTTCCTTTCTTTGCAATTAGTAATACATTTATTCAACATGTCACAACAATTATTCACCATTGCATAATTTCTCTCCCCCTCTCTCTCAAACAAAGTACTTGCTAGGTTTGTGAACTTTTCTTAAGCGAGCCAACCCAATCCAACTCGAATACAATCTGATTGGGTCAAGTCGGATCTTTGGGTTGAACAATTAAAAAATAAATATTTTAAAAATTGAAACAAATAAAAATCAAATAAAAGTAAAATACTCATTTCAAATTTCAATACGTGATTCAAAATACAATTAACATTACAACAATTAAAAATGAGAAATCACAAATATCCTAAACAAGCAAACATAATATCATTAAAATAACATGTATTGAATTACATAACAAGTGGAAGTAAGGTATTCTTCATGCTCCAAGCCTTCTTCAATTGTAGTAATATTTTTGTGTACATTGGAAACACAAAAAATTGTGTGTAGTATTTTTAATTTAATTTAATAATATATTATTGATCGGGTTGAATTGAGTTTGTCAAATAAATAAAACCTATTGACCTATTACACAATCCAATTATAACCACTTTACGAAAAAGTTTCCCAACCCAACTTGCAAAAATGTAGTTAGTTTGATTCAAGTAGGATGGATGTGCAGGTGAGTCATTATCTACTTACACCCTTAAAGATACTTTATATAAGATGAAAGAAGTAATTTTTTGAATATTAATGAAATAATATGTATTTATCCTTTACATCCTTCACATTTCACTCCTTCCATTGCACAATTTCTCTCTCTTCCTTAAAGTACAAGTAATGCAATTGGTTTTCCATCCGTATGAAATTGGTAACATCCATGGGTTGCACTAATGGTTCACCATTGCACAATTTCTCTCTCTCAAGCAAAGTAATCATTTTCTCTCTTGCCAAACAAACATTTGTGTTCTTTTCTCCATAGTGGTTAACAAGTAGTGTAACTGCTTCTCTCTCTCTCTACAATAAGTAATATGTTTACATCTTGTACATAATCAATGATTTACCATTGCATCTCTCTCTCTCTCTCTCTCTCTTTCTCTCTCTCTCTCTCTCTCTCTCTCTCTCTCTCTTCTCTCTCTCTCTCTCTCTCTCTCTCTCTCTCTTTCTCTCTCTCTCTCTCAACAAAGTGCCTATTGTTTATCTTTCTAGCCCATAGTTTATGTTCTTTTCTTTATTGAAGCATTTTTTTTCTTTGTTCAATTAACACTTCTTGTAAATAAAATTAAGTTTTCCTCTCCAATTTCTAATCTTATAATTTTAATTCCAAAACTTTTTTTTTATCTCATGCGAACATTGTCCCTTTAAATTTATATTCACGACATATATTATATTAAGACGAAACTAAGGTATAGTATTAAAGGTGGTGTTGTTGTTTTTCAATCATAATTTGAGTTTCTCATTGGTAATATATATAATAAATGATTTTATTAAATATTAATAAGTATCATGAGATAAAACTCTTATTTTGATTTGAGAAACAATATCAGCGAAACTTATAATATTATACCAAAATTTTATTTATTATCCTTAATCATCTTTTATCGGGAATAAGTTATCTTTTTTTTTGGTAAACTCATACAAGAGTTTTTAATGTATATATTAAAGTTTTAATCAATAAGTAATCTAATTATATTTAAACTATTCAATTATTTTTTACTTAATTTTATGAAAATTATGTAAAATAATTATTTGGAATAAGGATAATTTTTTCAAAATAATAATAAAATTATCTTAAATTTTGAAGGTAATAAATAAAAAAATATTCAAAATTTGACAATTTAAAAGGAATAAAAGATTACTTTTAAAGAGAAAATTATCCTTCAATAAAATACAAGTAATGTAATCACTTTTGTTTTTCTCTACAATTAGTAACATGTTTACTCCACGTGTCATACCAATAGTTAACCATTGCATAATCTCTCTCTCTCTTTCTCGAACATAGTACTTATGTTAGTGAACTTTTTCAAGCGACCTAAGCCAATTCAACTCAAATACAATCGAGTTGGGTCAAGTTGAGTCATCATGTTAAATAATTAAAAAATATATATTTTAAAAAATGAAACAAATATAAAAAAAATACTTAATTCAAATTTCAATACATGATTCAAAGTACAATTAATATCAAAACAATTACAAATGATAAATGATAAATATCCTAAACAAGAAACAATATGTCACTAAAATAACAAATTTTAAATTACATAAGTGGAAGTAAATTATTCTTCATGTTCCATGCCTTCTTAAGTTGTGGTAACTTTTTTGTGTCCTTTGAGTTACAACAAAACTCAATAGTCTATTTAAAGTGTATTATGTGTTGTACTACGTGTAATATTTTTAATTTAATTTGATAATTTATTAAAGGTCGAGTTGGTTTAAGTTCATCGAATAAAAAATATCTTGACTTGTTACCCAACCCAATTATAATTGCTTAATGAAAAAATTATCCTACACAATCCACAAAAATGTAGTTGAGTTGGTTCAAGTAGGTTGAATTCATGGATGAGTCATTATACACTTTGATCTTTAATGACACTTAATACGAGATAGAGGAAATATTATTTTGAATTTTAATGAAATTATATGTAGTTATTCTAGTTTTCCCTTTGCATTTCACTCCTTTGATTGTACAATTTCTCTCTCTTCAATAAAGTACGAGTAATGTAATGATTTTTTTCATCTCTTTACAATTGGTAATACATTTACTCCGCGTGTCGCACCAATGGTTCATTATTGCACGATTTCTCTTTCTCTCCCTCTTCCCTTCTTCTCTCTCAAATAACATACCTATTTTTTCTCTAGTAGTTTTTTCAATTTTAATGAAATTATATATAATCATCCTATTATGCCCTTTGTATTTCACAACTTTTCTCTCTTCAATAAAGTATGAGTAATATAATCGCTTTTTCCTCTCTTTACAATTAGTAACACGTTTACTCCACGTGTCACACTAATGGTTCACCATTGCATAATTTTTATCTCTCTACCTCTCTCAAATAAAGTACCCATTGTGTTTGTGAACTTTTCCTAAGCGACCTAACCTAATCTAACTCAAATACAATCAGGTTGAGCCAAGTTGTAGCAACCCAGACACATTAGAATGAGAGGAATCCAGAGATTATACGAGTATGAGATTGTGCAGTTGAATATGACTTAAAAGAATTAATATGTACTACCTATACCAACAAGATGTATCTACTTTTCGGTAGCTCATCTTATAAGATCTTCATAATTAAGCATACCTGACTTGGAGTAATTTAGGAATCTATGACCTTCTATGAAGTTTCCTAGAAAACATGTGAGTGAGGACGAAACACGCTGAATAGTCTTATGTTGGTTTGTAGGGTCAGTCATTAATCCTAAAAGCAGATAAATATCTCAAAAGGGCTACCCACGGAGGGTTCTAATCGATGAAGGGTTCTAACCAACGAGGAGTTGTGTGAAGTGTCACTGTGTGAAGTGTCATGGAGTGGAGCCACTAAGAGGTTAAATTGGAGGTGTGTTACACAAGTTGGATCATCTGGTTGAACAATTAAAAAATAAACATATTTTAAAAATTGAAACAAATATAAAATAGAGAAAAATACTTAATTCAAATTTCAATACATGATTCAAAGTACAAATAACATTACAACAATTACAAATGATAAATCACAAATATCCTGAACAAGTAAACAATATTCCACTAGAATAACAAATTTTAAATTACATAACAAGTGGTAGTAAATTATTATTCATGTTACATGCCTTTTTGAGTTGTAGTAATTTTTTTTATATACATTGACTCACAAAAAAACTCAATATAAGTTTATTTAAAATGTATTATGTATTGTACTACGTGTAGTATTTTTTAATTTAATTTGATAGTTTATTAAAAGTTGGGTTAAAATTACCCAACACAACTCGCAAAAGTTTAGTTGGGTTGGTTCAAGTAGGTTGGGTTTGCAGGTGACTACACTTCAACCCTTAACGACACTTATTTCTAGATGGAGGAAGTAATATTTTGAATTTTAATGAAATTATATGTAATTATTCTATTTTTCCCTTCACATTTCACTCATTTGATTGCACAAATTCTTTTTCTTCAATAAACTACAAGTAATGTAGTGGTTTTTTTTATCTATCTATAGTTGGTAGCACGTTTACTTTGTGTGTCGCACCAATGATTCACCATTGCAAGATTTCTCTCTCTCTCTCTCTCTCTCTCTCTCTCTCTCCATCCCTTATTCTTTCTCTCAAACAATGTACCTATTTTTTCCTTGTAGTTTTTTGAATTTTAATGAAATTCTATGTAGTTATCCCCTTACAAACTTCGCATTTCATAATTTCTCTCACTTCCAAAATGCTCGAGCAATGTAATCTCTTTTTCTTCTCTTTGCAATTAATATCACGTTTACAACACGTGTCACACCAATAGTTCACCATTGCATAATTTCTCTTTCTCTTCTCTCTCTCTCTCTCTCTCATAAAATACTCTTTGTGTTTGTGAACTTCTTATAAGCGACCCAACCTAATGCAACTAGAATACAATTAGGTTAGGTCAAGTTGGGTCATCGGGTTGAACAATTGAAAAATAAATATATTTCAAAAATATAAACAAATATAAAATAAAAAAAGAAAAATACTTAATTCAAATTTCAACACATGATTCAAAGTACAAATAATATTAAAACAATTACAAATGATAAATCATAAATATCCTAAACAAGCAAATAATATGTTACTAAAATAAAAAATTTTAAACTACATAAGAATTGGAAGTAAATTATTCTTCATGCTCCATGCCTTCTTAAGTTGTAGTAACTTTTTTATGTCCATTGAGTCATAGCAAAACTCAATATAAGTCTATTTAAAGTATTTTATGGAGGAAATATTATTTTGAATTTTAATGAAATTATATGTAGTTATTCTATTTTGCCCTTTGCATTTCACTCCTTTGATTGTACAATTTCTCTCTTTTTAATAAATTATGAGTATTGTAATGGTTTTTTTTTCTCTGCAATTGGAAACACATTCACTTTGCATGTTGCACTAATGGTTGTTTAGACCCTTAAGAGACTTATTAAGAGATAAAGGAAGTATTTCTTTTTTGAATTTTAATTAAAATATATGTAGTTATTCTATTTTGCCATCCACATTTCACTCATCTGGTTGCACAATTTCTCTATCTTCAATAAATTACGAGTAATGTAATAGTATTTTTCATCTCTATACAATTAGTAACATGTTTACTTTATGTATCTTACCAATGGTTCACCATTGCATGATTTCTCTCTCTTTCTCTTTCCCTCCCTCATTCTCTCTCTCAAACAAAGTACCTATTTTCTCTTTTGTAGTTTTTGAATTTTCATGAAATTATATGTAGTTACACCTTTCGCATTTCACTCCTTCCATTGCATAATTTCTCTCTCCTTAATTAAGTACGAGTAATGTAATCAT
The DNA here is from genome assembly GCF_000230855.2 of Cajanus cajan. NCBI lineage: Eukaryota > Viridiplantae > Streptophyta > Magnoliopsida > Fabales > Fabaceae > Cajanus > Cajanus cajan. The sequence continues at coordinate 27,671,849 of NC_138525.1, read as the reverse complement.
TTTTTCTCTCTCTATAATTAGTTACACAATTACTTCATGTGTCACACCAATGGTTCTGATGGAGAAACTCATGGAGAAGTGATTGAAAGTGTTTCTCCTAGCTTCCTCCAAAGTCCACACGCCCTTCCTTGAGGTTCCAATGGATGAAGTTGAATTCGGAAATGGTGCAGATGTAGCTGGATCCGTGGCTGGTAATGTCTTCCTAAAGAAGGAAGAAGAAACACCAAAGCATAAAAGGAATTAAGGATTCCTTTGTGAAAGTGCTTAAGGAGAGAGAATTTCCCTAAGGCTCTAAGGACTCTTTGAGAGAATTTTCTGAAGTGAAAATCATATATCATCAAAAAGTGGCCAGCTACAAGTGTGTAGGGTATTTATAAGAATGGAGAAGCTTGTGGGAGAAGCTAGGTTAACTAGAGTTTAAAGTAAACCATGGTATGGTCACTTTAAATCCTAGTTGTCCAAATTTGAATTTGAAATTCAAATTTGGAGCCTTGGCTATCTCATTCATGTCCAACTCACCCAATTTTGAAGTTATAAATGTAATTTGGGTTGCATTTGCATCTAATTTGGTCATGCATGGAAGGTATGACTCAAATTAGATGTAAATGCACTATAAATTACATTTATCTTCAAGTTAAAACCCTTTAACTTAAAAAATCCTATACTAAGAGACCTATGAATACAAGGTCTAAAATCCCTATACAATCATGTCTAAAATAAAAAGACAAGCAAAACAAGACCAATATTGACCATGAAAAGCCCAAAGCCCATGAAGCCCACAAATAGGCCCAAATCGGCTACTAGGCCAAAAACCATAATCTAGGTGCCCAAAATATAAGGCTAACAAATATGATACCTATAATATGGACTATTATTAATATACAATCATATGAAATATATTGGGCTTTTAGTTAGAGGCCCATAGCCCAAGATGAGCTAAGTCCCATTAACCCAAAAGTAGGCCCAATCCTTCTATGGTCTTCAAGACTAACTCATTCCTCTTGGGTCCTTAAATGTATCGCCTCTTGGTCTTCTTGACCTTTACATGATTCCATCAGGTTCACCATTGTATAATCACCCTCTTTCTTTCTCTCTCTCTCTCTCTTTCTCCCTCTCTTACTCTTAAACAGAGTACTCGTTGGGTTTTTGAACATTTTTTAAGAAACCCAACCTAATCCAACTTGTATATGACTGAGTTGGGTTAATTTAGGTCATCAAGTTGAACAATTAAAAAATAAATATATTTTAAAAATTGAAACAAATAAAAAAGAAAAAAGAAAAATACTTAATTCAAATTTCAATACATGAATCAAAGAACAAATTAAATTACAAAAATTACAAATGATAAATCAAAAATATCCTAAACAAGTAAACAATATGTCACTAAAATAACAAATTTTAAATTACATAATATTTGGAAGTAAATTACTCTTCATGGTCCATGCCTTCTTTAGTTTTAGTAATTTTTTGTTTAGATTGACATATGAAAAAACTCAATATAAGTCGTATTATGTATTGTACTATGTGTAGTATTTTTCATTTAATTTGATAATTTAATATAGGATGGGTTGGTTCAGGTTCATTGAATAGACAACCCCATGACCTGATACCCAACCTAATTATAACCACTTAACGAAAAAATTACCAAACCTATCCTGCAAAAATGTAGTTGGGTTGGTTCAAGTAGGTTGGGTTCACTTGTGAGTCATTAACTACATAGACCTTACAAGATGGAGAAAGAATTTTTTTTGAATTTTAATGAAATTATATGTAGTTATCTTAATACACCTTTTGCATTTCACTCATTTGATTACTCAATTTCTCTCTCTTCAATAAAGTATGAGTAATGTAATAATTTCTCTTCTCTCTACAAATTAGTAACACGTTTACTCCATGTGTTGCATCAATAGTTCACCATTGCATGATTTTTGTTTCTCTTTCTCCCTCCCTCTTTCTCTCTCTCAAATAAAGTACCCATTTTCTCTTTTGTAGTTTTTTTGAATTTTAATGAAATTATATATAGTTATCCTTTAACGCCCTTCAGATTTCATAATTTCTACCTCTTCAATAAAGTATGAGTAAAGTAATCGCCTTTTTCCTCTCTTTGCAATTGGTAACACGTTTATCCCACGTGTCACACCAATTGTTCACCATTGCACAATTTCTCTCCCTTTCTCCCAAACAAAGTACCCATTGGATTTGTGGACTTTTTTTAAGTGACCCAAACCAATTCAACTGAAATACAATCTGGTTGGGTCAAGTTGTATCTTCGGGTTGAAAAATTAAAAGATAAATATATTTTAAAAATTGAAACAAATAAAAATTTGAAAAACTAAAATACTCAATTCAAATTTCAATACATGATTCAAAGTACAATTAACATTACAACAATTACAAATGAGAAATCACAAATATCTAAAACAAGCAAACATAATGTCATTAATCTAAAATGTTTTGAATTACATAACAAGTGGAAGTAAGTTATTCTTTATGCTCCAAGCCCTCTTCAATTGTACTAATATTTTTGTGTACATTGACTCATAAAAAAACTCAATATATGTCCATTTAAAGTGTATTATGTGTTATACCATGTGTAGTATTTTCAATTTAATTTAATAATTTATTATTGGTTTTGAATCGGGTTCATCGGATAAAAAAACCCATTGACTCATTATGCAACCCAATTATAATCACTTAACAAAAAAGTTTCCCAACCCAACCTGCAAAAACGTAGCTGGGTTGGTTTAAGTGGGTAAGGTTTGTAGGTGAGTTCTTATCTGCTTACACCCTTATCGATACTTAATATGAGATGGGGGAAGTAATTTTTTTAATCTTAATGAAATAATATGTAGTTATTTTATTATGCTTTCTTCATTTCACTCTTTCCACTACATAATTTCTTTCTCTTCAATAAAGTACAAGTAATGTAATTGTTTTTTCATCTCTATGCAATTGGTAACACGTTTACTCCATGTGTCGCACCAATGGTTCACCATTACACAATTTCTCTCTTTCAAGTAAAGTAGCCGTTTTCTCTCTTGCCAGACAAACATTTTTGTTCTTTTCTCTATAGTGGTTAACAGGTAGTGTAACCGCTGCTCTCTCTCTCTACAATAAGTAATATGTTTATTTCTTGTGCGTAATTAATAATTTACCATTGCATTTATCATCCCTATCTCTTTTTCAAACAAAGTGCCCATTGTTTCTTTTTCCAGCCCACAGTTTCTGATCTTTTCTTTATTGAAACATTTTTTTTCTTTGTTCAATTAACACTTCTTGTAAATAAAAGTAAGTTTTTCTCTCGAACTTCTAATCTTATAATTTTACTTCCCAAACATTTTTTTTATCTCATAGAAACATTGTCCCTTTAAATTTAGATTCACAACATATATTATATTAAAACAAAACTAAGGTATAGTACTAAAGGTGGTGTTGATGTTGTTTTCCAATCACAATTTGAGTTTCACATTGGTAATTATATAATAAATAATTTCATTAAATGTTAATGTGTATCACCAAGAGAAAACTCTTCTTTGAAGTTGAAAACAATATCAACAACACCCATAATATTATACCTAAATTTTGATTATTATCCCAAATAATCTTTTGTTAGGATTAAGTTATCTTTGTTAATATATTTACATGAGTTTTTTTATATATATATTAAATTTTTAATCGAGATAATTAAATTATCTTTAAACTTTTCAATTATTTTTTATTTAGTTTTATGAAAATCATGTAAATAATTATTTGAAATAAGGATAGTTTTTTTTTTTGAAAATAACACTAAAATTATCTTAAATTTCGAAAGTAATCAATAAAAAAATTATTCAAAATTTGACAATTTTAAAAAAATAAAAAATTAATTTTTAAGAGAAAATTATCATTTTCATTTTCTTATCCCATACAGTACTTAATAAGACATAAAAGTTGATAATAACATTACTAATATATCTAAAAATCTTACTAACCAATACTTTAAAAACACTGATTAAAGAATCAATAAAATATAAAATCTATCAAATTTTATATATTTTTTAAATAAATTTAAACTAATCAGAGAAAATATATTTAAAGGGATAATCAATATTATTCTTCAATTAAAATTAAAATTTTACTTCAATAACATATAAAAACATGTATTAATGAAATATTTTGTAAAAATATATATTAATAAAATATTACCAAAATAAAACTCCACCTTTTAAAAAAGAACTATATTCACACTTGAAAAAACTTGACTTTTTTTTTTAATATACTATTTTTTTTATTTATTTAAATAACCCAAAGTAAAATATATTTACGTAAATATACCACCTAGTTTTGTAGGTGAGAAATCGGTTACTGGGTAACCGATTTTTCAAAGGGATTTTTCCAAAATTTTGAAAAATCCCTTTGAGAAATCGGTTACCCAGTAACCGATTACTCAAAGGCCCTTTTTTTTTTCGTTTTTTCTTTTTTCTTTTTTGTTTTTGTTTTTATTTTAAAGTTTTTTTTTTCAGATTTATAATTTATTTTTTAGTTTTTTAGTTTAAAATATATAAAATTTTAAAAAAATTATAATGAAATTTAAAATAATTAATTTAGTTATTATTTTAAATTTAGATTATAAGAATGTATTTAAAATTAAATTTAAAGAATAAAATTGAATAAAATTAAATTTAAATAGAAATTTTTAAAAAAGAAAATATTATGATAAATGACAACTTTAGATAAAAACAACATTAATTGAGATGAAGAAGTTGAAATAAAAACAAAATACAACAATAAAATAGGAGATCGAATAAAAAAGAACAACAACAGAATTACAATGCAGTAAATTAGAATCCAACTTTAATGATGTTTATGACCACCCGTTCCACACCTCGGAGGTTGTCGGTTCCTTGTTGGGTTTCGACGACCAATGCGTGGTTGTTGTGGTTCAACCTGGTCCTCATCATGTTGTATATTAACAGTATCAGTGACTGGATTTGACGAACCACTTCCACCAACCTCAGAGTGATAAGACGAAAATGAAGGGAAATTCATGCTTTGCATGTAATTATATGCACTTTGTGGCGTGTGTACGTCGACGCCAAAAAGATTGCTCATGAAGTCCCCTGTTGGAGTTGTTGTTGATGGTGATGTGTACATGAATTGTTCATGGTGTGTATGAAATGATGGATAAGACTGAGGATGTTGTTCCACAGTATAAGGTGGGTGATTATCTCCAGCCATTGTGAATGTTGTTGCAGTTGTTGTTGGGAGTTGCGTACTAGAAGTGGATGCATGAGATGAAGAATACTGGCTACAAAGAAATAATTTAGAATTAGCACGAAACCATTGTAAATACTCTGGAGTGTGTTGGAGAGGCCCCTGAAGTGGTTCCCCAAAAATAACATGTTTGCGTCTGTCTTTCCAAATGGAAATCTTAGCCCTCTTCCTGACCACCTAAAACATTTGTACAATTATAAAATTTTAGGTTAAATATTTTACTTGTTCGATGCATTAAAGTGGTATAAAAATTAATCCATACCTCGATGCTAGCGAAAATGTAATATCCCGTTGGACTCTTGGTTGGATGGAGGACATTCTATACCAAGCCCAAGACTGTAGAAGCAAAGAACATCCACCCATTTTCTTTGAGGATGGATAGATTGCCCTACACAATTCTCTATACAAATGCGCCAAACAAGTAGAACCCCAACTATATCGTCCTGCACGTTCCAAGTCAGCCAATAATGGTAAATACATTAAGTGAATTCTATTACCTGACTTGTCTGACATAATGACACCACCGATCAACCCTAAGATATATGCTCGACAATGTTGAAGCAATTGTTGTTGAGTGGGTTCATCTGGTAGTGTAATTGTATGGTCTCTTAACCATTTGAGTTTTATGGTTGAGCCAACTAGAGCTTCCGCTTTTGGAGGTACGAAGCCTAACAACTCGTAACATAATTCATCCCAGTCAAACAAAGTTGGTCCTGTTACTGGTTTTCCGTCAATCCTTAAACCCAATTGTAGTGCCACATCTTCCAAAGTCACCGTGCACTCACCAACCGGGAAGTGAAAAGTATGTGTCTCAGGTCTCCACCTCTCCACCAAAGACGTTATCAAACAATCATCGATTTTAAAATGTCTTATTTTCGCAACCTCGGCAAAGCCAGCAACCTCCAACAAATTCTCAATTCTTGGGTCAGGTGTAGGCATGGAATGATAGTAAGATTGAATGAGTTGATCACTTGTTATCTACGAAAATGGTAGAATTGAAATGTTAGTAAAAGATAATATTAGTTGTAAACATTATGCAATGTATAATAACTTACCATAAGATGAGTATCATTTGACCTATGAAGGTGTTGTTTCCACAACATAGTTGAAGATGAAGAAGACATTCTTGAAGAACAATAGCAACGAAATTCAATACTGCAATAGCTGAACAGAGTGGCTTTTATTACTAAAAGCCAAAAATGGGAGCTTCGTAAGCTATCAGGTGAACATTCTTGTTCATCACCTATTATTACACAAGATCATGTTAACCTTGGCTATGTATATATTAGCAAAAGTATTCTTCCTTTGGTGGAGAGTGATCCATCCATTTCTATTCCAACAATAATAGCACACATCAAAAGTGCTGAAGGGTACACGATCTCATACCGCAAAGCTTGGATGACAAAGCAAAAGGCAATTGAAGACTTACATGGTAACTGGGAACAATCTTACCATGATTTACCCAAGTTGCTTAGTGCCATGAGTGGATTTCTTAATGGATTTGTTGTTGAGAAGCAAACAAGGCCACTATACAACCAACAAGGTGAGATGGTTCATCATTATGTTCAATTCCATAGAGTATTTTGGACATTTAAACCTTGTATCGATGGGTTCAAATACTGCAAACCCATTGTTCAAGTTGATGGCACATTCTTGTATGGCAAATACAAAGGAACTCTCCTTGTGGCCGTGGCTCAAGACGGTAACAACAAAACCTTTCCAATTGCCTTTGCAATTGTTGAGGGTGAAACAGCAGAGGCATGGTTTTTCTTTCTACATTATCTCAAAAGACATGTTTGCCCTCAAGATGGCCTTTGCTTAATTTCGGACAGGCACGAGTCTATGAAAAATGCCTACGCTAGACAAGGCAGTGGTTGGACACCCGAGAATTCAGTGCATGTATTTTGTATTCGCCATATAGCTCAAAACTTCATGAGGCATTTCAAGAATACAGAACGGAAAAAATTAATCATCAATATGGGTATGTACTTAGCATCATTAATTACTTTAATTTGTTTCACCATATTTCAACATTACTAAATTGTTCATTTTTTCCTAATCTGATTTCACAGCTTATGGGATGACTGAGCCAAGATTCAATTACTACTACAACACGCTAAGGAGCGAACTAGAAATCGAAGGTGTAATTGAATGGCTCAACACCATACCAAAAGAACAATGGACTCTTGCATGGGACGGTGGTCGACGATGGGGACACATGACTACCAACTTGGCTGAGGCAATTAACTCCATTCTTAAAAAAACAAGAAACTTGCCAATTTCTGCAATCATCATGTCGACTTATAAGAGATGTAATGCCTTATTCATCCAAAGGGGGAAGGAAGTCGATGCTAAACTTAGGGCTAGCCAAGTTTATACGAAAATAATGAATAGGGCCATGAGAGATGCAGAATCAAAGGCTAATAGTCATCATGTCCTCGAATTTGATCGTCACAGTACACATTTTTTGGTGCAAGAGACCATTAACCCAAGGGAAACACGACCTACTGGAACTTTCACGGTTAGACTACATGACAACTGGTGTGACTGTGGAAAATTCCAAAAGCTACACATGCCATGCTCCCATGTTGTTGCTGCATGTAAGCATGTTCACCATGATTATAAATCTTACATAGATCCGGTATACACATTACAATATATTTCAAATGTGTATAACGAATTATTTGGTGAACTGCCTAATGAATCTTATTGGCCGGATTGTGAAGAACCGCAAATCATACCAAATCCGGAAAACATTAGAAATAAAAAAGGTCGTCCAAAGTCATCCAGAATACGCACTGAAATGGATATGGTTGAACCAGGGCAACCAAGAAGGTGTTCTCTCTGCAGAAATGTAGGTCACTCAAAGAAGAAATGTCCTTATCGTCAAGGAAGTTCAAGTCACCAAGCTTAAAATGTCATCAAACCTTCCAAATATTGTATTTTGTTTACTATCATTTTAAATAAAAAATTTGTCTTTTTTTTATTAATTTAAATTCATATTTATTTCATTATTTATTTATTTAATAATTATTTTATTATTTATTCTTATTCTAAAAACTTAACTAAATTATTTTATTTACAATTAATAAAAATTTTTAAAATAACTTAAAATATAAAACTGAAAAACTAAAAAAATAAAATTATAAATCTGGAAAAAAAATTAAAAAGCAAAAAAAAACAAAAAAAAACCAGAAAACGAAAAAAAAGGGCCTTTGAGAAATTGGATACTGGGTAACCGATTTCTCAAAGGGATTTTTCAAAATTTTGGAAAAATCCCTTTGAGAAATTGGTTACCCAGTAACCGATTTCTCACCTAAAAAACTAAGTGGTATATTTAGGTAAATATATTTCACTTTGGGTTATTTAAATAAATAAATAAAAAAAACAGTATATTAAGAAAAAAAGTCAAAAAACTTTACATAAATTTATCTCTCTTTTTTCTAAAAAAAAAAGTGATAAAGAGTTTGTGTTAATATGAAATGAATTAATCACCTATACACTGTAAAATTTTTTTTATACTAGTAGTTAATCAGAACCGTTAATAGTGTCTTTTCATTTGCTCATTTAATTAAATTAAAATAAAAAAAATATTATTAACGACTCTGATTAACTGTCAGTTTAAAAAGCTTTTCACGAACAGTATATAAATGATTATCTGATATAGAATTACCTGAATCATGTTTTCCAACTCATGAAAAAATAAATATTAAATCACTAAAATTCAAAGCTGAACCCGAAGCCAAGACCCTTTCTCACACTCTCTCTCTTACCCCAATATATATCCCCACCCCCTAACCCTTCCACCCTTCCAAACCCACTCCCCCCTTCACATGGCACTTTGAGGCATCATCTCCCCTTCCCTTCCCTCCCCCAAACCCTAATCTCCCTCCCAAAATGGCCGTCGAACTCATCTCAGGCTTCCCCAAGCTGGACGAACAAACGGCCATCCAAGAGGCCGCATCGGAAGGCCTCAAGGGCATGGAAGTATGTGTCTCAGGTCTCCACCTCTCCACCAAAGACGTTATCAAACAATCATCGATTTTAAAATGTCTTATTTTCGCAACCTCGGCAAAGCCAGCAACCTCCAACAAATTCTCAATTCTTGGGTCAGGTGTAGGCATGGAATGATAGTAAGATTGAATGAGTTGATCACTTGTTATCTACGAAAATGGTAGAATTGAAATGTTAGTAAAAGATAATATTAGTTGTAAACATTATGCAATGTATAATAACTTACCATAAGATGAGTATCATTTGACCTATGAAGGTGTTGTTTCCACAACATAGTTGAAGATGAAGAAGACATTCTTGAAGAACAATAGCAACGAAATTCAATACTGCAATAGCTGAACAGAGTGGCTTTTATTACTAAAAGCCAAAAATGGGAGCTTCGTAAGCTATCAGGTGAACATTCTTGTTCATCACCTATTATTACACAAGATCATGTTAACCTTGGCTATGTATATATTAGCAAAAGTATTCTTCCTTTGGTGGAGAGTGATCCATCCATTTCTATTCCAACAATAATAGCACACATCAAAAGTGCTGAAGGGTACACGATCTCATACCGCAAAGCTTGGATGACAAAGCAAAAGGCAATTGAAGACTTACATGGTAACTGGGAACAATCTTACCATGATTTACCCAAGTTGCTTAGTGCCATGAGTGGATTTCTTAATGGATTTGTTGTTGAGAAGCAAACAAGGCCACTATACAACCAACAAGGTGAGATGGTTCATCATTATGTTCAATTCCATAGAGTATTTTGGACATTTAAACCTTGTATCGATGGGTTCAAATACTGCAAACCCATTGTTCAAGTTGATGGCACATTCTTGTATGGCAAATACAAAGGAACTCTCCTTGTGGCCGTGGCTCAAGACGGTAACAACAAAACCTTTCCAATTGCCTTTGCAATTGTTGAGGGTGAAACAGCAGAGGCATGGTTTTTCTTTCTACATTATCTCAAAAGACATGTTTGCCCTCAAGATGGCCTTTGCTTAATTTCGGACAGGCACGAGTCTATGAAAAATGCCTACGCTAGACAAGGCAGTGGTTGGACACCCGAGAATTCAGTGCATGTATTTTGTATTCGCCATATAGCTCAAAACTTCATGAGGCATTTCAAGAATACAGAACGGAAAAAATTAATCATCAATATGGGTATGTACTTAGCATCATTAATTACTTTAATTTGTTTCACCATATTTCAACATTACTAAATTGTTCATTTTTTCCTAATCTGATTTCACAGCTTATGGGATGACTGAGCCAAGATTCAATTACTACTACAACACGCTAAGGAGCGAACTAGAAATCGAAGGTGTAATTGAATGGCTCAACACCATACCAAAAGAACAATGGACTCTTGCATGGGACGGTGGTCGACGATGGGGACACATGACTACCAACTTGGCTGAGGCAATTAACTCCATTCTTAAAAAAACAAGAAACTTGCCAATTTCTGCAATCATCATGTCGACTTATAAGAGATGTAATGCCTTATTCATCCAAAGGGGGAAGGAAGTCGATGCTAAACTTAGGGCTAGCCAAGTTTATACGAAAATAATGAATAGGGCCATGAGAGATGCAGAATCAAAGGCTAATAGTCATCATGTCCTCGAATTTGATCGTCACAGTACACATTTTTTGGTGCAAGAGACCATTAACCCAAGGGAAACACGACCTACTGGAACTTTCACGGTTAGACTACATGACAACTGGTGTGACTGTGGAAAATTCCAAAAGCTACACATGCCATGCTCCCATGTTGTTGCTGCATGTAAGCATGTTCACCATGATTATAAATCTTACATAGATCCGGTATACACATTACAATATATTTCAAATGTGTATAACGAATTATTTGGTGAACTGCCTAATGAATCTTATTGGCCGGATTGTGAAGAACCGCAAATCATACCAAATCCGGAAAACATTAGAAATAAAAAAGGTCGTCCAAAGTCATCCAGAATACGCACTGAAATGGATATGGTTGAACCAGGGCAACCAAGAAGGTGTTCTCTCTGCAGAAATGTAGGTCACTCAAAGAAGAAATGTCCTTATCGTCAAGGAAGTTCAAGTCACCAAGCTTAAAATGTCATCAAACCTTCCAAATATTGTATTTTGTTTACTATCATTTTAAATAAAAAATTTGTCTTTTTTTTATTAATTTAAATTCATATTTATTTCATTATTTATTTATTTAATAATTATTTTATTATTTATTCTTATTCTAAAAACTTAACTAAATTATTTTATTTACAATTAATAAAAATTTTTAAAATAACTTAAAATATAAAACTGAAAAACTAAAAAAATAAAATTATAAATCTGGAAAAAAAATTAAAAAGCAAAAAAAAACAAAAAAAAACCAGAAAACGAAAAAAAAAGGGCCTTTGAGAAATCGGATACTGGGTAACCGATTTCTCAAAGGGATTTTTCAAAATTTTGGAAAAATCCCTTTGAGAAATTGGTTACCCAGTAACCGATTTCTCACCTAAAAAACTAAGTGGTATATTTAGGTAAATATATTTCACTTTGGGTTATTTAAATAAATAAATAAAAAAAACAGTATATTAAGAAAAAAAGTCAAAAAACTTTACATAAATTTATCTCTCTTTTTTCTAAAAAAAAAAGTGATAAAGAGTTTGTGTTAATATGAAATGAATTAATCACCTATACACTGTAAATTTTTTTTTATACTAGTAGTTAATCAGAACCGTTAATAGTGTCTTTTCATTTGCTCATTTAATTAAATTAAAATAAAAAAAATATTATTAACGACTCTGATTAACTGTCAGTTTAAAAAGCTTTTCACGAACAGTATATAAATGATTATCTGATATAGAATTACCTGAATCATGTTTTCCAACTCATGAAAAAATAAATATTAAATCACTAAAATTCAAAGCTGAACCCGAAGCCAAGACCCTTTCTCACACTCTCTCTCTTACCCCAATATATATCCCCACCCCCTAACCCTTCCACCCTTCCAAACCCACTCCCCCCTTCACATGGCACTTTGAGGCATCATCTCCCCTTCCCTTCCCTCCCCCAAACCCTAATCTCCCTCCCAAAATGGCCGTCGAACTCATCTCAGGCTTCCCCAAGCTGGACGAACAAACGGCCATCCAAGAGGCCGCATCGGAAGGCCTCAAGGGCATGGAAGTATGTGTCTCAGGTCTCCACCTCTCCACCAAAGACGTTATCAAACAATCATCGATTTTAAAATGTCTTATTTTCGCAACCTCGGCAAAGCCAGCAACCTCCAACAAATTCTCAATTCTTGGGTCAGGTGTAGGCATGGAATGATAGTAAGATTGAATGAGTTGATCACTTGTTATCTACGAAAATGGTAGAATTGAAATGTTAGTAAAAGATAATATTAGTTGTAAACATTATGCAATGTATAATAACTTACCATAAGATGAGTATCATTTGACCTATGAAGGTGTTGTTTCCACAACATAGTTGAAGATGAAGAAGACATTCTTGAAGAACAATAGCAACGAAATTCAATACTGCAATAGCTGAACAGAGTGGCTTTTATTACTAAAAGCCAAAAATGGGAGCTTCGTAAGCTATCAGGTGAACATTCTTGTTCATCACCTATTATTACACAAGATCATGTTAACCTTGGCTATGTATATATTAGCAAAAGTATTCTTCCTTTGGTGGAGAGTGATCCATCCATTTCTATTCCAACAATAATAGCACACATCAAAAGTGCTGAAGGGTACACGATCTCATACCGCAAAGCTTGGATGACAAAGCAAAAGGCAATTGAAGACTTACATGGTAACTGGGAACAATCTTACCATGATTTACCCAAGTTGCTTAGTGCCATGAGTGGATTTCTTAATGGATTTGTTGTTGAGAAGCAAACAAGGCCACTATACAACCAACAAGGTGAGATGGTTCATCATTATGTTCAATTCCATAGAGTATTTTGGACATTTAAACCTTGTATCGATGGGTTCAAATACTGCAAACCCATTGTTCAAGTTGATGGCACATTCTTGTATGGCAAATACAAAGGAACTCTCCTTGTGGCCGTGGCTCAAGACGGTAACAACAAAACCTTTCCAATTGCCTTTGCAATTGTTGAGGGTGAAACAGCAGAGGCATGGTTTTTCTTTCTACATTATCTCAAAAGACATGTTTGCCCTCAAGATGGCCTTTGCTTAATTTCGGACAGGCACGAGTCTATGAAAAATGCCTACGCTAGACAAGGCAGTGGTTGGACACCCGAGAATTCAGTGCATGTATTTTGTATTCGCCATATAGCTCAAAACTTCATGAGGCATTTCAAGAATACAGAACGGAAAAAATTAATCATCAATATGGGTATGTACTTAGCATCATTAATTACTTTAATTTGTTTCACCATATTTCAACATTACTAAATTGTTCATTTTTTCCTAATCTGATTTCACAGCTTATGGGATGACTGAGCCAAGATTCAATTACTACTACAACACGCTAAGGAGCGAACTAGAAATCGAAGGTGTAATTGAATGGCTCAACACCATACCAAAAGAACAATGGACTCTTGCATGGGACGGTGGTCGACGATGGGGACACATGACTACCAACTTGGCTGAGGCAATTAACTCCATTCTTAAAAAAACAAGAAACTTGCCAATTTCTGCAATCATCATGTCGACTTATAAGAGATGTAATGCCTTATTCATCCAAAGGGGGAAGGAAGTCGATGCTAAACTTAGGGCTAGCCAAGTTTATACGAAAATAATGAATAGGGCCATGAGAGATGCAGAATCAAAGGCTAATAGTCATCATGTCCTCGAATTTGATCGTCACAGTACACATTTTTTGGTGCAAGAGACCATTAACCCAAGGGAAACACGACCTACTGGAACTTTCACGGTTAGACTACATGACAACTGGTGTGACTGTGGAAAATTCCAAAAGCTACACATGCCATGCTCCCATGTTGTTGCTGCATGTAAGCATGTTCACCATGATTATAAATCTTACATAGATCCGGTATACACATTACAATATATTTCAAATGTGTATAACGAATTATTTGGTGAACTGCCTAATGAATCTTATTGGCCGGATTGTGAAGAACCGCAAATCATACCAAATCCGGAAAACATTAGAAATAAAAAAGGTCGTCCAAAGTCATCCAGAATACGCACTGAAATGGATATGGTTGAACCAGGGCAACCAAGAAGGTGTTCTCTCTGCAGAAATGTAGGTCACTCAAAGAAGAAATGTCCTTATCGTCAAGGAAGTTCAAGTCACCAAGCTTAAAATGTCATCAAACCTTCCAAATATTGTATTTTGTTTACTATCATTTTAAATAAAAAATTTGTCTTTTTTTATTAATTTAAATTCATATTTATTTCATTATTTATTTATTTAATAATTATTTTATTATTTATTCTTATTCTAAAAACTTAACTAAATTATTTTATTTACAATTAATAAAAATTTTTAAAATAACTTAAAATATAAAACTGAAAAACTAAAAAAATAAAATTATAAATCTGGAAAAAAAATTAAAAAGCAAAAAAAAACAAAAAAAAACCAGAAAACGAAAAAAAAAAGGGCCTTTGAGAAATCGGATACTGGGTAACCGATTTCTCAAAGGGATTTTTCAAAATTTTGGAAAAATCCCTTTGAGAAATTGGTTACCCAGTAACCGATTTCTCACCTAAAAAACTAAGTGGTATATTTAGGTAAATATATTTCACTTTGGGTTATTTAAATAAATAAATAAAAAAAACAGTATATTAAGAAAAAAAGTCAAAAAACTTTACATAAATTTATCTCTCTTTTTTCTAAAAAAAAAAGTGATAAAGAGTTTGTGTTAATATGAAATGAATTAATCACCTATACACTGTAAAAATTTTTTTATACTAGTAGTTAATCAGAACCGTTAATAGTGTCTTTTCATTTGCTCATTTAATTAAATTAAAATAAAAAAAATATTATTAACGACTCTGATTAACTGTCAGTTTAAAAAGCTTTTCACGAACAGTATATAAATGATTATCTGATATAGAATTACCTGAATCATGTTTTCCAACTCATGAAAAAATAAATATTAAATCACTAAAATTCAAAGCTGAACCCGAAGCCAAGACCCTTTCTCACACTCTCTCTCTTACCCCAATATATATCCCCACCCCCTAACCCTTCCACCCTTCCAAACCCACTCCCCCCTTCACATGGCACTTTGAGGCATCATCTCCCCTTCCCTTCCCTCCCCCAAACCCTAATCTCCCTCCCAAAATGGCCGTCGAACTCATCTCAGGCTTCCCCAAGCTGGACGAACAAACGGCCATCCAAGAGGCCGCATCGGAAGGCCTCAAGGGCATGGAGCACCTGATCCGCGCCCTCTCCCACCAACCCACCCACCTCAACACCCACCTCACCGACGTAACCGTCTCCAAGTTCAAGAAACTCATCTCCCTCCTAAACCGGACCGGTCACGCCCGGTTCAGGCGCGCCCCGGTCCAACCCGCCCCCTCGCCGCTCCACCTCCCTCCCCCGCCCCCTCCGCCGCCGCACTTCGCGCCTCCCCCGCCGCCCGCCAGCGTCACGCTCGACTTCACCAAGCCGCACGCCCTCGCCACCACCGCCGCCAAGCCCGTCGAGCTCGAATTCTCCAAGGACACCTTCAGCGTCTCCTCCAACTCCTCCTTCATGTCCTCCGCCATCACCGGCGACGCCAGCGTCTCCAACGGCAAGCATCCGCCGTCGATCTTCCTGGCGCCGCCGCCTCCTCCTCCGAACTCCGCCGGAAAACCGCCGCCGTTCAAGAAGCGGTGCCACGACCACCGCGAACACTCCGACGACGTCTCCGCCTCCGGCAGCAAGTGCCACTGCGTCAAGCGAAGGTACACACACATCACACCGCGTTTCACCGTTTCGTAATTGTTGACTAGTGGATCGGAGGAACATTTATTGCTTCAAATTTAAGTCATAACTCTTCATAGTACTCTTCTAAGTTGTTGACTAGTCTATTTTTAATTATAATATTAATAATAATAATTTTAGTTTTTCATGAAAAAATTGGGTATTTTAATTTAGAGGAGAAATAAATGGGAAATATTAATATTAAGTGAGAGAGGGACGGTGAGATTATGATTATTTTATTGGAAGTGATCACGTGACTGGGTGGCGTGGGTGGGGCAAGGCAGCGTTTGGGAGTCAACGATTTCGGTAGTGGTGCAGTTAAATGCATTAAATAGGTACACCACGCGTGATAGTGACAAAACAACATAGGGTTCCTGTGCTTGTGTCTGGTGCCCCCTTTGTCAAGAAGCGAGTTTTTAGAAATTGCTGTCTCAGCAAGAAGACATAGAAATTCAAACTTGCCAAACTGAACCTTCTTTCAATAATCCATCCCTTGTCGTTTCTCTCTTCTCTATGCTTAATTGCCTTTGACCACTCACCTTCCAATTAATCTATTCATATTATTCATTGCGTCCATGTTAGGAATACCTTGCCTAGTGCCTAGTGCCTAGTGCCTACCATTCTTTTATTCTAATTATTATTATTATTATTATTATATTTTTTAATTAATTAATTATATTTTTTAATTTTTTGTTCAGGAAAAATAGGGTGAAGAAAACGGTGAGGGTGCCGGCGATAAGTTCAAAAATCGCCGATATACCGCCGGATGAGTACTCGTGGCGGAAGTACGGTCAGAAACCGATCAAGGGGTCGCCGTACCCACGGTGAGTTTTGACCGTTGATTATGTTGACTTTATCTAGTCAAAGAGTCGCTCCCTGACGCTGATGTTTTTTTGATGATCAGGGGCTATTACAAGTGCAGCACGGTGAGAGGGTGTCCAGCGAGGAAACACGTGGAGCGCGCACCAGACGATCCGGCGATGCTGATTGTGACGTACGAGGGGGAGCACAGGCACGCGGTTCAGGCCGCGATGCAGGAGAACGCAGCCGGGGTGGTGGGTTTGGTGTTCGAGTCAACGTAGAAGGTGGAATAAAGAAATAATAATAGATTAAAAAAAAAATGGAAAGTGGAGGACTTTTTTTTTTAAATGATTATTTTTGGAAAGTGTAGTGGGAACCGTGGTTGCGTTGTAAATTTGTTTTATTATTATTATTATTATTATAATATATTAGTGTCATAGAGAGGTGAAAATTGGAATCTTAAAGTTGTTTATTCTATCTCCTTGCCAAAGTCTTGCAAGTTATGATTGTTTATGATTTCGCATTGGGAGGAGGTGGTATCCGAGGGAGGATCAATTCATTGGTATATATTTTTTTATATAGTAATCATTATTTTTATTTTAGTTCTCTGACTTTGGTTAGCTTAACAAGTCACTGAAATTAAATGGCTTTGTTCAAAGGTCTTATAAATGTTATTTAAAGATATAATTTTTTTTAAATAGTCACACTGAAATTAGATTTTTCTTTCTAAAATTCAAGCATTTTTTTTACTGATTTTAAAATTGTTTAGAATATCACTTGAACTTTTGATGTTGAAATTAATTATATTTTTTAAGGTCTTGTCTCCTTAAGGAATAAGTAAATTAAATTTATTCAAAATGGTATAGAGGAATATCGAAAATTATGAAGGAGTATATTGGTGTGTTTTTCGATGAATTTTATTTTAGTTTTTTAACCGGTTAGCATTTATAAAGTGATTTAATGTAATGGAGAAAATATGTAATGACTAATGAGGTTAAATGAAATAATATAAAATAAATAGATGTAAATTGTTGAAAATAAAATGTAAGAATATTAAAACAGAAAAAGTAGTTTTGCATAACTTTTACTTTTTGCATTACTTTACTTTTTCTTTTCCCGTCTTTTAATTACAATTCGTACCTTGAAGGCTAGAGCTTGCAATTCCTATGTTTAGATTCCTTTGTTTGGGTCTTAAATGTGCATTGAGACTTGAGAGAAGGATACTGTGTATATCTTTTGACTTCAAATTTTGAAAGCTTTAGAACGTGCTTCCAAACATTAGTGGAATTCAAACAAATGACAATTGGTAATAAATAATTACTTTGACAAAATTATACGAAAATTTCAAAGTTACAACTTATATTATTGTGAAAATCTCTATGATTTGACTGGATTTTTTAAATATATTTTTTAAAAACCGTGAGAAATGTTATTGTAGACTATGCCAAAAATATAGACAAGAAGAGTAGTATTTTCTGTTACTTGTCTTGTCTAACATGTGAATCTATTTATTGATTATTTATAAATTTTTGTATACATTTGTAAGTATGTACGAATATTTGTAGATTTATTAAAATTTCAAAATTTAAATATAATGGTAAGAAATTAAATTAAATATTTTTAAATATATATTTATATTAAAAAATGTTTTTAATATATATTTGTATTAATAAATATAAATAACTATGACATATATATTTATCATAAAAATAAAATAAAATAAATTACATTAATTATAATTAAAAACATATATATTTTTTTAAAATATTTTTAAAGTGCAGTAATATACAATGTTGTTTCTCCTTGAATTTATTGAAACCTTTGAAAACTTGATTGATCTCTTATTTATTTATTTATGGTATGCATAGAATGGAAATTATTGGCATTACACAAGGTCATAAGACTCATAACTCATAAACAATGGCAGAACTTTTTAGGGCACAGAGGGATACCTGCCCCAACCAGATTTTTGGAAACAAGTTGTGCATGCGAGCTGACCATTGAATGTACCTAGAGAGAGCTCAACTAAAACACTAACAAGTTTTTGCTATTGGAAATCATACAAAATCCACCCACTTCTCTTCCAAAATTTTGTTGCTATTTAATTTTGATCTAAACAATGTTAGGGTGCTAATGTACACCATTGGCAAAAAAAAAATGCATTTTATTTAAAACGAGATCATCACTTGTTTGGGCAGAGATTATTTTTAAGAAATAGTTATTTTTTAAAAAAATTCCTAAAAGTTAGAGAAAAATAATTTTGTTTAAAATAAATTGAATCAAATATATAATTAAAACAAGTATTTATATATATTTTTTTGTTATATTATGAATTCAAACAATAATATATATAATCAATAAGTCGTTAATTTCACTTATATTATATTTGATATCATTAAGTAAATGTTTGAATTAATTCAATTTTTAGTTATCTGAAATCTAATGAAAAGAAAACCTTTTAATATAAGAAAAAACATAATTTTGTCTTAAAATTGATCGATGAAATTGTCATAAAAAAAATGTAAACTACATATTTGAGTGTAATTGACTTACTAATTAAATAATAGCATAAAATATAAAAAATAAAACAAAACATGAATTGATTAACTCATATTACTTCATTTATAATAATAAAAAGAAAATTAACCAAAATGTTCTACACATATCAAAGTATTAATTTAACATGTATCAAATTATCTAATAGAAGACAAATCCGCCAACATTCACTTAATTGTCCAATTACACAATCACAACTCACAAATCAAGTTGTCCATCATGCACCAAATTATCCGATATAAACTAAATTATCCAAAATTTATAAAAAAATGATCAACATAAATTCATGAACCAAGTGCACAGTCATAAACCGAATTCGCAACATTCACCGAGGTATCTAACACAAAGTCTTCACTCTTTGTGCATTTGTCTCAACCATTAAGGAATTAATTCATGATAGTTACCTTACAATAAGATATATCAAGTAAAACTAAATGTTAGAAGCTCTTTAAAGTTCAGTCTAAAATATAAATTCATAAATTAAAAATAAGTTCATAACTTTGAGATGTACTAAGTGTTTCACTCCAATTGTAGCATTAATATTTCTACCACCACTTACATCTACTCGAGACAACTCTATAAAATAGAAATACAAATATGATCATAAATTAAGCATGTATCAACATATCAAACTTTTGAGAATATATATATATATATATATATATATATATATATATATATATATATATATATATATATATATATACTTGATTCAACATTTTTTATTGATCCATCTCATCTCGTAGTTCAACAAGATTAGGAGGTTCTTAGCTAATTTTGGCAACAAATAAAAACTTCAACAATAGTCGTGTTCCTACCATAAGTTCGTTGTCATCGTTAAGGTCACCGCATCCGAGGTATTGTCCGCTTTGACTCGTTGAGTCGTCACGATTTTGTCCTTTAAAAGGCGCCTCAGTGGGTTAAGGAGGGAGGGTGTTTATAAACTACCCTTAACCTCGACTCCTGAGCAATATGGAACTTTTTAGGCATACCGGAACAAGTAGTATTAACGAAACTCCAAAATGAATTAGGGACTCAACCACTTTTACTAAAAACACTCTTAGATGAGACAATAGATATTGATATAGTTAAAGTGTCTTTAGTTATGTAAGAAAAAACATACTACTTCACTGATGTCACTTTCCACCACTTTAAAATGTCAAATTTTAGGGGTGTTCATTGGTTCAAATCAATTAAATTGGTTCAATTTTTTTTCTTCCAAATTGGGTTAGACCTAAACCAATTGAGGCTCAATATTGATTGGTTCGAGTCGCATTCACACATTTGACGCTTGAACAAACCAACTATTTTTATATTATTTTTATTTTTATTGTTTTCATTGGTTAACACTTAACATAAGTAAATATTGTTCATTTCATTTTGAAGACTTTTTGTGTTTCAATTTTGGTCTTTAATGTTCAAAGTGTAACACCCTAGGATTTTTCTAATAATTAATTCGGAAGATACTGATGATTTCATTTTATTTTATGACTATCGATTTTTATTTTATTTATTTTATTTTAATAGATTTAATTATTTAGAGGAGAATTAGATATGATTAAAAATAGAGGGGTTTAGAGAAATATGGGTTATATATATTAGAAGAGAAGGGAGATAGGATTATTTTTTATTCATCTTCACTTTTTTGACGCTCAAGTGTTCTAAAGAGGATGTATTTAGAGAACAAGGAGAAGGAATCATCGGAGAGCAGCTAGAGGTGTAGATCTGATATTTTGTATCACTCTAGGTAAGGGGGAGTGAGAACACTCATTTCTAGGGATTAGGTGTATGGATGAAAGGTAGAGAGATTGACCCCTAATCCCATAAGTTTTCTATTTGATGAGATGTTGTGTGTGTTTGATGTAATTTGTCGAGTAGAATCCAAATATGTAATTTATTTGGCGATTAGATGTTTTTAGAGTAATTAATTGAGTGCTCTGTAGAAAGAGGTTAGAACCTTAGAAGGATTGACCCCAATTCCATAAGTTTTCTATTTTATGAGATATTGTGTGTGTTTGATGTAATTTGTCGAGTGGATTTCAAATATGTAATTTATTTGATGATCAAATGTTTTTAGAGTAATTAATTGAGTACTCTGTAAAAAGGGGATTAGAGCTCTAAGGAGAGAAATTTGATGAATTTAAGGGATAAGAGTTGTAGATGCTGAAATTGGTGAATTTCCTATATGTAAAATGAGTTCTAAGTATTTATAATTTGTATGATTGATTTGGGTGATGTTTGCTTCAAGATTTTGTTCTATAATTGATATGTTTGGGTCATGGAATGCACGTGGTGCCGGGCTCAAGTGCTTAATGTTGGGCATGCCTTCATATGTATGAAGGCACTACCCACATGTGATGGTATCGGGTGTGGAAATGTCCATGTCGGGCGCGGGAGGCTTTGGTTGCTCTCTGCCTCGGCTTAAAGCCGAGCGCGACTTTGGGAAGCCGAGCATGAGAGAGGTTAGGTGCTCTCTACCTTAGCTTAAAGTAGGGCATGGGTTTCCAAGCCCGACGTCGATTGTTAGTAGGCTCTCTTTGATGTTTTAAATGATGTTATTGTGATGTCTATGATTGATTATATGATGATGAATATGTGTATACATACATACATACATATATATATATATATATATATATATATATATATATATGTGTGTGTGTGTGTGTGTGTGTGTATGTGTGTGTGTGTGTGTGTGTGTGTGTGTGTGTGTGTGTGTGTTCGCGCGCGCGCTTAATGAATGATGGTTTCTATCTTAATGGATGATAATTGATTAGGATGGATATAGATGTTGATGATAAATGATAGATGATATGATGATCATGATGAAATTATATAGAAGCATTTGAATGGTTTTGAAATGCATCATTCTTGCATGATTTTATGGTTCTGGTGGGAACCTATTGGTGTTCTGGTGGGAACACTTCTATGTTGGTAGCCTAAGGTTAACTCGGGACTTAGGTACCAACTGTATATTCTTGACAATGATGGTCAGGTACCTCATGCATTTAGAAGTAGGTGCACATCGAATTGTATTTCTATGTTTGTGCTGATGGATGAAATTGATGTTATCTATAATTGAAGTTGAATGTGAATTATGATTATTATAGTTTGAAGTATGAATGGTGGTTACTATGGTTTGAAGTAGGAGTTGAGTTATTGTTATTATATTTTGAAGTATTAATTGTTGTTATTTTATTTGTTTATTGTGAAGGGATGAGATACTGAGGGTTGCAGCTCATTTCTATAGAGTGAGATTATTCTCACTCCCTGTTTCTTATTGGTGTATCTTTTGTATATTTTGCAAATGAGAATCCTTAGTCCTGGGAGGAGTAGGGAGAGGTCTAGGTATGTGCGAAACTCTGATGCCAATGTGACATCGGGGATTGGAGTAGTTTAGGAATTATATTACTTTTTTGTTATTTTAGTATTTTTGAATTACAATTCGTTACTACTGTTCTATTTATTTACTTTCCAATGAACTAGATTTTTCTATTTATGATTTCTATGAGGATGTATTTGAGAGTTTAAATGTATTTTAATTGGTATCATTCTTGAAGGGTAGATGGGTGTCACATAATGTTTCTGATTTCTATTCTCGAGCCAATAAGCCACTTTGTATTACAATGTTGCTTAATGAGAAAACCCTCATTATCATCCGATTCATGATGCTTTGGTCTCTTCCTTACCTTTTCGATGCAACATAACCTAGTTCTCTCCCTCGGATTTGCATTGTGTCACTCTGATTTCTCCTTCTCGTTGGCATTAAGTTGGTCTACACTCTCCCTCACCTCATTGGGGCAAGCCAGTTCTCTCACTCCATATCAGTGTGGCACCACATTTTCTGCTTTTCCCTCACCTTGTTGTGCAACCTAGCTCTTCACTATCATAGGTGTGTTTTATTTTGTCTCTCCCTCGTCAAAGTTTTCTGAGTCTCTCTTTATTGTTTTAGTGGTTACTTTTACTTCATTTCTTATTCTCTTTGCTTATCAAGTTAAAGAAAACTCATTAGCAAACCAATGTCACTCATTATCTACACTCTATAATCTCTATTTTAGATCCTTGACACTTGACAAAGTAAAAGTCTCTTCTTTTTTAAATTTCTTTCATTTTTTTTGTAGCTTACAAAATTGTTTTTTTTTATTTGTAAATATTTTATTATTAATTTTTGTATAATATTGTATATGATATTGATTTAAATTAAGTGAAGTTGTGGCTTTTCTACCCATATGAAGTAACTTTTCTTTTAAATTTTCAAAATGGATAACTCTTACAGAATTTCTCATAATAAGGTAAATATATGTGAAACACGACTTTTAAAATAAGAGTTATGTTTCACGAACACAAATTTTTGCTTCATTTTTTTTAAAAGAGAATAAAATTGAAAGTCATATTTTAAATCATGACTTTTTTTTGTCAAAAAAATATATATTATTTTAATATATAAAAAGAAAAATAAAGTCTTATTTCTATTCATCACTTGTCACTTTCAAATAAAAAAATATTATAAGAATAAATGTTACAAATCACGACTTTCATTTAAAAAAAATAAAGAAGTAAAAGTCGTGTTCATGAAACACTAGAAGTTGTATTTTTCAGACCCAACTTATCCATTTTTAGATTTTTTTTTTAAATCTACAAATTTAAGAATTTGAAAAACAAAAATTACACCTAAATGGTAAAAAAGCAAAAAGTTGTACTACTAAAATGTAAATAACATGTGATAACTTGTTAAAAGTAAATTCAATCAATTTATTAGTCAAGGTCAATTTTCTCCTTTCTTTAATTATTGTTTGACTAAAAAATAAATGGTTAAGATTTTTGTAGAATAGTATTTGCACAAAAATAAGATTAGAGAAATCCAAGTTCAAAAATTACAAGGAATATGTTACCCACACATAAATACACATCACCTGATAATTATATAGTTTTTACCATCTGATTAAAATTGATCACATACCATTTTCTATATTCACATGCTGATTTGATCACTTTATCGATTATACATATTTGTAAGGTGATGTGCTTGGTACTTAATTTGCTATTTACTATATCTAACTCTATGAATGCTATTTACTATATCCATAAATAGGCTTTGTATTTATCTTTAAAATCAAAAGCTAAAATCATTAAAGAGAAAATGACAAGATTATTTCTTATCTGTTTTATTAAATTATCTCATCAAAAGCCAGTTCTTGATTAGTACTCTTAAAAATCTAATCACTCTAATTAATTATTTCTTTGCTAACTCAGTTAACATCAACAAGTTATCATGCATTGTTGTTTTAAAGCTCTAATCGTGAAATTAGAGCTTTGACTATATATATTCTTTAGCACATATAATAGATGCATTAGTGGAATGTTTAGTACATGAAAATTTTTTAATTTTTCGGAAATTTAATATTGAAAATGTTAATTTTTTTTTTGTATTTAGTTTGTTATTTTAAAAACAACATTTCTAAAAAACATTGTTTTTGGCAATGATTTTTATATATATTTTTTACAAAATATTCTCATAGTGGAAGTGGAAAACTAACTTTTTATGAGAATATTATTTCTAAACAAGTTGGTAGTTGGAAAACATAGGAAGTTGAACAATGTCACTTGATTTTTTTATTTAACAGAATTATAATGACAGAATTAGGATTTAAACCCAAAACTCTACATATGTATCTCAACTTTTTACCATTAAATCAACCTTAATAGTGTAAACTCTAATAAATATAGAATGAGAAAAGCCTTTTGTCATTTATTCAACAAGCAATCTCCTAAAAATTTGCTAGTAAAATATATTTTACAAAAAACAATGTCATATATGTTGTCTTCTATTCATTCTTTATCTTTAACTACTATCGCAACAATTTCTTTTGGCAGAGAGAAATTTTCAATCCAAACGTGAGATCACCTTCCTAATGAATACTCTAAACATAATACTTAAGAAATAATAAATAAAAAAGTATTTATCAGCTTTAATTTATTTTTATTTAATAATTTATTTTTCAATTTCTTTTCGTATGGAACCATGTGTCTTGTCCTTTACATGAGATTATATTGCTCGAAACAAATAAAATTATTATAGATAAAAAAAAAGCTTTTATTCTACGATGTAATTACATGCTTAAAATTCGAACTTGAAACTACTTTATTATGCTAAAAGTTGAAAAGAGTGATAAAATATTTGTTAACATTTACTCATTTCATAATACAGTTTATTAATACCTGTGTGTATAAACAACTTGTTATATATCCATTTAAAAAGCTATTTTAAAATGAAAATTTTTTTTTTATAAATTTGAGTGTGAAGTTTATTAAAATATTAATTAAATTATAGAAAAAGTATAAGCCAAAATCATAAACCCATATAAACTTTTCTATATACTTATATCATAGATTGTTGGATTTATAATTTAAATAAAAAAATTATAACCAGAAAAATCATTTTAGTTCTAGATAGATTAACCTAATAATAAAAAATTATATCTCCTTATGAAATCATGAATGTGTATATAGTTTGATTAGATCCTTATCCATAGCTGTTTTTCCATCAAAAGCTTGGTGCATTGCATGCAATAATCTCCAACCAGACAAGCAAATATGAAATAATAATATTTTTCTACAACTCCAATCCTCTGACCCATTATGAAAACACATGTTCCCATCAAAATAAGCCAGCTAATAGATATTTCTTCAAAGTCAAAAGTGGTTGACAAAATTTCCTACCTCATAATATTCCACGAGGACTAATAATATAAAGATTTTATAGCCTTCATCTTTTTAACGTGCATCCAACGTATTCGACCTGAAAATATTGACCTTCAAGCCTCACGAATTTTTAAAACCATAACAACCATATATGGCTTAATTAGCTATTTCAACTCAATCTTCTAGAAGATATGGAGATCTATTGACTATTAATTCAATGGCTTTGTTATTTTTTCTTCCCTGTTTTAAATTCGGCCATCCTCCAAGTTTTACTTTATTTTTACAAAAAAATATCTGTGAAAGAAATAATTTTTGTTTTGTTTTAAAAAAATAACATAACAGAAATTTGTGTTTTTGCTGCATCTTTTTTAAATCTTGTTTCTGTCATTTTTTTTTGGAAAATATTTAACCTAATAGAATCAAGTTTTCGATTTGTGAAGTTTTTTGTATACAAAATTATGAAAACTAGTTTTCATTAAATAAATAATACAAAAAGGCAATATGTAAGTGGGAGAGAATGGTGTAAGAGGAAGTGTAGTGGGTTGGATTTTCCATAAGGAGGAGAGAGAATGAGAATAAGATAGAAGAAAAAGAGTTAAAAGAAAGGGAGAGGGTGTCAAGAAACGAGTAGAATAGGAAACTAAAAAATAAAAAATAAAAATGATAGTGTGAAGAGAAAGGAAAAAAAAAAACAAAATGTACAAAAATTGCAACACTTAATTCATTTTAAGGTAGCCTTTACTTTGGACTCTAAGAAAAAAAATTAAAAAATCACAAATTTGTTTCTATTCCCTGTCATTTTTGGGAACATATACATATATATATATATATTATAAATGAGGTCGAAAAATAATTCTTCATTCTTATTTTTTTCTCAAATAAACAATAAAAATTTAGTATTTTTATTCTACTCATCATACTTTTTCTCTTCTTCCTTGTTCATAGTTAAACAAACAAAGGATAATGATATTATTACGTCATATCACTTTGATGAATTCAGAAGCCAATGCTTAATTAGACCATGCTATTATGTAACAATTTTTCCTCTCCATAATTTTTGTTAACAAATAATGATTGTTTTAGTGTACCTTCAGTTAAATATTAGATTAATTATTAATTGAAAATAAACAAATTGATCCCTGTGTATTGGTAGGTGAAT
The DNA here is from genome assembly GCF_000230855.2 of Cajanus cajan. Classification (NCBI taxonomy): domain Eukaryota; kingdom Viridiplantae; phylum Streptophyta; class Magnoliopsida; order Fabales; family Fabaceae; genus Cajanus; species Cajanus cajan. The sequence goes on along the minus strand of NC_138525.1, from coordinate 27,644,482 downwards.
ACCAATAACAAGTATGTTAAAAAAAATGAAGACGACGAAAGCTACCATATGCACCTCATAGCTCCAAAGATATTATCCACCTCTCTAACTCACAGCATATCCCCATTAGGATCAAATCCTCCCTTGAAGGTAAGTGGATTATTCCTTTAGAACCTATCTAACCAATTGGTCTTAGTCGCTTCTCTAATATTTTTATTCCCTACCACTTATGTTAGTAAAGTGTCAATTATATTGCGATTGTTTTTACCATTATTTACTCTTCCGATTCAAAGAAAATGGTAAATATCAAACCATACTTTGTGCTACCCTTTATTGAGCACTCCAAAATTTATATCTAAATGATAAAAATAACTATGAGTGGACTAAATAAACATTTTAAATTAAAAAGATTTTTTTTTCTCATAAATCACCTTTAAGGACACAGGAAGTCACATTTGTTTACAACTTGAAAATAAATGCATAAACAAAAGAGATATAGAAACTTGATAAAATAACTTCCTAGTTAATAAGAGACTGTTACAACTCCAAAAGGAATAACATAACTCCCAAGCATAATAGAACTCAATGGAATATAAAATCCTAGTCTAGAAACTCCAATGTCACATACTATCAGAGTTCAACCCATAGCATAACACAAAGCTCATGTCTTATCACCATCATCATCATCTAATGACCTTCACTTGTAAAACACAAATAAGAGCATAACAACAACAAATAGGAGTGAGAAACGTCTCACTCTAGCTACTAATATGAGATATAGTCGAGTAGCCACACACATTGAACATAGCATAAACATATGTACATGTAACATTGATATAAGAATATAAACAAAAAAATATAACTACAAATAATAGAAAAATCACACCAACATAAACACACATTCATAGCTCATACTCAATATAGTGAACACAGACTCATCTAGATATATATGCATGTGGCGCTAATAGAACTTATACCTTGTGGCCTGTAGGCTAATACTCATGGCCTAAAGGTGACTTCTCATGGCCTGAGGGAGAATACCCATGGCTCGAGGAAAAATACTCATGCACACGATGCAAGTTTCACATAGAAGACTTGGCAAATACCCATGGCTCGAGGAAAAATACTCATGCACACTTTACCTCATGAATTCATGTCATACTTATGTCATTCAATTTACACATCATAATTTTGATCTCATACACACATCAAATAGCAATTCAATTCAATAAAACTTAAACCTTTAACATACACTTGCATCATAGTAAGATTCTCATAATGCTTGTACCCATACCAAGGTTAAGTTTTGAGGTAAAACATCATCAAAGTACTTCACCACCATGCAGACACATCCTTAAATAACCTCGAAATGGCACTTGATAAGGCTAATTAGACCTCGACATTAGACCTTTAGATCACACATGTTGCTCTTTGGTGATCCCATGCCTAACATGACCTATCTCACACCTAGTGAATTATCCACAGGGAACCCCTAGAGCTCTCGCACTTGGAATGGATGACCCCACACTTAGCGCATGAGTTAGAGAGAGCAACCTATGCTTTTTATCACCCTCACTCCCAATGCTACACAACATCCCCCCAACACGATACCAGTTCGTGCAATCTGTAGAAAGGTGTGAAAATCGCACAAGTGGCTTGATTACTCAATCTCGCTACCCAATAGATAACCCACACCCTAGAGTAAGATCACTCACTTCTCTCTTACCTTAATGAATGCTTAATGAAGGACAGAGATCTCCAAGGTGCACTTCTGATGCTTATGTGTTCTCCTCTTGTAGCTCTTGAGTTAAGAGAAAATGAAGAGCATAAGATGGGAAAACGTAAGAATGAAACTAACTCCTTGAACCCTTTTCAAAAATAACCCACAACCCAAGCTTAACTCCTCATGTTAAAAGATTTAACTACGACCACACTTCACTTCCCTTGCATTTAATTAAAAGAATTTCAAACAAAACAATTTGCATTACACCATATTATGAAACACTCTTATTTATTTAAAAACACTAGCTTCTTTTTGCATAAATATAATAAACATAATAATTTCGCAAGCCTTTATTAATTAATTAAAATGATTATAATTATATAAAAAAAATATTATTTTCCAAAACTAAATTAATTAATTAAAACTCTTTAATTAATTTTAGAAAAGCTTGGGGTGTTGAACAATTCAAGGCAAGCAAATGATAAAACACTTAACACACATATCAGAGTACACACAGAAATATGACAAATATACATAACACATTGGTTGGATGAATTGACCTAATTTAATCCCACTAAAATGTGACTTTTGTACTCGCAAAACATTTTAATATAATATAATAATAAAATAAAACATTTATAGGCAATAACATATAAGCATGTGATAAAAGAGTTATCTCATATTTTTCCTTAAATAAAACTCATATATTTAATAATAATAAAAGTTTTGAAACAAAAGGAATTAGGCATTAAACAACCTATACTTGTTCTCACAGCAACCACAGACACTATAAATAATAAATAAAACTCCTCCATTATAAAGGTTTAACATAAAACAAATAAAAACATGTAACTAATATTCTACACCCTAATGTCATGCTAATCATAACAATCCCATCAAAATAAAATCAAAACCTAAGCTTCGTTTCTCATAGGTTCAAACTCATGTACTTGATTTGCACCTAAAACTGGCATTCATCCCAAATAAGAAAACCAACAGACCACTATATAAATGAGTGAAAATACATCTCACACATGATAGAAGCACATGTAAAGAAGGCATGTTGCAACTAAACACACAACAATAAATCACTTAAGCTCATATACAGACACAATAGAAGAAACCAGACTCATGAGGACTCATGCTCTTAAGTGTATATGCATGTGGTATCAATCTTGATTAGCATAAAGCACATGTACATATGAAGTAGTCTAAGAGCACATGGACAAATATTACCACACAATGAGTATGCAACAAACGATCCACTCTCACTATAATGAAGATCTATCTGGAGCCAATCGGGATACTAAAGTTATGTATGATTGCCCCTCATAATCCCACTCATAGACAAGAGGTTTCCCACCATAATACCCTTAGGACCAAGGTAGAACACCATAGAGACCCTATCACATAAACTTGCGTTTGCTTCCAAAAAAAATATGCATGAACTCAAACACTTCACAGAACACATAAAGGATGGATAACTTACCTATCATGCTTAACACGTTATTCGGCCAAGCTTAAACTTTAACCTAACTAGGTCACTATCTATACTTTATAAATGACCAAACATAACTTGGATTTCACATTGCTAAGTCACTACTTAAACTTAACTCACATCATCCATATAGCTCAAAACACACATATAACTCACATGCATTTAGGCTTAAAGCACAAGTTCACTTATTAAATAAATAAATCTTTTACCATCTCTCTTATAGATATTACTTTACTGATTATACAATCGCAATAGTTCATTCTCAATTCCCAATTTCTCAAAGTATTTAATTCCTTACAACATACTCAAATCACACAATGAGCACATGAATGCTCCCTAAAGTATGGGCATGCTTTGCTCAGCACGACCATAGCACGGTTGTGCACCCCTTGAGCATAAGTCAATTAGTTACTTGATTATTTGTTTGAAACTTAAAAAAGCTTCTTTTATATTTGAAGAGTAAAAGAATCATCTTTCAACGACACAACACGATGAAAATCATTAAATAGATGGTTGATGATTTCCTCTACTAGTCTCTTTGATGTGCCCAATCTTCTTCCATGGATGAAACAAGCTTTAGAAACCAAAAATGATGGAGATATTTAGAAGATGGATGCGCCACTTTCCTTTGGAGAAAGATAAGCACGAGGTTAATGAGAGATTTCTCCAAAGAAGAAAACTAAGACTTTTGGAAGTGAAAACTTAAAGGTTCATTCTCATATATCATCAAAAGTGGTTTGGCCAAGTACATGTAGAAACTATATATAGAGTTTGGTTGGTTTATGGTGCGAGTTAGACTAGCTTTGGTTAAATGTAACCAAGGTTAGCTATCTTGTACTTCAACTAACCAACTCTAGTTACATGTATGGAAACTTATGGAATCAGCCAAGCTAATCCTAGATTAAAGAATAACCTAGGCTAGCTTAAATTTAATTACCTAACCTAATCATTACAACTAACAAACTAATAATTATCAATACAAGTTGTTGCAATGCCACTATCAAAATCCATGTGACAACTTAACTACTTGGATGACTTATTTAGCATCGTTTGGACACGCAAACCACTTGCTTGTGCTAGTGGATCTCCAAACCATGTCCCAAATAAAATATTGGTCCATCTAAGCTTAATAAATCTCTCATGACTTTAGCTAGTTATACCTCTCCTAAACTACTAGTTACACACTCAAAATAAAATCAATACAAGGGCAAAATCTTATATTACTTAACCCAAAATACAAGGTCAAAATAAAGAAAATACTTACAAGAAAAAATATACACAAAATAGAAAGAGAAAGTAAGCTAAAAAAAGGACTCAAGGCTTAGTAAGAGCTTAGGCCTTCTTTCTTCGAGTCTAGTCCACTCTTCTTAATTCTTTCAAGATTAACCTCTAGACATGATGTCATCATAAAGATCTTAAGACTGTCACATGCAATTATTTTAGCATTAAAATCATTTCTTCAAATAGCCATTCTAAAATTCAATAAATATTAATTAACTTAATATTAATAATTTACATCATTAATAATATGTTTAAAGTAATTAATAAAAATATAAATATAAATATAGCATAGTATTTTCTACATATGTGACATCCTTTACCCCTCATGCTAGTATAAAAATATAAAATAAATAAGACAAGAAAAGAGTTCAAAATAAATTTTACTAAAATTTGATGTAAAATATGAGTCATTGAACGGAGTAAGTTTAAGTAGATTTATTTCTAGAACAAAAGGATTCCTCTTTTATATATATATATGTGTGTGTATATATATATATATATATTGTATGTATTAAACATATTATTCAGTCACATAATCGATAAGAATATATAAAGATCATATACTATATTCAGGTACACATTTTTAAGAACTTTTTATTCTAATGAATACCTCAAATTACTCACCCTTTGTCTAAAAATACTTATATGACTTTTATATTTTAAAAAATATATATAAGTACAAATTTTGAAAACAATATTGTGTTGCATACGGATAAAGAAAGCCCAAATGCTCTAATATGGGCATAGTATATAGACATGGTCCCGAGTAAAGGAGCCCTTTTACTTCTTTTCCACTCACACAGTCTTATACCATTCTGCTTCTCCATCAAAACCTTCTAACTTAATAAGGAGAAGGACCAAAATCATAATTTTTTAAGGATTTTTGGGACTTAGTATTATATATAGGCTATTCTCTTTCCTATTTGTAAGCAGATTTTAATTCAGCAATAAAAGTATTTTTCAGTTTCTTTTTCTTCTCTCTTCTCCCTAACATGGTATCAAGAGCACTAGTGTGACCATGCCTTTCGCTCAAAAATTTCTCGTCCAAAATTTCTCCACCTCTATTCCCTGTCGTCTTAATGAAGACAACTATCTCACTGGAAACATGAAGCTAAATCCACCATAAAGGGATACAGATCGAAGAAATACATTCAAGGAGATGCATCGATCCCTCCCAAATATAATTCTACGGAGGATAAGGTCAAAGATAAAGTGAGTGAAGCTTTCAAAGATTATGAGCAACAATATGCTCTTCTCAAATCCTGGCTTCTTGAATCCATGGAAGCTGAATTCAAGATTCAAATGGTAGGGTGTGAGTGGAGGTATTAGATTTGGGAAACCCTTGACACCTATTTTACTTCCCAAATGCGTGCTCGGATCAAGTAACTCAAGATTCAGTTGCGATCCATCAAGAAAAACGTCCTCGATTACTCCGTAACTTATGGAAATCAAGAAAGTTGTAGATACCCTTGCAGCAATTGGTGCTCCTTTGAATGTTGAAGAACATTTTGATGTTATTGTAGATGGGCTTCTTGATGAATATGATGGTTTTGTCACTTCTATTCTATCTTGAAAAGATCCTTACACCATTAAAGAAATAGAGGCACTACTAATGGCTCAAGAAGATAGATTGGAATCGCAAAAGAAAGTTGATGGTACCAACATGCAAGCCAATCTTGCACTGGAAAGCACTGAAATAAATGTGGTCGTGGTAACTATCAAGGTCGTGGTGGAGGATTTCAAGGTTGTGGTCGTGCTTCAGGAGGTAGATTTCAGAATACTAGTGGAAGGACCAACAAAATTCAATGCCAATTGTGTGGCAAAATGGGCCATTGTACTTATAATTGTTGACCTAGGTATGATAAAAAAATTACCTGATCCAAATCAAAACACACATACATTTGTTTCTCAAATACAAGTCAAAATATGGTTGATATGCAAGCTATGAATACTTCAACCCAAAATTCACCCTATGATGATAGTTGGTATCCTGACTTGAGAGCCACTAATCATCTAACTCCTGATGTTAATAACCTTCAACAACGAACTGAGTATTCTAGCCCAGAGAAGATACATATGGGTAATGGCTCAGGTATAAGAATTTCTAATATTGGTACCTCTTATATTCAATCAAATATTACTTATCAAAATTTTATCCTAAAAAGTCTCTTGCATGCACCATTAATTAAAAATAATTTGTTAAGTGTTTTTTAGTTTTCTCGGTGGGAAAACAAGGATTTCTTTGAGTTTCACCCAGCCACTTGTCTTGTTAAATCTCAGGGAACCAAGACTACTCGTCTTCAAGGGAGACTTAGGAATGGTCTTTATGAATTTCAACATGTTAAACTTGTCAATCCCTCAACATGCTTCTCTGCAAATTCACATGGCTTAGCTTCTAGTAATAGGCCCGTAAACAATTATGAAATTCTTCTTGTACAATCTTGTATATCACAACAAGAATGAAGGTCATTCCCAAAGACATTTGTTGTTGACAAATGTTAATTGTCGTTGGTAAAAATTATTGTCCCAACGAAAAAATTATCGTTACATGTCGCTACAAGAACTGCTGTTGTAAAAAGTTTTGCAACGACATTTGATGTTGTTGTCACTATTTATACATTAGCAACGACAATTGTCACTATAATTTGGCACAATTGATGTTGCCATTAGTAATTTGTACTAACCACTATAGTAGTTGCCATATTTTACATATTCTAACGACTTTTATCGCTACAAAAAATAACATTTCCCATCAATAAAAATTATTAGGATAATATAATATTTTTTAACAATTAATATCGCTACAACTGAATATATTTTCTTAACAAGTTATAATAAAATATCTTTTGTTGACAATTAAAATTGTTACAATAAAGTGTTTTTTTCCTCAATAATATCAACTAAATTTTTTCTTAATAACAGAAGTCGTGACCATAAATTATCATTATAAAATTATATATATATATATATATATAATTTTACTTTATTAACAATTATACGTTATTTTAAAAAAATTAATATTGATAGTCCCAATTTAATTATTACAACAATTTAAAATTAGATCAAATTTAAATAATATTAAAAAGTGTGTCTATATATATATATATACATACAGATAATGTATCAACAAAATATATACACAACATATTATAAATGTGAATAAATCATTCATTACATAATTTAACATCTAAAGTTTAAGTTTTAACTAAAAGAAACTAGTTAACATATAATCAATAATATTATTTTCTACAGCAACGGATTCTTCTTTTTGCACTACTCCCCTTATAATAGTTGAATCACCACCTATTCACCTGCAATTTGAACACAAATATATAGTTTTAATTTAACATATTTTTCTTAAGCAAATAATCAAAAAAATTGAAAATCATAGAAGTATCATCATAATTTACGTGATTCTACTATAATATAATCATGACAGAAACATTTATGCAAACATCCAAAACTCATCAAGTAACACCAACCATATTCTCACACCAAACACATCCATATGGCATATTAAGTTGTGGTTTTCATTCATTAAACAAAATTATATCATATTTTTGTCACTATGATCATCCCATCAAACATTATCCTCCAAGACTATCTTCAAATATTCAAAATGTTTTATCTAGTTAACATGTCCCTGAACAGGTAATTGAGTTTAGCTTTCAAAAACTAGTGAGTTAAACAATATATATATATATTGGATGTTGAATTCAGTTTTGAAGTATTATAATGGAATATTGATAATATAAAAATTATTAATTGCTCTAAAAATTGTCATCTTACTCATTCTTAGTTTTAAATTTTATTTTATTTACTTAATTTAAAAAATGACCAATTTGTATGTAACATTAATATATTATTCTTCTACTTAAATCCTCATATCCTTTCTTGCAATTTCATGTCAAACATAAATTCATCAGGCACGAGACATTTTAAAATACGACATTACTAACTAATAAAATCAAAATCAAATCAACTCCCTGTATGACCACCCCAAAGACATGGTGTACATATAGATAAAGCTATTAATTAACTATTATTCACAAAAATTTTAGTTAATTGATGATATGAATTAGATATACATGCGTACCTAATACAAGTAACATCTCTTGCGATTACTTAAAACATAAAAGCTTCAATTATCAATAGAATAATGTCTCAAAGTTAAAATTAAGTAAAACATAAAAATGTATATAAAATTTTCAAAGATTAAATTATTAAGAGATAATGTTTGTCTAAAAGTTATTAACATTAATATATGCTAATTTATATTATCTTTAAATGTATAATACATAATCTTTCAATTGTATGTAGGCAAACAATAAAAATATTTAAGCTCTAAATAAAGCTAAAAACACAAATTTATAATAAATGATAAATAAAAACTAATGTAAAATTGAAACATTTTTATCAATAAGCATATTAAATTAAAGAACTTTCTAAGAGTTGTTTCAACTTTATCATTCGATTTGGACACATTGTTGATTCCAATGGAAGATTGCCCAGCCTATATAAATGTTTGAAAGGCTTATAAATTAATAATTAATAATTTGAATAGTAAATAAACTTTTAAAAAAATAATTTTATAGGCTTTAATTATTATTCATACTTACAGAAAAAGTGCACATTCTAAAAAACATATCTATAATCTTGTTGTTGAACTGCATTTCCATTTTTTCTTCGAGGGTTCTTTGACTTTCTTCAATTTGTCTTTGAGTATCTTCAAAGCGTGTTGCCATTTCCTCCCTCCTATTACACTTTTCTTGAAGTTGGGTCTCAACCTCTTTTAGTTTCATCTCAATACTCTGACGCTCGTTTGTTAATTGTTCATGTAAACCTGTAATCAATTTTCCCTTTATTGGTTGAATTAATGCCAGCTCCAAGACCACGACAATACCCTGATCTCTCTCCTACAACTGATTGAAAAGCTGTATTTACAACTTGATCTTTATCGGTCTCTTCATTCATTCATTCTAACTTCTCTAAAGCAACCTCTTGAACCCTCATCTATTAAAAAAAAGTCAAATCTCAAATATGGTTTATAATTAAGAATGATAAAAAAAATAAATTAATTAAGTATAAATAACATTAATAAATCATACATGAAGTTCCTTTGATGCTTCATCTACCCATTCTCCATTGTTGTTTGTATGAGTTATTTTCACAAATCTTGGAAATTGGGTTCTTTTTGTGTTTCAGGGTCTCTCTGAGAAGATATTATAATAGTCATAAATCTTTATAACAAATTAAGCTATGCAATGAACAATTTTTAATTAATAAAAAAAAAGTTACCTTTTCAAAGCTAACAGCTTGAAATGATTTTCTTCCAGATCTATGATTGATTACTTGTTTGGATTTATTTGACTTATTTCTTATGCTCATTTCCTGAAAATGATACAAATAAAAAATAGTTATAACTTTGACAATCATAATCAATAATCATTTAATTTAACTATATTTAAAATATGTAAGATACCTTGAACTTAGAACTTGAAAAATAATCTACTAAGTATTCCTATAATCTTCGCTACTTAGATCTTGAGATTTATGCTCTAAAGCCAACTCAATTGTTTCATATTGTTTGAAATGTTGATGAAGTCTACATCTATGACTTTGATACAGTCTTCTAGTTGTGTCAAGAATAACAGCCCTATAATGCCCTATATCTGCACCATCTATGTTAAAAGTATCCTACACATAATAATCAAATCCAAACTTAAATGTAAAAGTGTATTATTAACATGAAAAAAGAAAATTAAAAGTTGTGTAAAAAAAGAATTTACCAAAACTTTTGTAACTATTCTTTCTTTTGCAACATCGAGAATAAATTTCCACTTCTCTATATTGTAAAGGGCATGTTTTTGAACAAGATCTCAAGAATTAAATAGATAAGTCTTGTCAACTTAGCTAAACATGTAAAAGAAACTTTTAAAAAAATTGCAAGTATGCTTGGCCATTAAAATTAAGATTTCAAAAACCACAATTTAATCTTTTTGAATCTAAAAGCAAGTTTTAAATCTTTTGAAAAGAAAGTAAAAGAGTATTCAAAAGAATTAACGAAAAGACTTTTTAAGGAATAGATTTAAAACTATATCTTTAAACATGAAAATGAAATTTTCTATATCAAAAGTTTTTGAAGCAAAAGTAATAATATTGGTCTGGTAATTGATTACCAGTTGCTGTAATCGATTACCAGAAGAGGAAACTTCAAAATTCAAATGCCAACATACAACGTTTGAGTTATTTCAAAATTATAATTGTAATCGATTACCAGAAGAGGGAACTTCAAAATTCAAACTCCAAGATACAACGTTTGAATTATTTCAAAATTATAACTATTGTAATCGATTATCGGTTGTTATAATCGATTACCAGAAGAGGGAACTTTAAAATTCAAATTCCAAGATACAATGTTTGAGTTATTTCAAAACTATAACTGTTGTAATCGATTACCAAACCCTTATCGATTACCAATGTATCTTTTGAGAAGAATTCAAAGAGTTACCCCTTTTCATGAAAAGATACAACCATGGGATTCTTATCTATAAATATGTATAATTTTTCTTTAAAGGGTTACGAACTCAAAGTGTGAAAAATTAATACAAAAAAAAATTCTTGGCCATAATTACTTGAAAATTCTTTAAGAGTTTTACAAGGTTCATCATATTATAAAATCTACTCTTCAAGAGAGTTCTTCTGAAATACCTATTCTATCATTCAATCTGTAAAAGGAGAAAGTGTTTCTCTTGGGTGGTTTTGAATCTCAACACAAGGAAAGGAAATTCCAAGGTGTTGGAAGATTCAAGTCTTGTAAAGATTACAAGTATAGTGAAATCTCAAGTTGGAAACTTGAGGACTAGACGTAGGCAAGATTGGCTGAACCAGTATAAAAATGAGTTTGCAATTCCTTCTCCTTGCTCTTTTAATTATTTGTTTTTAATTGTGTTTATGAAGTGAGATTTTTCATTTTCAACATATAGATTTTATCAAGGAAATTGAATTTATAAGAAAGTAATACTAAAATTTTAAAAAGTAGAGATTACTTAGATAACTTAATTCACCCCCCTCTTAAGTTATTTGAGGCAACTTGTCTAACAACTATCAAGTTCTTATCCAAGAACAAAGGAAAAAGCTCTCACAAATGAGAAACTCAAAATATATTAATATTCAATCTGATTTGGATGCTTACAAGATGCTCCTATTTATAGGTTGAGATAAGTAACCTATCACTTACATGTATTAAATTTCCACTAAGCTCCACTAACTAAGCAATAAAACCCCACTAATTCCCACTAGCATTTATTTTCAACTTAGTAGCCTAAAAGACAAGGAAAAACCATCATATTTATTTAATAAAATAAAAATGAAACAAAAATTACACAAAAGTTGGGCTTAATCACTTTTCAGCCCAAAACTACTTAAACTCCAGCCCACTAATGCTTCTTCTTGATTATATGAGTTTGGGCTTGTCTTTAATTTGGTTTTATGTCTTCATCAGCTCTTAGGAAGGTGATCCATTTTGATACAATCTCTGAACTTTGTTCTAAACCTTCCTTGATCTTTATAATGAGTCTTTGTAAGGCTTGCTTCATCCTCCTCATCTTGGACCTTGTCAAGGTACCTCCAATGTTACTCAAAGGATCAGGATCTTTGCTTGACAGGTTGGATCTTTATCAGGTAGGGTCCAAACTGCTATTCACATGTCCACTGATGCACAACCAGTGACAATGTTGCCTAAAATTCCAATAGTTTCAACACAATATCCTATTCCATAGGTAATTACTAATCTTGTTCCTTCTAGGACCCCTACTGAAATTGTTCCTTGTCCAGGTATACCTCTTGAGAATTCAAATTCTGCATCACCATCTCCTTTAGTTTCTACTCAACCCAACCCTGAGACAAACTTCATCTACTTTACCACAAACTGATTTGTTGTTCCTACTCTCAACATATCTCAAACTATTCACAACACTAATTCCATGACTACTCGCGCCAAAGTTGGAATTTTTAAATCCAAAGTTCTTCTTGCTGCTATAGAACCATCCAATCATATACAAGCTCTCACCATTTTTGAATGGAAACAGGCCATGCAAGCTGAGTACAATGCCCTCTTACACAATAAAACTTGGAGTCTTGTTCAACTTCCAACCGATAGGAAAGCTGTTACTTGTAAATGGTTGTTTAAAATAAAATATGATACTGAAGGTAAAATCAGCAGACATAAGGCCAGGTTGGTTGCCCGTGGATTTACACAACAGGAAGGGCTTGACTTCACCGAAACTTTCAGCCTTTTAGTCAAGCCAATCACCATCAAGGTAGTCCTTTCCAATGCTTTATCAAGAGGCTGGCCAATCCATCAACTTGACATTGATAATGCCTTTCTCAATGGAACTCTTCAAGAGGAAATCTATATGAAACAACCACCAAGTTTCAATAATGGTAATGACAACATTGTATGCAAACTTTACAAAGCTCTTTATGGCTTAAAACAAGCACCACATGGTTGGTTTCAAAAGCTTGGCTCAACTCTCCATAGGCTTGGCTTCGAGGAAACCAAAAGTGGCACCTCTTTTTTCACTCTTCGTACACGAATTTACAATATTCATGTTAGTGTATGTAGATGATATTATCATCACCAGCAGCTCTGGTCAAGAAATTTCCAACTTAATAGCTAAACTCAATGCAGAATTTCCTCTAAAAGATCTAGGCAAGTTGCATCATTTCCTTGGTCTAGAAGTTCAACCAGCTTCAAATAGTGGCCTTCAACTCTTTGAAACAATGTACATTTTAGACTTGTTAACAAAGACTAATATGTCAAATGCAAGGCCAATAAAAACTGTGTTTTCTCCTTCAACCAAACTTCTAGCTAATGGCATTGATCAAGCTCAAGATCCTCAATTATATAGATATGTAATAAGAGCATTGCAATATGCTACAATCACTCGACCAGATATTGCTTAACCTATCAAAAAATTGTGTTAATTCATGCATAATCCTTTTAGAGTTCATTGGCCTGCTGCAAAGAGGATACTTCGATATTTAAATGGCACCATTGATTATTGTCTCCATTTTAACAAAATAAATGATCTCAACATTTCTGCTTTCTGTGACAGTGATTGGGCCTCTGACCCAAATGACTTGAGGTCAACTTCTAGTTACTACATGTACTTAGGAAACTACATTGTCTCCTGGGCAGAAAAGAAACAAAGAGTGGTATCCAAGTCTAGTACTGAAGCTAAATTCAAATCCTTATCAGTAGTAGCTTCAGAAATTGCTTATATCCAAAACTTGCTCATTGAACTGCAGATTCCCATCACCACAGTTCCATTGATTTGGTGTGATAATCAAGGATTTGTGCTTCTATTTTCTAATCCAAGTTTACACAGAAAAACCAAACACTTTGAATTGGATTTATGGTATATCTGGGAGAAGGTTGCAAGAGGAGAATTGATTATTAAGCATGTACTAGCTCGTTTTCAAGTTGCAGATTTACTTACCAAGGCACCTTTTTGGAGTTAATACCCAAACTCAATGTGAAACAAAAATCCACATTGAGTTTGCAGGGGGATAATAAGGAGAAGGACCAAAATAATAGTTCTGTTAGGATTTTGGGGACTTAGTGTTATATATAGGCTATTCTCTTTCCTATTTGTAAGCATATTTTAATTTAGCAATAAAAGTATTTTTCAGAATTAATACAATGCACTTCTAGCAATTATTTTACTCCGTATCTTCTTGAAGTTGTAGATTTCCAAAAGATACAAAGTAATTGAGGATGTTTTCTTGATGGATCGCAACTGAATCTTGAGTTGCTTGATCCGAGCATGCGTTTAGGAAGTAAAATAGGATTTCAAGAAAGTTGTAGGCAAATTCTCTTCCCTGACATGATGTCATCATAAAGATCTTAAGATTATCACATGCAATTATTTTAGCATTAAAATCATGTCTTCAAATAGCCATTCTAAAATTCAATAAATATTAATTAATTTGATATTAATAATTTACATTATCAATAATATGTTTAAAGTAATTAATAAAAATATAAATATAAACAGCATAATATTTTCTACATATGTGACATCCTTTACTCCTCATGCTACTATAAAAATATAAAATAAATAAGACAAGAAAAGAGTTCAAAATAAATTTTACTAAAATTTGATGTAACTTATTTCTAGAATTAACAAATTCCTCTTTTATTTATATATATATATATATATATATATATATATTGTATGTATTAAACATATTATTCAATCACATAATCGATAAGAATATATAAAGATCATATACTACATTCATGTACACATGTATACGGATAAAAAAAAACCCAAATGCTCTAATATGGGCCTAGTATATAGACATAGTCCCGAGTAAAGAGCCCTTTTTCTTCTTTCCTCACAAAATCTTATACCGTTCTGCTTCTGCATCAAAACCTTCTAACTGGAATGGAACAGTACACCCTAACGGGTTCAACAAAAGGAAAAGAAAAAACAAATCAAAACTTGTTGACCAAGTTTGCATGTGTCACAATATTCCACGAACCCTAAATATATTACGTGGCCCTAACCCTAAACTTTCTTCACATGCATCCAACGTAGTTCCACCATAAATTCTTCACTAACAAGCTAACCAGAATTTCAAAATGGAGTTAGGTCAATCTACGCAAGTTGCATGTGCACAATGCATCTAAACACAACCATTATCATATATTGATTGAATTTATTAGTTGTCCTAAGAAAACCTCATTTTTTTTTCTTGCAAAAGGATATTTTTAATTTATTGAATTAGAGACTAATTTCATTCACACTATTATTGTTCTTGTTAGTCTAAAGGGTTTTTACACACAAGAAAAATCAAACGTAAATTTTTTGTTAAATAGATTGTGTCCATAGTATGAGTACATGCTACATAAATTAATGTATCAACCCATCTCATTCTTCAAGTAGAATTCACTATTTTTTATTAATTAATTTTACATGATCAATATGCTTCCAGGCTCTGAAAGTTTAAAATGCAATCAATGTTTTTCTTTGATTTAATAAAATGTCAAGTGTATGTCAATTTTTGATCATCACTTCACTAGACCTTTATTTTGAAAATAACCATTAATACAATGCACTTCTAAATCTTATTTATGATTTCTAATTACTCTAATTTGTTCTATATTTTTCATGTATATTATATGGTTGAAAGAAAATATAAATTATGAATGATAGTAATTGCAACAAAAAGATAAAATACTAACACTATTACAGTATTACTTTTCTTCTTAGTAAATCTGTACATCATTCAAAAATAATTGAATTTGACAAAATTAACTTGTTACTAAATGCAACATCATAAAATTTTTATAAATTTTTTTGTTTGGTTGGATATTAGAAGGGAAGGAGGAGTAAGTCCCCCTTCACCTAATTTTAGCCCCCCTAGTATTGAGAGATTTTGGAGGGAGGGGAGAGATTTTAAAATAGTTTTAGTATAATTTTTAAAATACTTTCTTATATTTTTAATTTTTAAATTATAAAGATCCAAAAATTAATTAGTTTTTAAAATCTTTTACATTTTCTTGTGAATCAAATAAGAAAAGCACTAACTCGATCCCTCCTCCTCTCCTCCCCTCTCAACCAAAAATAAATTCAAATTCCTCTCATCCCTTCCCCTTCCCCTCCATTTCTCTTTTTCCTCCTCTGAACAAAACAGATTCTAAATATTGATAATTTAAATGTACTATATTATAATTTCAAATTAAAAAATTAATTATCTTTATATATATTTTATACTTTTTAATACATTCTATTTTAAAAAACCAAGATGCCTTTCTACCACACAAGTCTATATCTAATACAAAAATAACTACAATGAATCAAACGGTTGAAATTCATTAAAAAAATGGGGAGCTCTTACTAGCAACTCGTCAACACAAATAATTTCTAATGAATTATTAAGCAATAAATTTATAACACTATTTGCTAATGTCTGTTCTTTTTAATCTATATTCTTTCATAATGGATCCAGTGAATATTTTGATATTTGAGACTATTATGTTACAAGTATGACTACGATCAGTCTATAAGGTATTGCTTTTAGTCATCAACAAAAGTCATGGCAACATATTTCTGCCTTGCCATTCAACTTGGTGTCATCCTTAGTTTTAATTTCCCCATAGTTTCCTATGTCTTTAGAAATCTTGGTATTTAATATTTATACATCTATGCTCTAGAATTTGGTAGTTGCATTTCTTACTATAGCTAACCCAACCCAAAAATAATAAATAAAACAGCCAACCAAATGTCTTAAAATTCATGGCTTAGGATATGAAGATCGGTTACCAATTAAAGTTAATATTCTTGGCCAACCTATTGGTAGTTATCAAGCGACCTTAAACACTTACTTGGGAACCTTAGCAAGGAATGCACACCTAATTCCCTTGACATACACAACTTGAAAAGGAATACAAGAAAATTGGGATGATATGTGTGAAATTAGTCACTGTATTGTTTTTAACTCACTTTTATTTTTATTAATTTTTATATGATTAAAATAATTATTTTAATTAATGATATGATGCAATCAAATTTGTTATAGAAGAACGTGCTAAAAAATGGGTTTTATGCACTCTATGCTCAAGTTGGAGGAGTTATAAATGTCGATTAAAGACAAAGTATTTTGATCCAACTATGTCAGACACCTACAATTTCAAGAATTGACCACCAAGTGCTCCACTTGAGCAATGAAAAATTTTGGTAAAATTTTGGAAATCTGACACAACTAAGGTAATTTAAATATATCAATTTTTATTACATGATTAATTATACTTATTTTGATTGATATTGTCTTTAATCATATAGTTTTTTTTATATAAAAAAAGTAGCACAAAGAACAAAATGAGCAGAGAAAAATTTACCAGTATGCACACTACATGATCAAAACCTTTTTGCAAAAAGACGAGATGAAGAGGTAAACCTAATTCATTACTAGTTTTGTATTAGTTTAATGGATGGTTTTATTTGTTTCAAATAATGGTTTAATTAATCTTATACTTTATATTATAGATAATGAAAATTCCTGATAGAAGAGAACCTTCTCGTGTAGAAATGTTTATCATGACACACAAGCCTTTTGTATCATTTCAACCATCATCTCTATTTTCTTAATTTTTTATTTTAATGGAAGATATAATGTTGACCTTTTATTTTCAGTCAGAGCTTAAGGAGACAATCACTTTTCATCCAGAAGTAGTAGAGCAAAGTTTAGCTCGAGATGATGCATTATCCCAAGTCTTGGGAAAAGATCGACATGGCTATGTGCGCATATATGGAAAATGGGTTGTACCTTCTGACTTATGGGGATCTAAGTATCAAGTTGAAATCCAAAATGTAATTGATGAGGTTAAAAGAAATGCTCAAATTGAACTCAAAAGTATACAAGAAAAAATGCAAGAAGAAATGGAATTAAAGTTAAAAGAGCAAGTGGAAGTCATGAAAGTAGAACTTCTAGGCAATTTTAAAGTTTTTTGACTCAGCTACAATAATGTTTTCCATCAATAGTGATTCCAAATTTGTGCCATGTTCAAAATATTAAAGAAGAGAAAGTCGTTGAACACATTCTACTCATCAAGCTTATATTAAGGTGTGTATATATATATATATATATATATTTATTTATTTTATAGTGTAGAATGATAAAATTTTCTGTAATAATTTTGAATTTAATCATTGTTTTCACTTTTGTGTTAGAAACAAAGTCATGCAACTTCCAAGAGCAAATAAGGAAGAGATGAGAAAACTCACAAAAAACAACACAATAATGGTAAGTAGAAAGAGTTGCACCTTAATTGTTTCATTTTGTTAAATTACACATAAATGATGTATAAAATTGATTTATTTTACTTTTTTCTTATCTTGCTTAATTTAGAAATTCAGATTGTGAAAAATCTAGTTGAAGTTAAGAAGTTAGTCAAAAGTTGAATTCACCTCACTTGCTTAAGCCTTTAAATTGTTTGTTTGTTTTATATATTTTTTTGTCTGTTTTTTTTTTTATATATTTTTTTGTCTAGTTTTTTTTTTTTTTTATGTTATGGTTCATATGCTGTTATTTTTATACAACAAATCAAATGAAGAAAGGCTAAAGAAATTGCTGTTGAAAGAGATCCTAATATGCCTGAGTGCCCACTCAATGCTTTTTCCCTTTTCTTGTAATCTTCTTTCTCTAAAGTATTTTTCTATTTTTTGATTGTTTTTATTGAGTAATAATATTTATTACAGGAAAAAATTTAAAAAACTTTACAATGAAGGAGATCTTGATTCAGAAAATGTTAAAAGGGTAAGTGAAAGTTATTAAATTGATATAATTACTTTTGATTTTATTTAGCCAAAACTAATTAATATTTATTTTGAAAAATATAGGTTGATAAAATAGTTGTTAAAACATGGAAGTCTATGACTAATGAGGTAAGTCTAAGCGTTATTTTCATTTTAAAGTAATTTGTTGTTGATTGAATTTCTTTTTATGGCAATTGAATCAAGAAAAAAAAGACTTATTTTGATACAACAGCTAAACTCAATGTAGAGTATAAGAAATTACAGTATATTGCATTAAATGAAAGGTTATTTTTTATAATTTTTTTATGATAATTTTTATTCATATAAATTATGATTTATGACATTTTTCATTTTGATTTTGTTGATTCTGAATAGGTTAGCTTAGTCTAATCAAATAGGTATGTTGCTAATTTTTAACTTGTATCAAGTTTTTAACGATGAAATAAGCTAGAATAGGAAATTGCATTGGTGTATGTTCATTTTTATTATCTTTTTTTACCTTATTTATATGGATATATGGTCTAAATAGGTAAATGCACTCCACTTGACACAAGTAGAGCAATCAATGATTTTCAAGTAAAACAAATAGGGAAAAGAGAACATAAGCCCAAAGTTCATTTTGATATGACTAACTTGGGTAAGTCAAAAGAGGGAAAAATTCACAAGAAACAACACAAGAAGGGTAAGTTGAAAGAGTTTCATCTTGGTCATTTCATTTTGTTATATTATTTTGACTTATGAAGAAACTTATTCTCTTTTATTTCATTCTTGTCTTTTTCTTTAGACATTCAGAATAAGGAAAATCTTGCTACAATCATTCAGGTTAGTATCTTGTTCTATTTTTATTTCCTTTTTTGGAATGGAATATCCTAGGATCTAGTGAAGAAAGAAATGAGATATGAGATTGGTTTAATGTGTGGTGGAAAATGTTGAGCTATTTCACCATATTTAAAGTATCTATAGTTTTGTTCTTAATTTTTTATACCTTTATTTTGTTTATGTTGTAGGTTTTAGAGTGAATCTAGTAGTGGTTGTGGCAATTTAGATTGTGTATACCGAAGACATTTCAAAAAAAAATAATGAGAATTCATAGAAAAATGCAATAATGACACTTAAATGATTTTGGTTTTATCTCTGACAAATAAAAAATTACATGTTATTGCAAACTTGACAAATTACTGTTGCCTTTTGAATGATACCATGATGGACAAAAGAGGTTTAAATAAGAAGTTTATCTTTATTTTAATTCATTAAATGCATAAATTCATGCTTGCGTGTTACAATATAGTAAGTTTTCAATTCATTATTAGAAGTTAATAAGGAAGCAATGGATCCAAAGTTGTCATGATTTAGATTTTTAAAACATAAATTTGCATTTGTTAAGTGTGACAAAAGGTGTCAATTGATAATATTTATAAAATTTTATAAGAAATATGCTAAAATGTTGCAAAAAGATGTCAATTTGTAACATTTATAAAATATTACAATTGGTATGTTAAAATGTTGCTAAAACCTTTTAGCAACATGAACTTTATACTACACTTGTAAATGTGTTGTTAATTATGATTGGTAACATTTTTCTTAATTTGGTAACATTTTTTAAATTTTGTTAAATGTGAAAGATGTTGTAGTGGGTTTTCTTCCTTTTTGTTTCCTAGCACAATTAAATTACTAACTTCATTTATTAACAATATCTCACGCTTATAAAATTCCCATTCAAAAATAACTTCTGACCAACTAATATTAATTGGGGGAAATCTCCTTTCACGTAACAATGAAAATCAAGTATAGATATATATAAATATAAAATAGCGAAAACATAAGTTAAGGTGATTCAGTACTTGTTTACATTCACGAGAACATGTCAAGAAATATTCGGTCACTCAACAATATAACAAGTTTTTCTGGACAATTTTGAGAAATTCTCCCTTTACATAAACTCCCCTTTTACATAAGGTGGTGACTCTCTCTTTCATAGTGGGTGGTGACCCTCTCTCTCTAGATTATAGTTATTCTCATACATACAAGTCTCTTTGTTTATATGAGGTAATATGACCTTTCATTCATGATTCTTCATTTACAGTTATTCGTTCATGACTCTTCGCTCATGACTCTTCGCTCATGACTTTCCATTTATGATTAAAAATTTTGGATTGATTTTCCAACACCGACAATTTGGGTTTTCATAAGACTTTTTTAGTACAAAAAAGTTTTAGCACAAAAAAGTCTTATAAGTTTTAAAAGACTTTGTAGAAATTTAATGATTTTTAAGATTTTTTAAAAGACTTTATAAGAACGTAATAATTTTTAAGAATTTTTTAAATACTTTTTAATCATGAATTTGTAATATAAATTTTAATGGATTTGTATCTTAAGAATTTATAAGATTTGAAAGGATTTTATTAGATTTCAAAGGAAAATATGGACTTTTAAATAATAATACAATTAATAAAAAAATTATAATATAAATGACAAGGTTTGAATAAATAAAATAAAATAAATAAATTTTTTAATCTTTTAATAAACAATGGATTCTAGTTTATGTATTCTTAAGTAATTTATTTGTATACAACTCTTTATGCATCTATCTTTTCTCATTCATATAATTGAATTTAAACAATGTGTTCAAAATTTATGATATTCATTAATCAGTACGATTGTCCAAACATATTTTTAATATATATTTAAAATTTTGATATTTCAATATTAAATTTCATTAAAAATTAACATTTGTTAAATTTAATAATTATAAATTTATAATATTTAATGATTAAAAATAAATATCGATAAAGTATATATCAATATTGATAAATAAAAATACAACAAAAATATTGGTAGATAAAAAAAAAGATAGGAGAAAAAATAGAGAGAAGAAGAAATGAATGCGGCATAAACAAAAAGAGAGAGAGAGAGAATATGAGATAGAGAAGATAAGAAAGGACAGGAAAAAAAAGGAGAGAAAGAGAAACGGGGCGAGAAATAGACAACGAGAAAAAAGAAAAAGATGAGATAGGGAAGATGAAGTTAATGTTAGCCAACAAGAAGAGGGGTTGAATTATAGTTATTTTTAAAATTTGAATTTCTTTTATCAAAGAAGTTGATGTTTTAAAAGGTTTAAAAATTGATTATGCTTCTAAGCAGTTTCTTTATAAAATAACCTCTCAAAAGTTCGTACTTCTAAAGTAGTAAAAAATATTTACTACTTCTTCAGAACTCAATATGTACAAATAAATGAGTAGTTTAAAGTGATTTAAATAGATATGAGAGTAAAGGTAAGAGAGATTTCACACTATGATTAGAGATGACAAATAAACTCGTACTCATGAGTAATACTCAAATCCGCCCCAACTTTGACAGAAAATACCTGATTTGATCAAGTATGGGTATAGGTAATACTCGATTAATTGAACCAAACACGGGGACGAGATGGATATATACATGTCTGCCCTGTACCTGTACCCGCTTTAAATTTATAAATATTTAATTTATTTTTTTTAGAATTTACCTAAAATTTATGTAATTTCTTACTCTATTTTTAACTTATGTCAAAGAAAGCTTAGTTAATGTAATTTTGCATTATCTAAGGAGGGGACAATAGTCTTGTTTCATTAGGTTGGTCCGAATGCCCTCAAAATCATATCTCAATTTCATAAGAAATTAATCTCATTTTGTGATGTCATGAACATTTTGGATTGCAATTTGTCCTTCAACCGATAGATCTTTATAAACAATGTCAGTATATTCAACCCAAAGATTCATGAAATGTGAATAGAATTTAGAAATTGAGAGACTATCCTGTTGAAAAATGGCAATTTCATGTTTGTGACACCCTTACTACCCCAACACATATATTGTAATAATAAAAACTTACAAATAAATTTTTCAATTTCGATAAAAGGGTTCACATGAGAATCTTCAAAATTATCCTTCAATAACCACAATAATAAAAATGAAACGCAAGAGTTTATAAATTATTTTCAAAAATAACATTTACAATTCCAAATCCAAATAAAAACATATGTTCTAAAAATCCTCTGCCCCGATGTCACAATATCAGAGCATCCCCACAATTCAACTGTTGGCATACTAGATGCCACTCGAAGCAGGATCTCCCTTACCTAAAACATCCACAATTTGTACGGTGAGAAAAGAAAACATCCATATGTAAAGCACATACACAACAATGTAATCTCATTACAATGAAATGTTTACAAGCATTTCTATATATATCATAACTCTATCAATCATGCATCATTTTCACTTCAAAATTCGCAATCACACCCATTTATCTCAAATCTTGCAATTAACATTATCATTTTCATATTCATAATTCACACAATCTTACAATTAACAGTATGCCAAGGCCACGCCACAACTGACATAAGTGATACGGGCTAATTGCCTCACTCATCCCACACCATGCCAGGGTCACGCCCTCCCTGTAGCATCACTTACCCAGGGGTCGTGTCATCCCTAGTCATTGATGTGAGGAACCACAATCACATGACAATCCACACAATCTCTTGCAATTAACCCTATGCCAGGGCTGCCATATTCGACATAAGTGATATGTGTTAACTGTTTGATGTGAGGAACCACAATCATAATCATATTCACATTCATACAACATCTCATCTCATAACTCAATTCCATACACACATCAAATAGATCCAAAATAATGGGTTTCATACATATCAATCAATTCACATTTTAAATCATCAATTTTGATCAAATAATATAACAATGATATTCATAAATTAATATAATAATCAATAGAATTAGCAATTTAATATAATTTCAACATAAACAGTAAAACCCCTAATTTTTCCAAAACCTAGCTCACAGACACTTTTCTACAATTTCGTTCTCTCTCCCAGATCATCATTCTTGCAAATTATTAGCATATTTATAATCCTCAACACATACAGAATCTAATGGTATAATTAATTCCTCAAACAGAAATAATCCAATTTTCCCAAAACCTAACCTACAGGCACTTTTCTATAATTTCGTTCTCTCTCCTAGATCATCATTCTTACAAATTATTATCATATTTATAATCCTCAACATATACAGAATCTAATGGTATAATTAATTCCTCAAACAGAAATAATCCAATTTTCTCAAAACCTAACCTACAGGCACTTTTCTATAATTTCGTTCTCTCTCCTAGATCATCATTTTTACAAACAAATCATATATTTGTTGTCCTAAATCTATACAGAATCATATGAGACCAATAATTCTCCAAACAGAAATAATTATAAAATTTCTCATAATCCTAAGGGTTCTTCCTCTACCCAATTCCCTCATGTAACTCTACATATAAATGATCCCTTTTTCCCCCGTACCTGGATATGAAGAAGCTGAATCTAGATATGTAGAAGCTGAATCTACACTAGAGCTGGTTGGTCTCCCTCGTTGGGTTCCCCTCGGTCTGAAGCAGAAAGTAGAGAAAAGAAGAGAGAGAGCAGAAGAAAAGAAATCAGAAATGAGAGGTGTGCTTTTTGGGACTGGCAAACAACTCTATTTATAGGCTTTTTACGCCAGAACGGCCCGTTCCAAATCTGGAACGGCCCATTCCGGTCCCTTAAAACGTAGCTAAAAATCACATCCAGAGCGGCCCGTTCCAAAACAAGAACGGTCCGTTCTGGTGTGCATTAATTACCCCCAACGGCCATAATTTTAAGAACGCCCCGTTCCAAGCTCGTTCCCAATTAGGGTTAATGGCATATTTAATAGTCCGGAACGGCCCGTTCCATCTTGAGAACGGCCCGTTCTGGGCTATTAACTCACACACAACTTGGTAGTTTGGAACGGCCCGTTCCAATTCCGGAACGGCCCGTTCCGAGCTACTAAATCATATACCTTTTGGTAGTTTGGAACGACCCGTTCCAATTTCGGAACAGCCCGTTCCAAGCTACTAAATCACCCCTATCACCTTTATAAAATTACCAAAATACCCTCAATTAAAATAAATAAATAATAAGTGAAATAAAAACTGGGGTGTTACAATTCTCCCCTCCTTTAAGAAATTTCGTCCTCGAAATTACCTAAAGCAAATAAAAATGGATATGAAGCTTTCATCTTCTCCTCTAACTCCCAAGTGGCACTTTCAAGTGTAGCTCCTCCCCAAATAACTTTCACCAAAGGAATTTCCTTACCCTTAAGTTGCTTCACCATTCGATCCTCGACTCTCACCGGGGCAGCTTCCACAATTAGGTTCTCCCTAACCTCAAGATGATCCGACTCAATCACATGCGAAGGATCATGGATGTATTTCCGAAGTTGGGAAATGTGGAAGACATCATGGAGATTTGAGAGATTAGGAGGCAAAGCAATTTGGTAGGCAACACTACCGACTCTTTTTAGAATTTGGAAAGGACCAATAAATCGAGGAGTAAGTTTTCTGGATTTCAATGCCCTGCCAACCCCAGTCCACGGAGTGACTTTCAAAAACACATGGTGACCTTCTTGAAATTCAAAGTCCTTCCTTCTCCTGTCAGCATAACTTTTCTGTCTACTTTGAGCTGTCCTCATCCTCTCTTGTATTAATCTAACCTTATCAATGGTTTGTTGCACAATCTCAGGTCCTAAGATAACATTATCACCAGGCTCGCACCAACACAAAGGGGTCCTACACCTCCTACCATACAAGGCTTCATAAGGTGCCATACCTATACTAGAGTGGTAACTATTATTATATGTAAACTCTATCAAAGGTAAAAGACTATCTCAACTACCCCTTTGGTCCAACACACAGGCTCTAAGCAAATCCTCTAAAGATTGAATAGTCCTCTCAGTCTGACCATCAGTTTGAGGGTGGTAAGCTGAACTAAGTCTAAGTTGGGTCCCCAAAGCTTGTTGTAGGCTCTCCCAAAACCTAGAGGTGAATCTAGGGTCTCTGTCTGACACAATACTAGATGGTACCCCATGCAATTTCACAATCTCATCAATATACAGTCCAGCCAATCTCTCTAGAGAATACCTAATGTTAATAGGTAAGAAATGTGCACTCTTAGTCAACCTATCAACTATAACCCAAATGGAATCATGCCCTCTCCTAGTTCTAGGCAAAGCAACTACAAAATCCATAGAAATGCTATCGCACTTCCACTCGGGTATACTCAAAGGCTGAAGTGGTCCTGAAGGTTTCTGATGTTCTATCTTAGCCTTCTGACACACTAAACAGGCACTCACAAATTCAGCTATATCTTTCTTCATCCTACGCCACCAAAATATCTTCCTAAGGTCTTGATACATCTTAGTTGCTCCTGGGTGAAAACTAAGCTTGCTCCTATGACCTTCCTCTAGGATCAAACGTCTAAGTGTAGGGTCACTAGGCACGCACACTCGGTCTTTAAATCTTAACACTTCATCTACGCCCAAGGTAAATTCTCCTCCAACACCTTGTCCTGTAGCATCACGTCTAGCCACTAGAAATGAATCCACTAACTGTGCTTCTCCAATTTCCCTCAACAACTCACTAGTCACCCGAGTCATACCTAGTCTCACACTACTAGGGGTTACCTCACAAGTCAAACTCAAGTCTCTAAATTGAGCCAAAAGGTCCATCTCCCTAATCATAAGAGAAGACAAATGCAAAGATTTCCTACTCAATGCATCAGCCACCACATTAGCTTTACCCGGATGATAACTAAGATCAAAATCATAGTCCTTAAGGAACTCTAACCATCTCCTTTGCCTCATATTTAATTCCTTTTGGTCAAATAAATACCTAAGACTCTTATGATCACTAAACACCTCAAATTTTGAACCATACAAATAATGTCTCCAAATCTTAAGTGTGAATACCACAACTGCTAATTCAAGATCATGGGTGGGGTAATTCTTCTCATGTATTTTCAATTGTCTAGATGCATAAGATACGACCTTTCCCTCTTGCATTAACACTCCACCCAAACCCATCTTAGAAGCATCACAATAAACCACGAAAGTCTTACTAAGGTCAGGCAACACTAAAACAGGTGCACTAGTCAACTTCTCCTTAAGGGCTCGGAAACTATTCTCACATTTACTATCCCATACAAACACAACTCCTTTCCTAGTTAAACTTGTCAAGGGTAATGGTAACTTAGAGAATCCCTCTATGAATCTTCTATAGTATCCAGCCAACCCAAGAAAACTCCTAATCTCACTAACTAACTTAGGTGTCTTCCATTTAAGCACCGCCTCAACTTTAGATGGATCTACTGCTATACCTCCACTTGAAATCACATGTCCTAAGAAACTCACCTCCTCTAGCCAAAAGTCACACTTAGACAACTTGGCATAAAGTTGTCTCTCCTTGAGAGTTTGAAGTACTACCTTTAAGTGTTTCTTATGCTCCTCTTTATTTTTGGAATAAACTAGTATGTCATCTATGAAGACAACTACAAATTTATCCAAATACGGATGAAAAATTTGGTTCATGTAATCCATAAAAATTGCAGGAGCATTTGTCACACCAAAAGGCATTACTAGATACTCATAGTGTCCATAACGAGTCCTAAATGCTGTTTTAGGTACATCCTCACTCTTAACTCTAATCTGATGGTACCCCGATCTAAGATCAATTTTACTAAATACACAAGCACCCACCAACTGGTCCATAAGATCATCTATCCTAGGCAATGAATATTTATTCTTAATGGTCACCTTGTTCAACTGGCGATAATCTACACACAATCTCATACTACCATCCTTCTTCTTAACTAATAGTACGGGTGCTCCCCAAGGTGATACACTAGGCCTCACAAACCCCTTCTCCAACAAGTCTTCTATTTGTTTTTTAAGCTCCACTAACTCTACGGGTGACATCCTATAAGATGCAATAGAAATAGGTCTTGTTCCTGGTACTAAGTCTATGGAAAATTCTACTTTTCTTCTAGGTGGTAAGCTAGACATATCATCAGAGAAGACATCTGAAAAGTCACACACAACAGGCAGTTCATTCCCCAAAACATTACTCTCAAAATTCAAAGAAGCTAACAACATGTACACTTGGGCATCCTCTTGCAAAGATACCTTAACTTGGTTGGCAGTCAAATAATCCTTACTCACTTTTTCAACAGGATCACCAAAAATAATAGATTTATCAGCACAATTCAAAAGGACATGATTGGAAGATAACCAGTCCATACCCAGAATAACATCTAGCTGACTTAGAGGCAAACAAATTAAGTCAACCATAAAATCTCTATCATCAATAATCAAAGGACACTTTAAACAGACATCAGAAAGACACTGAACCACTAGTTGGTGTCTCTACTATTAATTCAAAAGACAAGGAAGAAACAGGTAATTTTAATTTGGACACACACGCATGTGATATAAAAGAGTGAGTCGCACCAGAGTCATACAAAACAATTAGAGGAGTTCCATTGATGAAACACATACCCTGGATTAAGTCTTTGGATTGCGTAGCTTCAGCACCACTCAAAGCAAACACCCTTCCTGACGCTCTAGGTTTGCTAGCACTCCCACCAACATCTGTTGTTTCTTTCCTATTCTGGGGGCATTCACTGGCTTTGTGTCCTATCGCTTGACATTTGAAGCACGTTATAACTCTTTGCGCCCGACACTCAACTGCCCTATAACCTGGCTTCCCACATTTGAAGCAGTTGTTGTGTGGAACAGAACCCACACTTCCCCCTCTAGAAGTTTGGCTAGCCGTTGGGGCTTGGCTCCTTTGTTGCAAAGAACCTTGGTTATTCACCTTAGAACTCGAATCTCCAACAGACTTGGTGTAAGGCTTACCCTTACTAGATGAATCAAACTTATTATTCCTCATGGGTCCCCCACTCTTATAATGAGTTACCCTAGCACGGTTGTCTTCATCATATACTCGGCACTTGTTTACCAATTCATGATAGTGAGTGATCCCTTGATAATTGAAAACTTGTTTAATCTCAGGGCGAAGACCACTCACAAACTTCACACATTTTTCCTCCTCATTGCCCACACCATCATACATAGGACAAAATCTGACCAAGTCTTCAAACTTAGTCACATACTCAGCCACAAAATTTTCTCCTTGCTTCAATTCAAGGAATTCCACCTGTTTCTTATGTCTCACATCTCGGGGAAAGTATTTCTCCAAGAATAGCCGCTTGAAATTCTCCCAGTTCACTTGGGTACCTGCAGCTATCATTCTTTGTAAAGCACCTTGCCACCAGATGCCAGCCTCTCCAAAAAGCATGAAGGCAGCCAAAGTTACCTTTTGTATCAAAGGACATCCCATAGCTTGGAATATCTTTTCAACTTCGAAAATTCAGTCAGTAGCTCCATCAGGATTATAACCCCCACGGAAGCTTGGCGGATTATTTCGCTGGAATCTCTCCAACCAATCTATCTCTGGTTGTTGGTTCATATTACCAAAAGCCTGAGTCATCGCTTGTAAAGCATCAGCGATTGCACGATCGTTCCTACCTCCTGCAATTTCTTTTCTGGATCACCAGAAAAGTTAACAATTATACTATAAGTAATCAATCATAGCACATATCAACAAATTCCACAATCAAATCATTCAATCAATTATCTACCAAACAAGCATAGTAGACTCATAACTCACGGCCGATTGGATCGACCTGCTCTGATACCACTAAATGTGACAATAATAAATTTACAAATTATTGTAATAATAAAAACTTACAAATAAATTTTTCAATTTCGATAAAAGGGTTCACATGAGAATCTTCAAAATTATCCTTCAATAACCACAATAATAAAAATGAAACGCAAGAGTTTATAAATTATTTTCAAAAATAACATTTACAATTCCAAATCCAAATGAAAACATATGTTCTAAAAATCCTCTGCCCCGATGTCACAATATCAGAGCATCCCCACAATTCAACTGTTGGCATACTAGATGCCACTCGAAGCAGGATCTCCCTTACCTAAAACATCCACAATTTGTACGATGAGAAAAGAAAACATCCATATGTAAAGCACATACACAACAATGTAATCTCATTACAATGAAATATTTACAAGCATTTCTATATATATCATAACTCTATCAATCATGCATCATTTTCACTTCAAAATTCGCAATCACACCCATTTATCTCAAATCTTGCAATTAACATTATCATTTTCACATTCATAATTCACACAATCTTACAATTAACACTATGCCAAGGCCACGCCACAACTGACATAAGTGATACGGGCTAATTGCCTCACTCATCCCACACCATGCCAGGGTCACGCCCTCCCTGTAGCATCACTTACCCAGGGGTCGTGCCATCCCTAGTCATTGATGTGAGGAACCACAATCACATGACAATCCACACAATCTCTTGCAATTAACCCTATGCCAGGGCTGCCATATTCGACATAAGTGATACGTGTTAACTGTCTTACTCATCCCACACCATGCTAGGGTCACGCCCTCCCTGTAGCATCACTTACCCAGGGGTCGTGCCATCCCTAGTCATTGATGTGAGGAACCACAATCATAATCATATTCACATTCATACAACATCTCATCTCATAACTCAATTCCATACACACATCAAATAGATCCAAAATAATGGGTTTCATACATATCAATCAATTCACATTTTAAATCATCAATTTTGATCAAATAATATAACAATGATATTCATAAATTAATATAATAATCAATAGAATTAGCAATTTAATATAATTTCAACATAAACAGTAAAACCCCTAATTGTTCCAAAACCTAGCTCACAGGCACTTTTCTACAATTTCGTTCTCTCTCCCAGATCATCATTCTTACAAATTATTAGCATATTTATAATCCTCAACACATACAGAATCTAATGGTATAATTAATTCCTCAAACAGAAATAATCCAATTTTCCCAAAACCTAACCTACAGGCACTTTTCTATAATTTTGTTCTCTCTCCTAGATCATCATTCTTACAAATTATTAGCATATTTATAATCTTCAACACATACAAAATCTAATGGTATAATTAATTCCTCAAACAGAAATAATCCAATTTTCCCAAAACCTAACCTACAAGCACTTTTCTATAATTTCGTTCTCTCTCCTAGATCATCATTCTTACAAATTATTAGCATATTTATAATCCTCAACACATACAAAATCTAATGGTATAATTAATTCCTCAAACAGAAATAATCCAATTTTCCCAAAACCTAACCTACAGGCACTTTTCTATAATTTCGTTCTCTCTCCTAGATAATCATTTTTACAAACAAATCATATATTTGTTGTCCTAAATCTATACAGAATCATATGAGACCAATAATTCTCCAAACAGAAATAATTATAAAATTTCTCATAATCCTAAGGGTTCTTCCTCTACCCAATTCCCTCATGTAACTCTACATATAAATGATCCCCTTTTCCCCCGTACCTGGATATGAAGAAGTTGAATCTAGATATGTAGAAGCTGAATCTACACTAGAGCTGGTTGGTCTCCCTCGTTGGGTTCCTCTCGGTCTGAAGCACAAAGTAGAGAAAAGAAGAGAGAGAGCAGAAGAAAAGAAATCAAAAATGAGAGGTGTGCTTTTTGGGAGTGGCAAACAGCTCTATTTATAGGCTTTTTACGCCAGAACGGACCGTTCCAAATCCGGAACGGCCCGTTCCGGTCCCTTAAAACGTGGCTAAAAATCACATCCAGAACGGCCCGTTCCAAAACCAGAACCGTTCTGGTGTGCATTAATTACCCCCAACGACCATAATTTTAAGAACGCCCCGTTCCAAGCTCGTTCCCAATTAGGGTTAATGGCATATTTAATAGTCCGGAACGGCCCGTTCCATCTTGAGAACGGCCCGTTCTGGGCTATTAACTCACACACAACTTGGTAGTTTGGAACGGCCCGTTCCAATTCCGGAACGGCCCGTTCTGACCTACTAAATCATATACCTTTTGGTAGTTTGGAACGGCCCGTTCCAATTTCGGAACAGCCCGTTCCAAGCTACTAAATCACCCCTATCACCTTTATAAAATTACCAAAATACCCTCAATTAAAATAAATAAATAAAAAGTGAAATAAAAACTGGGGTGTTACAATGTTCAAGCTAGAACTTGTGAGTAGTGTTGTTCTAGTTATAAATTTTCATTAGATATTCTCACATCTTTGTTGTCGTGGTGAAGGATATGAGATTGAGGGCAATATTAGGCTCAACTAAGCCAATGATCTATGTCATAACTTGTGCGTCTCTAACCTCCCTATTGGCATGTGCCTTCGTTTCCGTTGATTTGTTAGGAGCATAATCAGTTCCATCAACATGACCCCAAAGCTCCTTGCCTTTGACAAAGATCTAGAACTAGAATGCCTAGGTGGAGTAGTTCTTTCCATTAAGGCAAATGAAGAGGACATCATGCTTTTCGATAGACATTATGCCTCGATGTGAATAGTGTTGCGACGTGAACAGTACCAGTGCAAGAAACTTTAATTAGGAACACAGAGATTGGGAGCTCAATGGAAAAAAACTAGGTTTGAATTGGAACCAAGATTGATACCATGTAAAACTCAAATAAATTGAGGTAAAAGATTGTGTGTTCTCCTCTAAAGAATTATTTATTAAGTAATATGATACCAAACTGATTTCTAGCCTTGAAGTTTGCTAAAAAATGCTAACCTACAGCAGGGGTAACTAATTAAGAATATAATTATGTAATTACAGCTATACAATCATGTAAGATATGTTGTTTTAAAGGGCCAACAAATTAGCAAAAATTATGTCAAATAATCTACCATCAATTTTATTGACAGTTAAAATTCTTATTTTTATGTTTTTTTTTGCAAAAAAATAATATTTAATTAATTTTTAGATGGTATGGGGTGGGTCCAGGTATACCCGATACCCAATAGGTATAGAGATGGACACACAAATTCGATACTTGTTAGATCGTGGGGCATGGATGGGTATAGGGTACAAGAACGAGGACAAGGACAGGTATAGAGAAATCATACCTGCCTTGCCCCGTTGTCATCCCTAATTGTGATTTATCATGGGTCACCCAACTTGGGTTACATCTAGTCCTCACAAACACGGTGGAATTTCTCTACAATAATCATGATCAATTGCTCTAAATACAACCACCAACATATATTGGATTTCCTTACACAAATCAACCACCTACTACTTGTGTGGTCACCCTTAGCCAACTATGAAGTAATCCTCATCACATGTTGAGTAAACCACCCTCACAATCCACAACTATGACTCAAACCTTGACCAACTAGTTGTATTTTTTCTACCATTTCTTTCCCTTTACACAACATATCTGAGAATGGGCAATCAAATGTGTTTACAGATTTGAGAAACCTTAATAAATGTTAAAGGCTCTTATGTAACTTTCCTAGAATAGGAACTTCCATTAAGGAAGTACTCTCATTCTTTTTATTATAGATCATATTACAAATGTATATGGTGAGAGCTCTGAATCATAGAGTATGAAGCAAGTAATTACAACTTTATGTAGCTTAGATATTGATAACTTTTTGATGTTCTTGTTCACTTCAAACAATTCTCTTGACCTTCCTTTTATAGACTCCAAAATAGGTTCCTTAGATTTGACTTAAATTTTAAGTAGTGTTGATATCATCTTGTACTTTTGTTCTAGTGTTGTCAGCATATTCTTCAAAAACACTTTGCTTTTGAAGCCTTCTAAGTATACTTCTAAGTAATCTTCTGAACATGGTCTTCAATATCAGTCTTTTGAGAAGTTGAGTTTAAACTAAGACTTGTTGCTTTTAAAGATTCCTTCTGAGTGTGCTTCTAAGTATTCTTCTTAACAAGGTCTGCAGTGGCAGTCTTCTAAGAACCTGAGTTTGAATTAAGACTTTCTGCTTTGGAGGCTCTACCAAATAGACTATGATTCAGGTTCCCCAAGGTATCTTTCCCCAAGAGAAGATATTCATACTTGAAGATCCTTAATGCATAAATCTTGAGCAATTTGACCAAGGAACAAAGATAATCAATGATAATAGTCTTTGCTTATGAGTGTCATTCTTAACAATATATCTTAGAAGATATAATACATTTAATCTGAAACATTTGAGCATATATGTTAGAAATCATTGATTACTTTTCCAACATTTGGAACTAAGGATCTCTCATTATTAAAATCACTAAGATTCAATAGAAAAGAGAGAGGAAAAAAAAAGAGAGAACCCAAAAAGGTGAAGGAAAGGAAAAAGAAGTCATGCAAAGTCTTAAAGATTTTGTGAGATTATTGGATGAGTGGATTATATGTAAATTTTACTTAAAGTCTCACGAAATCCATTACTCAAAATAATTAATTAAAATCTCTATATTTTTTTAATATTAGTAGACCTTTTTTAAGTAAAAAAAAAAAATAATTGAATATCATTAGATTTTGATTTACTTATAAATAAATCCTAATTGTCTTGAAACAAAGAAGACTCAGTTATAATTTTTTTTACTCTAAAAACTTAATTTAAAATTCTCAAAATATTTCATGACCAAATGATATATTAAATTTTAATTAAATCATAAATCTATTTTTATGTCATAATTATTTACATTTTAAATATTTATATACAAGGGTATATATTTATCCATTCGGTCAAAGTCTATGGAATGTCTATATAGATCTTGATCACCATTGGTAGAACATAGAGCTTACATTAAAATTTATAAATTAAATATCAAATCAACTTCCAACGAATTCTTAATATGTCTTTACTCATCATATAGAATTTATCACATACAAATTAATTTTCATCCAATAAAACCTTAATAGGAAAAATTTCTGAAATTTCAAAAAATAATAAAATCTAATACTTTTAGAGATTTTAAATTCATATAAAAATTTGAGACATGATCAATAACATGTAAAAAATTTATATTGCCTTAGTTTCTAATAATATCTTATTTAAGTAGTTTAATAGAATAAAACCAACACCACGACAAATTTTGCAAAAAAAGTTAAATACACCCATTAAAATAAGTAAACTTGCTCAAACAATTCCAAAAATATTTCTAGTGATTTGAGAGGTATGATTACACATGATTATGGTCTCACTTCACCAAGAAGCCTAAAAAATTCTAACAAAATTAAACTACAATCACAATACAATGAGAATAACTTTTCAACTACTCAAGACAAGCAAGATATAAAAGAGAACTCATTCATACCTCTTAGAGCAAGGATTGAAGTTCTCCAAATGATACAAAAGTAATATCTTCTTGAAGCTTGAAAGCTCTTCATCAACGTACTTGAACTGTAGCAAGAAATGAGGTTTGTAAGTGGTCTAGATTTAAGAGAGAAAAGTTTTAGATAGAATGAGAAGGAATAAAAAAAAAAAAAAAGCTCAAGTCCCCTCTTTCTCTATGTTGGATGGCTACATAAACGGGAAAGAAAAGGGTTTCATTATCTATTTATACCCAAGACAACACACACTTAATTAGATTTTTTTAATTAAGGTTAAGTTTTGTCTAGTTTTAAACATTAATTCTGACATAACTTGGCTTTAAGATTGGTCTTGAATGAGCTCAATCATATCTTAAATTAAATTTAATTGTTAATTAAGTCCCATTAATATTAATCATGTCCTAAGTACTTTTAATCTACTTTTAAACTTATTTAACAAAGTTCTTAACTTTTACTAGTATGTCATTAATGAGTTGACTAAATCTCTTCCTTTAACTCTTGTTGACTTTCTAATCTAATTTTCACTTTGTTTTTAGACTACTAAATAAATCAAATTAGAGATTAGTTCAATTTTCTTTTCATAATTAAGTTAATCCTTATTTACACTAATTGGTCTTGACTAAGTGTTACTAGTTAGCCTCTTCGTACTAATCTAGTGCTTGATATAATTTAATTTAATTAGCTATATTACTAATTAATTAGTTATACTATTTCACAACTACCCATAAATCCTTAGATACTTTTTATGAATGTCAATTAAGTGTCTTAAGTAAATTGTTCTTGATTGTTCAATCATTTGATAACCAAAGTTATTCTTTGATAAGTGATTACCATGAGTGAGACTCAATAGAATTTGATTAATCATTTTCTCAATATTGGATTAAGTGAATAATGTTTTAAACTTTGATGGACTTTTTTATTTTATTTTTATACTTTCAAAGAGCAAAGTATTAATGACATACAATTTCATGGACCCAAATGTTTTACCCTTGATTTCATTTCAATTGATCCTTAAACTTTATCCTTATAGAAATTAGATATCATGAACTTTTATTTTGTTATAATTGATTCTTAAATATTAGCATTTTTTTTGCAAGTAAATACTTTGATTTCAATTTCATCTAAATTAATTCTAAAATTTATTTATTTATTAAATAATCTCTTATATTATATTGGGGTAAAACACCGTCTAAAATCCTGAAAATGCATGTCGTTAACACTTTAGTCATTAAAAGTAAAGAAATTATGAATAAATCCTTAAAAGTTCAAGTTATTTCATTTAAGTCCGTAAAAATTATTACTTATTGTCATTTTAGTCTCTATTTTACATTAATATTGTCATTTAAGTCACTTTTTTTAATGTTTGCATTAAAGTAAGTAACATTTTATGCTTTCAAGAACACTTTTAAAATTTTATGCCGTATAAGATTAAAGTGTACACTTTTTCAAGAAACTCAATGGTATTTTACCCAATTATATTAAGATTAAATTACTATGAAAAAACATTAATTTATTTAAAATCACAATTATTTATTAAGTTTTTTATTTTACATATATTAGTTTTATTTTCATATATCATTTTCCATATATTAAATATCATAAAATTTAGAAATAGAAAATCAAATAAGGTTTTTCATTAGTTTTATCATTCTCTTTTTTTTTCTTTGTAAACTCATATTTATATTATATTTTAAAAATAATTGTAATAAAATGAATGATTAACATTTAAGATAAATAATTTAACTATAAACTGATAACAAAAAAGTTATTTGTAAAAAAAATGATAAATTTTAAATATCAATTAAAATGAAATTAAAGTTTATGGTGTTTATTTGTAAAATAAGTAAAATTAAAATTTTAATTAAAAAATTAAATTTTATGGTATCTATTTATTAAAAATGTGATAAAGTTTAATGATTAAGAAGGATAAAATTAAAGTTTAGGATGTCAATTTGTAAAAAAAAATTAAAATTTAGGATAAGTGACTACTCTGTTATCATAATAATAAATCAATAAAAAAATAATTAAAATAATTTCTACAATTATGTTAAAAATTTATTCCTAAATAATTTAAACATCATCTTAAAAGTAAACACATGTAATATTAAAAACAAACAAATATAACATTGATTTGTCCAAATCCAAGTGATAAATATATGGCTTAAATATGTTTTTAGTCCCTCAAATTTAAGATAAATTTATTTTTTGTCCCTCAAATTTAAAATGGTTGTTTTTAGTCCCTGTAATTTTCAAAAATCTTGTTTTAGTCCCTTAAGTCACCAATAGCATATTTAAAAGTGACTAATTAAGACAGTTATGCAATATCAACCAAATTTAATGTGATATTTTTACTAATAGGGACACTAATAAGTAGATTTTATGCAATAATATTTTATAAATTTCTTAACAAAATTTGAATATAAGAATTAAAATAAGATTTTTTGAAATTATAGGGACTAAAAGTAGCAATTTTAAATTTGAGGGACTAAAAATAGATTTACCCTAAATTTGAGGGATTGAAAACATATTTAAGCCTAAATATATTTATCTAACCAAAAATATAATTATTTTTCTTGCACACATATATTATTGATTTAATTATATTCACATATAACAAGTGCAAGGCAAGTCTTATAGTATTTGCACTCAAACCTATTCTCGCATAATTTTACGGGTATATATATCCGACCCGTATCTAAACCCAAAATTGCAAGTAAATATTCATTCTATTTATAAATATTTGTATGGTCCAAATACACTACATCTCAGTTTTCATACCTTATATTAATAATATTTTAGAAATTTTAGAAATTATTTTAGTGTGTTAATGTATTTATTTTGGGATTTTTGGTACTACTTAAGTATTCATATGAGCATTATTTTGTTATAAAGCATGATTTGTAATTATTTTAGAGTTTTGATATTATTTAAATGATTATATGAGCACTATTTTATTTATAAGTGGTATCAAGAGCAGGTTTCTTGTATAAGGCTTAAAAGCTTCAAGAATTGAAATGGCCTCATCAAATTTTTTATTTCCTGAAGGAAACTCTATTAATAGACCTCCTATATTCAATGGTGAAGGGAATCATTATTGGAAATCAAGGATGCAAATTTTTTTCGAAGCCAAAGACTTAAACATATGGGATGCTATTGAAAATGGTCCTTTCATTCCCACTGTTGTAGTAGGTCATGAAATAAAAAATTTGCCCAAAGATCAATGGAGTGAAGATGATAGAAGAAAGGTTCAATATAACTTAAAAGCCAAAAATATAATCACTTCTGCTTTAGGAATTGATGAATATTTTAGAATTTCAAATTGTAAAAGTGCTAAAGAAATGTGGGATACACTTGAAGTAACACATGAAGGCACTAATGATGTGAAAAGATCTAGGATAAACACTCTCACTCATGAATATGAATTATTTAGAATGAATCAAAATGAAAGCATACAAGACATGCAAAAGAGATTTACACATATAATTAATCATCTTGCATCTATAGGAAAATTGTTTCCTAACGAAGATCTTATTAACAAAGTTTTGAGATGTTTGAGTAGGGAATGGCAACTGAAAGTGACTGCAATTGCTGAATCAAAAGATCTAACAACCATGTCTCTTGCATCTCTATTTGGAAAACTTCAAGAGCATGAAATGGAATTGATGATACTAAGTCAAAATGAAAATAGTGACAAAAAGAAGAAAAGTATAGCACTTAAAGCATCTTCATCCTCTCATGAAGAAAATGAAAAAGATGACAACATTGAAGAAGATGATGATGATGATGAAGATTTCAATCTCTATGTAAAAAGATTCCACAAATTCCTAAGGAATCGAGGAAATACAAGAAAATTCAATTTCAACATAAAGAAGAAAGGAGAAGAATCTTCTTCAACCCCAAGATGCTATGAATGCAATCTACCGGGACATTTGAGATTAGAATGTCCAATCCTTAAAAGAAAAATGGAAAAATCCAACAAGAAAAACTTCAAAGAAATGAAAGGGAGGAAAGCTTATATCACTTGGGAAGAAAATGACATGGATTCTACAAGTGACTCTGAAAATGAAGTTGTGAATTTGGGACTTATGGCCAAAGATTACGAAAGCGAAGCAGAGGTAACATCTTCTAACACTGATATCTTAATTTCATTTGATGAACTACAAGATGCATTCAATGATCTACATAAGGAATCTTTAAAACTTGCAAAACTAGTATCATCCTATAAGAAAATAATTTCAAATATGGAAAAGGAAATTACGAAATTAAATTAAGAATTAGATAGTCT
The DNA here is from genome assembly GCF_000230855.2 of Cajanus cajan. Taxonomy (NCBI): domain Eukaryota; kingdom Viridiplantae; phylum Streptophyta; class Magnoliopsida; order Fabales; family Fabaceae; genus Cajanus; species Cajanus cajan. The sequence goes on along the minus strand of NC_138525.1, from coordinate 27,605,255 downwards.
TAAATCAGAGGTTAAAATGCTAAATTCTAAGAATGGAAATCATTGCTCTACAAGTAACTTGGAAATTACAAACATTACACATCCATGTTCATCTTGCAATAAATTTAAAGAGGAAATTAATAACCTAAGAAATACTCTTGCAAAATTTACTAGTGGAAGAAATAATTTAGATATAATATTAGGAAAACAAAAATGTGTATTTGATAAGGAAGGATTAGGATATAATCCTCAAAAACAACAAAAGAAATACAAAAATTTCTTTGTTCCCACACAAGTTACTAGTTCTCCATTAACAACATGTTTTTATTGTGGAAAGAAAGGTCATAATACTTCAACTTGCTATATTAGAAAGAATTTTAACAATCTCAAGAATATGGTTTGGATTCCTAAAGGTTCTTCTGTTATTACTAACATTAAGGACCCAAAGAAAACTTGGGTACCAAAATCAATTCATTCTTTGTCTTGAAGGATTCCAAAGGCCAAACTTGGTATATTGATAGTGAATGTTCCAAGAACATGATAGGAGATACTTTAAAATTAATTAACATTACTTCTAAGAAAAGTGGACATGTAACCTATGGAGACAACAACAAATAAAAATACTTGACATTGAAAAATAGGTACAAATTTCTCAACCTCCATAGAAAATGTCTTGTGGATGTTCTTAAACATAGTTTATCAAGTGAGTCAATTATGTGATAAAGGTTTTTCTGTATCTTTTGATTCACAAAAATGTCTTATTGAACATAAAAATTATGAACATGATAAAATAATAGGATTTAGAGTAAACAATGAATACAAGATTAAATTTGAGAAAAATAAACTTGGTAATGCATGACAATAGAGGAATCAATTCATGTTATATTTAATGAAACTAACCATGGTTGTCCAAGAAAAGATATTATTGATGATATTGTAGAAAGCTTTGAAGACACTCATATTCATGAGCGAACTCATAAGGACAAAGAAGATGAAGGAATGAAGGATTTTATAATTCAATAGAATCAAACAAACATGATTCCTCAAAGAGAATAGAGAATATCAAGAAATCATCCTCTTGAAAATACCATTGGTGACATATCAAAAGAGGTAACTACTAGATACTCTCTTAAAGAAGCATGCAATAATTTGGTTTTTGTTTATAGAAGTTAAAAATCATTGATGAAGCCTTAAATGATGAACATTGGATAAATGCTATGCAAGAAGAGTTAAATCAATTTGTGAAAAATCAAGTATGGAAACTAGTCCCTAGACCATATAATCATCCAATTATTAGAACCAAATGGGTATTTAGAAATACATTAAATGAACATGGTATAATTATAAGAAACAAAGCTAAACTAGTTGCTAAAGGATATAATCAAGAAGAAGGCATAGATTATGAAGAAACATATGCACTTGTAACAAGACTAGAAACCATTAAAATGTTAATAGCCTATGCATCTATAATGAATTTCAAACTATATTAAATGGATGTCAAAAGTGCATTTCTTAATGATTTTATTCAAGAAGAAGTATATGTTGAATAACCATCTAGATTTGAAAACTCATAATTTCCAAACTATGTCTTTAAGTTGAAAAAGGTTGTATATGGATTAAAACAAGCTCCTAGAGCATGGTATGAAAGACTTAGTAAATTTCTTTTGGAAAAAGAATTTACAAGAGGAAAGGTTGATACAACATTAATTTATCAAAGCAAAAATAGTATGAATTTACACAAAAAATTTGGAATGGAAAATTTTTGGCTTGCTCTTTACCTTTGGATTATTTTGTTATTATATTCTTTTTGATGTTGCCAAAGGGGGAGAGAAAGGATAAGGATCACAAAAGGAAAAATATAACACTTATCTTAATCCTCTACTTGACTTTTTGATGTTGCCAAAGGGGGAGAGATAAGACCACAAAGGAAAAGAAAATGTTTATTTTCTTTCTAACATTACTTTGGGCTAAGTTTGTCTAAAATATTTTGACAAAAATATTCTTGATGCCCAACTTGACACATATGTTTTAAAAATATAAATATTGATCTCTACAATCTTTTTCAAAACATAAGTACAACTTCTTTTATAAAATAAAAGGAACTTCAATCAATGTTTTACTAAGGGGGAGTTTAAGGGGGAGTGATCGAAATATATTGTTTTATTTTCTTTCCCTTTACAGTGAATTTTCATCATCAAAAAGGGGGAGAATGTGGAAGAAAATATGCACAAAGTTTTGATGATGCCAAAGCATTGAAGAAAATAAAGGTCAAGTTAAAGCAAGTTGATCAAGAAGCAAGATCTCAAGTAATAACTAGATAAGTTTTGACTGCTTAGCTTAGTATGTAAAATGAACTTTTAGAATTTGCAAATTTCACTTGGCCATTAAAATAAGAATTTCAAGAAAACTTAAACTTAATATTTTTGAATATAAGAATAAGTTGTTTGAAAAGAAAGCAAAACGAGTATTCAAAAGATTAAACAAAAATATTTTTAACTGGAAAATAAAAGCTCTTTATATCTTAAGTTTTCATAAGCCAAAACAAGTGATGTGTCTAGTAATCGATTACCACTTGATGTAATCGATTACCAGAGAAAGAAAACCTCTTATCAAAAGTTCAAATGTTAAAATGCTCTCTAGTAATCGATTACCAGTGATTGTAATCGATTACCAGAAGAGAAAATTTCAAAATTTAAATTTGAATTATATAACGTTTCAATCATTTTGAACTTTAACCGTTGTAATCGATTACCAAGTCTTGTAATCGATTACCAGAGCCTATTTTCTGAAAAATTATAGAGAGTTACAACTCTTCATGAAAATACATAACCTAAGAAAGTCGGGCACAATTTTTTTAAGCTAGGCTTAACAATTAAGTTGGGCGCAATTTTTTTTAAGCCGGGTGCAAGAAAGCCTCGTCGGCCAGATTTCTCTGCTTCAGGCGCGACATTTAATTCGTCAGGCTCGCTTAGGGCATGCTAGGCGTGATGCTCTGCTTTTGGTGCGACATTTAATGCGTCGAGCACGAGTTGGGGCATGCCGGGCATGATCCCTATGATGTTTTACATATTTTATTTCTTGTTTGAAGGTGCAAATTGTGTGGTAATTGCTTTATTATTGTGTTAACGTAAGTGATGTGTTTTATGAGCATGATAAGGACAAGAATCTCCAAATGATGATCTTGTGAGTATGGCTATGAGAAATGTGACATGTGAACAAGTGACATGTGACTTGATGTGAATTATGTGCTATTGTGAATACTATGACTGTGAGAATGTGAAACGTGATGAAATGAGGTAAGACATGAAATTCCATGACAAGTAAAGTGACGAGTCCATGCAGTGTGAATGTGTGTGACATGCATCATGTGCATCTATGTGATGGGTACGATATGGAATACACCGTTAGTGAAGGCCCTCCTTATGTAATAGCTTGGGGAGTCCTAGGGGATAGTGCGGTTTGCATGTTTCGATTCCACCCGTTTGTGAGCACGAGACGTAACTTACGCAGCTTTGCTACCCGACCAAACCCTAGCAGTACATCCTTCTAGTTGAGAGTGTATGGATAGCTCCTTACATGTACTCCTAGACTACCTTAAGTGTGTTGTTTAGGCAGCACACCAGTGATATATGATATGTGACTGGCGCCACATGCATGCATTTATGAGTCGAGTCCCTAACATCATTGCATGATAAATGAGTGTGCATGTGATATTGATTGTGTATGTGTATTATTTATATGTGATTTGTGCTTGTGACTTGTATTATGTTTGTTGTGTGTGTTGTCTAACCTTTATTTCTGCACCTGAACCTGAGTGAGATGTTTCTCACTCCCTTGTTGCTCTTTGTATGTGTTTAAATTGTGTTGCAGGTGATCATCAACATGAGGATGTTGGTGATGAGGCTTAGGCTTCAGTTGGGCGTGCTCTGATAGGATATATAACATCAGAACATAGTTAGGACTAGTTTATGACTTTAGTTTCTTTCTTTTGTTTTAGAAAACCTTTAATTTTATTTCTTCTGTAATTTTCGCAAGTGAATTATGATTATGTATGCGAATGTGAATCCTTTACCTTTTTGTTAATTGAGACTTATTTAATTGAGAAAGTTTTTATTCATTCTAATTTTATCTTACAATTATTGTATATTATGTTGGGGTAAATAGTATCACATTGTCATCTTTAATCACTATAGGACGATAAAAATATAAAAATAGATAAATTGCCACCAACGTTTATTTAGAAAAGTTATTTTTTTTTACATGAGTACACATACATCTCACTTGTTATTTTATCTCATCTTATTATATATTTTTTAATTTTCTCTTGATTTTTTATTTTCATTTTTTTTTGTTTTTGTATTTTTTATTTTTATATTTATGTTTCTCTCTTTTTTTATTACTTTTTTCTCTTCAAATTTTAGAATTCTCTAGACAAAATTGAATTACACATAAGTTTATACCATTCTTCTTATGCATATTTTTCTTTTCAACATGAATATTAACTATTTTTTTTTTATAAATTTACATAAAACAAGTAGAAAAAATATTTTAAAATAAATATAATTTTAAAAGCGCACATATTCATTGTGACTAAGGAAAACAATAAGAAAAGGGAAATGAAATCACATAACCATATATACCAATCTCTTGACACTGAGTTTGGATCTCTCCATTTCTTTCTCTCTATTTCTTATTTATTTTTATGATTTTGAATGTATAAATGACATTAAATATTAATCTCAAAAAAGTAATTAATATTTAATATTATATATATATATATATATATATATATATACTTAAAACTACATAATTAGACAATGATGAGAAAAAAATTGTGAGGATTTTAATTTCCACGGCACTCCTACCAATTCAGTGGTAACAATATTCTCAACTCAACCACAGATTTTGTGTACTTCATGACTTTGACAAATTCAAAAGTCAATGGTTAATTAGCTAAAACACCCCATCATACACTATTTTTTTTAAAAGAAAAAAAACTATAATTTGGCTATAATTTTTTTTTAAAAGAAAAAAACAAGATTTCTTTCAATTAAAAGCACGCAAACGTAACTTTTTGCATCGTAAATTAAAGCCCTACTTACGTTGGCTCTTCAATTTTCTGTAGATCTAACCCACGTTCACAGGGTTTGACTTTGTAAACAAAGAATAGAGAACGTGGACACAAATATATACAAACAAAATTATAATTGACGTGTAAAGAGATGGCGAATCTTCTGACGTGGATTCCACTTCCAGAAGCTTAGAATGGGTCTTAGATTCTTAATTATAGTATATTGTCCTTTTCAGGCCTGTTTTAGTGATTATCTCCAATTATTTTTTGCCTTTTTTTTTTATCATTACAATGAAAAATTACAAGTATGATGTATTTAGTTTCGATTTTAAATTTCATACGTAATTTTTTTTCTTCACATTCTAATGGATCATTGAAAACTTTATAAGTTATGAGTGTTGACAATGAAGTTTATATGCTAAGAAAGAAATTTAAGGAATTTATAAGGTTTTTTTTTACTGATTTATAATTTAGTTTAATTAAAATAAAATAAATTTATACATGAACTTCTTTTAAAATTTTATAACTTTAATATTTTAGTCGGTATAATGTATAAGCTAAATATTTATTATATCTAACTAAAATTTATAATAAATTATATATATATATATATAAATATTATGTTTGAATATGTAAATTATATTAAAATTTTATATAAATAAATATTTTTAAGTATATAAATTATATTTAAAAAAATTTATGAATAATTTACATTGCAACACAAAATTACTTATATTTATTAATAATTTATTGTAAAATATTAAAATGTAATTAATAAATAACTATGATAAATAAAAATTGAGTTAGATAAGAAGTTGAAAAAAATCTCGATAAAAAGTCTCTAAAATACTCTCACACAAGATACAAGTTTATATTTAATATATAGGGGTTAATTTTTCCGACGGTGACTAAAGTGAATTAACTTATCAAATGATTTATAGTGGATCAATATGTGATGATAGTTATATCTTTTGTTCAAATATTGAAAGGTACTAATACATTATTGGTATAATGTGCTACCATTTTTTATCCATTAAGGAGAAGAAAAAAGAAAACATATCGTAAGAAAGAACTTGTTGTCATGCTTTAAAACGCAAGTTGTTGTTGAAGATGATTTTTGTAGTGACACTCCTCTCTTTGTTTTCTTCCTTTATTCATTTTTCTCTTTCTCCTTCATGTTTCTTTAAATATGATATCGATCTTTTGGGCTTTTCTTTCTCTTTTCTTTTTAACACTGTATGTTTTGAGGTATCTTAATTTAATTATATATGTGATATATAATTAATTGTTAATAGTTGTTAGTTTGTCATTTGAGAATTCTAGTGGTCAAGGGGTCTTGAGAGTTAAGTTGTCTTTGAGATATTTAAGTCAAAGTTAAGTTGGTTCAGCTTAAAGAATGATATATAAGTTTTTTTCTTAAGATGTGAACCTCATATGTTCATGTTTTCAAAAATTCTAGAGAGAAGTTCTCTAAAGTCCAAATTTTGTTCTCCCTATTTTATACTAAAAAAATCCTTCCTTCTTCCTTTCCTATAGCTGATTTGCTTGGCTAAGTTAGAGATTTAGGCTCCCGAAGTTGGAAGTCTCAAGTCGGAGTTGTGTGGTTTTCTTCCCTCTTTTTCTCCTTTTCTCGATGGATTGACTAGAAGTAAGAGAAACTTGTTAAATTGAAACTATTGATGCATGAGTGTTATGGTTATCTTTAATCATTTGGCGTAGTTAAGTTGTATAGATTATGATGAGATGAATTATGAAGTTGGGGTTTTTCTTGAAGTTGTTTGAGAGTAGAACTATGTGGTTTTGAAGTGTAAGGGTTGCATGTTGTTTTTGAAGTTGTTTTCTAGTTGTCTATGATGCCTAGATGTTGAATTATATGTTGCATGTTGGTAAATTTTTTAGCTTTAGGTGGATTTGGTCCAATTGATCTTTTGCAAAATGCAAAACTCATTATCATGTAGGTCGTGCCTTCATGGTGTTGAGTGTGGTTCAAGTTCAAGGGTTCTCACTCTCATGATGCTAGGTGCAAGATTGTTTGCCCTAGCTTCAAGATCCTACTATATGAATTCCTCTTTGGCCACCTCCGGTTCACTTCCCTCTTTAGATCACAATATACAGTCTGATCGCATGTGAGACAAACCTAATACTACTAATGTATTTAAACAAAATCCTAACTTTCATCACAGACATAGCCTATCAGTAAAATGCCCAACTAATTAACCTCACACATTTGAATGTAAAAATATAATAAATAGATATTATTAAATCAAATCACTCAAAATATTATATCCCCTAATTAATTAATCATAAAATCTTTATTTAATCTATTTGGAAAAAGTGGGATGTTACAACTCCCTCCTTTTTGAAATTTCATCCTCAAAATTACCTAAAGTAAAGAGATTTGGATACAATTCATGCATTTGACTTTCTAGCTCCCAAATGGTAGTTTCCTCCATGTTCCTTCCAAAAATCACCTTAACTAAAGGGATGTCCCTTCCTTCTAGCTATTTCACTCTCTTATCCTTAATCCTCAAATGAATTGTTTCATAGTTAAGGTTATCCTTCAACTGAATGTTGTTAGATTCAAGAATATGAGAAGGGTCATGGACATACTTACGAAGTTGAAAGACATGGAAAACATTATGTAAGTTAGAAAGAGATGGAGGTAACGCAATTTAGTAGGCTACTTCACCGATCTTCTTAAGAATCTGGTAAGGGTCAATGAATCGAGAAGTAAGCTTGCAAGATTTTAGTGCTCTGCTAACATCAATCCAAGGATTAACTTTAAGGAATACATGTTCTCTCTCTTTAAACTCAAGATCTTTTCTCCTCTTATCATGGTAACTCTTTTGCCTACTTTGGGCTGCTATCATCTTATCCTAAATAACACTCACCTTTTTAGTGGTTTGTTGAACTATCTCTGGTCCTAAAATAGAACTATCACCAGGTTCCACCCAACACAAGGGTGTTTTACACCTCCTTTCATAAAGTGTAACACCCCGATTTTTATAAAATTATATTAATAATACGTAGTATTTATCTTAATGTTTTAATGTGTTTATTAAAAGGATTTTTAATGTTATTTAGCTATTTGATATGAGCTTTATTTTTATATAAAACATATGTTATTTTTACTAAGAGGGAGAAGTATATTTTATATTATTTATCTATTTTATATTATTTATCTATTTTATGTGAGCTCTATTTTAATATAAAGCATGATTTTTAATTAATGTTTGGATTATTTGCTATAAGAATATTTTTATGAAAATATGTTTTTATAAGAATTATGTTTATGTTATTTATTAAAAAGGAGGAAATATGTTTGATTATTTTAATTGTTTTATGAAAAGGGAAAGAAGGACGTTGCGGTCATTTGTTAATTTTATTATTATTATTTTAAGTAAAAAAGGAGGGACAGGAGTTAGTTTCTACGTTTTTCATTCTTGACTCTATTCATTCCCTTTCTACACTCTTTAAAGACCAAGCAGAACCAGCAGAAGGAGACCAACCAAAGATTGTTGTCGCTTTATCTTTTGCTCATAAAGGTAAGGGGTGAGAAACCTCACTCGGGGGTGTGGGAATATCTGTTTGGATAGCAAGATTGACCCCCAATGATGGAATCATGCCTAGGAGGGCAAGAGGTGACACCTTGAATGATCCAAGAGGAATGGGCTAGACATGAAGATTTGGGCTAGTTCAAAGCCCAATGGGCCCATTGGGCTTGGTGGGCCTAAGTTGAATTTTACATGGGGCACATCTTGAGATCTCCATTGTATATATTATATTAGTATAGGTTTCATATTTTTGGTCTTGTATTTTGGACCTTTAGTATAAGAGTTTTGGGCCTTAGGCTTCATGGGCCTAGTTTTTGGGCTTATGGGCCTTTGGGCTTTTGGTACCCAATATTGGGCTTATTTTAATTCTTGTAATTTTTCTTATTGATTGTATTTGGTTTGCCATTGTATTTAGGCCATTAGATTAGGAATATGGAAGGATTACTTAAATAGGCTAATTAGGAAAAACTAGATTTAATTTGGAAGTCATTTAAGTTGCATTTGAGTCACATGTTTTTAACCATGAGTGGATGAACATGTGCACACTCAAATCAACCCTAAATTCTTAACAAATTGAGCTTAGATGCATGGAAGCGCCAAGATTCACGGCCAAGCACATGTGGGCTGAAAATTTGAAATCAAATTCAAATCTAGGTGCCAAATGTGGTGCTTGAACCTTGGCGCCAACTTGCTTCAATTTCGTGCCTATATAAGTCCCTTCCCTTCATACATGTATTTACTTTGAATCAATTGTGAGAAATCTGAACATTCTTCAGCCAATTCTCTCTCAAAGTCCCCTAGGAGTTCATAGCCTTAGCCTTAGCAATCCTAATTCTAAGCCTTGGCCGTGAGCTTTCCTTTGAGTTTCTAGCTAGGATACTTCCATCTTAGCTTAGGAAATTCTCGTGTCTTGATCTTCCAAACTGCATCCAAGTCCAGAAAATCAACATCAAGGAAGAAGATCCGAGTTCTTGGAGAAGGAGAAAGGAAGCAAACCAATCACTTCACTATCCAACTCCATCACCCAATCCCTTGCTTGATGCATGCTCATAGGAACATGAAAATTCTGAATTTTTCCTATTTTGGTGTTTGATGTTTCTAATGTGTTTCTTGTTGGATGTTGTGCATGAATATGTAATTAATTTTGAAGATGGATATGTTTTGATGTGGATTAGACTGCTTTGTGGATTCCTATTGGAAACCCTATGAGAAGTAATTAGGGATATGATCATTTGACAAGAATTGAAGTGTTTAATGTGAAATTGAGTATGAATTCGTGTTCTCGAAGTTATTTGAAGTAATTGTACCGATTGAATTGCATGAATATGTGTTTTAATGTGAAAATTGTGTGATTGCATAGCCTAGGTTCACGTAGAGGGCGTCAGGCACGGTTCTTCCCGTTGGGCGCAAATTAATAGGTTCCCAGGAAAATTGAGCCGGGCTTAGGAAAATTATGCCAGGTGTAAGAAAGTTGCATTGGGCATAGGAAAGTCACGCCGAGCGCGTGTGAAGCTACGTCGGGCGGATTTCTTCACTTTAGGCACGACATTAAGTTTTCCAGGCATGCTCAGGGCGCATCAGATGTGTTGCTCCATTTTTGATGCGGCATTTAATTCGCCAAGTGCAAGTTGGGGCATGCTGAGCGTGACCCCTATTGATGTCTATATGTTTTCTTGTGTGTTTGGAGGTATGAATTGGATGTGAATTGTCTTGTACTGATTTGATGTGAATTATGTGTTCTTATGAATGTTATGATGAAGAGAATCCCTATGTGTGTGACCTTATGAATATGATACTTTGGAGGAGTCTTAGGGGATAGCTCAATTTGGAAGGCCCAATTCTGCCCGTTTGTGTGCATGAGACGTATCTTGCGTGGCTTCGTTATCCCGACGAGACCCTAACAATACATCTTTCTAGTTGAGAGTGCACGATTAAGCCTGCATGTACTCCTAAACTACTCCAGGTGTGTTGCTTTGGTAACTTACCACATGATATGTGATGAGATATGTGACTGGCGCCACATGCATGCATTTATGAGTCAAGTCCATGGCATCATTGTATGATAAGTGATTGTGCATGTGTTATTGTTTTATGTATGGCCTATGTGTGTGCCTTGATTGTGATTGCTTTGTGTGTGTGTTATCTGACAGTTGTTTTTGCACTTGAACCCGAGTGAGATGTTTCTCACTCACCTGTTGTTTATGTGTGTTTTCAATTGTGTTGCAGGTGATAATCAGCAGGAGGATGTTGGTGATGAAGCTTAGGTTTTAGTATTGGGCATGCTTTGATAGGATATGTGACACCGGGGCACAAATAGGACTAGTTTAGGACTTCATTTTATTATTTCATTTTGGAAAACCTTAATTTTATTTCATTTGTAAATTCTGCATTTGAACTACAAATTATGCTTATGAATGTGAATCTTTTACTCCTATGTTATTTGAGACAATTTTTAACTATGAGAGTTTTTATTCGCTCAAATATTGTTTAATCATTTATTGCATATTTATGTTTGGGGTAGAGGGTGTCACATTTAGTGGTATCAAAGCTAGGTTGATTCAAATCGGACTTATGTGTTATGTGTTCATTATGATTTTGTGTTGTACTTTGATGATGTTGTCTTGTGCTATTAATGTTATGTCTAATTGTGTGTTGTTTTCTCAGATTATGGATGGTAGACATGATATAACTTAGTTGATGCTATTTATGATTATTTTTCTTCATTCTCATGATTGCTTAATTGTTTTGATACTTCTTTATTATGTAAGAAGTAGTGGTTGGGTGGTATTGCTTGTGTTGCAAGCATATGTGCTAGAAGTGTTGAGCTCAGAGGAGCTTGAAGCATAAAGGAGTTTTGATGATCACAAGATGTGTGTCAAGGGCAACTACAAACAGGGCAACTACAAACAACAACAACAACAACTTAGAAGTACAAAAACAAAGTCAAAGAAAATGTCAAAGAAAATGTCAAAGAAAATGTTATGTAATAGTGATTAGTGTATAAATTTTTTTGAATGATTTAGTTTGTTGTGTATGATGTGTGCATGAGCAAATCTATATCTAAGCTAAGTAGAGAGTGTATGATGATGAGTTAAAAGATTGGAAAGTTATTTTGAGACTTAAAACGAAGTTTTAAAAACTAACTCAAAATAATCGATTATCGTTAAATATAATCGATTATTCCAGCAACAGGCAAAATGGGGTGCCTTGCTGCAATAATCGATTATCGTTAAATATAATCGATTATTCCAGCAACAAGCAAAATGGGGTGCCTTGCTGCAATAATCGATTATTTGCCAAAATAATCGATTATCCCAGAAATGACTCTCTGGAATAATTGATAATCCAGCAAAATAATCGATTATATTGTTCTTGGTTGGTTTCCAGAAAACCTGAAGAACAAAATAATCGATTATTCTTTAAAATAATCGATTATCTGGGTCTGAGACTTTTATAAATAGTTTGAACTTTTAGAAACTTAAGACATGAGTTAGAATTAATAATCAAATTGAGAAAAGCGTTTTTGTGGAGTCTTTGTGACCATCTTGGAGAGTTTTCTTTGTGAATTCAAGAAGAAAAACGTTTGTGAAAAACTTTGAAAGAAGATCATCATCATCATCATATTCTTGAAAGAGGAAGATTAAGATTTGCTTCTGAATTCCAAGTGAATTCGTTCCTTTATTCTGTGTGAATACTTGTAAAATCTTGAGAAGGGTTTCTCAAGTGGTAAGGTTTCTTGTAGTGGGTTTCTACAAGGGGTACTTTCTTGGGGTCAAGAAAGTGGTTATATTTAGTGTTGAAGTATATGCATGTGTTTGTGCTTGTAAACCTTCTTCCTTGAGATAGTGGAACAAAATCTTGATCAGGTGCTGATTGAGGACTGGATGTAGGTCACATGTGGAGTGGCTGAACCAGTATAAAAGACTTGTGTAATCTTCTTCTACTTTATCTTTTACTTTGAGTAATTTCTTGGTTGAACATTAAAGAAGATAATTCTTGATTAACATGTGTGTGTAAATATTGATGATTTAATCTGAATTAGAGCATTGCATTTCAACCTCATTGTTTTGTAATCAAGAAAGCATATTGCATTCATACTTCCATAACAAGTCTTTAAAGAAGCTTCATTTGAAAATTCAGTCTTAGAAAAGTTTAAGTGAAATAAAGATCCTAAATACTCTGAAAAATTTTAAAAGTTCATAGAATCCAATTCACCCCCCTCTTGGATTGTGCCATTCTTTTCTAACAAGAAGTAGTCGACGAAGCATCGTGCTAATCAACTAGAACTACTGGAATATTGGATGTGGTTGAAATATTGATCTGTTGAATGTATTAAAAGTTTATTGTCAATGGAATTTTCGAAATCTATAGTTATATGGATTGAATCCAAAGAGGTTATATGTTGAGAATCATAGTTTTGAGTGTTCTTGATGAAAGGATGAAGTATTGGTGATTTCTTAATTAGTTTTGATGTTTGCATGTTGACATTTTTTATCGTTTGGGTTGCATGTGGGTTTTCTTTCAGTTTTGAGTCTTTTGTGTGGAATATGTGAATTGTTTTGGTTTATGATTTTAGTGGGAAGCTTGGATGTGAGTTTCAGGTGGAAAGGAGTGAGTTTGGAAGAGTTGAGGTATTTTCGTGGCTTGGAAGTTGGTACACTATTGTTGTTTGGTCTAGGGGATGTTTGCACTATAGTTTTGTTGTACCAGTACGAGTGCTTTATTGACAGAATTAAATTTTGTGGTCTTCATTAAAGTTGTAGCCTTAGATGTTATCTTTCCAATTGTACTAGAATCAGGTAAAATGGAGGTCTAGAACTCTAGTTATAGTTGTTTTAGTCATCAGAGGTCTAGTTGTTAGCGTTGATTATATCTGTTACGATTATTGAAATTTTTAGATAAGTAGATGATCTTTTTTAGAATTTCATGTCTTCATAAGAGTTGTAGCTTGTTCTATTATCTTTCTTTTGAGATAGGATTGAGCTTATTTGGATGAGTACAAATCTCTGTGTGTTGTTTTCTTTAACAGTTGTTGAAGGGAGATGTATGTTGTCATGATGTTTTTGAGTTGTTAGGCAATGCAAAGATGAAAATTGATTTCGTTATGACGTTTTAAGGTGTTATCATGTGGATTGAAAGGTTTTTTAAGGTTGTACGATGCTATGTGGTAAAGTTGGTTCATGTACATGCTATATGGTGTAAATGGTGATTGATTCATACATGCTTAGGGATGATATATATGAATGTTTAAATAGGTATTCTAATATGATTTGATATGCATGTATGTTGATATGAGGATAGATGACCTTATGGATGTCACAACCTGAAAATTTCTGATCCTGCGACCTATAATTTAGACATCCTTTTGAAAATCTCATCAATTAAGGAATGCCTGGATGCCAGACTAATTCTTAATCAATGGTTTTTGAAAATAGGTTCTTAGGAGTCGCCACCAATGTTTTACTCAAAATATTGAAAAAAGAAAAGGTTTTTAAAGATCCAATAATGACCTTAATAACTAGAATTGGGTTCGGGAGTCGGTTACGTGTAGGGAAGATATTAAGCACCCCTACAACGTCCTAAATCGGTACCCTATGATGAAGATAACGTAATAAGAATTAATAGTTTAAATATTTAATCTCCTTTATTAATGATTATTTACATGAAAATTAAATTACACGATGAACCCTAAGATATCTACATGATTGCGTTTATTATAGCAATATATGAAATAAAAGAAGAGAAAGATCGAACAAGAGATTGATGAGTAATACCTCGTAGCAAGCTTTATTAGATCTTCAACTATGGAGATTTTAGGTGCTTTGCGGCAACCTTTCACACTACAATATGCCTCACAAAACTCAAGAAATACAATAAGAGAGAGAGAGAGAGAGAGAAATTTCGAGCCCTAAGGAGTCTTGGACGAATTTTTTGAGGCCCCGAGAATTGTGCCCAAGCTATCTATTTATAGGCATCAGAAGGGTGCCAGAACGACCAGTTCCAAATTTGAAACCGCCCGTTCTGCATCTGAATGTTATGTGTTAAATTCTTACCTTGGAACGACCTGTTCTGAAACTAGAACGGCCCATTCTGGGGTTGAGATTAACACAAAAATGCATTGCTAGAATGGCCCGTTCCAAACTAGGTTTTTTAGGCTATTTAGCGATTTGGAATGGCTCGTTATGGTTTAGGAACGGCCCGTTCTAGCCTAAGATATTTAGGCCTTTTACCTAGTTTGGAACGACCCGTTCTGGTTTTGGAACGACCCGTTTTAGACTAGGTTTTTAGGCCTTTTTTATGGCTTGGAATGGCCCGTTCCGATTTTGGAACAACCCGTTCCAGGCTACTAAAACCAATTTATTTGGGCTTTAGACCTTCTGATGTCATGTCCTATTGTTTGCATGCTTCGGGAGCTCCTTCCCTTCGTAATAGAGGTCCATTTCCTTGTTTGTATGCCCCCGGAAGAAATTGGGTGTCTACAACTGCCCCTCTTTACTTGTCCTTTGGAATAGTAATGTGTTGCTTTTCCAAAGGTAAGTAAAGACGTAGACATTTCGTCCAGGTTTTCTCGTCGTCTCTTTAGTGATGGTGCTTCTGTGTTGTTTCCCTTGGATATGTGTATTTGCTCGTACAAGGCTGATAAAATGTACACCTGATCTTCAGTCTTCGAGTAGAAGCTCCATTGTTTTTCTTGTGATAATGTGTTCCTTTATTTATAGTTTGTTTCACTCTAATGTCAGGTAACCCTCTTCAATCTTGTACTAGTTTTGGGAATCTAGCAACCCTTTCACTCTAACGTCAGGTAACCCTCTTTGTACTAGTTTTGGGAATCTAGTAACTCTTTCACTAAGGTCAGGTAACCCTCTTCGTTCTAGTTTTGGGGGTCTAGCAACCCTTTCACTAAGGTCAGGTAAACCCTCTTTGTACTAGTTTTGGGGATCTAGCAACCCTTTCACTAAGGTTAGGTAACCCTCTTCGTATTAGTTTTAGGGATCTAGCAACCCTTTTACTAAGGTCAGGTAACCCTCTTTGTACTAGTTTTGGGGATCTAGCAACCCTTTCACTAAGGTCAGGTAACCCTTTTCGTACTAGTTTTGGGGATCTAGCAACCCTTTCATTAAGGTCAAGTAACCCTCTTTGTATTAGTTTTGGGGATCTAGCAACCCTTTCACTAAGGTCAGGTAACCCTCTTTGTACTACTTTTGGGGATCTAGCAACCCTTTCACTAAGGTCAGGTAACCCTTTTTATACTAGTACTTGATGTCTTCTCATTGGTGTTGTGGGATGAAAGACTTCCCCTAAGTGGATGGGCAAGAGAGGTTTGATGTGCCCCTGTGTTGGTGGGCAGAGAAATGGATGGCTAGCAGGGATTCTAGTGTTGCCCCTGCCATGTGAGTATTGTGATGCCTTTCCAGGTGCCTTCATTGTGGGATAGTTGGTAAGAGTTTGGTATTGTTCTTGTCAAAGTGAGTATTGTGATGCCTCTCCAGGCTTTGATCTTGTGGTAGAAATATTTTTCTGAACGTTATTTTCTTAGCTTTGGCTTTTTCATGATTAAAGCTTGCCTTTTTTGCCATATATTTTTTTTAAATGTTTCGGCTTTTTCAACATTTACGAAGCTTGCATTTTTCTCATGTTTTTTGCTCTTTACTTTCATCATTGGTGGAGGGATCTATTCCCATGATGTTATTTGCTGAATCTTTATTGATAAGTATTATTTTGGAAGCCACTTCTGGCTTTGGTAAGGAAAGCATTCCTTGTCTTGGCATTCTCTTGGATCATCCTTCATTTGGTGAAGAAGTAAGGCGTGATGGCCTCTTCATGATTATAGGCTTGATTATTCTTCCTCGTCCGGTTCTATCCCGTCTTGCTATTGATGTGTCTTTCTTTTCTTGGTGGCTATATGAAACGACTTGTATGGAATGCCCTTGTTGGAGCTAGGTTTTTTTTCTACATGATCTTGGCTCTTAAGGCACTGTCTAGCTGTTGATCTTTTTTACGAGTGTTTCGGCCTCTTGATTCCTCCAACGAGTGATGGATAGACACACACAAAGAATGAAAGAATGCAAAAGAAAATGCAAAGCAGGAATGGATTGGATTGGATTTTTTAACTTTTTTTTAGTGAACTTATACCTTTTTGTGCACACTTGTGCCATATGCATGTTATGCAATGATGTTCTATGCTAATGCTTAAAATGCAATTTTATTTTTTTCTTTCAAGAAATTAATCTATGCGCATTGATCCATGACATGGATTGTTAGCCTTTAGCCGTGTCGAACTTAGTGTTGCTTCTTGAACCTGAGGCTTGTGTAGTTCGGCCCTCTCGCTCGTATCGAATATGATATGTTAGCCCTTAGATCAGGTGTACCTAGACTCTATTCTAGGACACCTCCATCTTTTCTTTGTGAGTGTTTACTATGCATACTCTGTGTATCTCTCAAATTTATCTTAATGTCATATAGGTCAAGAGGAAAGAGAGGAAGGGGATATATACATATATTTTTTTGTAGAAGTTTTGTTAGAAAAGATTTTTTCAGAAATGGTTTTTAGAAGAATGGTTGGCCAAGGTAGGATAATGGTTTAGGCTGATGAACAAGCACATTCAAAATGAGGAAATCATTTTTCGCGTTAGCTCATTATTCCCTTCAAAGTTAAGCGATGACTTGGGATTGCATATTGATTAAATGATCTTCCTGAGCCGCCTTTCGATTTTCAGCTCGAGATGTTGCTTTGTCCTAACTTTTTTCCTAGGTTACTTGAGGTGTGTTCCCTAGCGGACATTTTCTTTTTTGATCCTCACTTTTGTCTAGGCTACCCTTTTTTTTTGTGGGTCTCCTAGCGGACCTTGCCCTAATTTTTGCGCTGCCCTCTCAGTGGATTTCTTGCCGGGCTTTTATCTTTGCAACATTTGTGATCATCTTTCATTCCTTCATTAAAGGGGAATGCCCTTTGCACCGATTTCATTTGGACTTTTATCCATAAGTCATGCCAAATTTGATTGATCTATATGTGTTTTTTTTATTGCGTATTAAGCCATTGTTTCTAATGACGTCCTTATTTCAAATGTACTTGTTCATTTAAGGTTTGTTGACGAGGCTTAGAGTAGATGAAAGAGAGAAGAGAAATGAAGTAGAAAAGTGTATGACATTAAAATAGAATTTTCAATTTACACGTTCCCATTTAATGTAGCTTGAGGGCCCGGGCATGCCCCAAGTTCGTGATTCGTACACAAAGAAAAAGAAGGAGGTTGCCCCTTAGAGAGGCCTAGGTCATCTAACTATAGAGTTAGTCTTCCACTTGCTTGGATGTGGCGCCTCAGAAGATCTCGTGTAGAGGGAGGTCCTTTGGCTTCTTCTCTCGTAAAGGTATTTTCAACCCATATCCTGAGCCTTTCCTAAGAAGTAGGAATGGGTAGAAGCAATGATAGAGCTTTCCACGGAGTCTTGCTTCTCAAGAGGAACATTCAAGCTGTCTCTCGATTTTCCGCCCGAACAAACATTGCTACTCGATTTTTTATTTTTTTTATTTTTTTATTTTTTTCCTAGAATGCCCTTTGCGAGTTTTCATTCTAGCAGCTTTTAACAAGCAATGCTTCTCTCTTATTGAAATCATCTTTCAAGAAAGCTCTATTCACTTCGCCTTAGTGTCTGAGGGATTCGTCATCCTCAGGTTCTCTTTATTAGCTTGCAACTTGTTAAGAGTGTGGATCCATCCATTCCTAGTCGTTTCTCCTATTCCACTTGGATTTCACAGTTTGCACGACACAACTTTATCCTCTTGCGGAAAGAGTTGGCGTCTTAATGATTGTGGAGTTATTTACCCTAAACTCTTTATGCATGGCTTGCTTCCATTACTTCTGACTAACGCACATAGGTTAATTTCCCTTTTTATTCTCATTTAATCTTTTACAAGGAGGGAGGGATATGTTCTAAATGAATGTAATGCAGAATGTAGAGAAAGTTGAGAATAATAAATATCAGTCATATTGATTTGTTTATCTATGAATGCTGAAATAGATTTTAACAGTATTAAGCGAGAATTAGATTCTAAGAAGACTTACTTTAACAAACATATCAAAGCAAGAGCCCAACCATAGTATTTTTTAAAAATTAATTTGGGCTTTTCTTTAGAGCACAGATACTATCGCATATTAGAGCATTCACTTTTCTTAACTTTCTATACGTACTGCAACCTAATCCTCCTTAGCTAATAAAATAAAATGAATGAAATTAATGAGCTAATCTAGAATGCATGTCATTTTTTTTCCTAATCTTTATCATGTTTCTATTATCTAAAGAGAAATGATGCATGGTAAAGATGAGATTTCTTTTATTCATTTTTTTTAAAAAAAGAAACTATCTATATGATGTTAATGGAATAATGACCTAAGAATGTACAAAGGGGTATAAAATTTTTATTATTTTTTTTTCTTTATTGTTTGCTTATTTTAAAATTCCAATCCATCTTATTAGAACAAAATAATACAAGCAAATGCACACACATATGCTCAATCAACGTACACCCACGAACGATCATGATCAAATCCTTGGTCTGTGGTCCCTGTCAAGAAAAGTGCGTTGTATAGGATGGTTCTAATCTCACTGGTCTTTAAGGCCCCCAAGATGCCACCATTATAGGGACCCAGTATCTCTGTCACCGTTACCTGACAAATTCTAAGGTCTGTCACAGTATTTTGGGCTAGAGTAACTTGTTATCACCTAGAGTGTGATTTCCGATAAGGCTCGCAGGCTCTAAGGCCAAACTTGGGCCGGTCGTACGTCATGCCCCCGGGTGTAGGGGGAATTGTTATCTGCAAAGGTTTATGTACAATTTTTATCTCAACAGGTGCAAAATTTAAACAAGCAAATAGATATTAAAGCCAAACAAATAAAGCAAACAAAGTAAAGGGGAAAAATATTTCAATTATTATTTTTATTTTATTAACTTCATCAATTAAATGGGCCTGACCCTCTTTAAACGTCCCTGGTGGAGTCGCCATCTGTCACAACCCAAAAATTTCTGATCTTGCGACCTATGATTTAGACATCCTTTTGAAAATCTCATCAATTAAGGAATGCCCGGACGCCAAACTAATCCTTAATCCATAGTTTTTGAAAATAGGTTCTTAGGAGTCGCCACCAATATTTTACTCAAAATATTGAAAAAAGAAAAGGTTTTTAAAGATCCAATAATGACCTTAATAACCAGAATTGGGTTCGGGGGTCGGTTACGTGTAGGGAAGGTATTAAGCACCCCTACAACGCCCTAAATCGGTACCTATGATGAAGATAACGTAATAATAATTAATAGTTTAAATATTTAATCCCCTTTATTAATGATTATTTACATGAAAATTAAATTACACGATGAACCCTAAGATATCTACATGATGCGTTTATTATACCAATATATGAAATAAAAGAAGAGAAAGATAGAACAAGAGATTGATGAGTAATACCTCGTAGCAAGCCTTATTAGATCTTCAACTATGGAGATTTTAGGTGCTTTGTGGCAACCTTTCACACTACAATATGCCTCACAAAACTCAAGAAATACAATAAGAGAGAGAGAGAGAGAGAGAAATTTCGAGCTCTAAGGAGTCTTGGACGAAATTTTTGAGGCCCCGAGAACTATGCCCAAGCTGTCTATTTATAGGCATTAGAAGGGTGCCAGAACGGACCGTTCCAAATTCGGAACGGCCCGTTCTGCATCTGAACGTTATGTGTTAAATTCTTATCCTAGAACGTCCTGTTCTGAAGCCAGAACGATCCATTTTGGGGTTGAGATTAACACAAAAATGAATTGCTAGAACAGCCAGTTCCAAACTAGGTTTTTTTAGGCTATTTAGCGGTTTGGAACGGCCCATTCTGATTTAGGAACGTCCCGTTCTACCCTAAGATTTTTAGGCCTTTTGCCTGGTTTGGAACGACCCGTTCGGGTTTTGGAACGACCCGTTCCAGACTAGGTTTTTAGGCCTTTTTTGTGGCTTGGAACAGCCTGTTCCGGGCCACTAATGCCAATTTATTTGGGCTTTAGACCTTCTGATGTCCTGTCCTATTATTTGCATGCTTCGGGAGCTCCTTCCCTTTGTAACAGAGGTCCATTTCCTTGTTTGTATGCCCCCGGATGAAATTGGGTGTCTACAATGGAATAATCAATGGGTGTTTATGTGTTTAGCAAGATTGACCATAGGGCGTGATGTCATCATATTGGAATTGAGGGTGAGGATATATCCAAGACAACTTTATGCTAAGTTATCTAATTATGATTTTTGGTTGCAGGAGGTGAGTTTTCTAGGTCCAGTAATTTCTAGTGGAGGTATAATGTAGATTTATCTAAGGTAGAAGTTATGGTTAAGTGGGAGATACCTAAGTTAATTAGTGACGTTAGGAGTTTTCTTGGGTTAGCTTATTATTATAGGAGATTTATTAAAGAAATTCCTAAGATAGCATTACCTTTGATTAGATTGACCAGGAAGAGGGTTGCCTTTGTGTGGGATAGTAAGTGTGAGAGTAGTTTCCAAACTCTTAAGGAAAGATTGACTAGTATGTCAATGTTAATATTATTGGATTTAGTAAGTCTTTTGTGGTATATTGTGATGCTTCTAAGTTGGATTTGAGAGGAACTAACCTACCCATGATCTTGAGTTAGTGGTTGTGGTATTCACATTTTAATTTTGGAGACATTACCAGTATGATTCTAAATTAGAGGTGTTTAGTGATTATAAGAGTCTTAAATATCTTTTTGACCAAAAGGAATTGAATATGAGACAAAGGAATGGTTATAATTTCTTAAGGACTATGATTTTGATCTTATTTGTCATCTAGGCAAAGCCAATGTGGTGGTCGATGCTTTGAGTAGGAAACTTCTACATTTAACTTCCTTTATGATTAGAGAGATGGATCTTTTGGCTCAGTCTAATGATTTAAGTTTGGCTTATGAGGTTACCCTTAGTAGTGTGAGACTAGGTATGACTCGAGTAATTAGTGGATTGTCAAAGGAAATTGGAAAAACACATTTAGATGATTCATTTTTATAGTGGCAAAACGTGAGGCTATAGGACAAAATAGTGGAAGGAAATTTACTTTGGGTGTAGATAGAGTGATGAAATTTAGAGATCGGTATGTGTACCTAGTGAACCTACACTTAGGCACTTGATCTCTAGACAGAGTCATAGAAGTAAAGTTAATATTGTAGTAGATGCCTTAAGTACATTGATCATTCACCTATCGTCTTTGATGATTTAAGGGTTGGATTTGATTGAGGGGTTTAAAAACTTAAGCTTGGTGTGGGAGCTTACCCTTAGGAGCATTGGATTAAGTGTGTTGAAAGTGAATAGTAAATTAATAGATGAGATTAGAGAAGCCCAAGAGTTAGATGCTTTTTTTGATGAACCAAGTGGAGAGGCTTGGTAGGCGTATAGATAGCCCTTTTCGAGTGGGAGTTGATGGTGTTTTGGGGTTTAAGGATAAAATCTATGTGCTTAGTAATCTTGAATTTAAGAAGATGATCTTAGAAGAAGGACACATGTGTACTTTTAGTATTTACTTGGGAGCTACTAAGATGTATCAGGGCCTTAGGAAGATGTCTGGTGGCCTAAAATGAAAGAGAAGTAGAGGAATTTGTGTACTCATGTTTAGTATGCCAAAGGTCTAAGGTGGAACACCCGAAGTCTTTAGGAATTTTATAGCCTTTAGATGTCCCAATTTGGAAGTGAGATGGTGTCAATGGACTTGGTTGTAAGTCTGCCTGAGATGCTTAAGAAATTTGATTCCATTTGGGTTATAGTGGATAGACTCACCAAGGCTGCTCACCTTATCCTTATTGATATTAGATATTCCTTGGAGAGATTGATAGAATTGTACATTAGTGAGATAGTGAGGTTACATGGGTTTTCCTACTAGTATAGTTTTTGATAGGGAATCGAGGAGAGTGCGACCTGGGAATTTGATAGCCAAATGCGAGAGTACCGATGTTATTCTCAGCAAGTAAATTTCAGGGACGAGATTTCAAAAAAGAAGGGAGGGTTGTAACACCCCGAATTTTATAAAATTATATTAATAATACGTAATATTTATTTTAATGTTTTGATGTGTTTATTAGAAAGACTTTTAATATTATTTAGGTATTTGATATGAGCTTTATTTTTATATAAAACATATGTTATTTTTACTAAAAGGAAGAAGTATATTTTATATTATTTATCTATTTTGTGTGAGTTCTATTTTAATATAAAACATGATTTTTAATTAATATTTAGATTATTTGTTATAAGACTATTTTTATGGAAATATATTTTATCAAGAATTATGTTTATGTTATTTATTAAAAAGGAGGAAATATGTTTAATTATTTTATGAGAAGGGAGGAAGGACGTTGCGATCATTTGTTAATTTTATTATTATTATCATTTTAAGTAAAAAGGGAAGGTCAGGAGTCAATTTTCTACGTTTTTCATTCTTGACTCTATTCATTCCTTTTTTACGCTCTTTGAAGATTAGGGAGAATCAAGAGAAGGAGACCAATCGAATATTGTTGTTGCCTTATCTTCTGCTCATCAAGGTAAGAGAGAGTGAGAAACCTCACTCGGAGGTGTGAGAATATCTGTTGGGTAGCAAGATTGACTGTCAATCCCTTGCTTGATGCATGCCCATAGGAACAGGAAAATTCTGAATGTTTCCTATTTTGGTGTTTGATGTTTCTGATGTGTTTCTTGTTAGATGTTGTGCATGAATATGTAATTAATTTCGAAGATGGATATGTTTTGTTATGGATTAGAGTGATCTATAGATTCCTATTGGAAACCCTATGTGAAACAATTAGGGATATGATCATTTGACAAGAATTGAAGTGTTTAATGTGAAATTGAGTATGAATTCATGTTCTAAAAGTTATTTGAAGTAATTGTACCGATTGGATTGCATGAATATGTGTTTTAATGTGAAAATTGCGTGATTGTGAGGCGTAGGTTCGCGTTGAGGGCGTTAGGCACAAATTAATAGGTTCCCATGAAAATTGAGTCGGGCTCAAGAAAATTGCGTCGGGCGTAGGAAAGTCACGATGAACGAATGTGAAGCTATGCCGGGTGGATTTCTCTGCTTTAGGCACAAAATTAAATTCGGAAAGCGTCTTAGGGTGTGCTAAGCGTGTTGCTCCACTTTTGGTGTGGCATTTAATTCGTTGGGCGCGAGTTGGGGCATGCCGAGTGACCCCTACTGATGTTTATATGTTTTCTTGTGTGTTTGGAGGTATGAATTAGATGTGAATTGTCCTGTTATGATTTTATGTGAATTATGTGTTCTTATGAATGTTATGATGAAGAGAATCCCTATGTGTGTGACCTTATGAATATGATAATGTGAACAAGTGAATAAGTGACAAGAGACATGATATGATATTACAAGTAAAGTGAAGAGTCCTTGACTTTGTGAATATGTGGCATGCATCATATGCATTTATGTGACGGGGTACGATACAGAGTACATCATTAGGGAAGACCCTCCAAGTGTGAAACATCTTGGAGGAGTCCTAGGGGATAGTGCGGTTTGGAAGGCCCAATTGTACCCGTTTGTCTACATGGGACGTATCTTACATGGCTTCGCTATCTTGACGAGACCCTAACAGTACATCCTTCTAGTTGAGAGTGCACAATTGAGCCTGCACGTACTCCTAGACTACTCTAGGTGTGTTGCTTTGGTAACATACCATATGATATGTGATTGGCGCCACATGCATGCATTTATGAGTCGAGTCCATGACATCATTGAATGATAAGTGATTATGCATGTGTTATTGTTTTATGTATGGCGTATTTGTGTGCCTTGATTGTGATTGCTTTGTGTGTGTGTTATCTGATAGTTGTTTTTGCACATGAACCTAAGTGAGATGTTTCTCACTCCCTTATTATTTGTGTATGTTTGCAATTGTGATACAGGTGATCATCAATAGGAGGATGCTGGTGATGAAGCTTAGGCTTCGATATTGGACGTGCTCTGATAATACATGTGACAGTGGGGCATAGATAGGACTAGTTTAGGACTTCATTTTATTATTTCATTTTAGAAAACCTTAGTTTTATTTCCTTTGTAAATTTTGCTTTTGAACTATGAATTATGCTTATGAATGGGAATCCTTTACTCCTATGTTATTTGAGACATTGTTTAACTATGAAAGTTTTTATTCACTCAAATATTGTTTAATCATTTATTGCATATTTATGTTTGGGGTAGAGGGTATCACATAAAGGGGTTCATAAGGTGTCATCCCAATACTAGAATGGTAGTTATTATTATTGGTGAACTCTATTAAAGGTAAGAAACTATCCCAACTACCTTCATGCTCTAAAACGTAGGCTCTAAGCAAATTTTATAAGGATTTGATTATTCTTTCAGTTTGGTCATCGATTTGGGGATGGTAGGATGAACTCAACCTAAGCTTAGTTCCTAAAGCCTTATGCAAGCTTTCCTAAACACTAGAGGGAAATATTATGTCTCTATCAAAAACTACACTAGAGGGTACCCAATGAAGTCTCATAATTTCACCTATGTATAACTTAGTCAACCTATCTAAAGGATATCTAGTATTAATAGGAATGATGTTATTAGACTTAGTGAGTCTATCTATTATCACCCAAATGGAATCCATATTCTTTGTGATTCTAGGCAACCCAACCACAAAGTCAATGGATATGCTACCCCACTTCCATGTAGGTATGTCTAAGGATTGAAGCTTTCCTAATGGCTTTTGGTGTTCTATCTTAGATTTTTTACATACTAGGCAAGCTAACACAAACTCTTCTATTTCTTTCTTCATCTTAGGGCCACCAAAACATCTTCTTAAGGTCTTAGTACATCTTAGTGGCTCTTGGGAGGATACTAAGGTTTCTCCTATGTCCTTTTTCTAAAATCTTTTTCTTAAGTTCTAGGATATTAGGTATGTACAATCTATCATTTAGTCGCAATACTCCATCTATACCCACTCTAAAGTCACTATCTTTACCTAATCTTAACTTTTCCGCTTGAGCTAATAGGAACGAATATACCTTTTACCCCTGTCTAACTTCGTCCACTAGACTATTATTCACTCTCAAGGTTCCTAACTTAACTCTCCTAGGGGTCAACTCACACACTAGACTAAGGTCTTTGAATTCCTCTAAAAGGTCAAGCTCCCTAATCATCAAAAATGATATTTGTAAGGATTTCCTACTCAACGCGTTAGCCACTACATTAGCCTTACCTAGGTGATACTTAAAGTCAAAATCGTAATCCTTAAGAAACTCTAACCACCTCCTTTGTCTCATATTTAATTCCTTTTGATCAAACAACTATCGAAGGTTCTTATGGTCACTAGAAACCTCAAATCTCAAAGCATAAAGGTCATGTCCCCATAACTCAAGGAAAAAGACTATGGTTGTTAACTCTGAGTCATGGGGAGGGCAGTTTTATTCATAGGTTTTTAATTGCTTAGACGCATAAGCTACTACCTTACCTCTTTACAAAAGCACTCCCCTTAACCCCATCTTAGAAGCATCACAATATACTACAAATGATTCACTAGGGTTAGGTAACACTAGGACGGGTGCACTAGTTAACCTCTTTTTAAGCTCTTGAAAGCTCTCTTCACACCTAGAGTCCCACATAAAAGGTTGGTTCTTCCTAGTTAGCTTGGTCAAAGGTAAAATTAGTTTAGAAAGCCCTGTATAAACCTCCTATAGTAACTGGCTAAACCCAAGAAACTTCTAATTTCAAAAATAAACTTAGGCACTTTCCGCTCAAGAACAGCTTCTACCTTAGAAGGATCTACGACTATACCCCCTTTAGAAATGACATACCCTAGGAAACTAACCTCACTCAAACAAAACTCGCACTAAGGTAGTTTTGCAAAAAGTTATCTATCTTTAAGAGTTTGTAGTATTACTCTAAGGTGTTCAATATGTTCTTCCCTAATCTTAGAATACACAAGGATATCATTTATGAAGACTACTACAAATCTATCAAGGTAGGGATGAAAAATCCTATTCATGTAATCCATAAAGATACCAAGTGCATTAGTCACATAAAAAGGCATAAGTAAATACTCATAGTGCCCATAGTGAGTTCTAAAAGCAATCTTTGGAACATCCTCAAACCTCACCTGTATTTGATAGTATCTTGATCTTAGATCTATCTTACTAAAGACACATGCTCCTACTGATTTGTCCATAAGGTCATTGATCATAGGCAAAGGATAGTTATTCTTAACAGTTACCTTATTGAGTTGGTGGTAGTCCACACACAATCTTATACTTCCATCTTTCTTTTTCACTAATAACACAAGTGCTCCCCAAGGTGATATACCAGGCCTAATGAATTATTTCTCTATCAATTCCTTTGATTGCTTCTTATGTTCAGCTAATTCCGTAGGGGACATCTTAAAGGATGTTATGGATATAGAGGTAGTACTAGGTACTAAATATATGGCAAACTCAGTTTCTCTCTTAGGTGGTAAATTGGTTACATCTGTTGGAAATACTTTAGGGAATTCCCTCACTAAAGGAATCTCACTTAATTCAATTTCTCTCTCTCGAGTTTTAAACAAGCAAGCATTATGTATACCTTTTCACTTTCTTTTAAAAAAAGAGATAATTTGGTTGGTAGAAACAAAATCCGTACCTTTACTCTCACTAAAAGAAATGTTTATGAAAGCAGTTCAACAAGATAGTTGGAAGATAACCATTCCATTCCAAGGATTTCATCTAGTTGACTAAGAGGTAAATAGATTGAGTCAACTACAACTTGCCTATCAAAAATAGAAATAAGACATTTTAGACAGACACTAGATGTGGTTATGGAACCATTTGTAAGGGTTTCTACGACTAGATCATACTTTAAGTTAGACACAAGCAATTTCAAAGTGTTGACATAGGTGTGGGAGATAAACGAATGAGTTGCACCATAATCAAATTGTACAACGAAAGGATTTTTAACGATAAAATAAGTACCTTACATCAGATTCTCAAATTAAGCGGCTTCAACACCACTAAGAGTGAATACTCTCCTAGTAACTTTTGATCTCTTAGGTTGGGAACTTGCTCCAGCAGTTTGATTCTTTCTAGGATGAGGACACTACATGTTGATGTGTCCAAATCCTCACTAGTTGAAACATGTCACTTCCTTATATGGGCACTTGGTGAGATCATATCCTTATCATATGCACTTTTACACTATTGTGGAAGAGAAAAAATAGGTCCTCCATCTTAGTAGTTGATGGAACTACTTGGAGAAGATTGATGTTTCTTCAAGTTGAACCATGCTAAGTCCCTTCTTCTCTTGAGGTTCTTCACGCCAATGGAAGATTTGGATGGGTTCAAGCACCAAAAGCTTGAAGATGCTTCCCAAAGTGGTTCGGCTTCTCTTGAAAGAGAGAAACTTGAGGAAACAAGCACAAATGAGAAGTTCCTTTGTGAAGCTTCTAGGAGAAGGAGATTCTCCACGAAATTGGACTATTGAAATGAGAGAGAATTTCTGAATTCTAAGTCTCATAAATGTCAAAAGTGATTACAAGAGTAGAAATTACAAATATATAGAGGTAGGTAGCTTAAGGAGCAAGCTAACCTTAACCATGGTTCACTAGGAACCATGGTAAGGTTAGTTGACCTTCTAGGTGAGTTTAGAAACTTGTGGAGCAAGCTTCTCACTTAGCTAGCTTGGGAAGCAAGCTAAGGAGAAGCTTGTAGCACAAGCTTCTCATCTCCTTGAAGGTTAGAGAAGCAATTCGGTCAAAGAAAGGAGACTAGGCAAGGTGGGCGGATTTG
This sequence comes from Cajanus cajan, assembly GCF_000230855.2. Taxonomy (NCBI): domain Eukaryota; kingdom Viridiplantae; phylum Streptophyta; class Magnoliopsida; order Fabales; family Fabaceae; genus Cajanus; species Cajanus cajan. The sequence goes on along the minus strand of NC_138525.1, from coordinate 27,576,858 downwards.
GTCTCTTTTGGCTCCTTGAATTAATTTCAAAAATGTTTGATTTGGTTTAGTTAAGTTCATCCAATGATGATGAAACCTAGCTAAATCAAATCCATGAAAAATTAGGAGCAAAATGAGTCCAATATGTAAAATTTTTCCTAGGCCCAATTCTGGCCCAATTACTAGTCACACCCTCAAGCATTGCTAAATGTCACCCCTCTTTTCCTATTGAAAAATAGAAAATGAGTGTATCAACAAAGGAGGTTAAATGGAGTCAAACTCTCCAAGTAACTCACCCTAGAATCAATATACAATGACTAATAAAAGAAACTAAAGTGCCTCACAAATACAAAGGCAAAAATAAGCCTATACAAGAGAACTATGTACAAGATATTTACAACTAGAACTATGCCTTCTCTTCATGATAGAGTGGTCCAAATTGAAGAGTACCTTGGGCTTGGAAAGCCCATTGGTCTTCAAGGTGGCCATAGCTCTAGAGATTGGGCCCTTGGCCCATGGTCCATCATCCCATTCCTCTTGGTTCCTTCAATGTATCACCTCTTGGATTTCTTGGCCTTGGCCATAGTCTATCATCCCCTCCCTCTTGAAAAGGATTTGACCTCAAATCTCGAGGGTCTTCATGACGGTCGTCCACACCTACAAATATATAATACAATGCATAAGAGGTGATATTCTCAACAAATAAATGTGAAAGGTATATCCTAGAAGGAATCCTTTCATGGAACCTAAAGAAATCAATGATACTAGACCTTCTAATATAATGATTAGGATCCTCTCCTAAACATATCTAGATATATTACTAAATCCTAAAAATGTGCTAAAACTAAAACTATACCACACTAAAGACTTAATCCTAAAAATTAGAACATCTTGCCTAAAGTACCCTATGTGATATCCTAGGCATTTCCTAGAAAATAAGGAAAATACTACTAAGAAATTTCCTAAACAATTTTGGATTATATTATTTGTTGGATAGTTATGAAAAGAATTAGTCACAAGGAACCTTGAAGGTTCATATGTTATATCCAACAAATAATATATTCCATAAATTGGGTGCATTATTGAAACAACTATGGTAGGAAAAGTCCTACACAAAGGAAGGCTATCTACCTTGGGCACCACCAAGGAAGTAGCATGAGAAGTGGAACTAAGTGAAGTCCACTTCTCCTTCCCAAATCTTGAAGTTGAGACTTTTTTTCTATAAAAATAATGGATTTATGAATCTCCTCCTCAAGACTAGTGGCAGAATGAGGGCAAGAGTTAAGATCTTTATGAATAAAGAGAATTTTTTTCATAGGATTTTTAGTACTAAAACAATTCTCTTTAGTCACAAATCCTTTAGAGGATATTTCTTCCTCTTTACTCTTCCTTGCACAAAGTTCTTTCTTTTTTTCTATTTCTTCTTTTCTTTTGATTTTCATTTCTCTTCTTCTTTTGTGTTTTCTCATGTCTTCTTTCAATTTTTCTTCTTCTTGTTTAAGAATTCTCAACTTCTCTTCTAGGATAGTGAGTTTGGCCTCTCTTTCAATTTTTTCCTTCTCTTTTTGAAAGACCTCTTACTTCTTCCATGTCGCCACCGGCCCAAACGGGCCTCGGCGGTCGCGAAGACGGTCGAGCTCGCTTATTATTTTGGTTTTGAAAATGTATTGGATTATTAGAATGACTTGTTCTCAAACTGAGACCTTGTCGATCCTATCCAATTTATTTATTAAAACGTCTCACCAATCCATATTAATCCCAAGCGGGACCCTCCATGGATTAGTGGTTTTCGTAAAAGGAGGGTTCGTGGAGTCGCCACCAATGTTTTACTCAAAACATTGGAAAAAGGGATAAGGCAATTGATTTAAAAATCAACTTTGGCCACTACAACCAGAGTTGGGTAAGGGAGTCGGTTACGCGTGGGGAAGGTGTTAGCACCCCACGGTGCCCCTTTCGGGTTCCCTATGACAGATTATTTTTAAAATAACAGTATAAAATTACTAAATTACCCCTATTTATTCTAAGCAATTATAAATTGACTATCTACATGATGACAGTTTAAATATGCACACAGAAAGCAGTAAAAGGAAGGATTGAAAGGAAACCTCTTGAAGCGTGCTTTTATATATTGCAAAGAACTGGGAAGCGTTTTGGCGTTCCCTCGCTCTACAAGCCCGCTCCTCGCTCTCCTAGAATAAAATTTTAACTAAGGGAATCAAAAAGATTTCCCCTCGACTAGGTTCGATCCTCAAGCAAAATGGCTCGGGGCTCAAGAACTTCGTCGGATCAACTCTCCGAGTGATTTCTAGGGCAGAACACTGCTCAAAAACCCCAGAATACTCAAGGAGAGGGTTGAAACTATGTTAAAAAGTGTGGAATGACGTCCAATTGACGTCATATTTATAGGGAATAGGCGCAATACGGCCTACAGGGGCAATACGGCCGTATTGAAATTTTTGAACTTCAATACGGTCGTATTGAAGTTCAATACGGCCGTATTGAAATTCAGAAATTTCAATGCGCCCGTATTGAGTTCGCTGCGGTTGTATTGAAGTGTCAATACGGGCGTATTGACTTCAGTACGGCCGTATTGAAGTTTCAGAAACTTCAATACGCCGTATTGAGTTCACTACGGCCGTATTGAAGCTTCAATACGGCCGTATTAAGTTCAGTACGGCCGTATTGGGCTTCATTCCCTCCACTTCCTTATTTTTGAGCTATTCTAAGACCTCTAGACCTACAGAGAACCCTCCTAGGGCCTTCCAGGAGTCCTTCTGGCTGATCTTCCTTCAGTCTTCGAGAGTCTTCAAGCTTTATTTCCGACCCGGACAATTTTAGGGGTCTACAGCTGCCCCCCCTTTACTTAGTCGGACGGCCTTTTGGTGTATCGGCTGACAAGTAAAGGAGTTGACCCAATTGTCCGGGTGTTGCGCCGACCTTCTGACTTGTAGCGTCTTCCGGTGGAAAAATGTTGAGTAGCCTCTCCAGGTGGGTGCATACCTCGGCGCTTCTGACATCCTCGGTAGCTGAGTTTACCCTCTCCAGGGTCAACTTCACTCGACGCTCGAGCTGGAAGTTGGACATCAACGCGCCTCTGATGACGCTGATGGTTGAGTACCGTCTCTCCAGACCTAGCCTCACTCGACGCCCGAGCCGGAAGCTAGACACCAGTGTGTTAACATCACCCTGATGATTGAGTACCGCCTCTCCAGGCTTAGCTTCACTCTTTGTTCGAGCCGGAAGCTAAGCATCCTTGTGACGACGGTGGCAGTGTGAGTTTTGCCTCTCCAGGCCTAGTCTCGCTCTTTGTTCGAGCCGGAAACTAAGCACCTTTGTGACGACAGTGAGTAGTGTGAGTTTCGCCTCTCCAGGCTTAGTCTCGCTCTTTGTTCGAGCCGGAAACTAAGCACCTTTGTGACGATGGTGAGCAGTGTGAGTTTTGCCTCTCCAGGCCTTGCTTTGCTTGTTGCCCAAGCTGGAAGCTGTTAGTACCGTCTCTCCAGGCTTAGCTTCACTCTTTGTTCGAGCCGGAAGCTAAATACCCTTGTGACGGCGGTGAACAGTGTGAGTTTTGCCTCTCCAGGCCTTGCTTTGCTTGTTGCCCAAGCTGGAAGCTGTAAGTACCGTCTCTCCAGGCTTAGCTTCACTCTTTGTTTGAGCCGGAAGCTAAGTACCTTTGTGACAACGGTAAGCGGTGAGTACCCCTTTTCCAGAGATAGCTTCGCTCATTGCCCGAGCTGGAAGCTGCATACCTCCGTGTTTGTGACGACGGGGTAGCGTGAATATTTCCTTTTCAGGGATTTGTGATGATTTTGTCTCCACAGTCCACGATGCTGCTTCGACGATTGTTTTTGATTTTTGTGCCACTGAGGGCTGGATAACGCAGGGATCCGTCTAGGGGATGTGCAGTTACTCATAGGTTCTTGTGTCCCAACTTTCCATTGCGTAGTTGGTGCCCCCTGGGGAATTTCTGATTCCTTTGGGGTGCAGACACAAAGATGCTCTTTCTGATGTGAGCGGTGCCTTATGATTGGCTGACGTCCTTTCGACGTTGGTGGAGTATCCCGGTTATCCTTGTTCGGGTGTCTCTTTTGGTTTTCTGATTTTGCTGCCTCCGTGTAGGCTGTTATCCACTGGGGGATTTTGTCGTTGATTTTGATTAGCCTCTTCTGTTAGGCATATCAGCTTGACGTTCAATGATTGGCTGAGAGCCAGATTCCACTTGGGGAATGATTATTGATTTTTTTTATGATTTTTTCTCCTTTTGCAGGGATGCCTCTTGAGTAGGCGACTGGGGATTTGGGGATCCTATGTATCCCAGAGTATTATTTTAGGAAGCCTCTACAGGCTTAGCCTCACTCGACACTTGAGTTGGAGAGCTATCTTCACTGAGGAAGTTTAAGTCCTTTGACTTGGATATTCTGCTTGGGAGATCGTACTTCCATTGGGGATTTTGACGATCTTGCTTGATAACTCTTGCTGGGGATTTTGAATCCAAGGGTATGAGTTGAGGTTTCTTTGGGGAGTATTATTTCTGCGAGCCTCTCCAGGCTCATTTATTCTGTACAGTTGGGGGAGTATTATTTCTGCAAGCCTCTCCAGGCTTTAGTTATTCTGAGGAAGTATTATTTCTGCAAGCCTCTCCAGGCTCAATTATTCTGAAAGAGTATTATTTCAGCAAGCCTCTCCAGGCTCAAATATTCTGAGAGTATTATTTCTGCAAGCCTCTCCAGGCTCAAATATTCTGAGAGTATTATTTCTGCAAGCCTCTCCAGGCTCAAATATTCTGAGAGTATTATTTCTGCAAGCCTCTCCAGGCTTTAGTTATGATGAAAGAGTATTATTTCGGCGAGCCTCTCCAGGCTCAATTATCTTGAAGGAGTATTATTTCGGCAAGCCTCTCCAGGCTCAATTATTCTGCGGGAGTATTATTTAGGCAAGCCTCTCCAGGCTTTAGTTATGATGAAAGAGTATTATTTCGGCGAGCCTCTCCAGGCTCAATTATTCTGAAGGAGTATTATTTCGGCAAGCCTCTCCAGGCTCAATTATTCTGCGGGAGTATTATTTAGGCAAGCCTCTCCAGGCTTAGTTATTCTGAGAGAGTATTATTTCGGCGAGCCTCTCCAGGCTCAATCATTCTGTATGATTTGTTGGATTTTCTGTATTTTGCCCTTTTTTCGATTTTGGCCTTTTCTGTGTTTTTGCCTTTTTTGTTGATTTTGGCTTTTTCTGTGTAGAAATGTCTCAGTTATTCTGAGAGAGTATTATTTCGGCGAGCCTCTCCAGGCTCAATTATTCTGAGAGAGTATTATTTCGGCGAGCCTCTCTAGGCTCAGTTATTTTGAGAGAGTATTATTTCGGCGAGCCTCTCCAGGCTCAGTTATTTTGAGAGAGTATTATTTCGACAAGCCTCTCCAGGCTCAGTTATTCTGAGAGAGTATTATTTCGGCGAGCCTCTCCAGGCTCAGTTATTTTGAGAGTATTATTTCGGCGAGCCTTTCCAGGCTCAGTTATTCTGAGAGTATTCTTTCGGCAAGCCTCTCCAGGCTCAGTTATTCTGAGAGTATTCTTTTGGCGAGCCTCTCCAGGCTCAGTTATTCTGAGAGTATTCTTTCGGCAAGCCTCTCCAGGCTCAGTTATTCTGAGAGTATTCTTTTGGCAAGCCTCTCCAGGCTCAGTTATTCTGAGAGTATTCTTTCGGCAAGCCTCTCCAGGCTCAGTTATTCTGTATGACGCTGTTGATTTTCTGAATCTTTGCATTTTGTTTGCTGCTGTCATACACAAGCAATTTTTCTATTTTTTCTATTTTATGTAGTTGCCTCATGATGAGGTCTTTGAATGTGCTATTAATGTGCACGATGCACAAAATGCAAGTTTAATTATTTTATTTTTTGGAAAAAATGAATGGCTCCCCCTATCCTCTTCTTTTTGGAGGAATTTTGTCATTGATGTGAGGGAGGATTTCTGTTATTGCCAATACGGCCGTTATTCATTTCAGTACGCCCGTATTGAATTGAAAATTTGTTCATAACCCTAATTTTGGTACGGGCGTACTGAACATGATACAGGCGTATTGTTTTTTCTGAAGTTTATATATTTTTTGTTTTTTCAATAAACAGAGAATAAGTGATCTTCCAGTACACCTATCATCTGTATGCATGTATGCAGTATGATGCACCTAATTCTATTTGATTCTTTTTTCAAAAGAATTAACCGATGCGTTTTTGTGTTTGGATTTTGCCATTCCTCCAGACGGACTGTGCTCTGCCGATTTCTGTTACCGAGGAATGATGCGTATTATATTTGAGATTTGGTGTCATCAACCAAATGATCCTTCCCTTTCTTTAGAAGATGTGTCAACCCTCCTATTGACCACTATATCTCCATGTTTCCACTAGATTATTCAAAAATCGTTGGGACAAGAGAGAAAAGAAGGAAAGGGTATTTTTCAAAAGTTTGTGTTTTAGAGGGGATTATTTTATTTTTGAAAAATGGTTTTTGTAAGAATGGCTGGCCATGGTAGGCTTATGTGTTTAGGCTTGTTCGATTAAACACTTATGAGGTTAAGCACATCTTTGTTATTAATGATTGTGCTTTTGACAACTTGGATAGCTTTTCTTGAGCCCCTTGTTGAATTCAATTGATGGTACCATCATGGATTTATTATTATTCTTTTTCTTTTTGATGGCCCTTACTTTTGCCTAAAACACCCATTTGTGATGTCTTAGCGGGCTTTTGTTTTTGTTCATCATTTTGTAACCCTAATTTTTGCCTAGGTCACCCTTTTGTGGGTTTCCTAGCGGGTCTTTTGCTCTTATTTTTGTGCAGCCCCCTTTTTGGGTTTCCTGCTGAGCTTATTATCTTTAGGATTTCTTTTATCCATGATGGCTCTTATTGATGCCAAGAAAAGGTGCTCCAAGCTGTCATGCACATTTCCACATAAAAATGATGCGGGTTTATTGTTATCAAGATGATTTTAACCTCATTCATGTTTATTCAAACAGGGTTAAAATAATGTGGTCTAGAATTTTATTGCAAGCGAGAAAAGAAGCAATAAAGAATTAATGAAGAATGATTTTATTATAATCATAATGGAAACATGTGCCCTATCGAGGCTCGGGGGTCGGGCTGTCCCCGAGGAGTGATCTCTAATAGTCACTGAGTCTATACATCCCTATCGGAAGGAGAAGGACACTTGATGACAACAGCTGGCCTTGACGTTTGTGAACCAGCCTTCCTAAAGATCTGGCTTAAAGAACGTCGAGAAGGATCTTGGTTCCTCTTCGTCCTTTGATCTTTGTTAGGGTTGTATCTTAACCCTTGTTTCCCCGGATTGTCTTTGATAATGGGTAGCTCCGGGATTACTTGGGAGTCCTTGCCTAATTCTTGTCTTGGCAAGTATCCGTTCTTTGTGAGCGTATGAGCTACCTTCTTCATTTCTCGGGGAAACGTTTCAACATTGGCGATTTCCAATGCTTGGAAGGCGGTTTCTAAAGCTTCCTCTGCTGCATCCACATAAAGTATGTTGGATGGCTTGCTGATGAGTATGTCATCTTTAGCTTGTTCGGTCACCAGTTTGTCACCCACTATGAACTTGACTTTCTGGTGGAGCGTAGAAGGAATAGCTTTCGCATCATGAATCCAAGGTCGGCCGAGGAGACAGCTGTATGCGGGAGTGATATCCATCACTTGAAATTCGACGTTGAAGATAGTGGGTCCAATTTGGATTGGAAGATTGATTTCTCCCACTACTTCTCTTTTAGAACCGTCGAAAGCTCGAACGATCATGTTGCTCGGGCGCGTTTGGACTCCCTTGATTGCCAATTGCTTGAGCGTTCTTTTTGGCATCACTTTCAAGGAAGATCCATTATCTACCAAGACTTTAACGATGTGATACTCCTTGCACTTTATAGAGATGTGCAAGGGCTTGTTGTGGTTTGATCCCTCGGCGGGGATTTCTTCATCGATGAAGGTGAGGTGATCATTAGCCGTGATGTGACTAACAATCCCCTCAAACTTGTCTTGGGAGATAGTGTGCGACACGTATGCCTCGTTCAAGACTTTCAACAGAGCTTGCCGATGCGGTTCGGAGCATAGGATCAACGACAACAGAGTAATCTTTGCTGGCGTCTTATGAAGTTGATCCATGATGGAGTACTCGCTCTGTCGGATATATTTTAACAGTTTGTCTGTCTCCTCCTCGGATTCCTTATTTTCCTCGGTTTTTTCTTCTTTTTCTTTCCCTTTATTCTTGGGAGCTTTGTCATGAAGATCTTCGGGAGTGTAGATCCTGCCACTCCTAGTCATGCCCCCAAGTCCAGCGATGTTGGAGATATCGCTGTCGGCAGAAGAGTGGATGTCGTATATCCACGGCACAGCCTTATTTGATTTGTAAGGGAAAGGCCTTGGGACTGTGATCCTTAATGGTGTCGGACCTTCCCCTTTATTCGTCTTGATTACCAACAACGGAGTTGATGTGCGCTCGATTGGCACGGTTGTTGGCTTACACTTGATAACGAACGGCGTGCGATCCATTCTTTGAACATACGCATCGACTAATCCTTTCTTTTTATTAATGTTTATTAATGGATTACTAGGAGAGATGTATGAATAACTCCTAGATCCCTCCATGATCTATATGCATGATATGAGATGATGGCGATGAATATGCATGCATTGTGTTTATTGAACTAAGCCTTATCATGTTTTCGGGATGTCCCTAAGATGATGCATGATATTGCTTGGTTTGGATAAATAACCCTTTTTTCTTTTTTGGGTATTTTTATTTATTATATTTTTTGTATTTTTGGGTGAAAAGGGAAACTACCTATATGAATGTAATGAAGGTAGATGTTAACACCGTATAATGGAAGATTCTTATTCCTATTTATTCTTATTTTTAAAAAAGAATGTTGTATGTTTAAAGAAATGCAATGTATGCTCAAACAATTTCACATAATCAATGCACAAACAATTCACTCATCCACGAACAGTCACGAGCGACTCACGAGGTGGGGGTCTCCTGCAGAAAAGTGCATATTCAAGGAGGATCTAACTGTTCTCACTTGGTCAAAGGCCCCCAAGGTGCCCCCATTATAGGGACCCAATTCCTCTCGTCGTAGGTCGATGGAAAGTTCCAACGCACCGTCGGACTCAAGTTCATGGTTATCACCTTGAGTGATGTTTTCCGACAACGGTCTACGGGCACCTATAGACCCATTCGACAACCGGCCGTACTAACATCCACTCCCTATGGTTAATCACTCATGCCCCCGGGTATAGAGGGAACTGTTGTGTGCAAAGGTTTGTGTGCAGTTTGTATTTCAAACAATTGCGTAAATTTAAAAATACAACAGTTATTAAAGCCAAATAGATAAACATGTTATCATACAAGTGAGGGGTAATGAAGTAATTTTAATTATTATTTGTTAAAAATAATCTGTCACTAAATGGGACTGACTCTCGAGGCTTCCCCAGCGGAGTCGCCATCTGTCGCCACCGGCCCAAACGGGCCTCGGCGGTCGCGAAGACGGTCGAGCTCGCTTATTATTTTGGTTTTGAAAATGTATTGGATTATTAGAATGACTTGTTCTCAAACTGAGACCTTGTCGATCCTATCCAATTTATTTATTAAAACGTCTCACCAATCCATATTAATCCCAAGCGGGACCCTCCATGGATTAGTGGTTTTCGTAAAAGGAGGGTTCGTGGAGTCGCCACCAATGTTTTACTCAAAACATTGGAAAAAGGGATAAGGCAATTGATTTAAAAATCAACTTTGGCCACTACAACCAGAGTTGGGTAAGGGAGTCGGTTACGCGTGGGGAAGGTGTTAGCACCCCACGGCGCCCCTTTCGGGTTCCCTATGACAGATTATTTTTAAAATAACAGTATAAAATTACTAAATTACCCCTATTTATTCTAAGCAATTATAAATTGACTATCTACATGATGACAGTTTAAATATGCACACAGAAAGCAGTAAAAGGAAGGATTGAAAGGAAACCTCTTGAAGCGTGCTTTTATATATTGCAAAGAACTGGGAAGCGTTTTGGCGTTCCCTCGCTCTACAAGCCCGCTCCTCGCTCTCCTAGAATAAAATTTTAACTAAGGGAATCAAAAAGATTTCCCCTCGACTAGGTTCGATCCTCAAGCAAAATGGCTCGGGGCTCAAGAACTTCGTCGGATCAACTCTCCGAGTGATTTCTAGGGCAGAACACTGCTCAAAAACCCCAGAATACTCAAGGAGAGGGTTGAAACTATGTTAAAAAGTGTGGAATGACGTCCAATTGACGTCATATTTATAGGGAATAGGCGCAATACGGCCTACAGGGGCAATACGGCCGTATTGAAATTTTTGAACTTCAATACGGTCGTATTGAAGTTCAATACGGCCGTATTGAAATTCAGAAATTTCAATGCGCCCGTATTGAGTTCGCTGCGGTTGTATTGAAGTGTCAATACGGGCGTATTGACTTCAGTACGGCCGTATTGAAGTTTCAGAAACTTCAATACGCCGTATTGAGTTCACTACGGCCGTATTGAAGCTTCAATACGGCCGTATTAAGTTCAGTACGGCCGTATTGGGCTTCATTCCCTCCACTTCCTTATTTTTGAGCTATTCTAAGACCTCTAGACCTACAGAGAACCCTCCTAGGGCCTTCCAGGAGTCCTTCTGGCTGATCTTCCTTCAGTCTTTGAGAGTCTTCAAGCTTTATTTCCGACCCGGACAATTTTAGGGGTCTACATTCCATAGTTTAAGTGATTTTAGCTCTTTTGTTAAGTAAGAAATGATTTTAGGAGAGCTATCACTTCCACTATAGTTGGATTGTTGAGACATTTTAAACAACAAGATTTTTCTCTTCACACAAAAGGAGATTTTAAGAAAATAATATTTTTGAAGTGCTTAGACTTGGCACTTAGAGGTCTAAGAGTACAAATTGAACTATGGAGGGAGGTGAGCTACTAAAAAGCACCTTAATAACCAAGCCTCTTCAAGTAAAAATCTCTAAACCCCCTTGTACTTTGCCTTGCACCAAAATGTTTTCACAAATTTCTTTTTCAAAAAGAAAAATAACAAGCAAGTGCCTAATGTGTACAAATAAGCAATGCAATCAAAACTTAAAGACTTGAAAACATAAATTGCTTGAAAACATAAATTGCATGAAAACATAAATTGCTTAAAACATAAATGACATGAAAACATAAAGACAAGAAAACATAAACTAGGCGTTTTAAGCAAGTAAACCTATGTGAGAGCTTGGAAAGTACCAAGGACTTCCAAGGACCACTCTCACTAGTACTAAACGTATTACCCTAGTTTGAAAACACTAAGGAGAGATGGAAATGCACCAAAGGCACTCCAAGACACTCCTAAAAAGGCCTTGTACAAGAAATGAAAGAAATAAAAATTTACAAGAAATGAAATGCAAATTTACACCAAATGAAATGCAAATTTATACCAAATGAAGTGTAAATTCACACCAAATGAAATGCAAATTCACACTAAATGAATGTAGTGGCTGCACCTAATTTTAAGAAAACAAAATTCAGCCACTAAGTTAGTGACAAATTTAGAGACGGATTTGGTGTTGAAAATTTTTTTGAAATGAAATTCCGTCACTAAATTGGTTACTAAATTTTCACAAAATTTTTATTGTGTTCTTCCAAGTTTCTCCTTGTTGCAGCAACCTCTCCAAGTGTATCTCTCCTCTCTTAGGAATAACCTTGATGTTGGTTATTCCTAGGTGTTTGACTCCTACCAAGAGCTTTCCACCAAAGAGAATATCAATCTCCTAGGCTTCCACAAACACTTCAAGATGCTACCCTTATACTTGGCTTTCCACACCTTCAAAGAGGCACTCAACACACCTTAAGTTGCTGAAGTTATATAGGAAAAACTGAAAAAGCACAATTTATAAAGGCTACACCAAATGGTAGAATTAAAGAGACAAGACTAGAAAGAGTTCCAAAAATTGACAAGCAAAAATTAAGGCACAAATGAAAGGCTAGCACACAAAGGAAAACCTAACAATGGCTCTATAATGGATTACAAAATTAAAATCTAATTTTAAGAAATGAAAACAAGACACTAATCTCAAGTGTATAGGCCTGGACAGTTTTAGAAACATGCAACAATAAGCAAAAACCGAGAGCAAAACAACACAAAATTTTCACTACTTTTGGCTTTTTTTTTTCTTTGGTTCTTTCTTTTGCAATTTTCTTTTCTATAATTTTCCTTTTCTTTTTCTTTCACACAACCAGGAGTTAATTCCTTTTAAACATTGCAAGAGACTTGGATTTAATAAAGAAAATTTTTGCCAAACATTTCAACAATCAACAAGAGGTATTCAAGTGTGTGTGTTAGAAGTGCTCACACTTTTGCACAATTTTTGAGTAACTTTTTAGGCACACTTTTCTTTAATTTTTCTCACACTTTTAGAACACTTAAAACCTCTATTTTCTCTATTTTGAAAGCTTCAAAAATAAGCACAAGTTTCAGCCACACAAGAGATTCAAGGAAAACCTACTAGGAAAGTTTTTTTGAAATTTTCTTGACAAACTTTTTAAGGAAACATAATAGAAACCTAACTCTAAGAAATTTGCTAGAATTAATAGCAAATTAGGAATTCAAATATGTAAAAAAAAGCACATATAGGTCAGGTACAAAGAGTATATAAATTGCACAAAAGGAATTGACCATAAACAACACAAAAACAAAGGTTAAACAAGCTAGTCTAGGAATTAATTACATGTAAAGGACTACACATGACTCTAGACAAAACACAAGATTATAAACCAAAAACACATGCTATTGATTATCATAGTCCAATCACGGATTCAGGTCTTAAGGAATAAGAGAAGACTCAATAAAATAAAAAATCGTACAAGTTCATAGAAACCTAAAGCACCAAAACCGGATTGATTCAAGATTAATGGAACAAGCAAAATGTGAATCAATCAATTCTCATGTGACATATAGGATCCATCAAAATATGTATTAAACCTAGATCCATACAGCAAACACAAGAAGTGACATGTAAAATATGGAAGAGACAGCACGGATTCAAACAAAGTTTAGGAACACAACCTCAAGAGCACCAAGGCTCTAGATACCAAAACTGATGGAACTACTTGGAGAAGATTTATGTTTCTTCAAGTTAAACCATGTTAAGTCCCTTCTTCTCTTGAGGTTCTTCACGCCAATGGAAGATTTGGATGAGTTCAAGCACCAAAAGCTTGAAGATGCTTCCCAAAGTGGTTCGGTTTCTCTTGAAGGAGAGAAACTTGAGGAACCAAGCACAAAGGAGAAGTTCCTTTGTGAAGCTTCTAGGAGAAGGAGATTCTCCACGAAATTGGACTCTTGAAAAGAGAGAGAATTTCTGAATTCTAAGTCTCATAAATGTCAAAAGTGATTACAAGAGTAGAAATTACAAATATATAGAGGTAGGTAGCTTAAGGAGCAAGTTAACCTTAACCATGGTTCACTAGGAACCATGATAAGGTTAGTTGACCTTCTAGGTGAGTTTAGAAACTTGTGGAGCAAGCTTCTCACTTAGCTAGCTTGTGATGGAACTACTTGGAGAAGATTGATGAATCTTCAAGTGCTCCATTCCAAGACCTTTAAACTCTTGAGGTTGACCACAAATTTGGATGAGAAACTCCTTTTAAGAAGCTTCAATGGAGAAGAATCACCAAGGAGGTTCGGTTACTCCATGAAAGAGTGATGAAGCTTGTTGAACAAGCTAAAAGGTTGGAAACCTTTGAGAGAAACTTAGAGAGAAAGTTTCTCCACAAAATTTAGGACTTTAAGAGGAGAGAATTTGAGTCAAATTCTGATTTCATATCTCAAAAAGTGAATTATAATGAGCAATTTAGAAATATATAGGGAGAGGTAGCTTGTAGAGGAAGCTAACCTTAACCATGGTAAGGTGTAGCTAACCATCCATGGTTTCTAAAACTTGTAGGAGAAGCTAACCTTGAGAGAACCATGGTAAGGTCAGCCAAACCTACTAAGGTTTAGAAGCTTGGAAGGCAAGCTTCAAAGCTTGTAAGAGAAACTAGAAATTTCGGCCAAGAACAAAAGGAATGAGCTAGGCGGCCAAGGCTAAAAAATGCTCCATGATTTATTTCAAAAATATTTGATTTGGTTTAGTTAGGTTCATCATATGATGATGAGACCTAGCTAAATCAAATCTATGAAAAATTAGGAGCAAAATGAGTCTAATATGCAAAATTTTGCCTAGGCCCAGTTCTGGCTCAATTACTAGTCACACCCTCAAGCATTGCTAAATGCCACCCCTTTTTCCCTATTGAAAAAATATAAAATGAATGTATCAACAAATGAGGTTAAATGGAGTTAAACTCTCCAAGTAACCCACCCTAAAATCAATATACAATCACTAGTTAAAAGCAAGTAAAGTGCCTCACAAATACAAAGGCAAAAATAAGTCTATACAAAGAAACTACTATATGTACAAACATATGAAAAAGGTCTTTAAGATCATCCCATTCCTCTTGGTTCTATTAAGATATCACCTCTTGGATTCCTTGGCCTTGGCCATAGTCTATCATCCTCTCCCTCTTGAAAAGGATTTGACCTCAAATCTCGAGAGTCTTCATGATTATTGGCCACACCTACAAATATATAATAAAATTCATGAGAGGTGATATTCTCAACAAATAAATGTGAAAGGTATATCCTAGAAGGAATCCTTTCATGGAACCTACAGAAATGTATGATACTAGACCTTCTAATATAATGAATAGGAACCTCTCCTAAACATAGACTAGGTATATTACTAAATCCTAAAAATGTACTAAAACTAAAACTATAGCACACTAAAGACTTAATCCTAAAAACTAAAACATCTTGCCTAAAGTACCCTATGTGGTAACCTAGGCATTTCCTAGAAAATAAGGAAAATACTACGAAGAAATTTCCTAAAATTTTTTTTATTATATTATTTGTTGGATAGTTATGAAAAGAATTTGTCACAAGGAACCTTGAAGGTTCATATTTTATATCCAACAAATAATATATTCTATAAATTGGGTGTATTACTGACACAACTAAAGTAGGAAAAGTCCTACACAAAGGAAGGCTATTTACCTTGGGCACCACCAAGGAAGTAGTATGAGAAGTGGAACTAAGTGAAGTCCATTTCTCCTTCACCAAATCTTGAAGTTGAGACTCTTTTTCTTTAAAAATAATGGATTTATGAATCTCCTCCTCAAGACTAGTGGCAGAATGAGGGCAAGAGTTAAGATCTTTATGAATAAAGAGAATTTTTTTTCATAGGATTTTTAGTACTAAAACAATTCTCTTTAGTCACAAATCCTTTAGAGGATATTTCTTCCTCTTTACTCTTCCCTGCACAAAGCTCTTTCTTTTTTTCTATTTCTTCTTTTCTTTTGATTTTCATTTGTCTTCTTCTTTTGTGTTTTCTCATGTCTTCTTTCAATTTTTCGTCTTCTTGTTTAAGAATTCTCAACTTCTCATCTAGGATAGCAAGTTTGGCCTCTCTTTCAATTTTCTCCTTCTCTTTTTGAAAGGCCTCTTGCTTCTTCCATAGTTTAAGTGATTTTAGCTCTTTTGTTTAGTAAGAAATGCTTTTAGGAGAGCTATCACTTCCACTATAGTTGGATTGTTAATACATTTTAAACAACAAGATTTTTCTCTTCACACAAAAATAGATTTTAAGAAAATAGTATTTTTGAGTAGTGCTTAGACTTGGCACTTGGAGGTCTAAGAGTACAAATTGAACTTTGGAGGGAGGTGAGCTACTAAAGAGCCACTTAATAACCAAGCCTATTCAAGTAAAAATCTCTAAACCCCCTTGTACGTTTGCCTTGCACAAAACAATTTTCACAAAGGTATTTTTTCAAAGAACAATAACAAATAACAAGCAAGTGCCTAAAGTGTACAATTAATCAATACTTGAAAACATAAATGGCAAGAAAACATAGATTGCATGAAAACTTAAATTGTTGAAAAAATAAATTGCTTAAAACATAAATTGCATGAAATATTAAAGACAAGAAAACATAACTAGGCGTTTAAAGCAATTAAACCTATGTGAGAGCTTGAAAGGCACCAAAGACCTTCAAGGACCCTCTCACAAGTACTACACGGTTTGACTATTAGACAACTTAAGGAGAGATGGAGATACACCAAAGGCACTCCAAGACACTCCTTAATAAAGGCCTTGTACAAAAAATGAGAAGTTGAAAAATTTACAAGAGATGAAATGTAAATTTACATCAAATGAAATGCAAATTTACACTAAATGAAATGTAAATTCACATTCAAATGAAATGCAAATTCACTTGAAATGAAATTAATGGCTGCAACAAAAGTTTTTATAAACAAAATTCAGCCACTAATTAGTGACAAATTTAGTGATGGATTTAGAAATAGAAATTTTTGAAATCAAAATTTCCGTCACTAAATTTGTTACTAATTTCTTGTTTTCACAAAAAAAATTTACTAAAATTTGGTTGTTCCTTTTCTTCCAATTCCAGCCACCAAGATTGCTGCCCTCACAAGTGTATCACTCCACTTTTAGAAGTATCCTTGATGATGGATACTTCTAGGTGTTTAGAACACAAAGCCAAAAATCCAATGGAGAAGAAATTCTTCTAGGTTGCCACCAAAAAGCCTCCAATATTGACTTCTTTTGAGCTTGGCCTTCAACACCTTCAAGGAGCACTTAACACACCTTAAGTGATGGAATAACAAGTCTATCAGCTTGGGAAGCAAGCTAAGGAGAAGCTTGTAGCACAAGCTTCTCATCTCCTTGAAGGTTAGAGAAGCAATTCGATCAAAGAAAGGAGACTAGGCAAGGTGGGCGGATTTGGTCTCTTTTAGCTCCTTGAATTAATTTCAAAAATGTTTGATTTGGTTTAGTTAGGTTCATCCAATGATGATGAAACCTAGCTAAATCAAATCTATGAAAAATTAGGAGCAAAATGAGTCCAATATATAAAATTTTACCTAGGCCCAAATCTAGCCTAATTACTAGTCACACCCTCAAGCATTACTAAATGTCACCCCCTCTTTTCCTATTGAAAAAATAGAAAATGAGTGTATAAACAAAGGAGGTTAAATGGAGTCAAACTCTCCAAGTAACCCACCCTAGAATCAATATACAATGACTAATAAAAGAAACTAAAGTGCCTCACAAATACAAAGGCAAAAATAATCCTATAAAAGAGAACTATGTACAAGATATTTACAACTAGAACTATGCCTTCTCGTTTCAAGGTGGCCATAGCTCTAGAGATTGGGCCCTTGGCCCATGGTCCATCATCCCATTCCTCTTGGTTCCTTCAATGTATCACCTCTTGGATTCCTTGGCCTTGGCCATAGTCTACCAGTAGTGCTTCTTACAGTTGAAGACCCCACAATTGACTTACTTCCACTAGCAACAGAAGTTGCAACAAACGTCTTGTTCGCACTCCATCCAAATCTCCCACCTTGAAATTTCCTAGGAGAAGAATACATCCCACTACTAGTCTTTCCTCTAATCCTCACGCCTCTATTAGGACTTGCACTCTTGTAGTATGCAGCGCATGCTTGGTTGTCACAATAATAAATCTGATCCTTATTCACCAAAGTTGGATAGTGGCAGATCCTTTGGTAGTTGATAGTTATTTTCACTTCAGGGTGAAGATTGTTCATGAATTTTATGCATTTAGTTTGTTCACCACCCTCACCATGGTAGTATGTGCAATATAGGACCAAGTTATCAAACCTGGCAGTATGCTCTGCCACTGTGCCATCTCCTTGTTGTAAATTCATAAACTCCACTTCCTTCTGACTTCTCTTATCATCAGGAAAGTATTTCTCTAGGAAGGCCAGCTTCAAGTTATCCTAATTCAAATGAGTATTGGCAACCATCATGCACTACAAGGCACCCTCCCACCAATAGTAAGGATCCTCTAACAGCATGAAGGTCACAAGGTTAACCTTCTCAGGCAAAGGGCACCCCATCGCATGAAAAATTTCCTTGACTTTAGTTAGTCACTTCATAGCCGCATTAGGATTGTACCCTCCCTCAAACGTGGGTGGGTTATGATGCTAAAATTGTTCTAACCAGCTCAATGTAGTTCCAACCCTATCAGCTCTTATAGGTTGTCCTAATGCTTGAAGAGTATCAACGATAACCCGATCATTTCTACCAGCCATTAAGTTGATACACAAAATACTACTTTTATTAATAAGGGCACTATAATTGTCTTTCAGTAAGGCATACAAGGATTTGCAATTATATCACACCATAAAACAACATGAATTAGAGTACACATGGAAACATAGTAAAGGTATATAACACATAAATCTGATTTGAATCAACCTAGCTTTAATACCATTAAATGTGACACCATCTACCTTGCATGCATAATTATAATAATCATAAAAAGGAAATACGATATTGGAATAACTTCAACTAAAGATAAAGAGTATCGCATTTGAAATTCAAATGAAACTAAAACAATGCCTAACTATTACAACTTTAAAAGAAGTATGCTTTAAGGAAAATAAACTAAAATTCATAAAAGAAAAGGCATGAAACATGAAACATGAAACATAATTTAATATCCCTAGTATCATAGGTATCAAAGCTCTCCCTTAATCAACTAGACTCCTCCAAAGAGGAAGCCTCCTACAACCACATATAAAGCAATCACAAGGAAAAATAGGGGAGTGAAAACATATTTTACTCCGACTACTATTGTAAAATAAGGTCGAGTAGCCACACACTCAAAAAATATATAATAACTTATAATTAAACTCATTTTACATCTCATTCCTTTACGATATCAATAATAATACAATTCAAACATAAGCAATATGTCATGATTGTACATAGACTAGACTCTACTATTCTATATGCATATGGTGCCAATAAAAACACTTTTCCTCGCCTAAAGACTAAGTAGTATAAGAGTACATGTTAGGTCCAGTCATCACATCACTCTCACTAGAAGGATATACTACCAGGGTCTCGTTGGGATAATTGAGCAATGCAAGTTATGCCCTCATGCACACAATGGGCAAGATTGGGACTTCTTAAGCTAAACTATCCCCAAGGACTAATCCCCAAGTTGTTACATAAGGGGGCCTTCCCTAGTAGTGTATTTCGCATTGTACTCATCATAAAACACAATGCACATGATGCATGAAATTCAAAACTTAATACATTACCACACAAATTCACTTATCACATAACACATTATCACTTCATAATTTATCACTTTCACGTATCACAATTACTGATATGCACAAACTACTTGCTCATACACATACACATACACAAGAAGTAGGTTCAGACACAAAATTATGCCAGCGAGACACACCCTACGCTCAGCCTGTGCAAGGCCACAAGCCTCTGAAGGAATCACAACCGAAGTGATCCCCCACTCGCTTAGCGAGATGCATCTAGAGGTCCTCTAGAGCCCTCATGCTCAACGTGACTACACTCACGCTTGGCATCAATGATGTCGCAAGTATTTTAAGCTTCCATGCTAGCAAGGTCATGCCCACACCCAGCGTGGTTGAGGTTACAAGCATTTTATGGTTCTCGTGCCCGACAAGTCCAAGTTGTCTCTTGGCACGGTATAAGTAAACAAGTTTTCTTTATAATTTGTAATTTTTCAAATATAAGGTTCTTATGATTTATATGATTTTAATTAGTTAATAAGGGTCTCTATAGTCTAATAAATCAACGTTGTAGTCATGCAATTTACAATTATTTTGAATTAATTCCTACTTAAGGATTTATAAACATCCTTAGGGTTTCCCAAAAACCCATAAGCACTCATAGATTTACGATCAAATACAATCCTTATAATCAATACCAATACATGCATATATCACATATAAACATTCAATCTCATACAAGTTCACAGGAGGATTAGGTTTAATCCTTCTCTGTATACATACACAAATAACATAAGGGTTGGGGGTTAATCTCGCAACCCAACTGTTACCCTACACCCTGGAGCAAGATTCTCACTCCTCCTTATCTTGACCGACACTAGTTTCAAGATCCTGGTCTCCAAATTCCTCTTAAGCTATCTCTAGTTCACTTTTCTCTTTAGATTATAATATATGGTCAAATTGCATGTGAGATTTAAACAAAACCCTAATTTTCACTACATGCATAGCGCATCAATAAAAAAATCTAACTAATTAACCTCTCACATTTGAATTTAAAAAGATAATAAATACATATTATTAAATCAAATCACTAAGAGTATTATATTCCCTAATTAATTAATCATAAAATCTTCATTTAATCTATTTAGAAAAAGTGGGATGTCACAAAAATATGTGTAACTATCCATTTTTAGATAACATATTCAAAAAAGAGTAAATTATGTGAAATTCGATATACAAGATCTTAAGTATAATATCACATAATTCAATAATTAGATCGATTAAATTTGCATTATATAAAAATTTGTTGACGGTATAAGATTTTGTATGAGTTTTTAAACTTACACCTAATGCCAACAGGTCCTGACTCTGAAAAAAATTGAAAATTCTTGACTAAAAATAAGTATGAAATTAAATATACTTTTAATTTGAATTTTTATTAATTTAATTTTTTATCTTGAAATAAATTTTATTTTGTTTTAGTTCTTAAAATTATTTTTTATAAATAAAAAAATTAATATCAAGAACTAAATTGCTTATAGGAGAAAGAATTTAAAGATTAAAATAAAAAATTATTAAGGAAAATGATAAAGAAAAAATTCAAGATCTAAAAACGTATATAATTTAAAATAATAAAATTTAATACTCCAATTTGTTCATTGAAATTGGATTGACCAATGATGTTTTGATTGACAGATTAGCATGATTATTATGCGCCCCACCGACCACAGATAACTTCACACTCGTGAAGGACCACAACTCAGTTTCTTATCAAGGACAGATATAAATGACACAAGTAACATCTTTTGGACATCAGTTAGCGGAATCAGTATTCTAATTTCTAAAGATAAACAAAAGATCAAATTGTACTTTTTGATCATTTATTTTTAAATTAAATATGTTTTTAATTTAAAAAAAAATTAATTTTAATTATTGAACAGTTTTTTTTATGTTAATCATTGTCTTTGAACTGTTTTTTGAATTTTAATTTTTAGTCTTAAATTTTTTTTTCTAATTAACATTTTAGTTCGTGATACTTAAATTTTTTTGTTCATAAACAATATTTTCAACGATTAAAATTAAATAAAAAAGACTATAAATAAAAATTGATAAAAATATAAAAATTAAAACCATGATTATTTATTTATTTATTAGTTTTTCTGTGTCTATTCGTAATTTTTGACCATTTATTTCTAAATAAAAATATTTAGTTCTTTATTTTAAAAAATATAAAATTTTGAATATTAATTAATTTTGACAGTTAAATTTAAACATTCACTTATGACATGTCATTACTTAAAAACATAAAAAAATATTATTTAAAAAATAATAAATGAAATTTATTTTAATAATATTATTAAATAAGTTATTTTGGTTTAAAGAGAGCTATTTATTAAAATGAACTAATTATTTTCTTGTATTTATTTTAAATTTTATTTATTAATTTAATAAGTTAAAAATTAATTCAAATAAAATAATAATTTCACGTCATTTAAAGTCACATATTACAAGTTAATGGCTAAACTTAAAAGTTAACTAATCTTAAATTAAGACTAATATTACAAATCTTTAAAATTATTAAACTAAGTATCTCCTTTTTTAAATAAAATGGTCAAAATTATAAATTAATAAAAATAGAAGATAAAAAAAATAATCTTGATAAAATAAAGAAGATAAATAAATTAAATAAAAATATATTTTAGTTAGCCTAATCAAGATTATATCATAAAACAAAGAGTGTGTTTGATAGGAAAGAGAAAAAAATGAATATAGATAAAATAAAGAAGAGATAGATAAGAAAAAGTAAAGAAATTAAAATATAATAAAAATATTTAATTTAAGAAAAATAAAATATGAAAGAAATAAGAAAATAAAAACTATATAATCAATTATTTTACACAATAATCAATGAAGCGTTTTAATAAATCAATTATCTATAAACTATGGTTTCGATGGTTTGAAAGTACCATTGAACACTTGTAACAAAATTAAAGTTATATATATTTTTTTATTTTTTATTTCTTACTTATTTATTCTCACTTTAACTACAATCATAGATCACAATATTGGTGAGATGCAATGCCAGAGGGAAAGATGAAGACAACAAGTTGGTGAACTTAAGATGAATGAGAGAACAAGAGATAAAAGTAGGTTACACAAATTTTTTAGAAAAAAAATATTGATCATTACTAAGTGTGAGTTACCTTGTGCTAGTAAGAGAGATGACAAAGTGGAAGAGTAAGAGAGATGACAAAGAAGAATAGTCCTACATTTGTTGGCATTTAGAATAATATCATTAACATTTTTCTTGTATATTCAAGACCTGACTTCAAGAAGTAATAAATAATTACTTTTGTGTTATTTTTTTACATGACTTTACTTTTAACATGAACCTTAGATGAGGAAGCAAATACTTACTATATATATATTAAAAAATAATTCACATTCACTTTTCATGTGGAAGATAAACTACTTTTAATAATTTTTTTTGATTTTGCATTTTCTACACAAATTTACTAGTTAGATCAATTGACATTTTCAATTACACTAACATTAGACCTATTTCCTAAAACTTTTTTTTTTTTAGATTAAGTAAACTATGGAGAGGAAACTTCACATTTCAAGAGTTAGAATTACATGAATAAACTTCATACTTAAGAATATGCCTTTCTCTAGAATCAAGTCATAACTTCCTTGTGATGGGTCTTTGGATCTCTATACACACACTCATATTTTACAAACTTCCTTATGATACATTTTTATAAATATTCTCATGTAGACTTCCTTATGATATATCTTTATACACACTATCATGTTGAGCTAGCATGCTTCCATCTTAGCTTTAACTAGTTCCATATCTAGTAGTACTATTTGACGTCCCTAAGAAAAGTTATAATCGAGGGAAAGCATACAAAAAAGATTGTAAAAAAACAAAGTGTGGAGGGCTAAGAAAAAGAAAAACCAAAAATGGAACCAAAAGAAAATTCAAACACGTTCAAAGAAGAGAGAGAAGAACAATAATTAAACTCCAATACACAGAAACAGCAACGAGCATTTTTGCCTTCTGTCATGCACTTTGCCACACACCCCAAAAAGTGCCCCTTCTCTTTCTCTCTCTCTCTCTTCACACTCTTCTCTTCCTTAGGGTTTCTCTTTCATTCAAACACAGATTCAGATTCCCACTTCCCTTTTCAGTTTTCACACCGACTCGCCGAGTCCACTCGCTCACCTCGCGTCTCCGACAACGCTTACTTTCTCCTTATTTTCCTCGAGTGAGTCTTCCCTTCTTCTCTTTTTTTACTTTCTGCCCCGTTTGTGTCCAATCTTAACCCCGCCTCTCCTTCAGTTTCCCAAAGCCTTCAAAATGCAGATTTTCCAACTCCATCCAAACACCGCCTTTCGATGATTCCGATGTAAAAGGAAGAAAAACGCAAAAAAAAAAGATCTCGAATCAGTTATCACCTCAATGGAAGGTTCTAGAATAGAGAACTTGATTAATGCCAAGAAGTCCCTGAAGCTTAGCTTAGAGAAATCAAAGTCGGTAGGTTTAGCGTTAGAGAAAGCCGGCCCGAGGTTAGGCGAAATCCGGCAGCGGCTCCCGTCTCTGGGGGCGGCGGTGCGGCCGATTCGCGCTGACCGCGACGCGCTGGCCGCGGTCGGCGGCCACATCAACCGCGCCGTGGGCCCCGCCGCGGCGGTGCTCAAGGTTTTCGACGCCGTTCACGGCCTCGAAAAATCGCTCCTGTCGGACCCCCGGTCCGACCTCGCCGGCTACCTCTCGGTGCTGAAGCGCCTGGAGGAGGCGCTGAGGTTTTTGGGGGACAATTGTGGTTTGGCAATTCAGTGGTTAGAGGATATAGTTGAGTATTTGGAGGATAATTCTGTTGCTGATCAGGTTTATCTCGCGAGTTTGAAGAAGGAATTGAAGAATCTCCGTGAGTTTCAGCACGGGGAGCTCGATGGAGGGTTGTTGGATGCTGCATTGTTTAAGTTGGAGGATGAATTCAGGTTGTTGTTGACTGAGAATAGTGTGCCGTTGCCGATGTCGGCCGCTGCTGCGGCCGGCGATCAGGCGTGCATTGCGCCGTCACCGCTGCCGGTGCCGGTCGTGCACAAGCTGCAGGCGATCCTTGGGAGGTTGATTGCCAATGAGAGGCTTGATAGGTGTGTGGGGATTTATGTTGAGGTGAGGAGTTCCAATGTGAGGGCGAGTTTGCAGGCGCTGAATTTGGATTACCTTGAGATTTCGGTTTCGGAGTTCAATGATGTGCAGAGCATTGAGGGGTATATTGCTCAGTGGGGGAAGCATTTGGAGTTTGCGGTGAAGCATTTGTTTGAGGCTGAGTATAAGCTTTGCAATGATGTGTTTGAGAGGATTGGGTTGGATGTGTGGATGGGTTGCTTTTCGAAGATAGCTGCGCAGGCTGGTATACTTGCGTTTCTTCAGTTTGGGAAGACGGTCACGGAGAGTAAGAAGGACCCCATTAAGCTTTTGAAGTTGTTGGATATTTTTGCATCGTTGAACAAGTTGAGGCTGGATTTCAACCGGCTTTTCGGCGGGGCGCCGTGTGCTGAGATACAGAATTTGACGAGGGATCTTATTAAGAGAGTGATTGATGGGGCTGCTGAGATTTTCTGGGAGCTTTTGGTTCAGGTGGAGTTGCAGAGGCAGAATCCGCCGCCGATGGATGGCAATGTGCCAAGATTGGTGAGCTTTATCACTGATTACTGTAACAAGCTCCTTGGGGAGGACTACAAGCCGATATTGACTCAGGTCCTGATCATTCACAGAAGTTGGAAGCGCCAAAGCTTTCAGGAGAGACTCCTTGTTGATGAGGTTTTGAATATAGTGAAGGCTGTTGAACAGAACGTGGAGACTTGGATCAAGGCTTATGGTGATTCTGATTCTACACTGTCCAACTTTTTTGCTATGAACAATCACTGGCATCTGTGCAAGCATTTGAAAGGGACAAAGCTTGGGGAGCTGTTGGGGGATTCTTGGTTAAGGGAGCATGAACAGTATAAGGACTATTACTCCACAATCTTCTTGAGGGACAGCTGGGGAAAGCTTCCTGGACATTTGAGTAGGGAAGGGCTGATTCTTTTCTCGGGAGGGCGCGCCACTGCCCGTGACCTGGTCAAGAAAAGGTTGAAGAAATTCAATGAAGTTTTTGATGAGATGTATACAAAGCAGTCAAGTTGGGTCATGCCAGAACAAGATCTGAGGGAGAAGACATGTCAGCATATAGTGCAAGCAGTGGTGCCTGTTTACCGCAGTTACATGCAGAATTATGGTCCTTTGGTTGAGCAAGATACTAGCTCCACAAAATATGCAAAGTACACAGTGCAGAAGCTGGAGGAAATGCTTTTGTGTCTCTATCGGCCGAAGCCTGTAAGACATGGCAGCTTGAGAAGTCCGACATTTAATGCAAAATATGGCAATGGAGTACCTGATCTTCGTAGAACAGCATCTGCAGTTGTGTAATTTCCCAGTCATGTATTCTTAAACCTAAAGATTGAACAGCATTGGTAATCTTTCCCCCTCATCATATGGATGGTTGCTGTATATAATTTTCCTCTGGGCCCTGCGGTGCATAAGATATGCTTTGGTTAGTTTCTGAGAAGGAAGTTTCTGAGCACTGCCCTTTGAATATCTGATGTATTTCATGAAAATGAAGCTTAGTATCTCTTTTGAGATGAAAAACTGGTTATTGTCTTCCTTGCACAGAGGTTTCTGCAAAAGCTATGCCATCTGTAATAGAGTAAGTTATGACCTTTTGATTAATAATTATGGACCTTGTTATGAGGTTTTTGGTCATACTGCCTGCCAGCTGAAGTAATTTTATTCAATCTTCATCTTCATCCATTCAGTTATTCGTAGCAGAAGGATCATTTTAGTTTGCAAATTTTATGTACAATTTTTTAGCATACATGGACTTAGCAGTTTAGATTAACAGAATATTTAGTCACCATCAGTATTGATGGGGGTGAAGTTGTTAATTGTAAATGCAGAAACCCTTGTGAGTTGCTTGTTCCATGTACTTCTTTAAGGGAGCCTTTTTCAAAATAAGACGTGTATTTAGCAATGAATTTATGGGGAGGCCAAGGAAAATAGGTTATATTCAATCATCTTTCTGCATTTAGTTCATTTTGATTTCTGTTCCACTATAAATTAATATACTAGTTCCATTTATTAAAAGTGTGTGGTGACAGTTAATTTTCTTTTTGATGTTATAATCCTAACAGTTTAGGAGCATTTTAACCGTGTGAAATGAGAGGGCCATTGTCGCTGCTGACTGAAGAGCTCAAGAAACCTAGCAAATGTTTCTTCTAGTTCGAGTTGCAGTTATGACAGGGACTATAACATTTTTTAAAGTTGTCCTAATGCTCTACAAATATGGCTGACTTTATATGTAAAGCAGGTTTATTCACTATGAATACAAGTACATACTAATTTTTACTTTCAAACAGTGATAAACTCTTGTTTTACTTATCCACATGAATTGTTCTCTCTCTTCCCTACTTTTTCTACTGTGCCAAAAGTTGTAAAATGATGGTGAGTACTAGGATGGATTTGGTAGAAAATGGTATCATGATGAACTAGGTTTATGTGGTCTCTACTATAACAAGTATGGTAATTATTTGAAATTGTATTTTAATCCTCCATTTCTTTTATAGTTTTCAATATTGTGAAAAATTGTCATGGCCTTAATGAAAATCATCTGAGATACATTCGTCATGATTTGACCTCTAGCATGAGCTCGAACCCAGAATTTCAAACCAGTTTGCAACTGTAGTTGTAGTTAGAAATCCAGGTTTTTGGGGTCTCGGTAAACTCAACTGTAATTTTCTGCAATATTAAGGATCATGAAGAAACTGTAACTAAGATCATAATTCAAAACCTTAGAACAAGGGCAAGTTGAACAGAGCATTTGATTGAGACTGCATCTTTGATCACAGCCATGTCTCAGCATTTTGGCCATGTTCTCCTAGATCTCTGGATTTCACCATTATTTGCTGAAACAATACTAGAGAAACTCAAAATGGCCAATCCTCATTCAGTCATTCTGTTGTCTATGCTGTTTTACTGGTGCTTTCTTGCGTCAAAGTTTGCCTTGTTTTACAGTTTCTTCTCTTGGCTCTTTATTACTGCTCCTTGATGTCTGATCTTATTCAACAATGTTGGATCCTTCTCCCACATCCTTGTTGGGGAGACACACCGGAGTACCTCAAATTTTTCCATTGGTGATGTAGTTCCTTTACCAATTTGCCATTGCAATCATAAGACTCTTGTTATCTTTGTTTCTAGGCACAACGTGAGAAATGGTTGGAGAGACCGGTTCCTGCTCATCTTGTGTTCCCTGGGTTGTGGTCTTATTTGTGAGCCGCATCGGCGGCGTGTGTGCTATCGTGTCTCGTGTCTCATGACTCCACTAACTCTACCTTCACAATGTTCATCTCCTTTGCCACCATCAAAGCAGCTAGTGAGGCCATGTTGATTGGTGGCTGTAAGGATTAAAGGATCGGAGATTATTCCTATTGGTTGCTAAGAGGATCAGCAAACTGAAACGAGTTATTTGCGCTATGTGTTATCTATTCTAAGATGAGAAAGTTTTTGCGATTCTGGGTCTTGTTTGCACAACCACTCAATTTTAGTTGGAATTGTCTTCTATGCAGGGATTATTTTACTATTTTCACACAATTATCACTGTAACCAGTTATACAAGTTAAACTGGATGATTTTTCACCGTTTCATTAATTTTATATCATATTTGACGGTTAACCAAGGAGAACTGTATATCAACTATTGAAAATTTCACCTTAAGCGGCTTTTTCTTCCACATTTCTTGTTTTATTTTCACTCATTTTTTTGGTTTCACGTTTTTAGTCCCTTGTTTGTTACACGTGTCTTTGAAACTAACAATTATAGCTTTTGCGATTTTCATAGATCAGACGTGATTTTATTGGTTCAGACATGTGTCCAAACATGTTATAAATCAAATGAAGTGAAAATGAACTTTTCTTCTCATCTTTCATGTTATCATATTTTTTTTTAAAATTTAAATATGCTTTTGTCCCTTACGTATGGTGATTGTGTTGTGTGATTTTAGTTTTTTCAAAATTTAATTGAATAATTTTATTTTTTTCAAGTATTGTATTAAACAATTTTAATTTTTCAACTTTTAATCGAGTAATTTTAGTTTTTAAATATCGTGATTGCAATCGAGAGATTTTAATCGTTTAAATATTACAATTTTTTAGTTTTTTTTATACTTATTTAAAATATATATTATTAATTTTAATAATAATAAATATATATCATCTTAAATGAAAATTATAATATATATAATTTAAATAGGTCAAAATTTGTATAATCAAAATAGTTGAGGAACTAAAATTGTATAATTGTAATATTTAAGAATTAAAATTGTTTGATTGAAATTTGAAGAACTAAAATTACACAATTATAATACTTATAGACTAAAAATGCTCAATTAGAATCTTGATGGTCAAAATCATCAATTGTAATACTTGATAGATAAAAAAATGTGATTAAATCTTTTTTCTATTACTTACAACTTACAAAGTCTTAAATTTTTTTTGATAACTATCTTTTTTTTTACCCTTTTTTAATTCCAAAATAGTAGATATTTTAGAAATTTAAAGTATATTGTTATGTCTTATCTAATGTTTTCTCATATTCTTTATGTAAAAAAAAAAAAAAATTTATCAAAAGTAATTAAGATAGTTAGTTTTTATTATTATTAATAACATCATAAAATTAAATTTCATTCTAGTATACTCTTTTAATTGATTGGTTTAAATAGTGATAACATTAAATGACACTACACTTAATTCAAGAGATAATGGTGAGTGTAATTTATATCATTAATGTATCCATTTTCATGAGTATATAAATTTTTTTACTAATTAACATATTTTAAAGTATGTACTTATTTCTTATAATTAAGAAAAAAATATTATTTATATAAGCGAAAATAGGGAGTAAGTATAATGAGTATTTGTTACACTTAGTAAGGAGTATTTATTGCAATTAGTAAAGAGATATTAAGTAAGGCCATTTTAATTAAAAATAATAATATTTTGTATTTACTAAATAGTACTATGAAAAGGTGGTAGCATTAAATTTTGTGTGTGTACACGTGTGTGTTTCAAAATAAAAAAGTATTTATTTATTTTTATTAAATAAGATAAATATCAACTTTATTATGAGGGTTTTCTTTTGTTGGACTTTGACCTCGGCATTTTCCATCCAACTTTAATTAAACTGAGCAACTAAAAGCCGTCTTTGATTACATGTTTGGTGAACGGGATCCTATTCATTTCTCTCTTTTTCCCCCTCTATTTTTTCTATCAATGTAGTTTTGAAGGAATAAATGAAATGGAGATTTTTTTTTTATTATTTTCCAAAAAAATTTATGGAAATGAAATAGAGATGTGTTACACATAATGAATAGTATCATTTACTTTTTTCAAAAGCATAGTAATAAAAGAAATGAGAGAAATTTTTTTCCTTGTATACATACATGATTTAATAACAAAAGTTTGATCTCATAGAACATGAGTTATTGTGAAATTTTAGCAAAATGAGTCACTCATGAATTACAGAGCGTAAGTTACTCATGATTCATGAGTTCACTAATTTCATAAAAAACATAGCAAAATTTTATGGATCGTGAACTCATGTTGCTAAATGATTTTAGTTAGCTAATTAGTCTTAAGGGGTTCTCGTTTTGTGATGGAATACCAAGCAAAAGTTACTATGAGGTTATCCCACCTATGAATCCATTTAAGAGGAAGATATTTGAACTAATTGAGAACATCAC
This sequence comes from Cajanus cajan, assembly GCF_000230855.2. Lineage (NCBI taxonomy): Eukaryota > Viridiplantae > Streptophyta > Magnoliopsida > Fabales > Fabaceae > Cajanus > Cajanus cajan. Next base: position 27,546,870 of record NC_138525.1, on the reverse strand, counting down.
TTCTCAATGTCCTAGGAAAAGTTTGGTATATTACCGTGTTTGTGCCCCTATAAACAACATCTCATTTAGAAAGACATTCAAGTTCTTATTAGGATCTTTTTCTCCAATGTTGGGTTATGGGAAAGGGAGCTAAATATCTGTGTTATCTCGACTACACCAATATTTTTCTTTCTTTCTAAAAGTATGTTGAAAAGGCAAAATTATTGATCCAACTATACAAGTATGATACATATATGTTCCCCCTTTTATGCATTTTGAGTGAACCTTTTGACATATTCCGACTTTAGGCCACCACATTGTATTGAGATTTGTCATGTTGAGGAGAGTGTGATGATGTGGGATTTGATTTTGAGATAATGTATGTTCCAATTGATGGATGCATTGTTATAAATTGTTTACAGGTTACTGTTGCACCTTTGGAGCTTGTCTCAATTCATTAATTTGCTCCAAAATTCGGTGTATCATCTCATTTACTGTGTTAGGAGGTACAACTCCATTGTCTACCATAATTTTGTGAAGTTGTTGTAACTTGTACATTAGTAAGAGAGGCTAGGGAGGAACATGGTCATTGTAAGCATTATGGGGTGAGTTCATCTCTTCCATATAACCTTCAAGTTCGCCATTAACCCTAGTTATATGAGCGGTTGGTACAAAATAAATTGGGTGAAAATTGGATTTGTTAAATTCAATGATTTGGCCAAGAATGGTTAAGTTGATGAGCTTGGGGTGAATCATTGACTTGGACAGAGGTTTGATAAATATGAGTTGAGGTAGTTATAATATGTCATTTACTATTCACAAGCGTAAAATTAAGATTTTATTATTAACGTTAATGATGTGATTCCACTTGGAAATCACAAGAATTCTTCAAGCCTTCACGGAAATCCTTGGAAGAGCTTCAAGGATGGAGACTCCACAAGGCTCAATGTGACCTAAGCTTGCATGTAGCTAAGTCCAGAGAAGACTAAAGTTCCTAACTCTACAAGGAGAAGCACTCAAGGAGGGTAGAGTTTAGGAATCAAGGTGACTTCGGAGGAGATGAATTCAAAGAGAGAAAACTCATCAATATATTCCAAAGTGTGGTACAAAGCTCGGTCATAGAAATTTATAGGAGGAAATTAGGTTTAGGTAACCATGGGTTAGCCTAAGGTTAAGTGAAACCATGGTATGGTTCACTTAACTTTAGGCGCCCAAAATTTGAATTCAAAATTCAAATTTTGGTGCCTAAACCCGGATCACCCATGTGCAAGCTCATTTGGAATGTCATTAGAATTCCATTTGAGTTGCATTTCGAATCACACCATGTGCATGTGTTGCACATGGCCGAAATGCACACCAAATGTGATTCTAATTACATTCTAATGCAACTACACATGTAACCTACATAACCCTAAATTCAAATGACCTCTAAATGAAAATCCTAAGCTACATGGCCGGAAATATAAGGCCCAAAAGAAATACAAGGCACTAAGGCCCAATCCTACACTAACCCTAATCTACTTGGGCTTGAGACAAAGCCCAACAAAATAAAGTGATGGGCTTCCCTTGGGCTTGAGCCCACTCCTCATGCATCCTTCTTACCATAGCCCTAGTAGTTGGGCCCTTGGCCCATGGGCTTCCTCCATCATCCCCTCCCTCTTGAAGAGGATTTGTCCTCAAATCCAAAGCATCCTCCTCTTGGGTAGCCAGTCCTGTAAAGAGAGATAGATCAGAAACATTAAAACTAGGACTAACACCATATTCAGAAGGGAGATCTAGGACATAGGCATTATTATTGATTTTCTTAAGGATTTGAAAGGGTCCATCTCCTCTAGGACTAAGTTTTGACTTTCTTTTGGAAGGAAACCTATCCTTCCTAAGGTGTAGCCAAACCCAGTCACCTTCCTTGAAGATAACTTCCTTTCTACCCTTATTATTATATTTTTGGTATTTTTCAGTTTGGGATTGAATATGATATCTAACCCTTTCATGTAATTTCTTGACAAACTCAGCCCTAGATGTGCCTTCTTTATGAATAAAGGAAGCAACATCGGGTAGAGGTAATAAATCTAATGGAGTAAGAGGGTTGAAACCATAGACAATCTCAAAAAGAGACATATTAGTGGTCTTGTGAACCACTCTATTATAGGCAAACTCCACATGAGGGAGATAGTCATCCCATGACTTTTTATTGCCTTTGAGGATTGCCCTCAACATAGTCCCTAGAGACCTATGCACTACCTCAGTTTGCCCATCAGTTTGGGGATGACATGTGGTAGAAAATAGAAGTTTAGTTCCTAGCCTTGCCAAAAGAGTTTTTCAAAAATGGCTAAGGAACTTAACATCTCTATCTGAGACTATAGTTTTGGGTAACCCATGTAGTCTCACAATTTCTTGAAAGAATAATTTAGCAATGTTACTTGCATCATCCACTTTGTGGCATGGAATAAAGTGTGCCATTTTGCTAAAACGGTCCACAACCACAAAGATGGAATCGTTTCCTCTTTGGGTCCTAGGCAATCCAAGGATAAAATCCATGGAAATGTCTACCCAAGGAGAAGTGGATATTGGCAAGGGGGTGTATAGTCCATGAGGTTTAGTGGTAGACTTTGCTTGTAAACAAGCAATGCAACTACTACAAAACCTTTGGACATCTCTTTTCATATGAGGCCAAAAGAATTTCTCTCTCAAAAGTGACAGAGTTTTCTCAATTCCAAAATGTCCCATGAGCCCACCCTCATGGCTCTCCTTGACCAAGAGTTTTCTTATAGATCCTTGGGGTATACAAAGTTTGTTTTCTCTAAAAAGATACCCCTCAGAAATATAGTACCCTTGATAAGGTTTTTGAATACATAAAGAATAAAAGTTAGCAAAATCAAGGTCTTTCTCATACAACTCCTTGATGTCATCAAACCCTAGTATTTGGGAACCTAGGATATTCAATAAAACATGCCTTCTTGACAAAGCATCAGCTACTACATTTGTAGAGCCCTTTTTATATTTGATGACATAAGGAAATTGCTCAAGGTACTCAACCCATTTTGCTTGCCTCTTATTTAACTTATGTTGACCCTTCAAGTATTTAAGTGATTCATGATCACTATGGATAACAAATTCCTTGGTCACAAGGTAATGTTCCCAAGTTTGAAGGGCACGAACTAAAGCATATAACTCCTTGTCATAGGTAGGGTAGTTCAAGGCATCCCCATGAAGTTTTTCACTGAAATAAGCTATGGGGTGACCACCTTGTAACAACACAGCTCCTATGCCAAGACCTAAAGCATCACATTCTAGCTCAAAGGTTTTAGAAAAATCAGGCAAAGCTAGAACAGGTGCTTGAGTAAGTTTATGCTTAAGTTCTTGAAAAGCTAAGTTATGTTTTTCTTGCCACTCAAAGACCACATCCTTCTTCACCAACTCATTGAGAGGTGAAGCTAATGTAGAGAAGTTAGGAACAAACCTTCTATAAAAGCTTGCCAATCCATGGAAGCTCCTAACTTCACTAATATTAGTAGGAATAGGCCATTCTTGGATGACTTTGATTTTCTTGGGGTCCACATGAACCCCATTTTTACTTACCACAAACCCTAGGAAAATAACTTTATCCACACAAAAAGTGCACTTGTTTACATTGGCAAACAAGTGATTGTCTCTAAGAACAAGTAGAACTTGTCTTAGGTGATCCACATGATCACTTAGACTCTTGCTATATATTAAAATATCATCAAAATAAACAACTACAAACCTACCAATACAATCCCTAAGGGCATGATTCATCAACCTCATGAATGTGCTAGGTGAATTAGTAAGCCCAAAAGGCATTACCAACCATTCATATAGTCCAAATTTAGTCTTAAAAGTGGTTTTCCACTCATCACCTTCCTTGATTCTAATTTGGTGATATCCACTTTTAAGATCAATTTTGGAAAATATGGATGACCCATGCAATTCATCAAGCATGTCATCAAGCCTAGGAATTGGGTGCCTATATTTTATGGTGATGTTGTTGATGGCTCTACAGTCACAACACATCCTCCATTTTCCATCTTTTTTTGGCACCAAAATGACTGGTACAGCACAAGGGCTTAGACTCTTTTGAATCCAACCCTTCTCCAACAACTCTTGTACTTGCTTCTCTATCTCTTTTGTCTCTTGTGGGTTAGTCCTATAGGCTGGCCTATTTGGAAGACTAGCCCCAGACACAAGATCTATTTGATGCTCTATTCCCCTAAAAGGTGGAAGTCCAATTGGGCCTTCACTAGGGAATACATCACCAAATTCTTTCAAAATATTTTTCACCTCAAGAGGTAAAGAAGTTTCCAAAGAAGGTGTGGCAGTGCATGTGAGTGTTCCTCTACACATGAGGATATGAGATGATGGTTCAAGAAAGAGAGAGGTTTTGTGTAAAGGTTTTGAATCAAAAGTCTCTTCTTGAACTATCTCTAGAGAGGGAACACTAGTCTCTCTAGAATCCTCTTTTTCACTAATTTTTAGGAGTTTTTTTTTTTCAACTTTTTTTTGTTTTCCTTTTTCTTGCTCACGTTTGGTCTTCATTTGTACTTGATCTTCCATCACTTGTGAAGGTGATAGAGGATGAAGCACAAACTTCTTACCCTTATGAGTGAAAGTGATTTGATTAGTTAGGCCATCATGATGAGTTTGTTTATCAAATTGCCATGGCCTACCTAATAAAATATGACAAGCTTCCATGGGAACTACATCACATTTAACTTTATCTTGATAGTTCCCAATAGAAAACTCTACTTCCACTTGTTGGTTGACCACCATATCCCCATCATCATTAAGCCAATGAAGTTTATAAGGTTTGGGATGGGGTGTGGTAGTCAAGCCCAACTTCTCAACCATCCTAGTGCTACAACAATTGCACCAAGATCCACTATCCACAATGAGAGAACAAGCCTTATTTGAAATGTTACATCTTGTATGAAATATGTTCTCTCTTTGGGATTGTGTATCACTAGGTTGGTTGTTGAGGACCCTTCTCATCATAAGAAGTTCCCCATTGTAAGGGTAAGTGACCTCACATGACTCTCCCTCACTTGCTTCTTCTTCATCCTCACTTGAAGATGAAGAAGTAGTAGCTTCATCTTGGCTACTATAAATGTCTTGGCCCCTTAAAATCATCACTTTCTTGTTAGGGCATTGAGAAGCAATGTGGCCTCTCCCAAGACACTTAAAGAACTTTATGTCACTAGACTTGGTGCTAGTGTGTGAGGTGTTTGTTTTTTTTATCTTTATCTTTTTCTTTACCCTTGTCTAGATTTTTGGAGGAGAAAGTATTTGTCTTTTCAAAATCATTTTTCTTACCCTCCCTCTTGTAGTCAACTTTAAAATAAGAAGATGAGTATGAGCTTGATTTGAAACCTTTTCTCAAATTTTGTTGTTCAACCTTGATACAAAGTTGAACCAAATCATTCAAATCTCTATAAGGAAGAAGCTCAACCTTATCTCTTATCTCAAAAGTTAATCCACTAAAAAATCTAGCAATGGTAATATTTTCTTCCTCCCTAATGCCAGCCCTCATCAAATATAACTCCATCGTTTGTCTATACTCTTCCACAGTCATATTTTTTTGATGGAGTCTTTGGAGCTTGTTGATAAGCTCCCTAATGTAATAAGATGGAATATGCCTCCTCCTCAAGGCACTCCTTAATTCATTCCAATATTGAATTGGAGGATCATTATGGAGACGCCTATCTCTCACAAGAGAAGTCCACCAATACATGGCGTGACCTTGGAAGCTTAGAGTGGCTAAGGAGACTTTTCTTTCTTCACTCACTTGGTGGCAAGTGAAGATTTGTTCCACCTTCATCTCCCAATCTAGGTACCCCTCTACATCATCTTTGCCATGAAAATAAGGTAGATCTACCCTAGATTCCCTTGGTTTCGCGGTCCTATGAACCCTTCTAGGAGGTTGTTGATAATGATCTCCTAAAGCTAGGCTATCATCATGCATTGACTCCCCTAGGGTTGAACTATGTTGGGAGCTATGTCTACTACGGTGCTTGTGGTGTAATTTTTCTTCTTTCTCCTTTAATATACGAATTTCCTCCTCTAAAAGAGCAAGTTGAGCCTCCCTTTCAAGTTTTTCTTTGAGTCTTTGTTTGGACTCTTGCTCTTTCCAAAGTTTAAGTGATCTTAATTCATGTGTTATTTTTGACATGTCATTGTAATCACTTGAATTACTATCACTTTGTGGAGTAGAAAATTCTTCCATTATAGGATAAAGGTTCTTTTTGATGAAAGAAGTTTGAAAAGCAATTTTATGCAAGGTTAAGACTAAGTACTTGGAGGATTAAGTATACAAATTGAACTTTGGAGGGAGGTGAGCTACTAAGAGCCACTTAAAAACCAAGCCTCTTCAAGTAAAAATTACTAATCCCCTTTGTAGTTAATCTCTACCAAATTCTTTTTAATGAAAATTATTTTTTTTGATGATTTGTGATTTACTAGAAACTAGACGAATAAAAGCAAGTAAAACAAGTATTTAAAGCAAGAATTAAACTACCTAACGTGTCCTATGTGAGAGCTTGAAAGATACCAAAGATCATTCAAGGACCACTCTCACAAAGTACTAGCGAAAATTAATACCTAAGGAGAGATGGTTGTGTACCAAAGACACACCCAAGACACTCCTTTAAATGGTCAATTACAAAAGTTATACAAGGCTAAACAGCAAAGAACAAGTGGCCCAAAAAGATTAGAAAACAGCCACCAAGAATTAGTGACCAAATTTGCAACAATTTTTCAAATTAGTAAGGAAAAAATTGGTCTCTAAAATCCGTCACTAATGCTTATATATATATATTTTTTAAAATAAATTACAAATTCCAATTGAATCTCCAAAAGTCTCCACGGCTGATCCAGTCCAGCACTACAATTTTTCCAGCCAAGAGTGTTTATGGTGTATGTTTTGGAGTAGCCAAATCCGAGAGCCACCTATGTCCTTTCCTCCTCCTTTTCTTAGGCTTCTTTTGATGACCCTTGTAGAACTATCTTCTAGGAAGATAGGCTAGGTCAAACTTAGGTCACACTTGAGTTTAAACAATGATAAGAACAGCAAAGAGAATTTAAGAAGTAAGGAAGATAAAAGTAGAGTAGGAAATGACAATTTGGATGACACAAATCAAGTATTTGACTAGAACAAGAAGGAATTGACCTAAGATAAGTTCTAGAATGGATGCATAAAACCAAAACACTTTAAGATATGTAAGCTGAAAATATTATGAATCAAGGACAAGTACAAACCGAGAAGAAAAATTGATAAACCAAACTCCTTAATTGGCTTTTGCTTTTCAAATTAGGTTTAGCACTTTTTTTTAATCAATTTGTTTTTGAATTTTCTTTTGATCTTTTCTTCTAATTTTTTTTTAATCTTAGGAGTTGCCTTTTTCTTTCAAGAGTTATGTAGAATATAAGTCTCGATCACCTTAGGTAGCACTAACAACCCGGATTCAAAATGTGATGCCAAATGACAAGCAAATTAGGTTTAAATTCAAGTAAAATGTGACATGCTTTTTATGCTTGCTAATTTTGAATGGCACATGCACGGTTTTAGGCTCCAAAATTCAAATTCAAATGAGCTACAAACACAATTTTCCAGCACACTTCCAATTAACAAGATCAAACACTCACGGATTTAGAAAAATTTTGAAGACATTTTCAAAAATTGGAAACCTAAAAATTTTCTAAGAAAACTACTAATGATCTAATAGTAGTTCATGAACTCAAAGTAAAACAAAACTTATGAGCTTATACCAATGACTATGGATCTCGGCCAAATCCAGAAAATGATTCAAGATTCAATTCAAAAAAATTTCAAACGGATCAACAAGCAAAGCTAGGAAGGATGAACATAAAAGAATTACACAATCCTACTAAACATGGATTCAAAAATAAAACCAAATGACTCAAGCATGTAATGACCGAATAAAATGTCAAATATGACTCAAAGAAAGCAAAACGTTCATAGGCAGAAAATTTCCTAAAAAGGCACAAGAATGGAGCATGATTCATGGAAGCATATTATCACAAAAGCATAATGAATCATTCAAGCATAAGAAACTAGATCCTTCAAATTTTGAGACAAAAATAGATCTAGGAAATAGTAAACTCTTGTGACAAGGACTCAAAAACAAGATGAACACAAGATGAAGAAAATCAATCCACGGATCACAACAACAAAAGACAAGAACAAGACTTATCTCTTGAAGAAACCGGATGCTCTTGATACCACTTGATGTGATTCCACTTGGAAATCACAAGAATTCTTCAAGCCTTCACGGAAATCCTTGGAAGAGCTTCAAGGATGGAGACTCCACAAGGCTCAATGTGACCTAAGCTTGCATGTAGCTAAGTCCAGAGAAGACTAAAGTTCCTAACTCTACAAGGAGAAGCACTCAATGAGGGTAGAGTTTAGGAATCAAGGTGACTTCGGAGGAGATGAATTCAAAGAGAGAAAACTCATCAATATATTCCAAAGTGTGGTACAAAGCTCGGTCATAGAAATTTATAGGAGGAAATTAGGTTTAGGTAACCATGGGTTAGCCTAAGGTTAAGTGAAACCATGGTATGGTTCACTTAACTTTAGGCGCCCAAAATTTGAATTCAAAATTCAAATTTTGGTGCCTAAACTCGGATCACCCATGTGCAAGCTCATTTGGAATGTCATTAGAATTCCATTTGAGTTGCATTTCGGATTACACCATGTGCATGTGTTACACATGGCTGAAATGCACACCAAATGTGATTCTAATTACATTCTAATGCAACTACACATGTAACCTACATAACCCTAAATTCAAATGACCTCTAAATGAAAATCCTAAGCTACATGGCCGGAAATACAAGGCCTAAAAGAAATACAAGGCACTAAGGCCCAATCCTACACTAACCCTAATCTACTTGGGCTTGAGACAAAGCCCAACAAAATAAAGTGATGGGCTTCCCTTGGGTTTGGGCCCACTCCTCATGCATCCTTCTTGCCATAGCCCTAGTAGTTGGGCCCTTGGCCCATGGGCTTCCTCCATCAGTTAACCTTGGTTAACACTTATGATTTTAAACTGATCCAATATTTGAGTCGAGATAGATCATTATACTATTAGACTTAAAGTTAATCTATCAATAAGTATGTGAATCAACTAGTATGAGGTTGTTCCAACTTAATCAATGATCTTGAGTTCAAATATTAAATATACAATTATGTTAAATATTTAAAGAGAGAGTTTTGTCACTCATAGTAGTATCTAATTTGTATAAGATTGTCTTGATAAAAGATACTTGTTGTGTAAACAAAAAAGAAAGACTTAAACCCACTCTATAACAACAATTAATTATTTTTTTTTTGAGAAAGTAGATTTTATAGAAAAGTTAAACGATTAATAACTGAACCAAAATAATTGAATTTTTGAATTGTTACTATATAAAAAATGATGCATGCCCACTCGGAACTTTAGCAACAATGCACTAAGCAACAGATTAAAAGCCCATAATACTCATAAATTGGCAATTGCAACCTTAGGTAGCACTTTGCCAAAGTGGAAGAGACTTGAAGTTGTCGTTTGCTAACTTACATGCATCTAACCTAACATGCACTTTGTGATGCCAGAATCCCACAAAGTTTCTGCTTTTTGTTCTAAAAGTTTAGTCCCTTCATAGTGTGGAACTAACGAAATTGGAAATAATGGACAGGTGAGAATAGGTCATACAGAGCATATGACTAAGTAAGGCATTAAAAAAGCATAAAAATAATTAGCATATAATTAAGTACTTATCTTTTAACTTCTTTTGGCCAACTTTTTTGAGTAAAAGTTATACTTGGATGTTTAGTTTAAAAATTAAAAAAAAAGTTATACTTGGATGTTTGGAAGGCCTACTCAATTAATCACAAGTCTATCTTTTAAAAAGCACTTGACTTACAAGGCTAATTTAGTTTTTGTTATTTAGATATGTAATTGAAACTAATAATATCTGCATATCACTTGTAATTATTATATATTATTATAAGTTATTTTCTTTACATAGAAAATTATCATTTTATTAAAGGCTATTCCTATGTATAACTAAAGAAGTCTAGATTTTTTTTTTCAATATATTCGAAGGCCTTTGTGTGAATGCAAGTTTTTAAGGTAGAATAGGTTGTATGATTTTCGCATAAAAAGCCTAGAATTAAGCCATAAAATAAGGAGAGAGAAAAACTCGCAATATGAATAGGATTTAATTTTGTACACCTTCATTTCTACAATTAACTAATTAAAAATAACTTTATATACAACTTTTAAAATAATTACTATAAAGATAAACTATTATCAATTATATGGCAATTTAGGATTAGATTATAAAATAATAAAAAGTATACTATCAATGTATTTAATTAAAAAATTAATTAGAATACACCCACAATGTAATTATTTTTTTATACTATCATCTAATCATGAATGTACTAATTTTTTTTATACTATTATCTAATCATGAATTATCAAGTATGATAAATTTGCTGATTTTTTTTCCCACCAGTTAACTTTTGTAATGACCATACTCTAAAAGTCATATATAAAATAATTTTTAATTAGTTGCTAATATAAAAAAAATTACAATAAAAACATTTATCAAAATTCTCAGTTAAATTCATAAAAATAACCAAGTTATTTATAAGTTTTCGAAATTTATGCCATTTTTAAGTAAAGTATAACCAAATTTAACTTGTTTACACAACTAATAATAGAAAATTACAGAGCATTATTAAACTTATAAACTTGTTGGGAAATTGTAATAGACAATTTAAAGTTTTAAAATTAATTTTTAGCATAATTACAAATCATCGTTCACAATAATTAATTTTTACATTATTCATGCTTTAAACATAAAAAAAAATAATAAAAAAAAACCTTGTCGACAAGCATAGATACAATTATTAAGTTCAACTGTTGTTACTTTTTTATTTTATTTTATTTTATTTTTATAAGAATCCTCTAAAATGATTTGAATTAATTAAGTTTTTGGGCTTGATATTGGATCATCTATTCATCTTTTCTCCTTACGAAGATCTTCCTTCTTTCAGTATGACACTATACACTACTTTTCATGCAGTCTTCCATAATTTCTTTCCTTTTATTAAGTTGTTCAATAAGATAAAAAAAATTATAAAAATGAAAATACTTTCTTATCCTGATTACAATTTTTAACATAAGATTATGTTGATAAAGAATTAAGATAAAAAAATTGAAAATTAATTTCAGATCAAGTGATATATATATATATATATATATATATATATATATATATTTGTACCTAAAATGGCTTAATATGAAATGTTTATTTTTATAATGTTATATAAAACCTTTTTTTTCTTATGTTGAATTTATTCATTTTTCTATATTTTTTCAAGATTTAATTAGTCTTTAAAAATATAAAGATTAAAAATGAAAAAAAACTAAAAATTACTAATTTAACAAATACAACATGTTTAGAAACTAGAAACATATTTATTTTTAAATTATAATGTTGATATTTTATATTCAGTAACATATGTATAGATATATAATAAATAATAATTATATTGAAATTATAAAATCAAATAAATGTGTAAAACAACATTTTGAGACAATATCCGTATATATGACGGGTGATAACACTAACATTTAACATATATGATTCCTTCCTCAAAAAGAAAAAAAAAAAAAAAAAAAAAGAAGAAGAAACATATGATACCACTAAAATGAATAAAGTTTTTGGTTTTGTTATTATGTATTTGGCAACCATTTAAACCACATTTAATAAAAAGTTTTTAACATTTTTTGATGCATATAACAGAAGAAACTCCAAAAAAATATTGAAGTTATATTCAACACGACTCATCTCCAAACACACCACGAGTCTTATTTAACTTATGAATCTCTTCTAGTTCTTCATTATTGCAATCCATCATATTATTTTAAGAAGAGTGGTTATAAACTTATCACTTAATTTCTTATTATTCACTTTTATCTTATTTTTCTTTACTTTTTTTTTTACTTTTTTATTTGACTCAATTACACTTTTTTTTACTCATATTTCACAATTTTATTAATTTTATTACTTAACTTTTTAAAATTGTACATATTGTCACACATTTGACATTATTAATTAATCATTAATATAACACGTTCACTTTTAATATAATATTTAATTATTAATGTAAATTACTGATGTAATATCCAAATGATGACATAACCTCAACTATTGATATATTATGTTAACAATTACCTAACTATCACCTAGTGACATAGTAAAGGATAAGATATGTTTCTAGTTCCTCTAAAATTTCTAAATCTCAATTTTAGTCCTTCTAATTTGTTTTTTGTCTTATTTTAGTCCCTCTAATTTGAAAATGTATTACTTTTTATTCTCAAAAGGAGTTTATGTAGTATTTTATAATCGTTTTTAAACATTATCTAAGTAATTAACGAACTATAAGTGATATACTTTCAAATTTGAGAGACTAAAATAAGATGAAAAAATCTAGAGAGATTAAAATTCAATTTCAATAATTTTAGAAGAACTAAAAATATATTTAAATTATTAATAAATGAAAAAAAACCCTAAAATTAAGTACTATTTAAAAATTTGGTTAAGAATTTTTTCTTTTTCAGTATCTTTATTCCTTTCACTCTATTACACCCGAAAATAGGATGAACCTTGATAATGAATTAGGAGCATTGGAGTTGCAATGATGCATGACTAGAAGTCCTGTTATATTGGGTTTAGGGTTACTTTGTTCATTGGCAAAGTGTAATGATCCAAACATAGTAAGAGATTCGTTGACTGAAAAAGTGAAATGAATTGGAATTAAACCTTATACAAAGTACACACGTGTCATAAAATAAGAGTAGTGGCATCTATTTACTTGCACGTATAAACAAATTCATCATCATGTCACCATGTGTTTGGCCAAACGTACAAAACAAAACCCACTTCTCACAAATGTATTTATTTCCTATTTACAAGCACGTTATTGCACCTAAGCCATTCAAGTAATCATTTTATTTATGGACAAATTCAATTTCATGATCCATTTTTCCCCTTCTTATTATCTTCATCTCCTATGTAGGGTTCACGGACTAGGCTACACTTGCATGTGCAATAATTTCCCCCCACTCGTTCAATATTTGAATAGATATTTATTGAGGATTCATAAATTTTATGAATATATTGAATATTTATATATGTTCAGGAATATTTATCAAAATATAACTTTTTGAAAATTGTAAAACAAAACTCAAAATAAACCATTTCAAAAAAAAATATGTATACTAATTAATTTTTTTTATGCATAATAAGGTCATTTAAGTAATGCAAATTTTTCATGGTAATTTAAGTAATTTATTTTATATATAATTAAATATATTAGGTAATTTCATTACTTTATTCACAAGTAGTCATTTGGTTATTCAAATTTAATTTATAATTAATTTTACTCAGAGATAAACTATGATATTTGATTTTGACAAAGACTATTAAGTTACCATGTTTCCAAATCACATTTAATTTTTTTGAGCTACATATTTAAGGTGCAAGGAAACCTTAAAACTTTAATTTTTAACTACATAAAAAGTTATAATATGCGTTTTCGAATTGGTTTTATATTTGTTGAGCTGCATATAATTAAAATGGTGGAAGCTAGGCCTTTTTCTCACAAACTATTAAATTTATTAATTGTACTCCAACGAGAACATTTATAAAATGATGGGTGGAATTTCCTTATTATTATATATAATTATTTTTTCGTATTAAAATTAATTAAAATAATTGTTATGGGATTCAAAAAAAATCTGTATCTACATGTATATGCAAATAAAATTTGCAACGAGTAAAAAATAGAATATTGTAAACGGATACTCACATATAACGGATATGGATATTTTTAATACTCACATGTTATTGGGGAGGGCACAAGTATCATAGTTTTCGTAGTCGCTAATATTTAATTTATTTAGACTTGTATGAATTTGATTTTATTTGAACTTGTATAAATTTAATTTTATTTGAACTTTGTTTGGACTTATAATAATAGTATTGTACTTTATTATCTTTCATTTTGATCTATGTGTAATCAAAATATATTTTTTAACAATTATTATTTGAACTTTAAACTTATATGATTGAAAGTTTAAAATTCAATTTTTAAATCCACTTATTGTTATTAATATAATTGTGAAGAATATTTGAATTTTAATTTTATAATCTTTAAATTTTTTATGCAAATTTTAATAACTTTTAAAAGAAAAAAAATCATTACAAATAACTAAAATGTATGGTAAATTTTATTTTTTTTTATAAATATTTTTAAGATTTTTTTAGTAAATACCTATGAGTACCCATGGATATCTGCAGATATTGAAAAAAAAATATGTGGGTACTCATTGAACAAATATTCGCTCGGGTATGGGACGGATATGGGATGGATATTTATCCGCCGAAGAGGATAGCGGGAAGCTACTACCCGTACCCATCTCGTCCTGCCCCAATGACATCCTTGGTCATAACTAGTATGACTTTTCAATTTTTTCTATATGAAATAATATAATACGACAATTATTTATCTTTCATTTATTATAACAAAATAAATATGTCAATATAAGTTATTGTTAAAATAGAAGTGAGGAACATTGTATTTTACTTATATTTTTAACTTATTTTAAATTTTGTATCATGTAAGGTCAAATGCCTTTCCACAATATCAAATCCTCTTAAGGACACTCCAAAACCAAATATCTTACTTGACCAACTATGCACATAATATTTTGACTAAGAGGTATTCAGTAAATGGTGAGTAGAACAAAAAGTAGTGTTTTATAAGATTCATTATTATCACTATACCATTCAGCTCAAACGAACTAAGTTGGTATTCTCTTACTCGTTTATATTGGGCCTTTGAATTTGTCATTATGAAATCAAATCTTAGGTGACTAAACTCCTAATGGATAGTATCTTTACACAATCATTAAAATATATCTGAAAGATATCATACAAAATTATCGTATCTCCTTAAATCAGGGATCACATTATCCAAAACAATATTGTTGCTTATCAATAAGAATATCTCCTAAAATCAAGTAACATCATCTCTAAACCTAGAGATAAAATATATCACTTATATATGGGACATTGAGTATCATTTTACCTTAACCTAATTTTTAACCTAAACTTCCATCTAACTTGAACATTGGAGTGTCTTTGTAGGTGCCCCCATCGTCGTAGATACTCAAGTAGAAAAGACGTCATCTTGTCGTCAAAGCACTTGTAAGATTTTGGTAAGAACATTTAGCACCCACTGTGGAGCCAAAGTGAAACCTTCCTCCAGCCACACATAGTTACCACCTAAGACCTAATGACAAATGGAGACATGGATATGAAGACTTCTATGACGGCCATAGTCTGCCCGTTAGTAGGCAATAAAGACAATGACACAACCTCTATAAACACCATTGCCAATGGGTTCACCGACAATGGTCCCTTCAACTCATCATACAAAAGACATCTTAGGATCTCAACAAAGCAATCTTGCACATGATAAAGCATCTAGATCGTTACCCCCCGATTACTTTCACTAATGATGATTTTTTAGGATAGGACCTAAACCATTACGACCCTATAGTCATCTTAGTCCAAATCACCAATTGGGAGGTACAAAAAGACCCTCACAAATAAAAGGAAGCTCAACCAACGTCCTATAATGGAGCATTTTCCTTCAGATGCAATTGCCCTAAGACATCATCAAATTGTACAGTGAACCCTAACTAGGATTCATTAGCGGTGCAATCAACACAAGAGGCTACATGAAGCTCTTGATAAGCACACCAGGTCACTAACATAAAATATTTATTGATAGACATAACCATCTCATACAATGTTATAATTGAACAATCCACCTTTAATGCCCTAGGACCCATGGTCTCCACGCCTCACCTCACCATGAAATTCCCAACTAACGACATTGTAACCACAGTTTGAGTTGATCAACATATGACAAGACACAGTTACATTGAGAGCCTCAAAATCACACTTGCAAAAAAAAGTTGTTCTTGCCAATGATGATCGAACAACAGAGCTACGCATCCCATCACCTATCACAAGTCTCAATCTTGACCCCCAATCTAGATATGAAGATAATTGTCCAACACTAACCAAAAACTTAGAGGATCTCCAAATTGGTCCCAAACTCAACCAGATAACGAACAACAAAGCTAGGCATCCCATAACTTATCACAAGTCCCAATCTTGACCCCTAATTTGGATATGAAGATAGTTGTCCAACACCAACCAAAAATTTATAGGATCTCCAAATTGGTCCTAAACTCAACCAGATAACGAAGATCGACAAACAATAGCTCCCTGACATATGCTCGAATATCATCCAAATTTTTCTTAAAAACATTGACCTATACTCTTGGAGCAGCGTTGATATGCCAAGGATTGATCTCAACTTCATATGCCATAAAGTTTCCATTTACAAGCAAGAAAAACTAATTTCCCAAAGAAGAAAAAAATTGGGTGATGAAAGGGCGCCTTGTTGCTAAACTAGAAGCAAGAAAATTTTAAGTTGTTGGTTTCATTAGGGAAGTCACATGCAAGACATGGCTCGGTAACATCATTATATTAAAAAAGACAAACAAAAAGTGGCGTATGTGTGTCAATTACACCAATCTAAATAAGGTATGCCCAAAGGACGCATACCCATTTCCCAACATTAATCTCCTCATCGATAGTGTCTCAAGTCACCAACTGCTTAGTTTCTTGGACACCTAGTCTGAATACAATCAAATCATTATGTACCCACCCATTGAGGAGAAGATAGCCTTCATCACAGACGATGCAAACTGCTACTATAAGGTCTTCTAAGAATAGATTGGCTATAACATTGAAGTTTACTTCAATGAGATGGTGCAAAGTCTACACAAATCAACCACCACATCATCGATCTGGTCAAAATCCTAGCCTATGTCAAGAAACACAACATGTGCCTCAGCTAGAAGAAATGTATTTTTGGGGTTCATGGTAGAAAATCCCTAGGCTTAATGCTCACCAACAGAGGTATCAAAGCTAATCTTGACAAATGCAAAGCTTTTATCAACATAAGAATCTCATAAATAGTAAAAGAAGTACAAAAATTAACAAGGAGACTAGCATTGCTAGCCCGTTTTCTTCTTAACATTGCTGAGAAGGCAAAACACTTCTTCAACCTTCGGAAGAAATCGACCAAATTTGTTTGGAATGAATCTTGCGAAGAAGGGTTTGGATATTTCAAGTCCTTCCTTGTCATGCCACCAATACGATGCAAACCAACAAAGGAATACCCTTCCTTCTGTACCTTAGAGCCATAGGAGTAGCAATTATGGCGACCTTAATTAAAAAAGACAATAAACAACAAAGACCAATATACTTCATAAGTTAAGCCCTCTATGAGGCAGAAGTTAGATACTAACTCATTGAGAAATTCACCTTAGCCTTGATCACAACAGCTCACTACTTATGCCCCTATTTCTAGAGTCAACAAGTTATAGTCAAAATCGACTACCCAATAAAATAAATACTGAGGAAACTTGATCTTGTCAGTCGAGTGGTTGCATGGTTAGTAGAATTATCATAATACAACCTTAACTATGAACCATAAAGGCCTATAATTTCCTAGTGCCTCGCCAACTTCATAGTAGAACTCACACCCACTGTAAAAAATTACCTCTAGATCTTAAAGATGGATGGTTCATCCAATGAAAATGGCACTGATGCAGGCGTAATCCTAGAAAATGACAATGGAATCATGCTCAAACAATTCCCTAAATTCAAATTCAAAACAACCAACAACCATGCCGAGTACAAACCGCTACTAACGCTTTACTTCATTGGGGTGCCACATCACTGATGAGAAAGAAAGAGAGTTTTAAGAGTAATAGGAGCTTGTGAGGAGTGATATTAATAGAAATTAAAAAGAAAAGATAGATAGAGTGAATAACCATAGGTATTTCAATAAAAAAGAAGAAAGAAATGAGAGTGATGATGAAGGAAGAACGATAGAAAGAAAGAGAGGAATAAGATAACTATAATTGAGTAAATATATAAGGGAGTGATTATGATGAAAAGAGATAGTAAAAATATAAGAAATGATGATGCTTATGATAATGGTTAGATTAGTAAGTCTAGGTAGAGGCTTGGTATCTTATGGATAAGTCCAGACAGTGAGGTCTAACAAGTTGTTAAGGTAGTACTATTATTTTCATTATTATTATGTGAAGTCCATCCATTCATGCATACTTTCTTTGTGAGGTGGTGTGAATCTATGTAGGAGGGCCTTTATGGTCTTCTACCTAAACCTTAGGGGCATTATGGTGACACCTTTTACCCCTACTTTACTAACATATATGAATAATAACAAATAATGGAAAGTTTGAATAAAACTTTAATTGTAAGATGAAAAGAGTTCCCAAAACTCCTCCTTAGGTAGAGGACTAACATTTGTTTCATAAATCTAAATCAAGTTTTAACTCAAAATTTTAGAAACAATGACACGAATAAAGAACAACTAAACTAGAGTAACATTCAAGGCCATACAAAACTCCAAAAGAACTTACAAAAGGTTCTTAGTCAACATAAATAAGTTCTAACATAAGATTTCAAAAGGATGTATAAAACATAAATCATAAATTCCAAAAGTCTTTGATGTCACATTCTATATCAAAGCATGGATATAAATTGTGTTAGTATGTTGCCTATATACCTTATATGTGTCATACATGGGTGAGATAAATTCTCACTCCCCTTGTGTTTGTTTTGTTGTTTTCTTATTTGGGTATATGAGGTCAGGCATGAGGGAGATGAAACATAATGCTTCAGTTTGACTTATGAGTCTTGCTCTAATAGTGTGACATCAAGGTTAGAGAACATTATAACATTTTTTTTAGTTATGACTTAGATTTAGAATTATTTTATAACATTTTTTTTTATTTTAAGATTCTTGTAAAAGGTTGGTTTATGCCTTCATTTATAAACTCTTATTATGTTTATTTCTTTATTTGCTTCAAGGATTTAATTATGTTACGTGAACCATTTTACTGAACGTGATAATATAGTTGTTTTATTTTATCTTTTCTAATTAAACATATTTTCTTAATAAAAGTTTTATAATAACTCTTTGAAAGTAAAAGGGTATATGTGACGTCCTTTACTCCACATACTAACATAGGCATATAAAATAAAGAAGATGAAAATAAATTGAAAATAAACTTTGTTGAATAATTATGGTTTGCAAATTTTCTAGGATAGAGGTATCACATAATAACATGTAATCAAAACAAGAACTAAAACAAATGCTTAATAAAGTGATTACACAAGTAAACTAACTTGAAGTCATAAACATAAAGAAACTCACAAAATGGAAATCCTAAACTAATGCTTCGATGTCACATCCTATCAGAGCTTGACCCATCATCATAGCATGAGGCCTAAGTCTCATCTCCATAAACATCATCAAGATGATTCTTCGCTACAAAACCAACATATGAACACAACATACAAACAAAGAAGAGTGAAAAACATCTCACTTTGACTACTAGTGTGAGATAGAGTTCGATAAACACACATACTCTTTCTCTCCCCCCCACACACACATCAATTTAAAATAATAATCATAACAATTATAATATAAGAAGAAATTTAGCAGACACCAATATGATTACAATGTTCATCATTCACACATATGCAATGGGCATGAACTTCACTATGCTAGATACATGTTTACTGAAACATTTTAACATTACCCGAAATCTCATTTCCCAAAGGTTCACTACCTAAAGGCCATTTCCCTAAAGACTCACTACCCAAAGTCCATTTCCCGAAGTTTCACTGTCTGAAGGCAAAATCTTGTGTACAGTTATAAAATATTTCATGCACATGATGCATATCTCACACACAAGACTCTACACAATTTTGATCATATCATCATCACAAGTACACAAAATATAACTTTATCACAAACTCAAGGAATTCACATACAATATCATCATTGTTTAATTATCTTAACACACATTATCACCATCTCACGTCTTATCATTCAACATCTCAAATTTTGAACACAACATTTTCAAGTCCAAAATCAACATTTCACACAACATCATGCATAATTATCTTATATCACATATAATTTCATACCTATATCATAACCCACTCATAACTTATTCACAAATATACTCTCTCATAATTTATCTTTCTTAACTATTTATATAAGCATCCCAAATCATTCACATGATTAAGCACTTAAAGGATAAAATAACTCACTATTATACTCACCAACTATCTGTTTTTATCTTAAGCTTCTAAGACATTTTTTAGTTTAAACCCAATATCTAGAGTTATATTTATGACATTAAGTTGATATAAATATGATTGGAAATAAGAGAAAATCATCTAAAACTTATATGTTGACCTTAATAGATTATTTTATCATATACTATTTTTTTAAAATTACATAACCGCTACATTTCAGCTAAAATCTGACATCTTGACCTTGCTCACTAATTTGATCATATCTTGAGTTATAGACCTCAGTTTTAGGTGATTCCAATACCACTGGAAAGATAACATTCAAGGATTAAAATATTATGAATATTACAAAAGTTAATTTGGCCATTTAAGTTTTCTCGTAAGGCTTACAACATACTTAGGTTACATTCCATGCACAAAACACGACGTTTATCTTCTAAAACACATAACTCGATCTTTTCTTAACATTTTTATTTGATTCTTGAGTGAAAATTGTAGCTCCAAATTTCTACTTTCAAAGTCAACAAAAGGACCTAAATTTGGTTAATCTCATAGAGAAATCATGTAATTATTGAGGTGTGTTCTTACAAGAATTTTCAAATACCAAAGCACGACTCACACCCAAGTCAATTCTCCTAATTCAATCGATTAAAAATAAATTAACACTTAAAATACACTTTTATACCATTAATTAATCAAACACATACATCAATTCCACAAAATCTCTCGATTTCATCAATCTTAATGAAGATAAGATGAGATGATGAAATTTATCTATTGTAGATAAGATAAGATACAAGTAGTTGCATTGAACATTTAAATTTAGTTTGATAAGATTAATAGTTTGTTATGTTCAATAATTTATTATGATCAAGTTTATCTCTTGGTAACAATATTTTGAAATTTGTTAGTGTTGCTCAACTATATATTTTGAGCCTTTTGTATCAATCACATACAAAAGAGAAATAAAGATTTCCTTCATATAGTTTATTATTAGCATTTGAGAGTAAGGTTGGAGATCCAGAAAAGAACAATGCCTCCAATAATAGAAAGATAATATCTTTCATGTAGTCACCAACTTATTGAAGTTCGATGGAAAACACATAGAAGGGGGGAAGGGTTGGATATGTGTGTGTGTGTGAACAAAGGAGTTTTAAAATCTTTTCGCAATAAGACTTTCTTTTGTCTAGTAAAAATAATATTAGTGAATGCTTGAATAGAAACTACCCAAGATTGGTTTAACAAAATCATTTTGCGTCTGAGAGTTTCATCGTCTGTTTAGATAAAATGCTTCTTTAAACAAAAACCATTATTTAGGATGCCAACTTGAACAAATATGGTTTTCATCTAAAGATAGGTTTAATAGACGATAGCCATTAGACGAGGTTTTTAGTATATAAGATTAATCCAATAAAGTGCGTCTAAAACATAGAGATATTGCAAGTGTTTTTATACTGGTTCACTCAAATTGAGCTACATCCAGTCTCCTTCAAATGAAGGGTTTCACTAGATATACAATGAAATACAAGTATTGTTTGTTCAGCCTCTTCAAGCTCGCAGTGCGTATTATAGACCTCCTAGGTCACGACCACTTCTGGCTCGTCAGCATCACTCACAGACGTTAGTATTCTTTACTCAGCCACTTCTGGCTCTCAGTGAGTATTATCGACCAACTCCTGGCCCGTTGACTTCACTCATCAACGCTAGTATTCTTTACTCAGCCACTTCTGACTCTTAGTGAGTATTCTCACCAACTCCTGGCCTGTTAACTTCACTCATAAACGCTAGTATTCTTTGATCAGCCACTTCTGACTCGTAGTTAGTATTCTTTGATAAGCCTCTTCAGGATTTACAAGTATTCTTTCCCTAGCCTTTTCAGGCTTTACAAATATCAACTGGATAGGTTTTGTTTGAGTGTATGGGTTACTCTCATAGAGAGGATACAAAGAAATATACACTCACTAAGGTATGCAACCTTAGTCTTTACAACGATTAAGTGTTTAGTTTACTCTCACAAAGAGGATACATAAATTGGTACACTCACTAAGGTTTTGTTCCTAAGATGCACATGCTTGGAACTCCTTAGTTTACAGAGATGAATACACTGTGGTACATTTGATTCTATATGCTCTATCTCTAGTTTAGTTGTATTATGGGCTTGATATCACTTAGTTAGGAATGCAAAGCCAAAGAAGCCAACCTGCCAAGGTTTGAGATAGTGATATATATATTGTCTTGTAGAATATGCCTGTTGCAAGTTTTCATTGAAGCAAATATTGTCGTTTATGACTGGTTTGATCTTTCATTTAATGCTCAAGATCTTGCATTAAATGTTGCTTCCCGTTTATAGACATTGCGTAAAGTCTTCCTTGCCTTATTAGCAGTTGTGTCTGAATTTAGCAGAGACCTAGGAACCTTTTTGTCCTTTTCTGGTCTCATAGCTGTAGAGTGTTGTCCTTATCTGAAAAAGTGATGTACTTTTTCTGACACATGCATGCTTTTGCTTTTGTGTGCTTATCTTCTTCTTCTCTTCTATTTGATCATGCATTTTATGTTGAGAGCATTTGAGTGATTGTAGATGTTGCCTTGATTTTTCTTTTAAGACTTGATTCTTTAATTGCTTGCGTGGTAGTCTTCCTCTGCGTTTGTTGGTCTTGTGCATCTCAATCTTGACCTCCGTCTGAGCATCTGAGTTTAATGCATTGACTTTCTTTTGATCTTTGACTCATGCTTTGTCTAATTCCTTATATCGTACAGGAGGTTTTCCTTGACACATCTTCATCTGATTTTAGGCTTATGATCATCTGATGAACATATTATACTTTGTCTGATTCTCATGATGTGCCTTGTTTTGACTATTCTTCATCTGAGTTGACCATTTGGTTTTCTTTGCTGTTTAATTCATTTGATGCCTTCATTTTCAGTGCATGAAGTGGCTCATGAAGTGGCTCTTGTTCCATTCTTCAGCTTGCCTGTACTTATGTTTTTCTGAAACGCTGTATACTTGTTAGAAATAACAATATGTATTATATTTGTCATATTCAAAACCTCACTTGGAATTGCTTCGTCTTCGTCTGACTTAACACTTATCACCTTTGTGCTTCAGATAATCTAAGAACTCAATTGGTATCTATGCCACTCACAAGAGATAACTATTGCAACTAAGTTCGCTCCATGAAGACAACCTTATGTGCAAAGACAAAATTGCGTGTTGTTGATGGATTAATAAAGAAATCACAAATTACACCATCACTTGAATTTGTTTATTAGGAGAAATTCGATTCAATGATCACTACTTGGATCATAAATGTGATTGATCCCACATTGCATGGTAGTATTTCTCATGCAACTATAGTAAGGGAGATACGACTTGATTTGAAAGAATGTTTTGGCTAGACCAACACACCAAGGATACACCAGTTGTGGCGTATGTTGTGTTTTATGTTATAATAGCCCAAACACACCAAAATGAAGAGGACCTAAAGATTTGTACTAATGTGAGATTGTCCAATTGATGATGACTTAAAAGAATTAATTTATACTACCTATACTAATAAGATGCATCTACTCTTCAATAGCTCACCACTTAAAATCTCCATAATTAGGCATGCTTGGTTTAAAAGAATTTAAGGATGGGTGACCTTATGGGAAGTTTCTCAAAAAGTGTGTGAGTGAGGACAAAGTATGTTGAAATGTCTTGTATTGGTTTATGAGGTCAAAGTAGGTTCTCTCTCCCAATACAACGTGGTTCAGGAACGAAACAGGAAAATGATGGTGGGTTTGTAATAGCTCGAACACACCGAAATGAGAGGGATCTAGAGATTTATATAAGTCAGAGGTTGTATTGTTGAGAATGACTTAAATGAATTAATTTGTACTACCTATACCAAAAAAAATGCATATACTTTTTGGTAGCTCATCACTTAAGAACTCCATAGTTATACATGCTTAACTTGGAGAAATTTAGGGATGGGTGACCTTTTTGGAAGTTTCCTAGAAATTCTACGAGTAAGAACAAAACATGTTGAAAAGTCTTGTGTTGGTTTATGAGACCAGTCATTGATCCTAAAAGTGAATGAACATCTTAAAAAGAGCTACTCATAGAAGGTTTTCATTAGTGAAGGGTTCTGACCAATGAGGAGTTGTGTGAAATGCCACTGTATGAAGTATCGTAGAGTAAAGCCACTAGGGCCTTAAGTTTGAGGGGTGTTATAGATAAAACAAAAACCCTACATGATAATAACAAATTACTATACCAAATTCAAAGGCTTATTAGATGGACATAGTCATTTGCAACCACTACCTAAATGCATTTGTGGAGCATCTAATGAATTAGCCAAGAGAGAAGAATATCATCATGCACACCTTTTTCCTTGGAGGGCATGATAATGACCATTATGCCCTAGTGAAAAGAACCATCCTCAATGGAGAGACCATGTCAACACTCAAATAGGTGTTTAACCTTATTTTATGTGAAGAACCAAGAATTATGGATGAAAAAAAAGGAGGTTAGAATAGAGATGAGAGCACCATTTCATACCAAGGCAAAGGGATGTGATGAAAGGAGGCCATGAGATGAGAAGAGACCCAAATATGAACACTTTGATAAGATAGTCCACGAGAAGGTAAAATGTTTTGAGCTAGTTGGCTATCCACCAAATTAAAACACAAAGATCAACATGGATTTTTGGTAGGAGTTTAGGGGAGTTTGTTTTGTATGGACTGATAACAAACAAACACTACATAAAAAAAAACACTTATTATCAACGGATATTTTTCTACAGATAAATATTCGTCTGAAAAATGACATTACTGACGGATTTTTTCGACGGATATATGTCCGCCTAAAACATAAATGATTCCGACGGATATTACCCACAGATTTTTTCGTCTGAAATTTCAGATTGATGTTACCCATGAATTTTTTTCGTGGAAAAATTATGACATTTCAAATAGATATTTCCCACGGATTAGTTGTCTAAAATATTGTTCGTACAAAATGAAAAAAAAATTCATGGGTAACTTAAAAAAATTTAATGATAAAAGATTAACAAATTAAATTCTTAAATACTTAACTAATTTTCTCATGCTAATTAATTTACCATACATACTATTATATATATATATATAATTTATAATTAAATAATAGTATAAAATAATAATTTACTATCAATATATTTTAATATTATATAGTTAATTTTATTTAAATTGAAAAATATATAATTAGTGAAATGATATTGATGCATGATAGCCTAAAATTAAAAGATAATTTCTTAACATTTATAATAATTTTACCAATTTTGAACTATATTGTTTTTAATAAAACAATATTATTATTTAATACAATTTTAAAATTCTTTTTTAAAAATATTATCAACAATACTCATGAAATTACTGACGTTATTACTGACGGATGTATCTGTGAGTAATTATTTTTTATTAATAATAAATAAAAAATTAAATTAGATAATTACCCACGGAATTATCCGTGGGTAATTACTGACGGATAAATCCGTGGGTAACTATTTTTTATTAATAATTTATGTTAAAAATAATAAAATTAATTTATAAGTAATAATGATAAATAAAAACTAAATTAGATAAAAAGAAATTAAAAAATATATATAATTCTTCTAGTTAAAGAAAAGTATCTAAAAACGCTATGGCACAAGAAAGACATTTGTGCTTTATATATAGAAGTTAATTATTCTTTAATTATTTACTAATTTTCATTTAATATATGTTTATACAAATTTTAAATATGATATATTGATTTAACTATAATATTATATATAAATTTTTATTATATATAAAAATGTAACTTGTATAATACACAGACTAAAATATTAATATTTTTTAATTTAGATAAAAAAGATTATAGTATTATATTATATTGTAATTCTTGAAATATACTGGAATGAGAGGATCCAAAAACTGTACAAGTATGAGATTGTATGGTTGAAGATGACTTAAAGGAATTAATTTGTACTATTTATACTAATGAGATACATCTACTCTTTGGTAGCTTATTCCTTAAGAAATTCATAATTAAATGTGCTTGACCTGGAGTAATTTAGGGATGGGTGACCTTCTGGGAAGTTTTTTTTAGAAAGTTACCCATGGATTATAATCCGTCGGTGTCGCAACCTGAAAATTTCTGATCTCGCGACGTATGATTTAGACATCCTTTGAAAAGTCTCATTAATTAAGAAATGCCCGGACACCAGACTAATCCTTAATTAATGGTTTTGAAAATAGGTTCATGGAGTCGTCACCAATATTTTACTCAAAACATTGGAAAAAGAAAAGGTTTTTAAAAGTCCAATAATGGCTTTGATAACCAGAATTGGGTTCGGGGGTCGGTTACGTGTAGGGAAGGTATTAAGCACCCCTACAACGCCCTTAATCGGTACCCTATGACGAAGTTAACATTATAAATAATAATAATATAAATATTAAATCCCCTTTTATTGATGACTATTTACATGCTTAAAATTTAAATTAAACAATTGACTCTAAAATATCTACATGATTATTTTTATTATAAAAATAAATATCAAAAGTAAGAAATAAAAGAGAGAGAAAAAGGTTAATTGAAATACCTCGTAGCAAGCTTTGTTAAATCTTCCGATATGGAAATTCTAGGTGCTTTGTGGCAACCCTTCACACTACAATGCCTCACAAAATCTCAAGAAATACAAAAGAAAGGGGGAGAGAGAAAAAGAGAGAAATTTCGTGCTCTAAGGAGTCTGGACGAAATTTTGGAGTCTTGAGAAATGAGCCCAAGCTGTCTATTTATAGACTTCAGAAAGGGTCCAGAACGACCCGTTCCAAAATCGGAACGGCCCGTTCTGGATATGGCCGTTGTGGGTTAAATTTGTAACTGGAACGACCCGTTTTGAAATTGGAACGGCCCGTTCCAGACCAAATATTTTAGGCCTTTTAAAATTCTCGGAACGGCCCGTTCTAAAATCAGAATGGCCCGTTCCGGGAACCAGAACAACCTGTTTTAATATTGGAACGGCCCGTTCCATACCAAATATTTTACGTCCTTTGATTGATTTGGAACGGCCTGTTCTGGTCTGGAATGGCCCGTTCCAACCTACAATTTTAGGCCTTTTATGAGTCTCGGAACGACCCGTTCTAATTCAAGAACAGCCCGTTCCAGACTTGGGAACGACCCGTTCTGATTTTGGAACGGCCCGTTCTAGGCCACTAAGAACAGCTGATTTGGGCCTTTGGGCCCTCTAATGTACTATCTTGTTATTTTCATGCTCGGGAGCTCCATTTCTTTGATGATAGATGTCCATTTCTTTGTTTGTATGCCCCCCGGACGAAATTGAGTGTCTACAGCTGCCCCTCTTTACTTGTCCTTTGGAATAGCTGTGTTACTTTTCCAAAGGCAAGTAAAGACGTAGACATTTCGTCTAGGTCTTCTTCTCGTCTCTGTGTTGATGCTTCTACATTTCTTCCCTTGGATAGGTGTATTCGCTTGTATCATTACCTTTTAGAGTAGCTGAGTGTTGAGTTGCATACTCTATGGGGTAATAAGGGTGACAAACTATACACTTGATCTTCAGTCTTCGAGTAGAAGCTCTATTGTTTCTCTTGTGATAGTGAGGTGAAAATTCGGATCTTCACTCTTGTTTTGACAATAGATACCTTCACGTTGTTTCCTTCAGGTAGACGGTGTTCCTTATATCCTTGCCCCTTGGAGCAACTGAGTGTTGGATTGTAAGCTCTATTGGGTGTCAAGGATGGTGAACCGAAACATCTAGGCTTCAAGATCCATGTGAATGTCTTATGTCGCTTCCTATGTTCGAATCTTCTCCTTTACTTCAACAGTGTAGATGCCCCCACACCATTTCCTTCGAGTAGATGGTGTTTACCTGTATCCTTGTCCCTAAGAGCAACTGAGTGTTGGTTTATATGCTCCGTTGGGTGATAAGGATGGTAAACCGAAACATCTAGGCTTCTGGTCTTGATGTATATGCTTCCTACTGCTTCTGCTTGTCTCATGGTAGTGTGTTTCTTTATTTGTAGCTTGTTCAAGAGGGAGTATATTCTGAGCTCAACCTCTCCAAGCTGGACTGATATTTAGGGCTTCAGTCGGCCCGCTGCTAGTTTTAGGGTCTAGCAACCCTTACCGATCTTGTACTAGTTTTAGGGATCTAGCAACCCTTACCGATCTTGTACTAGTTTTGGAGATCTAGCAACCCTTACCGATCTTGTACTAGTTTTAGGGATCTAGCAACCCTTACTGATCTTGTACTAGTTTTAGGGATCTAGCAACCCTTACCGATCTTGTACTAGTTTTAGGGATCTAGCAACCCTTAGTGATCTTGTACTAGTTTTAGGGATCTAGCAACCCTTACTGATCTTGTACTAGTTTTGGGGATCTAGCAACCCTTATTGATCTTGTACTAGTTTTAGAGATCTAGCAACCCTTACTGATCTTATACTAGTTTTAGGGATCTAGCAACCCTTACCGATCTTGTACTAGTTTTAGGGATCTAGCAACCCTTTCCGATCTTGCACTTGATGTCTTCTTGTGGGTGTTGTGGAATGAAAGACTGCCCCTAAGTGAATGGACAGGAGATGTTTGATGTGCCTTGTGTTGGTGGGCAGAGAAGTAGATGGCTGACAGGGATTCCAATGTTGCCCCTACCACTTGAGTATTGTGATGGCTCTCTAGGCGCTTGCTTGTGGTAGGTTTCTTTTTTCTAAATTTCATTTTTGTTTAGCTTCGGCTTTTTCATATTTGAAGCTTGCCTTTTTCTGCTATTTTTTCTTAAATGCTTTGGCTTTTTCAACATGTACGAAGCTTGCCTTTTTCTATTTTATCTTTTGTTGTCATCATTGGTGGAGGGATCCCATCCCATGATGATGTTATTTGCTGAATCTTTATTAATGAGTATTATTTCGGAAGCCACTCCTGGCTTTGGTGAGGAAACCATTCCTAGTTTGGCATTCTCTTGGATCATCTTTCATTTGGTGAAGAAGTAAGGTGTGGTGGCCTCTTCATGCGTATAGTTGCTTGCTTAGTCGATTCCATTCTATTCCACTATTGATGTGTCTTTGCTTAGTGGGCACATAGAATCACTTGGGATTTTTGTTTGTCACCGCTTCGACTCATGCTTGGCTTTTGAGCTTTTACGAGTGCTTTGTCCTGATGACTCTTCTTGACCCATAGAAAGTAGAATGCATGGATGCATGGATGCAAAGAAAATGCAAGACAAGAATGATTCTTTTATTTTTTTTTGTGTAACGCCCTTCCATATGCCCCTAACTCATATGCATGCGATACAGTTTATGCTTGTGTTTGTTCCTAAAGATGCAATTCATTTTTTTTATATCGGGAAATTAACCTGTACGTATTAAGGTTAATGTTGATGATTTCTTTCTATCCATGCCAATCTTGATTACTGTCGGGATATGTTCTTTTAAGCCCAAGCTTCCGTGGCTCCTTGACTATCTAGTCGATGTGTGGTCAAGCGTCTCTAACCTCTGTTTGAGGACATCTCGGTCTTCCTTCTGTGAGTATTCACTGTGCATTTTTCGTGTATCTTTTCAGTACCATTTTAATGCCATAAGGGTCAAGAGAAAAGAAGGAAGGAATGTTATTATTATTATGTTTTTTTTTTCAAAAGGGTTGTTAGAAGGGATTTTTCAAAAAGGGTTTTTTAGAAGAAGGGTTGGCCAAGGTAGGCTTTCGTGTTTAGGGTTATTAAACAAAATATATTTGCTGCAAGGAAGCTATCATTGTGTTTTAGCCTTTTTGGAAAGTGGAGTGATGACTTGGGGTCGCGCTTTGATTGAATGATTCCCCTGAGCTACCTTTCAGTTTTCAACTCAAGTTGCTGCTTTAATGTCCTAACTTTTGCCTAGGTCACTTGGGATGTGTTTCCTAGCAGACATTTTTCTTTTGATCCTCACTTTTGCCTAGGTTACCCAATTTTGCTTGTGGGTTGCCTAGCAGATCTTGCCCTAACTTTTGCGCAACCCCCTTAGTCGTTTCCTGCCGGGCCTTCATTTTTTGCAGCGCTCGTGAGGTATGGGATGTATTTTTATTAAACCCTAGTCATGTTTAAATTCTTAGATTATTCCTTTGTTATTATTTCCATGCTATTATTGAGTAACATCTTTGTCGCAAATACATTTTATTTGTTAAGGGTTGATGAATGAGGCCTAGAGTGAATATTTAAAGGGAGAAGAGAAACGAAAGAGTGTTATGGCATTTAAAATAGTACTTTCAATTTATATGTGCCCCTTTAGCAAAGCTCGGAGGCCCGGGCATGCCCCGAGTTCGTGATTCGTACACATAGAGATTAACCGAGGTTGCCCCCTAGAGAGGCATGGTTGACGATTGGTTGAACTACGTTAAGAACGCATTCCCACTTGCTTGAATGTGGGTGTTTCAACTTTGGAGTGAGACCTTTATGAGTTCTTGCTTTCTAAAGGGAATACTCAAGCCACCTTTCGGTTTTCAACTCAGATAGACATTTCATATTTTTTTATATATCCCTAACTTTTGCATAGGACATATCTTATCAGGATTTTGATTCTTTTTTTTTTTGCCCTAATTTTTGCCTAGGATGCCCTTTACGGGTTTTCGTCCTAGCGGGTTTTTGTCATGCAATGCCTTTATTCTTCAATTGAGTTTTGTTGTGATTCCCTAAAAGCAAGGATTCATTCATTCTTGATCATTCTTCCTATCCCAACAGTTGTCATTTTTGCATGGGGAACTCTCTGTGTGTGAATCGTCAATTTGGGTGTGTTATGCCCCCCAGTCTTCTTGCACAATTACTGGTTTTTAAGTGCTTTCAATTTGATGTATCGAGTTTGCACTTGATTACCAGTGATCTCATTATTTGATTAACATGCACAGGTTCGGTTTCCCTTTTTATTCTTTTTTATTAATTACAAGGAAGACATATTATCTATATGAAGTGCAAAATAGGATGCAAAGATGATTGAGAAATTCAACAAATATCATTCTCATTGATGTGTTTGTTTAGAGAACATTCTTTGTACAAGATCTTTTGGTGCACTTTGATGATATTGTTGCAGGCTACAGAAGCTCATGCTTGAATGATATCCCTATAGACATGTTTGCTCGTTCATTGATTTGCAATTAATCTTCGTTTCTTCTCAGATTCTCTTCTTGCTATTCCCATCAGAAGTAACCGTCAATAGGATCTTCGAGTTCCCCACTATTTTGGTGATTGCCAAAATTTTCATCTTTATTGACGAGTTTGATGAGTCAGAGAAGAAAGATGCGGTTTGGAGTGATTTGATAATGAATTGGAGGTGTAAGGGTGCTTATTATCAAACTATGTTCTTTTGAAGCAAATTCTTTTTTTTTTGTTTTTTTTTTGCGTGCCTCCTTTTCGAAATTTCAAATAATCTCCTATTTGAATTAAGAAATGACATCTTTCTAGATTGGAAGAAGTCTGAGAAGATGTAGACTTTGCCTTCTTTTAAAAGGATGACGAGAGTTCAAAGTCTAGTAGGCCTTCTTAGTATAAAGGCACACAATTCTTGTACTTTAGAATGTTCTCCTTTCTCAAAAATCTTTGCATACTATGTGTCTTCCATTTCTAATGAATGTATATGCTAAATTAAAAGATGCATGATATTTGTTTTCTACCTAAATTTTATCATGTTTTTGACTAAGGGTTATGATGCATGATTTTTTTTTGCTATATTTTTTTTTGTTTTTTGTTTTAAATAAACTATCCTATATGATGCTTTGAGGTTTGGGTATATAGAAGGGAGTTAAATTTTTTATCATATTTTTTTTATTAATACCTATTTGTTTATAATTCCTCTCTATTTGAAATGAACATAAAGAGAACACAACAAATGCAACTCACATATGCTCAAACAAATGTACACCTGCGAACAATCACGTTTAAATCCTTAGTCTGTGGTCCCTGCAAGAAAAGTGCATTGTATAGGACAGTTCTAATCTCACTGGTCTTAAGGCCCCCAAGGTGCCCCCATTATAGGGACCCAGTATCTCTATCATCGTCACCTGGCAAACTCTAAGGTCTGTCGCAGTATTTCGGGCTTGAGTAACCAGTTGTCACCTTGAGTGTGATTTCCGACAAGGCTCGCAGGCTCCAAGGCCAAACTTGGGCCGGTCGTACGTCAACCACTCCCTATGTTTATTACCCTCATGCCCTCGGGTGTAGGGGGAACTGTTGTGTGCAAAGGATTGTGTACAATTTTTATCTCAAAAAGTGCAGAATTTAAACAAGCAAAATAGATATTAAAGCCAAACAAATAAAGCAAATAAAGTAAAGGGGAAAATTATTTAAATTATTATTTTTATTTTATTAACTTCATCAATTAAATGAGTCTAATCCTCTTTAAACGTCCCCAGTGGAGTCGCCATCTGTCGCAACCCGAAAATTTCCGATCTCGCGACGTATGATTTAGACATCCTTTGAAAAGTCTCATCAATTAAGGAATGCACGGACACCAGACTAATCCTTAATTAATGGTTTTGAAAATAGGTTCATGGAGTCGCCACCAATGTTTTACTCAAAACATTGGAAAAAGAAAAGGTTTTTAAAAGTCCAATAATGGCTTTGATAACCAGAATTGGGTTCGGGGGTCGGTTACGTGTAGGGAAGGTATTAAGCACCCCTACAACGCCATTAATCGGTACCCTATGACGAAGTTAACATTATAAATAATAATAATATAAATATTAAATCCCCTTTTATTGATGACTATTTACATGCTTAAAATTTAAATTAAACAATTGACTCTAAAATATCTATATGATTGTTTTTATTATAAAAATAAATATCAAAAGTAAGAAATAAAAGAGAGAGAGAAAGGTTAATTGAAATACCTCTAGCAAGCTTTGTTAAATCTTCCGATATGGAAATTCTAGGTGCTTTGTGGCAACCCTTCACACTACAATGTCTCACAAAATCTCAAGAAATACAAAAGAGAGGGGGAGAGAGAAAAAGAGAGAAATTTCGTGCTCTAAGGAGTCTGGACGAAATTTTGGAGTCCTGAGAAATGAGCCCAAGCTGTCTATTTATAGGCTTCAGAAAGGGTCCAGAACGACCCGTTCCAAAATCGGAACGGTCCGTTCTAGATATGGCCGTTGTGGGTTAAATTTGTAACTGGAACGACCCGTTCTGAAATTGGAACGGCCCGTTCCAGACCAAATATTTTAGGCCTTTTAAAAGTCTTGGAACGGCCTGTTCTAAAATCAGAACGGCCCGTTCCGGGAACTAGAACGGCCCGTTCCATACCAAATATTTTAGGTCCTTTGATTGGTTTGGAACGACCTGTTCTGGTCTGGAATGGCCCGTTCCAACCTACAATTTTAGGCCTTTTAGGAGTCTCAAAACGGCCCATTCCAATTCAAGAACAGCCCGTTCCAGACTTGGGAACGGCCCGTTCTGGGCCACTAAGAACAGCTGATTTGGGCCTTTGGGCCCTCTAATGTCCTATCTTGTTATTTCCATGCTCGGGAGCTCCATTTCTTTGATGATAGATGTCCATTTCTTTGTTTGTATGCCCCCGGATGAAATTGGGTGTCTACAGTCGGTAAATATTTCAGACGAGCAATTTATCGATGGATTGTTGTCCGTTTGTAATCCCTCAGAAATGAAGTGCTACCCACGAATTTTTTGGATTACTCACAGATTTTGGTCGTCTGTAATTTTAAAATTTCTTGTAGTGAAAACAAGGGCACAAACAAAAGAGACCAAAGTAATCATGCATTTCATGGATCACGTGCAAATAAGGATAATGAACAAATTGAATACATGAGTGGTAATGTATCTATTCACAACTTATATCATTGGGTATTAAACATTAGAGCCTCCCACCACATGACTCCATCACATCATGTTCTCAACAAAATACATAATCTTGAAATGCCATTACATATCATAGTGCCTACCGGTGCTTGATGTTTTATACTTTCCACAATTTAGTTGCAATTTAATTTTTATTCACAAATTAACCCATGGTTTAAATTACAATGTAACTTAGAATGCTAGTGATTGTGTGATATAAGACAAAATCACAAAGAAGATGATTGGATTCGATGATCTAACTGATGTGGTTTGTGTGTTCAAAGGAGTGAGTTAGGGGTCCTCTTTGGCAGCTCATCACAAGGATGCAAGTGTGCTCTAGTATGCAAGGATAGGCCATCCATGTAACCAAGCTTTGTTGAAGCTTTCTAATTCTCTCAAATTTAATTTTGGTGCAAATAAATTAGAATATTGTGATATATGTCATCATTCTAAACAATGTACACTTTCTTTTCCTTTAAGCAATAATAAAGCAAGTAAACCTTTTGAATTGGTCATTGTGATTTATAGGGCAAATAATACATGAAGTTGCATAATGGCTTACATTATTTCCTTACTATAGTGGATGATTGCACTTTGTGTAGTATGGGTTTATCTTTTGAAAGAAAAAGTGGAAACCTTTACCTATCTTAATTACTGACTTTTGTAAAATGGTGCAAACACAATTTCAAATCGAAGTTAAGACCATAAGGTCAAACAATGGAACAAAGTTTATCAATTCAAAACTCCAATCAATTCTTGAGAAGGAATGAATTTTACAAGAAACATAATGTGTAGCAACACCTCAACAAAATGCGTGTATAGAATGAAAGCACTGACACATTCTCAATGTTGGTTGATCACTCAGATTTAATGCCAACTTACCATTGTCATTTTGTGGTGAATGTGTTTTGATAGCCACTCATATTATTAATAAAACCCCAACAAAGGAAAATGAAAGGTTGATACCATACGAGATGCATTTTGGAATGAAGCCTTCCTATGATCACTTGAAGGTATTCAGGTGTCTTTGTTATGTAAAAACACTTGAAAAATCTTATGACAAATTTGCACCAAGGGCTAGTAGTTGGATTTTTGTTGGATACCCTACTGGTCAAAAGGGTTAGTGTGTCTATAACATGAAAACCTATGGATTTTCAGTGTTTAGCTAGGGAAGTGATATTCTATGAGCACATATTGCCTTATATTCTGCAAAAAAAGAACAATGCCAACACTTCCAATGATGTTTCACCGTACTTTATTTCTTTTAATACTATACCAAACCAAAGGAAGAAATATGCATTAAGAATTTAGATGAGATGATGACTAAGGAGGAAGAATCCCAACAATTGGCAATAATTGATAACAATATCCAACAGTCCACTATCATTGACAATGCATCGTTTGAACCACATAGACTAAAGCCTCCCTCATGCCTCAAGGATTACACAGTCATGCTTCACTTCAAGACCCATCATGTTAATCATCGAGTCCAACCGCTTCATGTGGTAAGCCTCTCTCTATTTCACATTTTATTATTTATGATAAATTTTCTCCTTCATGTAGAGCATTGCTTACGCCCATCAACTCTCATGATAAGCCCAAAAGCTTTTCTCAGGCAGTGTAATTTCTAGAGTGGCGTGAATCTATGACAAAAGAAATAGATGCTCTAGTATAAAAAAAGGCACTTAACCTTGGAACCACTTCCAAGCAGTAAAAAATAGGTGGGTTGTAAGTGAGTATCAAGTACACGTCCAATGGAGAAATTGAAAAATAAAAGGCTCATTTAGTTGCTAAGGATTACACCCAAGTGGAGGAAAAAGATTTTATAGAGAACTTTGCACCTATTGCAAAGATGACAACTATTGTTGCTTGTTAGCCATAGTAACAACTAAAACCTAGGAATTACACCAAATGGATGTAACCAATCCCTTCCTTCATGGAGATTTGAATGAAAAAGTATATATGGATGTTGGCCTCGATTATGAAATTTCCAACAAGAACCATGTATGTCGATTGCATAAGTTTCTCTATGGTCTACGACAAGCATCAAGAAATTGGCATGCCAAGCTTTCACAAGCCTTGATAGTTTATAGTTTCATATAATGTAATGCAAACCATAGCCTATTTACCTTCAAAACAGGTTCATTTTTTTTGCTATCTTAGTGTATGTTGATGATTTGATAATAGCTGGCAATGACAAGACTCCATGAGATAGCTTCAAAACCTAACTTCACCAATGCTTCATAATGAAAAACCTTGGGACACTGAAGTATTTCCTTGGTTTTGAGCTTTGTCATGGAGTTGTTGGCTTGTTTCTTTCACAAAGAAAGTATACTTTGGATATTTTACAAGAATGTGGGTTACTTGAGTGTAGGCCTAGTGTTTTTCCTATGGAACAACACCACAATTTTCTAAGTCACACAAGCAATAAGTATTCTAAACCACCATAGTACAAACGACTTGTTGGAAGGCTAATTTATCTTACAATCACCCGTCTAGAGATTAATTATTTGATTCTTTCATGTGCTTAGCCAATTCAAGCAAGCACCTTGTCAATCAGATTGGGTTGTCGTCATTCGTGTGCTTCGGTACCTCAAGTCTTCTCTAAGACAAGGAATATTTTTTTTCCAAAGACAATAATTGCAACTTAAATATTTTTGTGACACGGATTGGGCTTCTTGTCCCACTACCAAGCGATCTATCTCAAGTTACTTAATGAAGTTAGGTTCTACACCAATATCATGAAAAACCAAGAAAAAAAAAACCATTTTAGTACGTTATTCAAGTGAACCAAAGTATCAAGTAATGGCACATGTAAAAAGTGAGATTATTTGGCTACAAGATTTATTGTCAATGTTGCAGGTCTTATGTCATGGCTCCATTCAATTATTCTACGATAACCAATCAACACTTCATATTGCAACAAATCTCATTTTCCATGAATGAATAATAAAATACATTGAGGTCGATTGTCACTTTATTTAACAACGATACAAAGTGGAATATTGTTATCAACTATTTGGCTACAAAACAACAAGCATGCATATTTACCAAAGCCTTGGAACAAAAATAGTTTCATATTTTGCTATCCAAGATGGGAGTTCTCAATCCTCACTCTCAAAATTACATATTTTCTTTTAAAAATGCTTCTTTCCTTATTTATTTTAAAAAAGAAAGCATAATTACATATCCCATAATATAAAACACATATTTTTCAAATAAATTAAATCACACATTTTCTCCAAATACATACTATAATAAAATAATTTCACAAACATTTTTTATTAATTAAAAATAATCATGACTATTAAAACTTCCAAAATATTTTATAATACCTCTTTAATTAATTAAAACATTTTTTTAGTTATTTTAAAAAATTTAGGATGTTACAATATCACATATGTATACTTAAATTTGAAATCTAGTGAGCATATGACGAGATGTCAAAATAAGTTTGGATATTTTTTCATATTTGTTTATATAATTAGAAAGTATAGTTCTCTTTCAGAGTTCTATTGAACCAACCTATTTAATTATAAATATAAAAAAATACTTTCTACTATGAATTCATGCCTAAACTGATGATTGATTTCAATTCATAATTATGAAACACATGAGTTTTAAATCACTTTAATTGTTAAAAAAATTATGAATAATTTTATTTCTCTTATAGTAATATAGGTATTGTTATTAAATTGAAAAAATAATTAAACATTTCTAGTTTTGATCACTAAAAATGTAGGGACTAAAAAAAATTTTGATGACTAAAAGAAATCACAATTCTTATAAAACTAAAACTGTTCACGAAAATTTTCAAACTAATAATGAAACCTATACTACTAATAAAAAAATTATAGGAACTAAAATTGTTCTTAAAAACTCATAGGAACAATAATATAAACCATACTATTTTATAAGATCAATAATATTGATGGTAGAACTAGAGGATCCCCTAGCCTCACTACAAGTGAAGCACTTTTTTGGGATCATAGTGGTGTCTTCCTTGGAGGTTTTGCAGCTTATCTTATTACAAAGGATAATCTTTGTGTTGAGTTGGTATTGGTAAAGATGGTGGTAGAGCATGCATATGAAGTAGGGTGGCATATCCTTTGGCTTGAATGTGATTTGAAACTAAATCTTGCGACTATAGAGGATGTCCAAATTGTTACCTGGAACATCTGTAGAAGATGGAAGTACTATTTGTAACAATGCTCACAAATGAGGTTTTTCTCATCTCAGATACCCTCAGAAGGAAATCATTGTACTAATAAACTTGTAGGTTTGAAATAAAACATAGGGTGAACTTTGTATTGTGGGATGTACTTCCCAATTTGAAAAGGACTTTTATCACAATTGGTGTGGATTGTCTTCATTTCAATTTTTTTTTAATATTTTATGAGTTTTGGTTTAGTCTCCCATGTTCACTTGTTCTCTTATTTTTATTTTTTATAATATGTTTTAATATACTAGAAATAGTTAATAAACTTTAACATGTCTACATTGTTGAAATGTTTCTGATTTAACCCTTTGTTTGGAAAAAAAAAAAAAAAAGATAAAAAATATATTAAATCCTCCAAAATATTGATGGCCTAGCCTTCTTGGCTTTATGAAAACTGTCTTCAGCCCCCTCTTTTGTCCGCCACTCTGTTATTTGTTAGCCAATCCATTGTTGACAAATTTCACATGTTTTATGTTCTCTACTTTTCTATGCCGTTATATTTATGTTTATTTAAGTCATATCTTATTCTTTTAATTTTTTAATTTTGGGGTCATTAAAGTTTATAATTCTTTAATGTTTTTCTACATTATCATAAAATATTTATTAATTATTTATTTAATTCCTCTTTAAATCGTTAAGTCAGTCTTGTCACATCACTATTATTTTATATTTATAATTATTTTATTAATAAGAAATATTTATTAGTCGTAAATAGCTAATTTTTTTCTTAAAGAACCTAATTTTTCATTATTTTTTTTTCAATCTATTAGACTCGAAGAAAAAATTCTGCTTAAAATTTCAGGTTAAATTTTATTCAAATCAACTTTATTTATTTATTTATTTATTTATTATTATTATTATTATAATAGAAACATAAGCCTATCTAATGTAGAAATCGGAATCTGATATTCTAAATGCAGATGTTGCTGCATTACTATCACTCTTTTATGTAAAAAATAAAAATAAAAATAAAAATAAAAATAAAAAGAGCTATCATTGTTTAGCATACTAGGATGTATCTCCTCTTTATTCGTACGAAGTTCATCTTTCTCTTTTATTAAGCCTCTCTATCCTTTCAATCAAATGGTGTTCATACTTTAGTGAGTGAGTGAGATAATATTTTTCAGATATTCTTTACTTTATATCAACCAGATACCAAGCTGTTGGTTTTCTCTTTTTCTTTTTTGTGATCTGAGTTTTATTTTAATTTTAATTTTTCTAATTTTTATCACCGTCATTTTGTTTTTATTAAGTGATATTTTATTACTTTTAAAATTTTCATTATTTTAAATGCTTTTCATTTCTATTAATTAATTATTTAATTCATTTCTAAGCGTTAATTCTTTTGAGAATATAATAATATAATGAAAATGTAATCAACCTTTTAAATTTTCATTTTTCCAATCACTTTTAAAATATTATTCTAATAAATTTCTCCGTGAATATTTGATATAGAAGTATATATAAAAAATAATATAAATAATTTTTTTCATAAATTAAAATTAGTTTATTTGTAAGTTAAAATCAACTATTGAAAAAAATTAAAAAAAAAAGATTTGTTGTAATCTAATTGTATATAAACTAATTTTAGCTAATCTAAAAAGTTTATTTTATGTTAGATTCTTATTTTTCTTCTTCAAAATATACGCTTATAAAGGAGTTCAATATGATGGATTGACATAACCGTTAGATATTTTACATTCATATTTTGCAGATGATTATTTAGTAGGAGCGCTTCCATGTTCAATAATTGTTATGTACGAAAATTATTCAGACTAAAAACAATTATAGTACTACAAACAAAATTAATCTCTGATCTAATGAATTGAATGATATCATGGTAGAAAGAAAAAAAACGTCTATTAAAAAATTACATGAATTTCTCATGAAATTTAGGAAATTGTGTTGTGCACCAAGGATTCTTACACTCATGTCTTTACATTGTTATGATATTTTCTACTTTAGACTTAAAGTCTCATGAACTTACTTTTGGTTATCTCCTAAAAGACCTTTTATCAATAAAGACTTTGAGTGTTTATAAACTCGTGTTTTTTGTCATCTTTTAAGAACCTCCTTATACCAAATGTCATCTTTTCTATCTACAAGTAACCTGGTGATGACCCTTAAAGTTTAACCATACTCTAGGTACTTGCATTATTATCACTTTACCATTAACTCATAATAACAGTGTACTTAAACTCTCAATAATTTTCTTTTAATCATCTCCCAAAAGACTTACCGATGGAAACTTAATTTGTTTCTTTTGCATAATAGGACACATCTATTCTTTATTCAACTAGTGTACGGACTCTATTTGTTACATAATACTTAAATATTTTTAGCATTTATAATATATCTTATTTTTTTAGTTATTTTTAATTTGCTCTAATGTTGTCTTTTTTGTTAATTAAAATGGTAGAATAGAAAAACGTTCCCAATTCTATGGAACAAGGAGCCAATAACATGTTGGGTCTACAATTGCAAGTACTCTATTAGCTCCTAGGCACCAAGGGTTCTCCTTGGAAATGGTTGCTCACTAAACGGGTAAAGTAACGTCAAGGAGAGGAACCCACATCCATTGAGAAGATGAATCTTCAGTTTGAGTCCTTGACTACTTATGTGAGTGCCTATTGGCTTTGTTCTAATGTTGTTTATCTAATATTCTTTTGTATGTTTTGATCTCTACTACATCCTATGGTTAAGTGTTGAGGTAGTTGTGAAAAGTCCACCTCACCATGTCACTTTACTTATTTATATTATATTCACTAAAAAAAAAATATTACATACAAAGTGACATACAAAAAAAATATCACTATTTAAAAGAAAACATTAATTTTTGATATCTTTTATACTTATATTACTATTTTCCTCTAGCTTCAATGCACTTTCCATGTTTCAAATCATTAAGATCAACTCTTGAACAATATAGATTTTTTATTTTGAAGTTAAACAAATATACAAGCCCTGAAATTACCTTCTTATTCCCCATCATCTCACTTTTGACATTTGATAGTATGTTTTTTACTATTGCCAAATGCTAAGATGAACCGAACCCGAAATTCGGTTAATATGTCTTTAATTTGATGCCACCAACAAACAAGCCAAAAAGGCTTGGTTTCTTTAAAGCCACAGAAGTATTTTAAAAAAAAATGGTGTAAAATAAAATTGTTAATTAAAAATGTAAAAATTGTGAATATACAATATTTGATCGTGAATTTAACTTATTATTATTTTTAATTATGATATTGTTAATATAAAGTATTCACCAACGAAACCAATAACTAATATCTATTGAAGAATTTGGTTAGTTATCTTTAATGGGATTCTTTTTTTTTTAATATGTTATATATATATATATATATATATATATATATATATATATAAATAAGACTTGAAACGAAAATTTTATTTAAGAAAACCGAATCTAATTTCATTCCAATGACATATATTGGTTACCATAATTCTAACTATTGATTTTTCAAATGATAATTATAACTTCACTTTCATCTATATATTCCTGAAATTACACTTCTAGTTTAAAATTAAAGGAGACTAAATCACACAAAAAGGAGAAAACAAAAAAACTTGTGTGATCCAAAAGCTAGACGCTATTGATCTGTTGGGCATATGGTGTTCCAGGCTTGCATTGGGCACCAAGCTTGATTCTCATGGTGCAACTCCCCCACTAAAATCTTGTCAAAGTCTAATCCATATTTTATCACTAACACTTGACTTGAGAATCTTGAATAGTACATCAATAACATTAATTTTCCTGTCCAGTTCCTTTGCCTGAGTTATTAGCTATATTAATCAAAGGTCGTATGCAATAAGGACTTTTCTTATTGTTAAAAATAAAAATTATAAATATACACTCATTATATTATTGTATCAAGAACCATTAAGGTTACTAATAGTGAAAACTAGGTTTGAAGTAATATATTTATACCTTAGATATTCAATTATGTTAGCATTATTGTAAAAAAATATACTAGATCATATTTAATTATAAGGTTGGGATTAAAAAATACACATAACTTTTAAAAACAAAAAAAAAAAATATATATATATATATATATATATATATATATAGTGGATAAGTTCTTCAATAATTCTTTTTCGCTCAAATTATATATTTATTTATATTTTTTTTTATAAAATATATAAAACGAATAAGTTCTACAATAATTTTTTTCTACCCAAATCATATATTCATTATATATCTTTTAGATATCTCACAATCCATTTATTACTCGTTCAATAACAATCCTTAATAACAATACAATTGTTATAAAAGAGAGAAATGTAGAGAGAACAAACAATACAATAAGAGATGGAGAAAAGAATCTGACTGGTGTATTATCTTTAGGAGAGGAGTAACATGAACAATTACACAATAAAGAGAATAATACATAACAAAAATA
The DNA here is from genome assembly GCF_000230855.2 of Cajanus cajan. Lineage (NCBI taxonomy): Eukaryota > Viridiplantae > Streptophyta > Magnoliopsida > Fabales > Fabaceae > Cajanus > Cajanus cajan. The sequence continues at coordinate 27,504,109 of NC_138525.1, read as the reverse complement.
TAAATGGTAATGATTGATAATGAATATTGACATCCACTAATTAAAACACTAATTATTATTCATAACACTCCCCATTGGATGTCCAATATTTAGAATGTGCCTCGTTAAAACCTTACTAGGAAAAACCCTGTGGGATAAAAACCTAGTGAAGGAAAAAGAGTACATCATTCATAAATATTTATTTCTCCCCCTCATGCATACAATCTTTAAGACGATGACGGAGTCCAATCTTGTGTATCAAATGTTCAAAAACTTTTCTTGGAAGTGACTTTGTAAAGAGATCTGCTAGGTTGTCACTTGAGCAGACTTGTTGAACTACTAGTGGAAAAAAGACTTTTAAAATCGGTTATTTTTAACTTTTAAAATCGGTTCTATAACCGATTTTAAGAGTCGATTTTAAAAGTGAACTTTTAAGATCGTTGTTTTATAACCGATCTTAAAAGTCTGGCCGCAAAAAAAAATTAAACTGGAACGGGCCGTTCCAGTCATCTCAAAAGGCCTAAAAGTTATCAATGGAGAACGACCCGTTCTCCTTGGAGAACGTCCCGTTCTCCTTGGAGAACGCCCCGTTCTCAAAAGAGAACGCCCTGTTCTCCTTGGAGAACGACCCGTTCTCCTTGCAGAACGGGCCGTTCCAGGTTCGAAATTTACCCAAACTGAACTTACAACGAAAATAGAGACGAGAAAAACATGAGAAAACGAAAATAGACACAAGAAGAACATGAGAAGACGAAAATGAAAACGAAAACAACAAAATTTACCTTATTGGAGACTTTAGCAAATGAGAGCGTTAGAGATTAAAAAAAAGAATGGAGGGAAAGATTAAAGAGAATGAGAATGGAGGGAATATAAAAGATTTCTGACGATACTTTTAAAATCGATTCTGAAATAATTGATTTTAAAAGTAGCACTTTTAAGATCGGTTATAAAAGAACCGATCTTAAAAGTGACACTTTTAAGATCGGTTCTTTTATAACTAATCTTAAAAGTGCTACTTTTAAGATCGATTCTTTTATAACCGATCTTAAAAGTACTTTTAAGATCGGTTCTTTTGTAACCGATCTTAAAAGTGTCACTTTTAAGATCGGTTCTATTATAACCGATCTTAAAAGTACTTTTAAGATCGGTTAAATTTTAACTGATCTTAAAAGTGTTCATGTTATTTACCAAATTGCCACCGCGTCACTTTTAAGATCGGTTACCTTGTAATCGATTTTAAAACTCCGATTTTAAATCCAATTTTTGCACTAGTGAACATTTATATCACCATTCCTTTGAAGATCATGAGTAAAAAATAATTTTGGTAGATATATAACTGTCGATGTCATTTTTCTAGAAGATAAACCATAAGTTTCTTGTATGTGTTGAATCACAGATCTTAGCCAAACACATTCACGACTTGCCTCATGTAATACTAAAATTTCAGCATGATTAAATGAAGTAGCTGATATAGTTTGTTTTACAGATCACCATGAAATGGCTATACCACCATTTGTAAACAAATATCCTGTTTGTGATTTACCATTATGAGAATCTGACAAATAACCTGCATCTGCATAACCATTTAGTTCTGGTTTGGGAACATTTTAATATAATAACCCCATATTCATTGTACCTCTAAGATAACGAAGGATTTGTTTAACTCCATTCCAATGTCTTCGTGTAGGTGAAGAACTATATCTTACTAACAAATTAACAGCAAATGCTATATCAGGTCGTGTATAATTAGCAAGGTACATTGGTGCTCCTATAGCACTAAGATATGGTACTTCGGGACCAAGTATTTCTTCATCCTTTTCTTGGGGTCTAAATGGATCTTTGTTAACATCTAAAGATCTTACAACCATGGGAGTGCACAATAGATGTGATTTTTCCATATAAATCCTTTTAAGCACCTTAGTTATATAAGCTTCTTGATGCACAAGAATTCCATTTTCTAAGTATTCAACTTGCAGTCCTAGACAAAACTGTGTCCTTCCTAGATCCTTCATTTCAAATTCTTTCTTTAAGGAATCTATTGCTTTTGAAAGCTCTTCAGGAGTTCCAATAATGTTTATGTCATCTACATAAACTACAATTATGGAAAATCCATTTTCAGATCTTTTTATAAATATACACGGACAAATTGAATCATTTTTATATCCTTCTTGTAACAAGTATTCACTTAGTCGATTATACCACATACGACCTGATTGCTTTAGCCCATATAGGGACTTATTCAATTTGATCGAATAATCTTCTTTAGAAATTGCATCGTTAGGCAAATTAAATCCTTCTGGGAGTTTCATATAAATGTCAGCATCAAGAGAGCCATACAAATATGTTGTAACTACATCCATTAGATGTAAATTAAGTTTTTCATGTACAACCAAACTAATTAAATATCGAAAAGTGTTTGCATCCACTACAGGTGAACATGTCTCTTCAAAATCAATACCAGGTCTTTGTGAAAAACCTTGAGCAACTAGTCTTGCTTTGTATCTCACAATTTCACCATTTTCATTTTGTTTTTGCACAAAAACCCATTTGTATCCAATTGGTTTTACACCTTTTGGTGTACGTAGTACTGGTCCAAAAACTTTTCGTTTAGCAAGCGAGTCTAATTCTGCCTCAATTGCATCTTTCCATTTTGGCCAATCATTTCTTTGTCGACAATCGTTGATGGACTTTGGTTCTTGATCCTCAATATCATTCATTTCTTTTAGCGTTATATTATATGCAAACACGTCATCAATATTGACATTGTTTTAATTCTATCATATTTTATTCATGACATAATTTATTGAGATCTCTTCATTTTCAATAATTTTAGGTACCTGACTTTCTTCTAGAACTGGAATATGAGTTATGTCAAAGGAATATTTTTGAGTTTTTACATCCTCAATTTGGTCATTTTGCTCAATAGCTCCCTTTTTTATTCGAGGATTCTTATTCTTGGAACCAATTGGTCTACCACGCTTCAGGTGTATTTGTGACTCGTTTGTAGTATTAAATTGTCCAATAGGGACTTTGACTCTTATTAGAGCATTAGCCGCTGGTACATATGACTTAGTCACCCTTTTTGGATCTATGAATGCATTTAGTAATTGGTTGGCTAGATTTTGCAAATGAATTATCTTTTGAACTTCTAGTTCACATTGTTTTTTACGAGGATCAAGATGAGATAGTGATAATTCATTTCAACTAATATCTTTTTCCAACTATTTTTGTTCTCTCCCTAATGTTGGGAAAATTAACTCATTAAAATGGAAATCAGCAAACCTAGCCGTAAATAAATCTCCTGTTAATGGTTCAAGATATTTTATTATAGATGGAGATTCATACCCAACATATATTCCCAACCTTCTTTGAGGACCCATTTTGGTTCTTTGAGGAGGGGCAATTAGAACATATACAACACACCCAAAGATTCTCAAATGAGAAATATTGGGTTGCTCACCAAAAACCAACTCTAAAGGAGAGAATTTATGATAACTTGTTGGTCTGATGCAAATTAATATTGCGGCATGTAAGATTGCATGCCTCCAAGTTGACATTGGAAGTTTTGATCTCATGAGTAATGGTCTTGCAATTAGTTTTAAACGTTTGATAAATGATTCTGCAAGTCCATTTTGTGTATGAACATGTGCTACCAGATGTTCAATATCAATTCCAATGGATATACAATACTCATTAAAAGCATGAGATGTGAATTCACCAGTATTATCCAAACGAATTTCCTTTATTGGATAATCAGGAAAATGAGCTCTTAATCTAATTAGTTGAGCTAATAATCTCGCAAACGTCTGGTTGCGAGTTGATAATAAACAAACATGTGACCATCTTGTTGATGCATCAATTAAAACCATAAAATATCTAAATGGTCCACATGGGAGGTGTATTGGTCCACAAATATCACCTTGTATTCGCTCTAAAAATAAGATAGATTCATGCCCAATTTTTGCTGGTGATGGTCTAATTATTAACTTTCCTTGGGAACAAGCAGTACATGAAAAAATATTTGATTGAAGAATCTCCTGGCTCTTCAGTAAATGTCCACATGAATTTTCAATTATTTTTCGCATCATGATAGTTCCAGGGTGACCGAATCGATCATGCCAAACCTCAAATTTATTTTGATTTGTAAACTTCTGGTTTACAATAGTATGTGTTTCAACTGTATTAACATACGTGCAATACAGTTCATAAGAGAAAGCAGGTAATTTTTCCAATACCTCCTTTTTATTCAAGTGGATTTTCGTGATATAAAGATATTCTACATTCCCTTCATTGTTTGTTTCAATATGAAACCCATCTAAACGAATATCCTTGAAACTTAATAAGTTTCTATAAGACTTAGAAGAATATAATGCATTTTTAATATGCAACTTTGTTCCTCCCGGTAACAATATGTTAGCTCTTCCGGAGCCTTCAATTATATTTGTAGTACCAGATATGGTACTAACATTGATTTCTTGCATCACTAAATTTGAGAAGAATTTATTATTCTTGAGAATCGTGTGAGTCGTTGCACTATCAGCAAGACACATATCTTTATTATTGATGCTATTGTCAATATTCGTTCTTCATAAAATTAAAAAAAATGTAAATAAGTAATATGATAAAAGAAAACAAGACAATAATTTTTGAAAAAAAAATCTAACAATAATTTGTATATTAAAAAAAATTCATAATCCAATAACATTAAAACATAAGAAATACCCAAAATCCAATAAATAAAATATGAAAAAAAAAATATTTCTGAACACTCCCATCACCAATAAGGTGATCAATTTTTCCATTTGGATCAGCAAAGAAATCAGCAACATCTAAGTGAGTAACATCCATACAACCATAATCTGAATCACCATCTTCATAAGCAAAATGTGTCTCTATCTTTTTCTTCTTATTAATTGATTCTTGGTAAAGTTCAACAAGATGCTTTGGTGTACGACAATTACGTGACCAATGACCCTTGGCACCACAATGATAACATTTGTTTTTCTTGTGTTTGTTACCATGTCCATCCATTTCCTTCTTATTTTTCCCATTATTTTTCCACTTCTGGTGTGAAAAATTGTTTTTTATCTCATAACCATGACCACTACCGCCTTTACTACCACGACCATGACCACGGCCACGACCATGATTATTTCCACGGCCGTGACCATAGCCACAACCACTAGTTTCTTTATCATGTGTTGCAACATTCACTTCTGGGAATGGAGCAAAACCAGTTGGTCGAGCCTCATGATTTTTTTAATAAAAGTTCATTGTTTTGCTCAGCCACAAGGAGACAGGAAATTAATTCAGCATATTTCTTAAACCCTTTTTCTCGATATTGCTGCTACAGTAGTACATTAGATGCATGAAAAGTGGAGAACATTTTTTCTAACATATCTTCATCAGTAATTTTTTCTCCACACAATTTCAATTTAGAAGTAATTCTAAATATTGTAGAATTATATTCACTTACAGATTTAAAATCTTGTAACCGTAAATGCATCCAATCATAACGAGCTTTTGGGAGAATCACATTTTTTTGGTGGTCATATCTTTCTTTTAAATTGTTCCAAAGAACAAGTGAGTCTTTTATGGTAAGATATTCAACTTTTAACCCTTCGTGAAGGTGATGACAAAGAAAAATTATAGCTTTCGCCTTATCTTGGTTAGATGCTTTGTTTCCTTCTTTAATAGAGTCTCTAAGACCCATTGCATCTAAATGTATTTCAGCATCTAATATCCAACATAAATAATTCTTTCCCGTAATGCCAAAAGCAACAAATTCGAGTTTCGCAATATTTGACATGTTCAATACTATCATAAAAGAGAGACAAAATTAGGATTAAAAAAATAATAATAATAAAGGAATCATAAATAGCCATAAAATTATAAATTAATAGTGCTTTAATTATGGAAATCAAATTGTCTCTAATTTAATATATATTATCACACAAAATAAATAGAATATATAGTATATATATATATATTGATATGACATAAAAAAAATTATTGCAGAATATTTAAATTGATAACATGAGCAGAAAATATGTGTCATAATAATATTATTATTAGGCAGAATAAATATATTCATCATTTCATATATATTAGGCAAAATAAATGTATGTAATATGTAGAATGTATCACATCAATAAAACATAGATATTTCTCACTTCTAGTGAAAAAAATAAATTATTAAAATAATAGAGTTTGAACATTCTACTTTGATAATGTCTTCTAGACATTTCAAAAATGTATGAAAAATTTCTTTATTTCATAGTGTCTTCAGGGCTACTATAATGTTTTCAAGACTAATTTGATTCATAATAATGTAAATAATATAAATATTTGATAAAGTTCTTATTATGAAAGATGAATAGCTAAACTTAAAATATTTGTCTTGAAAAATATGATCTTCTCGAAGAAAATTCTTCACAACTTTCTCTTGTAGTTGTAACACCAATAGATAAAAGATTATCGTGCTGATAACGTGTTATAAAAGAGAGAAAAGTAGAGAGAACAAACAATACAATAAGAGATGGAGAAAAGAATCTGACTGGTGTATTATTTTTGAGAGAGGAGTAACCTGAACAATTACACAATAAAGGGAATAATACATAACGGAAATATAAATGGTAATGATTGATAATGAATATTGGCATCCACTAATTATTATTCGTAACAACAATGTTTTTTTTTTATTTATCAAGAATAACTCTCGGTATATATGTTGCACATTAATACAAGAAACCTTCTTCTCTACACATTTGACTATTCACGATCAATTTAGAAAATAAATTTGAAATTACATTTTTTTCTCCCTCATTCTATCTAAACTCCTTCCTCTTTCCTCTCACATCATTTACCTGTCATTGTAATATTTCAACCATTCTAATATATTATCTTTGAATCCTTTTCTCTGCATATATTAGATTGATGGTGATGAACATTAGTTGGTGGTGACTTAAAGTGACTAACGAACCACATTCAAAATCTTTTAATATAGCAGCACCTTGCTGTCATCGCACTACTAGAAAACTGTTATTTTCTTGCGAATTTTTCTGCAAAAAAATATTCGCAGAAATTTTTTATAAATTTTCGTAAAAAATATTCACATAAATTTTTTGCGAATTTTCCTGCAAAAAAATATTCGCAGAAATTTTTTGCAAATTTATTTGCGAAAAATAATTTACAGATATTTCTTACAAATTTTGCTACAATTTTAACAATCATAGAAATTTTTTTCCATGGTAAAAATTTGCAGAAAATATTATAAGAATTTTATTTTTTTTCTTGCAGATTTTCTTGCAAAAACAAATTCGCAAGTAATATTTACTAAATGGTAGAAAAATTTTGCAAGTAACTTTTCCTGCAGATTTTCCTGCAAATTTTAATCCGCGGGAAAAATTAAAAAAATATTTAAATTTATAAGTTTAATATTTTAAAAAAACTTCAAGTCCCACATCGATTGAAAATAAAGCAATTAAAGAGTATATAAGTTGGGACAACACTTACCTTACAAGTTGATTTGTATGGTTGAGTGTTAGACTTATAATCTACAATCTTAGAATTTAAAAGATTATGTATCACATGTTGGAGGCATGGAAACAAATGCTTCGGATGAATTCATTGTGAACATTTGAAAGTTGAAAAATTATTGATAGAATTTATAGTAATTTCTTTAATTTTTTTTGTAAAAAATATTCCTGCAAAATTTCTTGCGAAAAAATTCGAAGGAAACTTTCTTGCGAATTTTCTTGCAAATTTTTTTTTTGCAGGAAACGTTCCTGCAAATTTTTTTTTGCAGGAAACTTTCCTGCGAATTTTAAAATTTGCAAAAATATATTATCCACAAAGGTATTACCTGCAGATAAAATTTCGCAGAAAAATTTGCAGGAACAACGTTTCCTGCGAATTTTTATGAAAAATTCACAGGAAAAATCGCATGTAATAAGAGAAATTCTAGTAGTGTGGTGTCACTGAGAATGAGACAAACGAGATTCAAAGAGGAGGTCATCCTCACACCTTTCTCAAAAAGAACATTTTAGCAACGAATCATCAATTTTTTCTTATTTGATATTATAATTTTTAATGTGTAGATTATTGTTGTTGTGTTATGACAAGAAATTCAAAGGTTATTTCCTTTTATTATTTTCTCTTTCAAGTAATATCTTTAAATTTATGTGTATTTTTTTTTAAGTTTACACACTATCACTTTATTAACAATAAATTTTGATGTATTGTAATTCAATTGGAGTCTTATAATTAATTGTGAGTCTATTGAGAGGTTATGGTTAGAAATATAATAAAATCTTTATTTATATTATACTTGGATCAAATCCTGCAAGGTGGATTGAGTCATATGAGACGCACAAAATGCATATTCAAAAGAATTTCTATAGCTAGCTATTTCTTTGAATTAAATTTATATATTTGGTTTGTGTAATAAATGCATTTTTGTCCCTTTATTTTTATTGATCTATAATTTTAGCCCCTGTATTTTAAAATAAAGATATTTAGTCCTTTTATCTTTAAAAATATGAAAATTTTATTATATCATGAATTTGATGTTTATTAATTGTTAAATTTTAATATTATTTAGTGACGTATCATAATGTGTAGAAATAAAAAATAAAAATGACACATAATAAAATCTTGGTTTATATATATTTTAACAAATGATTAGTATTTATTTTATTAATAAACTTTATTTGCATAATTTTTTTTATAGTTTTTTTTTTTATCTCCAAATGTCATATGATTAAATGATACGTCATTTAAGTATGAATAAATGTTAAAACTTAAGAATCAATAGGTGTTGTTTTGATGGAATGACTAAAATTATATTTTTTCTAAAAAAAATTAAAGGGATTTTAATGTCTCTATTTTAAATTAGAGGGATCAAAGTTGTGGATTAACAAAAATAAAGGGACTAAAAGTGCAATTTAGTTAATACAGATACAAATTATAGAGGAAGAATTGGAAGAACACAAATCACAATTGAATCTTATTCATATTGATATGATGAAATACAAGTCTTATATCGAGAATAGATGTAACGACCCGTTATGGTCTCTACACTTAGTGGAATCGCCCTACAACTAATTAACTTAAGAAAATATTAAACTGGATAACATATACATACAGGCATAGATATAAGGATCAAAATAACTAAGTTTCTGTATACAAAATAAAACACTATATATGTACAGTCATCCCAAAAAAATTCCCTAGTGCCGGTCAAGCACAGACAAAATCGTTACCCAAAATGGTAACTCTAACATGAGGCTCAAACTCCCCGTCTCACAGCAGTCACCTCTACTCCAAGCTATCCCTGACTTGCTCTCATACCAAGTATGATCATTGCAGTCCCACCACATGGAAACAGAAGGGTAAGCTAGAGTTCAAAAATCAATCATACAAGTACAGAATAAAATCTATACTACCCATTCATCCCAATCAAGTCCCAAAGGAACCTTCCATCTCAATCAATCATCCATTCATCAAACATGAAGTCAAACACCATACACTTCATCACCATGACAATCATGCAATACATGCAACTCATGACAAATATCAATGCATATCAATCATCTAATGCGTTGTCACGCATACACCTAGGAGATCTCCCTAACAATAGAGTTGTATAAGTGACATCCCATCCTACCGAAACCACCCCAACCGTTTTAACGCCCAATGTGCCAACTCGGTCACAACTAAACAGGATATAATCCTCACTCAGGTTTACTCGGATGATGTCACTTACACAATTGGAAGTCCAGATCCACCGTCAGGTATAGCACAGCTGGGTACGGGCTTACCACGACCTTGGCATGCATAACCAAGTTAATTGTGGAGTTCGCCCACCGACTATCCGCAAGAATCCACGCACCTTCCCGAATACTTGGTTAAGGGAATAACCCTCGACCTCATACCCCACTCCAACACTAGCTAAGGACTTAGAGGAGACTCACCCAACCCAGTGGCCTACCTGATCACCACTCTCCCAAATCCAGTGACCTACCTGAGCACCACTCTCATATATTAGTGGCCTATCCAAGCACCACTCTCAAAAGACTCTATGTGAGCTTTTCCAGTTCGAAAATATTTTTCCTCTCCTCAAGTCCTAGGCTAGACTCATGCCATAAGGCATCACATGCAATTATGCATCATACATCATACATGGTCTACCCACCATCATGATCAACAATCATACACACGTCATAAGACATCACATGCAATAATGCATCATACATCATACATGGTCTACCCACCATTATGATCAATAATCATACACATGTCATAAGACATCACATGCAATAATGCATCATACATCATACATGGTCTACCCACCATTATGATCAATAATCATACACATATGAACATATACTCATTCCATATCATATTTAAACATTCATATATATCATCACTATGCATACATATGAATCACACCTCAGCATACATCATATATCATACATACATGATCCAAAACTTCAACTTAACATGCATTAGCATCATTTCATTCATAAACATGTTCACGCCCGGCGCGTTCAACACACGCTCGGTGTCCTTGAGACAGAGACTCCTAATATTCTCCATGCCTGACGCAACCAAATCACGCCTGGCCCAACATCCAACCCGAGAGCCCTAAGCTCTTCCACGCCTGACGCGCTCAACCTGCGCCTAGCCTAATCCCAGTCAAAAAGTTCAAAACTCTTATCCAAACTAAAAAATCCAACCATATGCAAACACAAAAAGACAATGCATAGGCTCCATACAACACAAAACAAACTCAAAATCAACATGCACCCATCTAATGCATCAAATTCACCAAAAACCCCCATTTTTCCCAAAACCCCGAAAAATGAGCGAATTCTCCGATCCAGCCATGGATCCTCAACTTTCATGCATCAATTGAGTTTCTAAACTCACATGCAACTTAAACAACAAACATTCTAGCTTCCCTCACCTGAAGATTGGCTCAAAATAGCCAATAATTGAGAAGAAGTAGAATTTCCTTTCGAAGCTCAACCTGGAACTTTAATCCTCCCAAAGCAAGCTTCCTAATCTAAATTTTAAGAAAAGACAAAAGGTAATAGTGATCTAGAGGAGAAAAGGAATCATACAGAGAAATTTGGGAGAGAAAGGAGCTCACAGACCTAGAGTCCTTCTCTCTAAAACTTCTCTCTAAAAACTTCATTTTCTTCTCAACCACACAACCCCTATTTATAGAAGTTCCGGAGTGGCCAGAATAGCTTGTTCCGAATCCGGAACGGCCCGTTCTGCACCCCTTCATCATGTGCAAAAATCACATGCAGAACGGCCCGTTCTGAAATCAGAATGGCTTGTTCTGGGACTCATCGTGAACGGCTCAGTCTCTATCCAGAACGGCTCGTACTCCATCCAGAACGGCCCATACTCAATCCAGAACGGCCCATTCTCAACTACAATTTACAGGTCAATTTAGTAGTTTGGAACGACCCGTTCCAGATTGAGAACGGCCCATTCTGGGCTACTAAATCACCCATATTGGGCTTTTGGGCCTTTTGAAACAACTTACTACGTTTCAATACCCCCCAACAAATAGGAATTTTCTTCCCCAATAATAGGCTTACCTGAAAAAAGAAATGGATACCGTTCCTTGAACTGACTCTCCACCTCCCAGGTAGCCTCACCAGTAGCTGCATCCCAAAGAATCTTCACCAAGTTGATGGACTTGCCACGAAGCTCCTTCAACTTGTGATCAACCACAACTATCGGTCTCTTTTCATAGGTCAAGTTCTCTCTAACTTGCACATCATCCATCTCTACCACGTTACTTGGGTCTCTGATGTACTTCCTCAACTGTGAAACATGAAACACATCATGTAGGTTGGACAGAATCGGAGGTAACGCCAACTGATAAGCTACCGGACCTACACGACGAAGGATCTGGTAAGGACCAATGAACCTTGGAGTGAGCTTCTTAGCCCTTACTGCCCTTCCCACACCAGTAGTGGGTGTCACCTTGAGAAACATGTGCTCTCCCTCCTCAAACTCTAGAGGTCTCCTCCTCCTATCAGCATAGGACTTTTGTTGACTCTAGGTAGCCCTCAACCTCTCCTGAATCTGTCTTACCATCTTAGTAGTCTGAAGAACTAACTCTGGGCCAACCACCACTGACTCACCCTCCTGATACCAACATAATGGAGTCCTACACCTCCTGCTGTACAAAGCCTCTAAAGGCGCCATGCCAATACTCGCATGATAATTTTTATTGTAAGTAAACTCCACTAATGGTAACACCTCCTCCCAGCTACCCAAATGATCCAATACATAAGCTCTCAGAAGATCTTCTAGTGACTGAACTATTCTCTCTAACTGACCATCTATTTGTGCATGGTAAGCAAAGCTCAACCTCAACCTCATCCCCAACGCCTGATGCAGAGTCTGCCAAAACCTAGAAGTAAACCTTGGATCCCTGTCAGAAATAATACTAGAAGGCACTCCATGCAACGGTACTATCTCTCTAATATACAATTGTGCAAGCCTCTCCAAGGACCACCTCTTGTTGACAGGAAGAAAGTGCACATACTTTGTCAACCTATCAACAATCACCTAGATAGAGTCACTATTCCTAGCTGTCCTAGGCAACCCAACCACAAAGTCTATAGTGACACTATCCCACTTCCACTCAGGAATCTCCATCAACTGCAAAATCCCTCCGGGCCTTTGATGCTCAATCTTTGCCTTTTGACAAGTCATACAAGCTGCCACAAGCTCTGCTATCTCCCTCTTCATACCAGACCACCAGAAACTTTTCTTGATGTCTTGATACATCTTAGTCATATTGGGATGTATGCTAAGAAGACTCATGTGTCCCTCCTCCAGAACAACTCTCTTCAACTCTGAATCATGAGGTAAACAAATCCGACCTCTGAATCTCAAAATCCCATCAGTACCAAGCTCAAAACCAATTGCCTTCTCAGTACCACGCAATCCCAAAATCTTCAACAACTCTGGGTCCTGTAACTGCTTAGTTCCCACCTGCTTCAAGAACTCATTAGTTATGGTGATCATACCACAACTAATGTGATCCTGAACAACCTCCACCTCTAGTCTCAAATCTCTGAACTGCTCAATCAGCTCCAACTCCCTAATCATCATAACCGACATGTGAATGGATTTCCTACTCAATGCATCTGCTACCACATTCGCCTTCCCAAGATGATACATCAACTGGAAATCAAAGTCCTTTAGGAATTCTATCCACCTCCTCTACCTCATATTCAGCTCCTTCTGATCAAACAGGTACTTCAAACTCTTGTGATCACTCAATACACTGAATCTCGCCCCATATAGATAGTGTCTCCACGACTTCAAGGCAAAAACCAAAGCTGCAAGCTCCAAATCATGAGTAGGATAATTCCTCTCATGAGTCTTAAGTTTCCTTAAAACATATGTCACTACTCTCCCTCCCTGCATCAACATATCGCCCAACCCCTGGTGAGAAGTATCATAGAACACTTCAAAATACTCACCAGTGTTAGGTAACACCAAAATCGGAGAAGTAGTCAATCACCCCTTCAATTCTTGAAAACTCTGCTCACAAGCGTCCATCCAAACAAAATGTTGATCCTTCTGAGTCAGTTAAGTCAAAGGCATTACTATTCGAGAGAAACTCTTTATGAATCTTTGATAGTAACCCGTTAACCCAACAAAACTTCTAATCTCCGTAACAGTTCTCAGACGCTCCCACTGAATCACAGCCTCCACCTTGGTTGGATCCACTGCAATCCCCTCTACCGATATCACATGCCCCAAACCTCACCTCAGACAACCAAAACTCACACTTGGACAGCTTGGCATACAACTACCTCTCCCTTAGCACCTCTAAAACCAACCTCAGATGTTCACGGTGATCCTCCAAAGATCTATAATACACCAAAATATCATCAATGAAGACCACCACAAACCTGTCCAAGAATGACCTGAAAATCCTGTTCATGTAATCCATGAACACTGCTGAAGCATTAGTGACACCAAAAGGCATTACTACATACTCATAGTGACCATACCTAGTCCTGAAAGCAGTTTTTGGTATGTCACTCTCCTTCACCCTGATCTAATGGTATCCGGATCTCAAATCAATCTTCGAAAACACAGAAGCTCCCCTTAACTAATCCATCAAATCATCAATCCTTGGAAGCGGATACTTATTCTTTATCGTCAACTTATTCAGTTGCCGATAATCAACACACAAACGGGCCCCACCATCCTTCTTCTTCACTAATAGTACTGGGGCACCCCAAGGAGAAACACTAGGCCTCACCATCTGTTTCTCCAACAAATCCTCAATCTGTTTCTTCAACTCTACCAACTCAGCTGGAGCCATCCTATAAGGAGCCACTGATACTGGTCCTGCACCGGGTACTAGATCAATGCTAAACTCAACATCACGCATAAGTGGCAATCCTGGCACATCATCTGGGAACACCTCAGGAAACTCACTAACAATCTCAATCCTAGTGATGACCTTCTCTGTCTCAACACTCAAAGCGGCAAACAACATGAAGCACTCAGACCCATCCCTCATCAACTGCTCAGCTTGACTTGCTGATACCAATACCTCATCCTCCAACTGAGGAAATATCAACTCTCTTGGAGCATAATCTATAAGGATGTGATGGGCAGATAACTAATTCATCCCTAAGATTATGTCGATATCCACCATGGGCAACACAATCAAGTTCAATCAAGTTTAAAATATCTCTTAATCACACATATAAAATAGACAAATCGATAGATTTGCACTACAACAAACTCACAAAGCCAATTTTTATGTACGCAAGCCCACCACCTCTTACTTGTCCCTTTAGAAGTGTAAAATAACTTAATATATAAACACTCAAAATTTACTAAATCTAAGTGATGTGAAACTTCTTTTAAAATACACAATATATGCAACATCTTCTACGCTCCAACTCTCATTTTATTTTCTACTAGATCAAACCTATACACAACTAGAAAATGATTGTTCAAGTGTCAAAGTGGCGGCATAATTTTCACACTTGGATGAATATAATCGAAAAGGGAGATTTATAATTGTAGAAGTATAAAATAAATGCATTGGAAGAAGAACTACCAGAGGAAGAAATTGAATTTCTATCAATTCAAATGAGATAAACATGTAATAAACTGTAGTTTTTTAAATTTAGTGATTTAACGAGGATTTTTTTTATATAATATCACTAGTGGGAAAAAGGCTTTTAAAATCGGTTATTTTCAACTTTTAAAATCGGTTCCGTAACCAATTTTAAAAGAGCCGATTTTGAAAGTTGGACTTTTAAAATCGGTTAAATAACCGATTTTAAAAGTTAACTTTTAAGATCGGTTATTTTATAACCGATCTTAAAAGTCTGGGCTGCGAAAAAAAATTAAACTGGAACGGGCCGTTCCAGTTTGTTAAAAATGAGTACGTCCCGTTCTCCCTGAAGAACGGTCGTTCTCCTTGCAGAATGGCCCGTTCTAGTTTCGTAATTTGCCCAAAATGAACCTACAACGAAAATAGAGACAAAGAAGAGCATGAGAAAACGAAAAAAGACACAAGAAGAGCATGAGAAGACGAAAACGAAAATGAAAACAAAATTTACTTTATTGGAGACTTTAGAAAATGAGAGCGCGAGAGAGTAAAAAAATAAATGGAGGGAAAGATTAAAGAGAATGAGAATAGAGGGAAATATAAAAGGTTTCTGACGATACTTTTAAAATCGGTTATTTATGAACTGATTTTGTATACTACATACAAAATCGGTTCTGAGATAACTGATTTTAAAAGTGCTACTTTTAAAATCGGTTCTTAAATAACACCACAAGAAAATTGCGAATTAAAGAGGGAAAGATCCCTCGCAAATCCCTCGCAAATCCCTCGCTAAACAGAGTGGCGAGGGACTAGCGAGGGATTTGCGAGGGATCATTCCCTCGCTAATTAACGACGGATGCATATCCCTCGCAATTTCCTCGCTACATTCCTTCGCTTTTCCCTCGCAACCAGCTTCGCTAGTCCGTTGCAAATTTGTGCCGCTAATTCTTCGCTATTGCCTCGCAAATGTTGAACCTAAATTCCCTCGTTAATTGTATTTAATATTTCCTCGCTAATCGTTCGCCACTACGTCGCAATTATCCCTCGCGATAGTGTCGCTAATTCCTCACAACGCTGTAGCAATATATCAAAGATGTCCCTCGCAAATCCCCTGCTAACCCCTCGCAAAGATGTCCCTCGCAAATCCATCATTAAACCCTCGTAAATATGTCCCTCGCAAATCCCTCGCTAAACCCTCGCAAATATGTCCCTCGCAAAGCCCTCGCTAATCCCACGCAAATATGTCCTTCGCAAATCCCTCGCTAATCCCACGCAAATCCATCAAAGCATATGGATTGAGTTCCCTCGCGAATGCCACGCTAATCCCTCGCGAAACCTTCACAACATATCTTTTGAGTTTCCTCGCGAATCCCTAGCTAATATCTCGCAAAACCTTCCAAATTTATCTATATATACATTATTCTCTCATGAATCCCTGTAAATATGCCACTTAATTTCATATTTTAAATAAATCTAAATCAACTACATAATTTTTTTTTCAATTCGACATGATTTAAAATAAAAGTTGCATGTAACAATATCTCTTACAAAACCAAATTGTTAAATGTCTTACAAAATCCAACTTGTGCATACTATCTTAAAGAAACCCAAACTAATTAATGTCTTACAAAAAGAAAATTCAAATAACGAGTCATCCTAAATAGTAATCAACCTAAGCTAGTAAAATCATCATCTCGTCCTTGATCCTCCCTATGTTGGTTGGTTGATGGTGTTGTTGATGGTTGAACTGCTTGAATTATTTGCCTCATCATCTCTAGTAATTGTGTTTGCAAAAAAGAGGCCAATGCATTATTTATAACTGTAGTGACCCGTTCTTCTGTCATAGGCGTAAGATTTGTAGAGGAACCTGCAACCTCTGGAGATGAAGTTTGGGTAGAGCTACTAGTTCCAAGATCCAAGCTATGTCCCATGCCATGCACTCTTTTCTTCTTGTTTTCACTTGCAGCTTTTAACCAAAGATCAGAATCAATTACAGGATATTCCTCTAAATCTAAAGATATCTAGTTATCATACATCCTAGATGAATGATGTAGAAATTGCACTCTGTTCACATATAAAGCTAGATAAAGCTTGAAGTTGGCATAGCTATTAGTAACATATGGAGGCAGAAGTAGGGGTAAAATTTATAAAGTTTAGTAAATAGGTGTGTTTTAAGATAATAACATACTATTTATAGGGAGATATTAGCTTAGTTCATACCAATTTCAATTTCTTTGTCAAATCTTCCTGGTTGTCTGAGAGCTGGCTCAATATGGTCAAGCCGGTTAGTGGCAGCAATTACAAGTAGCCCTTCAGTTCTGCTAATTCCATCCATTAGATTCAATAAAGTTGCAACCAATCTTTGAGATAGCTCTTCACCCCCATCTTTCCTTGCAGGGGCAATTGCATCTAATTCATCAATGAATACCTGTACATAACCTAAATCACATCATTCTGCCATTTAGTCGAACTCTGAACATAAAAATATCAGGTTTAAAATAAGTGGAACTATTCTCAGTGATACAAGTGCAAAACCTTGAAAAAAATTTACCATACAAAACTGGAGTATCAAAAAGCCTGGAGAAAAATGTCTAGATTGTCTAAACATTGAACATGAGCAGGCTTCCATATGTCACAATATGTATGGAATGTTTCAGCGATTCCAAGAATATTGAAGAGAAATTATACATGCTTAATGGTGTAAGTCTCACCTCAATGTTTTGTGCAGTGAACTGCTCACATCAGAGAAATTATAGATACAAGAATAATTTTCGATATAAGACTGTCTTTTACACACTCAATGACACAAATGGAGGCTAATACGCATAATAAAATGAAATGTTCATGAATTTTATGATAATTTAGGCAACTTTGAGGATTTTTAATTCATAGAAGAGAATTAAACAAAAATATGAATTATCTATAATTTTGTACCAGAACTAGAAATAAAAAACCAGGGCACTAAATGGAAAAATAATGTTTAAATTTTAATTTTATACAATACTATTGCCTTCAAATCTCATCAATTTCCACAATTAAAACATTTTGTAATTGAATGCCTTAGAAACTTTAGTTATCTCCTGTGCGATTTCCCTTGATTTATTAAGAGCAACATGCCAGTAGCACATACACTACATTAAAGATATTATAACAGAGAGCATAAAAAAGGAGTCTCTTAGTAAATGCATTTGTATCACAAATGTGAAAAGGGGTATAAAAGAGAGAAAATTGAAATTACAATTAGAAAATTATCAGTACCTACATGCATAATTGCAGTACTGTACTGCACATGCTAAGATTTAGCATTCGTTTAGAAGAGCTTATTTATAACTTATTTGGACATATATCTTATGGCATAGACTCGTGTAAGTATTTAGGATTATGATATGTCCATAATCTTATGGCATAGATTATTTCATTTAAACACGATGGAAATAACTGAAACACAATATTTGAACAAAAAACTAACCACTGCCGGTG